>NC_063165.1:71622607-72235940 GCF_023159225.1 Perognathus longimembris pacificus
TGCACTGTTCTGAAAACATGTATCTTTATTGCTTGCACTTATTTAGCCATAACTGGATTCTTATGTCTGCTTAAATTTATTTTGGGTAGATATCTCATTTCTTCTTTTCCTTTCCTGCAAGATTGTGTTTGTGGAAAATCAGCCACTATCTTGGCACAATGCCTCTCTGTGCTAATGCAAATAAATGAAAGATTGTATTCCTTTTAGATCCCTGAGGTACCAGGCAAGGTTAAAACTCCATTCTTATAAGAAATGGTAAGCTTTTTAAAGCCCTTCCCAAGTTTGATTTATTCTTTGCATTCACTGTTGTTAGGTATGGCCCATGGGACTGGCTAGCTTGAGGAATACCAATGAAGCTGGAGCCTGCTTGCTTTTCCATCCTGGTGTGGATCCAGTTCATCTTCATAATGGCTTGGAAAATGTTAAGACTTGATGGATTAAAGACTGAGGAAAAGAAAGATAGGGGACACATTTAGAGTTAGAATCTACAGTCCACTTGTGAATTGGCAATTGTCCATAATGTTTGAATAACAATTAAGCTGAAGGTTCCTATCTCCTTAGGGATGTTGGGATGAACTACATATTTGTCTTCATGAAGTGCCCACCAGGGTGATGCATTGAAGTGCTTATGTGACAACAGATCTGGGCATCAGAGACCAACTCTCTCCCCTGAAGTAAAATATGGAAAATTAAAGGAATGTTCTCAATCACACCATTCTTTGGTTCATCTTGAAAATGTGAAGCACTATGCAGTAACTGGCATTATTTTCTTTTTTGTTTTCTAAATTACTGAGTGATGACTTATTGTGAGAGTCATTTTTAATAGGAAGCAAATACAGCTCTTATAGTATATATGTTTAAATAAAATCTACTGATGCACCATCCTTTTCCTTTCAAAAAAAAAAAACCTTTTCTTGTATAACAAAAACCATAGCAAATCAGATCCATCTACACCTGTGGAAATTATGCTCTATTTCAAATCCCCCCACCCACTACTTCTCAGAATAATCCCACGTTGTCTTATTGAGAGTGTTTTGCCTTTTTGCATTACTTTTATTTCTCTTCTCATATGTGCTTTTGAGATGGAACTCAGGACATCACTGCTATCTAGGCAAGGTGCTCTACCAATTGAGTCTGGCCCCCAGTCCTTTTGCATGGGTATTTTCAAGGTAGGGCTCATTTTATGCCCAGTCTTGCCAAGGCTGCCATTTTCATAGTTGTAGTTATTGTGATGTTGAGCTGAGAACCACTGTGTTTCCCACATAGTTGAAATTACAGATACCTCCGACCTCAAGCAGCCAGTTATTGAGGGGATGTTTCTCAAACTTTTGTGCCTACTCCTCAAATTCTGATTCCCTTATCTCTTCCTCCAAAGTAGCTAGGATTACAAACTTGACATAACTTTACAGACTAACATAACTTTATTTGAAATCGTAATCTTTCTTTGTTCTTTTATGAGATGGCCACACTGGAAGGTTTATAGCATCATAGTCATCAAAATCTTCATATTAAGGAAAAAAAATAGAGGAACTGCTCATCAGTAACAAATGAATTAGAGATTATCTTTCTAAAATATTCATGTGTTTAGGGGATGGGTATTTAGCTCAGTGGAAGAGCACCTGTCTGGCGAGTCAAGGCCCCCAGTTCAGTCCTCAGCTCTGGAAAAAAAAATATTCATACATTTAACTCTAATTAGGAAGGCTGTGTGACGTTCTGTAATGCCTTAAGTGCAAAGAAATCCTCCAAATTAAACACAAAAGTCAGTGCTCAAGATAGGTTAGTTCAATTTCCATGGAGAAAAATCTATCATTTATCAAGCAATGCTAAAAAAACTATCATTTGTTTGCCAAATAAAAAATTATAAATACCCAATTCATGAGCTGTATGTTTGTTTGCAAAACAAATGTGCTTAGAACGGTAATTTCTAGATCTTGTCTGGCACCTGGTTTGATTCTGTATGCCACAAGCTATAGAAAAGAACTATGCAACATGATATGTTTGATAGTGAGCTTATTTGTTTAAAGTTTTCTATAAAGTCATTGAAAGGTATTTGTTATCATCAGGCAAAAGCATAAATCACTAAAAGAAGATTTTAAGGAATCTACAGGGGAAAATATTTTGTGGTTGTTGAATAAAACTAGAAAATACTTGGTGATCAAAAGAAAACAAATCACTGTCTTAAAAGTCTTAATGAGGGATGGGGAGGGTTGATTCTCATTCTAGATCAATTAGACACCATCACAAATTTCATTCACAACTCTAGGTTAATTTCTTTTGGTAGCTGAGCACCTAAGATTAATCAGTGGTCTAACTAGGTCGACAGTAGGCACCTCTTGCCTGGTGCACTGTACTTCCTCAGGCCCCAGGAGCTGATGGTAAAACAATTCATCAATGTCACACCATTATTTACAATTTTCTAATGCCACTGGGGGTAGCAAATATTTTTGAAGGCTAAGCCTTACTTCCCTGACTTCAGAGTAAATACCCACCTGGATGGACCACTGTGACGATCAAGTGTGGCATTTCTCAGGAAATATCTGATAATATTAGTGACTATTGGTCAGCGGATCATATTCCAATAGCAAGAAGCTGATACCTGGGCTTTCTGAAGAAATACTATAATATTCTGTCACAAAAGGGGAGGAAAAAAAAACTTTGTTTCCTTAACTCTTACCATATATAACATATACAATTCTTGCTATTTCCCTTGAGTGTTTGATCCTTAATGTAAAAATATTCAACCTGAGTTCTGCTAGTTGATTAGAAAGAATTCATGTTGGTGCTGAAATAGCTGATTCTTTCACTCCATGAATTCTTTCAGGAGATCTCTTTTTAATTCCTCATGAATTACGCATTGTAATCATTCTAGAATAAGAAGCAATTCCTTTATCTCTTCCATACTTATCTTATTTTTTTCTACTGAAAATTCTGAAACAAAGTAATTTACATTATATAAATAAAATATTTGGATGAGCAACAAATTCTTAATGTATACATGAGATCACAAGGTCTTTATCAGAATAGGGAGAATCCCTAACTTTTATAGTGTTAGTCAAATCTACATGCAGGAAAATATTTCCTTTTTGTTCTTCATTTTATTTGTTTTTGTTTTTTGCCAGTCATGGGGCTTGAACTCAGGGCCTGAGCACTGTCCCTGGCTTCTTTTTGCTCTAAGCTAGCACTCTGCCACTGGAGCCATGGTGCCACTTCCAGCTTTTTTTGTATATGTGGTGCTGAGGAATGGAACCCAGGGCTTCATGTATACGAGGCGAGTACTTTACCACTAGGCCATATTCCCAGCTCTTGTTCTTCATTTTAAAAGCCAGTGCATTGTGATACTGGGATCTGTGAGGGATGCCACAACTACCACAGTGGCGATGAATAAGGAATCATAGTTTGAAGCCAGCTTTGGGGAAAAAAAGTTAGTGAAAATCACATCTCAAAAACTAAACCCACCATGGTAGTTTACTTCTAATATCCCAATCATATGGGCAGCCTAAGTAAAAGGTATAGGGTGCAAGGCCAGCTTTAGGCAAATTATGAGGCCATTTTTTAAAAATAAGGAAAGCCAAAATGGACTGGGTATGTGCCTGAAGTGGAAAAGTGCCTGCCTAGCAAGGTGGAGGTACCAAGTTCAAATCCCAGCACTGTAAAAAAAATTATTATGCCCAAGAAGAAATCTATGCTGTCAAATAACTGCTTCAGATTAGTAATGAAAAGCATATCTTAATTTATTGAGCTGAATTTTGGCTGCTAAGAGATAATAAATGAAAGGACAAAGAATGAGAAAACTAGATGCTGTGAGTTTCTCATCATAGAACAACAAGCTGCCACATATTATCATGAAAAATATCTTTTATACAGTCTCCAAGGCTACGAACATAGAGCTTATTTTGCCCTCTGAATATATTTCAGAATTTGGCATTGAAATTCTGGACGCTTATAGAGAATTTCTTTTAAAACTTAATTGGATTAAGTAGATCCCAACACTCTCCAGGTAATTAGTATAGAGCTCTCTTGAATGAATTATTGGTGGCTTTACCTTATAATAAGAATAAAACTATTACTGAAAGATCTTTGGCATAATATAAAACTGATGTCAGGTTTTTTTAAATAAAGGTCCTTTTACCCTAAAGGCTAAGACAAATGAAGCATTAAAAATATTTTCAGCTATTTGGGAACATGTCTAAGTTTATAAAATAGTGTATTTCTTAAGCTTATGAAAGTCTGATGACAATTTTTACATGTTTTTATATTTTCAAAGAAGGAGGCTGTTTCCTAAACTCTGAACTTGTACATCTTCAAACCTAAGGTAGAAAAGACAATTTTATAATATAATGGTTAAGTTTTAGCTGAAAGAAGAAAAAAACATTAATAAAGTGCCAACTGGGGGAAACACCCCTTCCTGAGAATGGCTAGATAAGTTACTTGGGGAAATATCTTAAGCAAATTGTAGCCAGAACTGATTATATGTTTATTAATGGGGGAAATACTCACATCTTCCATTATGTGATGATGTGAATGAACGCTGATCTTGCTGCTGTCCTAAAACTATGTGCATTTAAATTAAAAATATAGAAAGTACAGTACACACTGAGATGGGATCTATTGGCTGTGTCAGTAATGGAGGCATTTTCATTTTTCCTTCTGTATTAGAAGTCATTGTGTGTGTGTTCAGGATGGAATCTTGGTCTTTATTAATCTCAGCAGTGAGAACATTTGGGATTTTAAAAGCTATTGATTTTTTTCTTTTTTTTCCCAGACAATACTCCTTTTTCCACAGTATCTCTAACCTCTATTTCAAAGCTGTCATAAAATATAAGCACTAAGTAAAAAAAAAAAAAAGACCAACAATGAGTGGTATATACATTTGAGTAATCCTTAATGTTTCGAAAGACAGGAGAATATTTGTTTTACTTGGAAGAACGTTATAAATTTTATTTGGATGAGATATTTTTCTTTATATTTTTCTCTCCTTTTTCTTTTGACAATTTGATCAACAAAACCCTCAACCTTGGCAAAGGAGCCTGCACAATAGGAGCCTGTAATATGTCCTTCATCTGCAAATTCTCTCAAGGCCTCCTAAAAAGTGTATTTTTCCCTTCCAGTCACTCATATATTTTTCACTAGTCCCTGAATCTTAATGCCTTCTCTCTTGCAGTATCTGAACCTTGCTTGGCCCCAGCAATGGATTGCTTACTCTTTCTCAGTCAGTTATTCACATAGAGTGTCAATACCAAATGGATCTTGAAAGAAAATGGATGTTGTTTCCAATCTTTTATCATATAATATTAAATACAAAAGTGAAGTGCATGCAAATTATATATCTTGAGCAACATATTCAGACATTGCTTGCATTCATAATGATTTAAAAGTCTACCCTGAGGGAACAATCCTAACACATGGCAGAAATACAAAGGAAAAGATAAACCAGTCTTTCCTAAGCAGAAAACTTATTTACTTACTTCCTCTGATATAGCACTGTGACTTAGACAATTTCATAAATCACCTCAGTTCTCATTCATAACTAGCTGTTAAAGAGAGGGAAGCATAAAGGACTGGATACATGTGGTCAGTTATAAAAAGTACTACAAGACCCAAGGTGAAGAAAAACGTACTAAAATTAATTTTGTAGTTGCCACTGGTATAACTGTGAATATAAATTCACATTTACAGGTTAGGGATTCTAGTCATGAAAAAAAATGTGGGGTTGACGCTAGATTTAGGGTAGAAATATGGGAAACCATTGAAGGTCAAAACTTCTTAAAATGATGAAAATATGTATACCCGCATACATATTATGTAAATGTATATATTATGTCTTTTGTGCTATCTTTGCAGTTTAAGACATTAAAGGTGTTTCTTTTACCTTTTTGATATTTTACAGCTATGTGCAGAATTACATCACCTATTCATCTACTTACGCTTTTGTATTATGTTTTGAAAACAATAGCTGCATATAAATGATTTCATCAAAATATATTCATTTTATTACAAAAAACAATAAGAATCATGGTAATGAAATTGAAAGATTGCCCTATTCAGACTTTGACTAGACTAGGAGTTCAAATAATATGAATTAAAGATTATGGAATAAAAATTCATTTTTAAAAGTTGAATTTAGAGTCATTTATTTACCACTAATAAACAGAATATTTCCCTTTCCAAGAAACTATTTAGTTAGAAGCTATTTAGAATTTTACCCATTGGATTTTTAAATTCATAAATAAAAGAGATCTTTCTATTCTCTTGCTCAGGCTGTCCTTCCTTACTCTCAAATACTCTGCTATTCATTGGGGTGATGCAAAGAATCTCCCCTAAAATGCTTAAAAATCAGACACAATAGCTTTTGCATGGGTAGAATGTGTAGAATGACAGGCAAAGAAGAGCACAGCATATACATCTTAGGGCACAAAGAAAATCTGTACAAATTCAGAAGTATCAAAACCATTCCCTGCATTCTCTCAGACCACAATGGAATAAAATTAGAGCTCAACTCAAACAGCCACCACAGAAAATGCTACAACTCATGGAGACTAAACAACACACTGCTGAACCACCAGTGGGTCATTGAAGAAATTAAAACAGAAATTCAAATGTTTATGGACTTCAACCAACTTGAGGACACAAAGTACCAGCTCCTTTGGGACACAGCAAAGGCAGTACTCAGAGGAAAATTTATATCTCTGAGTACATACATCAACAAACTGGAGAAACAGTGACTCAGTAATTTAAGGAAGCACCTTAATTTTCTGGAGAGAGAACAGCCAGCCAAACCCCAAGTCAATAGACGGAAGCAAATAATTAAAACCAAATCAGAATTAAATCAATTAGAGACGAAAAAACCATCGAAAGAATCAACAAAACAAAGAGTTGGTTCTTTGAAAAAATCAACAAGATAGACAGACCCCTGGCAAACCTGACCAAAAAACGAAGGCAGCACACTCAAATAAACAAGATAAGAGATGAAACAGGTAACATCACCACAGAAATAGCCGAAATTCAGAAAACAATAAGGGACTATTTTGCAAACTTTTATGCCAACAAATTCGAGAACTTGGAAGAAATGGATGACTTCCTAGGAAAAATTGATATCCCCAAACTCAAACATGAAGATTTAAACCTTCTAAACAGACTCATATCCAGTATTGAAATAGAAATGGCAATAAATGATCTCCCATCCAAGAAAAGCCGAGGTCCAGACGGATTCACTGCAGAATTCTACAAGGCCTTCAAAACAGAACTCACACCAATATTTCTCAAACTCTTCAATGAAATTGAAAGAGAACGTTCACTTCCAGACTCATTCTATGAAGCCAGTATAACCCTCATCCCAAAACCAGGCAGGGACTCATCACGGAAAGAGGACTACAGGCCGATCTCCCTGATGAACATAGACGCAAAAATTCTCAACAAAATTCTGGCCAATTGACTTCAACAGGTCATCAAAAAAATCATACACCATGATCAAACTGGATTCATCCCAGGGATGCAAAGTTGGTTTAATATACGCAAGTCAATTAATGTAATACACCACATCAACCAGAGCAAGGTAAAGAACCACATGATTTTATCTCTGGATGCAGAAAAAGCGTTCGATAAAATCCAGCAGCCATTTATGCTAAAAGCCCTGGAAAATCTGGGATTCCAGGGAACATTCCTGAATATAATCAAGGCAGTTTATGACAAACCAACAGCAAACATAACTCTAAATGGTGAAAAACTAAAGCCATTCCCTTTAAAATCAGGAACAAGGCAGGGATGTCCACTCTCTCCCCTGCTCTTCAACATAGTACTAGAATTCCTAGCCAGAGTAATTAGGCAAGAAGAAAATATAAAGGGGATCCAAATAGGAAAAGATGAAGTTAAACTTTCTCTCTTCGCAGATGACATGATCCTATACCTAAAGAATCCCATAGACTCTACCCCCAAGCTACTAGAGCTGATCCAAAACTTTGGCAAAGTTGCAGGATATAAAATAAACCTTCAAAAATCAATGGCATTTCTCTATGCTAATGAACGGACGACCACGGCTGAAATCAGGAAAGCAACTCCTTTTGTAATAGCCCCCCAAAACATAAAATACCTAGGAATAACCTTAACCAACGAATTGAAAGACCTCTTTGATGAGAACTTTAAAAGCTTGAAAAACGAAATTAAGTCAGAACTAAGGAAAAGGAAAAACCTCCCATGCTCCTGGATTGGGAGGATTAATATAATCAAAATGGCAATATTGCCAAAGGCTATCTACAAATTCAATGCAATACCCATTAATATCCCAACACCATTCTTTAATGAAATAGAGGAAGCAGTTCAGAAATTCATATGGAACAATAAAAGACCTAGAATAGCAAAAACAATCCTAAGCAGAAAGAACAGTGCTGGAGGAATTACAGTATCCAACTTCAAGCTGTATTATAAAGCTATAGTAATAAAAACCGCTTGGTATTGGCACCGGAACAGGCCTGAAGACCAATGGAACAGAATTGAAGACCCAGAAATGAACCCACTGAACTACGCCTACTTAATCTTTGATAAAGGAGCTAAAACAATAGTATGGAAGAAAGATAGCCTCTTTAACATGTGGTGCTGGCAAAACTGGCTCAACACATGCTACACACTAAAACTAGATCCTTATATATCACCTTGCACTAAAATCCATTCCAAATGGATCAAAGACCTTGAAATCAAAACAGACACCCTGAGGGGCTGGGGATATAGCCTAGTGGCAAGAGTGCCTGCCTCGGATACACGAGGCCCTAGGTTCGATTCCCCAGCACCACATATACAGAAAACGGCCAGAAGCGGCGCTGTGGCTCAAGTGGCAGAGTGCTAGCCTTGAGCGGGAAGAAGCCAGGGACAGTGCTCAGGCCCTGAGTCCAAGGCCCAGGACTGGCAAAAAAAAAACAAAAAAAAAAAACAGACACCCTGAAAACACTAAAGGAAGAAGTAGGAGAAACACTTGGGCTCCTTGGCGCAGGACGGAACTTCCTTAACAAAGACCCAGAAAGGCTACAAATCAAAGAAAGGTTGGACAAATGGGACTGTATCAAACTGCAGAGCTTCTGCATGGCAAAGGACATAGCTCGCAAGATAAACAGAAAGCCCACAGACTGGGAGAAGATCTTTACCGGACATTCAACAGACAAAGGCCTCATCTCTAAAATATATGCAGAACTAAAAAAATTACCTTGTTCCAAAACAAAACTGCAAAGAACCAATAGCCCCTTCATCAAGTGGGCTAAAGAATTACAAAGAGACTTCTCTGATGAGGAAATGAGAATGGCCAAGAGACATATGAAAAAGTGCTCTACATCACTGGCCATAAAAGAAATGCAAATAAAAACAACATTGAGAATCTATCTCACCCCAGTAAGAATGTCATATATCAAGAAAACTAACAATAACAATTGTTGGAGGGGATGTGGCCAAAAGGGAACCCTACTTCATTGTTGATGGGAATGTAAACTGGTTCAGCCACTCTGGCAAGCAGTATGGAGATTCCTCAGAAGGCTAAATATAGAACTCCCCTATGACCCAGCAGCCCCACTTTTGGGTATCTATCCAAAAGACCACAAACAAAATCACAGTAATGCCACCAGCACAACAATGTTCATCGCAGCACAATTTGTCATAGCGAGAATCTGGAACCAACCCAGATGCCCCTCAGTAGACAAATGGATCAGGAAAATGTGGTACATATACACAATGGAATTTTATGCCTCTATCAGAAAGAATGATATTGCCCCATTTGTAAGGAAATGGAAGGACTTGGAACAAATTATACTAAGTGAAGTGAGCCAGACCCAAACAAACATGGACTCTATGGTCTCCCTTATTGGGAATAATTAGTACAGGTTTAGGCAAGTCATAGCAGAGCATCACAAGGCCCAATAGCTATACCCTTATTAACACCTAAGACGATGCTAAGTGAAATGAACTCCATGTTATGGAAACAATTGTTATATCACAGTTGTAACTACTTTCAACGTCCCATGTGTATCTGTAGCTTCTATTATTGATGATATTCTTGTATCACCTTCCTGTGGTTGTACCTACACTATCTCTGTAATCTTATCTGAGTATATTGGAAACTGTGTATACTGGTATTGGAAGTAGGAAATTGAAAGGGAATACCAAATTTGAGAGACACAGGCTAAAAAAAGACAAACAACTACATAAGCAATACTTGCAAAACTGTTTGGTGTAAGTGAACTGAACACCTGGGGGGGGGGGAGGGAAGAGAAAGGGGGAGGAGGGAGGGGGTATGAGGGACAAGGTAACAAACAGTACAAGAAATGTATCCAATGCCTAACATATGAAACTGTAACCTCTCTGTACATCAGTTTGATAATAAAAATTTGAAGAAAAAAAAAGAAGAGCACAGGATATGAAAATTCTTTGGATTGTTTTTGATTATAAGAGCAGAGGGAATTTGGACAAGATTGACACATAAAAGTAGAATCTCCCTGAATGCCTCATCTCATGCCTGTAATCCTACTTACTCTGGCTGAGATCTGAAGATCATCATTCAAAGCCAGCATTGGCAGGCAAATCTCTGGGACTCTTATCTCCAGTCAGCCAGAAAACTGTCAGAACTGGAGTTGTGACTCAAACAGCAGAGTACTACTAGCCTTGAGCAAAAATGACAGAGGTGAGGGCTTGAGTTCAAGTCACAGTACCACTCCTCAAAAATAACAAAGCCTATGGTAAAATAATTTATAAATCTGTAAGACCAAAGATATGACTGCAGTTCCTCTTCAACTTCAGAAGGGCTTTTTTTTTGTTTTGTTTTTTGCCATTCCTGGGGCTTGAACTCAGGTCCTGAGCACTGTCCCTGGCTTCTTTTTGCTCATGGCTAGCACTGTGCCACTTGAGCCACAGCGCCCTGGCTTTTTCTATATATTTGGTGCTGAAGAATCAAACCCAGGACTTCATGTATAAGAGGAAGGCACTTTACCAGGAGGCCATATTCCCAGCCCTCGGAAGGGCTTTTAATCACACTGTTCTAGGAAACTTACGTTTCCCAACATTTTGTCTGGAAAAATATCAAATACACATCAGTATCAAGATACCAGAGTCTGGTTCACATAAAAACTACACTAAATGATGGGAATCTGCTTTGCTCTCATAACTCAATGTGTCAGAAATCTTTATCTAAATGTGAAAACCCACTCCCTCCCCATTCCCACCCTGCAGATGATTGACACCTGAGGTCCTTGAAGCAGGCCACACCTGGCTGTACCAATCACTGGCACCATAGGTTCCCAGAACCAGGCCGTTGCAGCTATACGCACAGCTTCCAAAATGTGCCCCTCTCCAGCTACCATGGACTCTACCCTCACCGAGACCCCTGCCCCATTGGGCCTTCTTCTCCTGAGTCTCCCCAGGTCACCCTGCTGCCCCTCTCTAACTTACACTAAAGCTGATCCTGCCTGTTGGAGTCAGTGCTTTCGTCGGCTTTCATTCTTCCCGCCTTTCACATCTGTATTTTTCCCTAACACAGACCATTTTATTAAATTTACTTTGCTACATGACTTACCTAACCTAAAGAATACATTTTAATAAATAAATTTTCATTTCTATGTCTTTGAAGTATTGAGAAAATTTTAAATATGCTTTCTTCTTTCAAGGATTTTTATTAATTTGGTCATGATTCTTTTTTTTTGAAGTTTTTATTTTATTTATTTATTTATTTTTAAGTTTTTATTATAAAACTGATGTACAGAGAGATTACAGTTTCATACGTTAGGCATTGGATACATTTCTTTTTTTTTCAAATTTTTATTATCAAACTGATGTACAGAGAGGTTACAGTTTCATATGTTAGGCATTGGATACATTTCTTGTACTGTTTGTGCTAAAGATACTTGGTAGCTAACGACATACATTCTCAGTTTAGACAAAAAGATGATTGAACATTCAGCCTTCCCATTAAATTTATTTTTGAAGATTCTAAAGGAGAGGTTTCATATTGCTTAAACACTTGGGGTTAACTTTGGTGAGATATCAGGTCTGAAGCTCATCATTCAACTGTAAAAACATAAATCATGAGTAAGTGTAGAAAAATAGATCTTTATGGCATATAAAAATGTGGAATAAAGATTACTGTAAGAATTTGGAGCATTAAATGTCAGAGCAGTATTTTCTTGGGAAGTTATTAGCAAATAGACATTCCACTGTCTCATTCAAGCCAGAATGGTCCATTTTCACCCTGTTTCGAGTTTCAAATACTGATAAACCGAACCTTAACCATTTCCTTATTTTTGTCATCTGTAGTTTCTTCTATTTTGAATGTTTAGAGGAAAAAGACAAAGAAGAGTGTAATTTACATGTTCAATGTTCACTACCAATTTTCCCATTTAGCTTTGTACTAGAGTAGAAAAGTATTTATATAAAAAAGTAATCCTTTGAAAAAATTTCTATTTGAAGAAACATAAATTGTCATTGCAATCTACTTGCTAATATTCTTCCTCAAGAGCTTCCTTTAAAAGAATTGACTAAACTACAGTTTAAGTGCCCGTTCAACATAAGAAAGTAGAAGAGAAAAATTTAAAAAGAGAACCTGGGGTGGGATATGGGTATTGGCACTCAATTATCTGAAATTGTTAAGGCATCAGCTATGTCATGCAATTATTTCTTCCCACAGCCCAGCCCACACAAAAGTAATAAATTAAAAAAATCCATCTTAAATGTGAGGAAAAAATGTTCATGCTTTATGAAATAGTGAATTCTAATTATAACAATGATAATAATCTACCAGAGGTGACACCTCACTCAACTGCCAAACACAAAATGGTATTTTCATTTCTGGGCTCTTTGTCTCTTTGCAGAATAAACATTCTTGGTTTTGTGGTTGTTATTTTGTTTGGCTTTTTCATAATGCATAGGTGGTCTATCCCTATCCTCACTATCTAGTCAGAGATTGGTCTTGAGTTTCAACATCTTTCATATCTTTCTGTTCCTATATTCATAGTGATGAAAAATATCTGTACTAGTAGAGTATTTAATTCTGGGTGCAAAGTAAGAATACATTTTAGACAGGCACCACCCATGACTCACATCTGTAGTCCTGGCTACTCAGGAGGCTGAGATCTGAGGATCACAAATGCTGTGAAACTAGCCCCAGTAGACAAATACTAGGGCCCTTTCTCCCAGTGGCCAGCAAAATGCCAGAAGTGGTAGACTCCCACCCTTGAGAAAAGATGCTAAGTCAGAGCACAAGGTGCTCAGCTCCATTTCTAGCACTGGCACAAAAAAAAAAATTAGGTGAAGAATAATTTATGTAAGTGAGAGTCTATAAAATATTCAAAGCCTTAAAAAACTTTCATTAGACTATGTTCCAAATAGTTGAGGATGTTAAGTAAGTGCCCTTAATTCATAATGTGTTATCGCATATTATAAGCTAAAATCCATGTTTTAGTTCTGGAGATATTTCTTGCTATTGTCTTTTATGGGACAAAGGTGTGGGGGTAGGAAGGGGAGCTAGTCCTGGGGTTTTGAATTCAGGGCCTGGACACTGTCCCTGAACTTTGGGGCTCAAAGCTAGTGCTCTAGCACTTGAGCCACAACTTCACTTCTGGAACTTTTGGGTGATTAATTGTAGATTTGAGTCTCATGGACTCCTGTCCATGGTGGCTTGGAAGTGAGATTCTCACATCTCAGCCTCCTGAGTAGTAGATGGCATTTTAGGCGTGAGTTACTGGTACCTGATTGATTGATTGAGACAAAATTTTAATTTGTAGCCCAGAATGACTTCAAAGGCACAATCCTCTTGTTTCCACTGGGATTATAGGCATGTACTACTATGCGTGATTAATTCTGTGTTTTTAAAAACTACTGAGTGTTAAGTTTTCCTCAAATTTTAATATTCTTTGGGTTAGATGTTTAACCATAATAACAAGTACGTATTGGCTACTTGCTAGAGAATACTTTATCTGATTTATGTACTCTGACCTAACTCTTCTTCACAACAGATTTAATCATCTTAACTTGGGACTTAAGACTTTATTAGAAATGAAGAAATAGAGGTATACAGAATTGAGATAATTTGATAATGAAAAAAAAATCATCATTTAACTTCTGTCAATTTAGGCCCAGAAACTACAAGCTCTATCATTTTACTGCACTAAACTAGTTCATGTTAACTTTTGATAATCTCATCCATATATTACTTTGTGATATATGTGTTTTATATACATATTATATATTGCTTTCTAGATTCTAACAATATATTTATATAAACACTCTATTTTAAATCTATGTTTAGTAAAGAATAATATAAAATGCAACAAACATGACAGAAATTTTGCACTATACATGGAAAATGTTAATATCGTTTTAATTTTTGAGTAACATGTTTGTTTACATTTAAAGTAGTCTAACTAAAAACATAAAACCATGGTAAAATGATTTTTAAAGCTAGTATTAACAAGCTTAAGGAAATAGTCATTATTTAATTAATAAATGAGGGATCCCTAGTTTAATTATTACTTTTGAAAATGAATTTTTGTCTTGCCCCATGAACCCAAAAAGATCTTAGCTAAAATATTAGATAGTGTATAGAAAGAAGCCATATAAAGAACTATATACCATACGCAAATATATGGTTTTTCTCATGAAAGAATCTTCAAACGGGAGACTTTATTAAAATTGCTTGACTTTTTCTCTTTAAATACAGAACTAATTATATACATATACCTTGAATACATTTGTTTCTTAAACATTGTGATATCTGAGCACATCATCAGGGAAGACATAATATTATAGATGTTGAATATTCTTGAGTCTGAATAGTTTATTTGAGAACTCTCAGATGGTCCCTTGTGTGGATAAATCAGATAATGGAAACATCTTAAATTTCATTCAATAGCTTAAGATGAATGGCATTGTTTGAATGATGTATTTTACTACTGTCACAGAATTCATGTTAAAAACCTATAATCCTAACTATTGTAATGCTGGGATATTAGGGTCTTGATTTGAGGGCAGCCCTGGCAGGAAAGTCTGTGAGACTCTTAGCTCTCTTTAGTACATGTGTATGCACATACAAACTTCTACAGCCTAACCAATAATGTACGCACACACACACACACACACACACACACACACACACACACACGTGCACTTAAAAAGTTTCAGCCATATGGAGATTTTGTCCCCTTTGTGAGCAAAAGATTATATAATATATCTTGATGAGAGTAAACTACTTTGTTTTGATTACATCCTCTACACCCAGTTCCCACTTTAGATAAGAGAGCAATAATTCTTAAAGAGTAACTGCACAATGGTCAAAGTTTTATTTACTTTTGGTTGGCATTATCATTAGAGACCATTACTTTTATTATATTGAGCACTATAGAAATATGTCTTCTTTATATATGTCTTTACTGTTAAGAAGAAAATTAAACAATGAAGATAAAATGTGTGTATGTATTATATTTGTGTATATTATATATATTATATATTATTATTTTTGTTTGGAAGCTTTCTAGGCAACATTTCCCAGTACTTATGCAACTAGTTTTATGTTACCTATTCTATTATCACAGCCTTAGAAAGCAAACTGCTTCCCTTAAATAAGACCAATTTCACATGAGAACTAAGTTGGCAGAACTATTTCACAAATTTCAACAACTTAGTAGTGTGTTAAACTTCTGTACAATTAGTTAGGGTATCTAGGTTGATGCATTTGGACCTTAACAAGCCATCACATTCTAAGTGCAGCAATGCTTGACTTCCTCCCACTGTGTATCCTATATAATCTTACTTCAAAAGTAGAATAGCTATTTATTCCTGAAAAAGAAAAAAAAACAATATTTTCCCTGTGATTTGTTTTTTGATATGTCCTTTGGAGTATTGACTCAGATCAAAAAGACACATGACAGATATAGATAGAGAGATGATAGATAGATAATATGATATATCTGCATATATACATACATATATAAATGTATAAATTCTCCCCTCAGAAATAGTTTGCTACTCTCAATTATTCAAACAATTTGGTATTTGAAAATAATTACAAAGATGTCTATAATACAATTTGAAATGCTGTTAGGTGATACAATTATTTAAATATGGTATTCTCTGTTGTATGCCTTATTGGAGATTCCTTTTCACTGTGCAGTCCAAATTTGTGAAAATAAAGTATCAAAATCTGTTAGTTACACTTATACAAGATAATAAAGCCTAGCCTAGAACTTGAACCTTAGCTTTCCATATTTATAATTTTAACAATTTTGCTATTAAAAACCACAATGCCTTTGAATCTACAGAAACTTCACCTTACAAGTATAAATAGAATAGAACAGAATCTAGTGTCAAAGGACAGTATGTTTGTAAAGTGAAACCTAAGCCACAGTCCTGGAAACACCATCAGATTCAGACATGAGTCAAAACAGATGCTAAACCCATTCACTAATTCAAAGATTCTACTTAAAAGTTTGAGAAGAAAGTTTATGATTTATGGTGCCTGAAACTTACAAAAGTTAGATAATATCTTTCAGAAATTAATTTTGGGTCCAAACCTTTACTAAGACTGAGAAAGTAAAATGTGACACAACAACTATCAAAATCTCAGAGATTCAAATGCTTCTTTCTTAGATTTCTATGTATTTTATCGGAAACAAGTAAATTGTTCCTGAACTTCCCTGCCTCTGTGTCCCTAGAAAATTCCGGGTCTTCTAGTGTTTCCTTTACTGACACCATTCAAAAGGGCTATGAAGGCTTTATTTTCATCTGCACCGAAAAGTGCTGACCCATCACAATAAATTGGGTGATATGGCTAAAAATCTGATCGATTTTATAGTCAAGAATTACGTGACTGCTTGTATGGCTTCTCTAAAGAATAAAATTTATTTGAAAGGAATTATTTTTAAATGAAATTAGCTTGCTTTAAAAATCAATCCTTGGCCCAATATTTGGACACAAATTATCATATATATTGGAAAAATATTTTTAAAATATTATTACTTATGAATTAGCAATTAGAAGCTAATTGAACCATAGGCCTATGAAAATTAAAGTATGGGTACTTAGCTTAATTACAAAGCAGTTGTTAGCAACCACAGTGACTCTTCACATAGCAATGGAAAGTATATACTTTTAGTATTAAATTGGCATTTCCAGTGCATGACTTGATTCTACTGAAGTTAATCAAGCCAATTAAGTTATAATATTAAAGGATTATTCTTGGTTACACTGAAATTTATATCTAAATACAATTTTCCACAAGAATCAATAAGTCACATATGGGTTATTTTTGTGTTCTTTTTCTTTGTCACTTTAGTACCAGTGGTTAAAGTAAATAGCATAGTTTATTTTCTTAAGGATAATCATTAGGTATACAAATCCTTACCAGATTACTGCTAAAGCCTGAAGAATATGTTGTACTAATGTACAAAAATATCTGCTCTTCTCAATGTAAACATGTAGTTTCTCAATGTGTCACCCTGTCAGCCTGAATGTTCAAAGTAAATTTGGATTCATTTTGTGACAGTTTTGATCATTTCTAGCTTTTAGAGTTTCCTCTAATCAAACCTACTTGTAATATCCTCCCTCTCATTATCACTAAAATGTATTGGCTATCTATTGATCAAATTTTAAACCAGTATTATGTGGTTTAAACTTATTTTCATAATTTTGATTTTGCTGACTAGTTTTTATATTGTTTAGAAACATGAATTTATGTGACAAACCAAATTTAAAACCATGACTGATCCTGTAATGACTCCCATTTTATTCCAGATTTTTAATGTATACAGTGAGGAAATAGACATGGCTTGCTTTTTTTTTTTTTTTTTTAATCATTACTTTTAACTTTGAAGAACAGTTTTCAATTAGATATTTTACTTTGTGTTTGGTTCTTCTAAACAAATATTATTTTAATTAGTTTGAAATTATATTCACAATCAATACACAACAATACAGCTTACCTATAAGTCATAGCACATTTTCATCTTTGTCAATAGGAAATAGAGAATCATTGTGATTGCTAAAGTATTGATATCTTGATTTTTCTAGGTATTTTTTAAAAAAACAGATGTAGTCTTAGAAGCATGTGAGAATAAATTTCACACCTTTAACCTTTTGTTAGAAATTTTTGCATTAATTTCTAAATGGTTCTTTTGTATTGGATTATAGTCAGTTTACATAACAAACATTCCCCACAGAATCCTGTTCTGAACCATCCACTCCTTCCAATTAGATTGATTCCTTTTTTATGTCGATCCTGCTCTCTCCTGCTTCCTCTGGTGTTGCTGATAAATTAGCCATTTCTTTGTTAGGTGGGAGCTAACAAGATATTCTCTGTACATAAAAACAATACTTATTCTTCTTTGACTGAAACAATCACTTCATTTTTTTTCCACTGTGAATCTAATATTTTGGAATAATTACACTAGTATAATTACACTTCCCAGAAGTCTACTTGATGGCATGCATGGTTAATCTCTTCTTTTGATTAGCATGAAATTAGGATTGTGATACCAAATGTGAAGAAGTAAATTAAAGTTTGTACTAGAATTTCAAAAATAACATTTCAGGCTTCAAAGCGATGTATATGGACTTCTCATAAGAAGAGAACTGAAACAAAGAATTAATGTCTTAATCCAATTGACATCAAGGTTTAAAATTCTCTCCCAGAGGATAGAGTAATTTGAGATTAATTTGATCACCTCTGTGCTTAAATGATATGTTGTTATATCCTCATATTGATACTAAAAGGTCTATCTTTTCTCTAACTTATGAAATTTTATTTTTAAAAGATAGTGAAATTTTATTTTCCAAAGATATAGCAAAAATTTTTAACAAATAATTAAATATAATACTGAAATGTGATGTGAAAGTTGTATGCATACTGGAAGGTTTATTGGAATGTTATAATTTTAAACTTTTGTTCTCACATGATTATCTCAGTACATGCAGAAAAAGTATTTCACAAGATCCAAAATTTCTTTATGATAACAGCTCTGGAAAAGCTAGGAATCCATGGGACATTCCTCAACATAATAAAGAGTATATATGACGAACCTACAGCCAGCATTATACTTAATGGTGAAAAGTGAAAACTGTGTTCTCTAAAATCGAGAAGTAGATGAGGATGTTTGCTCTCTCCACTCCACTTCAATATAGTATTGGAACTCCTAGTTAGAGCGATAAGGCACGAGATGAATTTAAAGGAGATCCAAATAGGGAAAAGAGAAGTAAGCTCTCCCTCTTTGCAAATGAAATGATCCTATATTTAAAGAACCCCCATAGACTCCTCTCCCAAGTTACTTGGGCTGACTTGAAACTTTGGCAAAATAGCAAGGTATAAAATTAACTTTAAAAAGCTATACCCTTAGAAACACATAAGATGATGCTAATTGAAATGAACTCCATGTTAAGGAAACAAGTGATATATCACAGTTGTAACTACTTTCAATGTCCTATGTGTATGTGTAGTTTCTATTATTGATAATGTTTTGTATCACCTTCCTATGTTTGTACCTACACTATCTCTGTAATCTTATCTGAGTATATTGGAAACCGTGTTTACTGGTATTGGAAGTAGGAAATTCAAAGGGAATACCAAATTCGAGAGACACAGGGTAAAAAAAGAGAAATAACTACAAAAGCAATACTTGCAAAAAAAAAAAAAAGTCAATAGCTTTCCTGTATGCCAATCGATAGAAAAGTGGGGCTAAAATCAGGAAAGCAACTCATTTTGTAATAGCCTAAAAAATGACTTAGGAATTAACCAAAGATGTGAAGGACCTCTATGATAAAAGTTTTAAATACTTGAAAAAGGAAACTATAGCAAATTTGAGGAAGTGAAAAAACTCCCATGCTTCTAGATTGGGAGGACTAACATCATGAAAATGGCAATACTACCCAAAGCTGTCTACAAATTCAATACAATACCCATCAAAATCCCAACAGCATTTTTCAAAGATATAGAAGAATCCAAATATTAATATGGAATGATAGACCTCAAATAGTAAAAACTATCCTTAGATAAAACAGTACTGGAGGAACATCAATATCAAGCTTCAAAATATATCAAAGCTGTAATAATGACTAAAAAGTAATAAATAATAAAATCAGGTTCATATTGGCACAAAGAACTGGCCTGAGGACCAATGGAATAGAATCAAAGACCCAGAGGTGGGTCCACAAATGTATCACCACCTTCTCTTTGATAAAGGAGCCAAAAACCCAGGATGGAAGAAAGACAGCCTCTGGCAGAATTGGCTATATACAATCAGAAAAGTGAATTTAGATCCATATATTTGTATATAGATATATATAGGTATGTGTGTATGTATGTATGTATGTATGTATGTATGTATGTATGTATGTATAAATATCACCATGCACCAGAGTCAATTCCAAATAGATTAATGACCTCAATGAAAGAGCAGATATCTGAAAATATAGGATTTATAGGAAAATATAGGAAATATAGGAAGAGATAGTGGAAACACTAGAGTCCTTGGTGCAGTTTGAAAATTCCTAGGTAAAGATCCAGAAACACAACAAATCAAAGAAAGGCTGGATAAATAGGATTGCATTAAACTGAAGAGTTTCTGCAAGGCAAAGGACATAGGTAGCAGGACAAATAGGAGAAGATTTTACTAGCTATCTATCAGACAACGGCTTCATATCTAAAATATAATCACAGCTCAAAAAATTAAACCTACCCAAAACAAATCCTCAAAGAAACAATTATTCCACTAAAAAATGGACTAAGGACTTAAAGAGAGACTTCTCTGGAGAGGAAATTAGTGTAGCCAATAAACACAAGAGGAAATTTTCAACATCTCTGGACATAAAAGAAATGCAAATCAGAGCTACATTGAGATTCCACCTCACCCTATTTATAATGGTCGTTACCAAGAAAACAAATAATAACAGATGCTGGCAGGGATGTGGCCAAAAGAGAACACTACTATATCGTTGGTAGAAATGTAAACTTGTTCAACTACTCTGAAAAGCAGTACAGAGGCTCTGTTTTTTTTTTTTTAAGTTTTTATTATCGAACTGAATTACAGAGAGGTTACAGTTTCATACATTAGACATTGGATACATTTTTTGTACTGTTTGTTACCTCGTCCCTCATTCCCCGCTCCCCTTTTCCTTCCCCCCCCCCCCCCCCCCCGTCATGAGTTGTTCAGTTCATTTACACCAAACAGTTTTACAAGTACTGCTTTCGTAGTTGTTTGTCTTTTTTTACCCTGTGTCTCTCGATTTTGGTATTCCCTTTCAATTTCCTAGTTCTAATACCAGTATACACGGTTTCCTATATACTCAGATAAGATACAGAGATAGCGTAGGTACAACCACAGGATGGTGATACAAAAAGATCATCAATAATAAAAGCTACAGTAACACATGTCACGTCGAAACTAGTTACAAATGTGATATAACAATTGTTTCCATAACATGGAGTTCATTTCACTTAGCATCATCTTATGTGTTCATAAGGGTATAGCTATTGGGCTCTTGTGATCCTCTGCTGTGACTAGCCTAAGCCTGTGCTAATTATTCCCTATGAGGGAGACCATAGAGTCTATGTTCAGGTCCGGCTCAGTTCACTTAGTATAACTTTTTCCAAGTCCTTCCATTTCCTTACAAATGGGGCAATGTCATTCTTTCTGATAGAGGCATAAAATTCCATTGTGTATATGCATCACATTTTCCTGATCCATTTAAAAGACTAACCCTAGAGCTTCCCTATGACCCAGCAATTCCATTTGTGGGTATTTACCACAAACCACAAACCAGCCTGTACTAATGCCACCAGCACAACCATGTTTATTGCAGCATTATTTACCGGAGCTAAGATTTGGAATCATCAAGATGCACCTCAGGGATCCAGAAAATATGCTATATATGGTATATGTGATATATATATGTGTATACATATGTGAATTCTATGATTCCATTAGAAACAATGACATTGCTCATTCATGAAAAAATGGAAAGACTTGGAAAAACTTACATTAAGTAAAGTAAGCTAGATTCTGCATGGTTGTCTTCATTTGTAATAACTAGAATATGTTTATAAATCTACAAATTAGTCCAATGGATAGTAATAGACAAATAATTACTCCTGGACATGATTAATTAAACAGTACTCTAAGCGTTCACACAATGCCAACAAAGGTGGATATTCCTAGGAGATGATCGCAATAGCTCAATAGCTTTGGGCATAAAATCATATAAAATGATGCTTATTGAAATGAACTCCAAGAAACAGAAACAAGTGGTGTTAATATTATTATTTTACTGTTTACAATCTATCTTTTTCTTTCTTTCTTCTTATCCTTTGGTTTATTCTCTGTTACTGTTTTTTTTTTAACTTCTGTACCTTTTGTCTTGTATATGTTTATCTGATTTGGGGAAGGGAAGGGGAATCACAGAAATGGTGGGGCAAAGTCTAAACCAATTTAACAGTGATACTCACTAGATACTATATTAGAAATGAACTTTACAACTTGAGGAAGAAGGGGTTTGGCAGGGGATGGGGAAAGGGGTAAGAAATGAGGGAAGGGGTAACATTGTTCCAAAAAGAAGTACTCATTACCTGATTTGTGTAGCTATAAACTCTTTGTACATAACCTTTACAACAGAGTTTAAATTTTTAAAAATGTTTTCATATGAATCAGAACCTGTTAAAGATTGCTCAAAGTGAAATTTTGGCTCAGATCACTACTCTTACCAAATAGAACTTTTTCAGGAACATCAACAAATTCTAAACCTATAATATTTAAAAACAAATGCTAAGAGCCTGCAAAGAAAGTCAGTCTAAAGTCATTCTTACTGCTAAGCAAATAATGTTTTGCCAATTTTGTATGCCAGACAGACTTTGTAGGTTCCATTAAAGTACATATATGGTTTAGAAAGCAGAGGTAGAGAGTCAGAATGAGTACTAGGCCTGAAGACAGCAGAAGTAACTCGAAGACTGCCAGTAGATGCATATGTAGTGCCTCATAACTTTGTAGTCCACAAAATGTATCTAGGAACTGTTAGGTAGGTAAGAATTAAAAGTGGCAGACATGGTTATAGCTACTCAGGAGGTTGAGATCTGAGAATCACTGTCCTAAGGCACTGTCCTGGATAGGAAAATCTAGAGAATCTTATCTCCAATTAATCACCAAAAAGCCAGAAGTGGAGTTATTGCTCAAGTGGTAGAACCCTAACTCTGAGGAGAAAAAAATGCTTAGGAACAGTGTCAGGCCCTGAACTCCTCATTTCAAGCCCCAAGCCACAAAAACAAAGGGGAAAAGGAAAAAAATGGCACAAGTAACACTCAGCAGATCACAAGTGACCTATCAGGGCACTTCTCAATTGCAAATAAACTTGCTGTCTGTTTTAAAAGGGTTTCCTGCCTTTTAATTATTTAATGGACAGAGAAAACAAACCCCTTCCCTAGAGGATATCAACTACCTATCTTACATCAGGATTTTAGGCTCCTCGTGCTTAGTTAGAAGGAGGTATGAATTGAATAGAGAGGGGTCCTAAATGGCTACTGGGGGCTGGGAATATGGCCTAGTGGTAGAGTGCTTGCCTTGTATACATGAAGCCCTGGGTTCGATTCCTCAGTACCATATATATAGAAAAGGCCAGAGGTGCTGCTGTGGATCAAGTGGTAGAGTACTAGCCTTGAGCAAAAAGAAGCCAGGGACAGTGCTCAGGCCCTGAGTTCTAGCTCCAGGACTGGCAAAAAAAAAAAAAAAAATCGACTAAATGGCTACTGGACTGAGAAACCCTATGACTTAGCTCCCTTCACAGTTCCTTAAAGGATCATTTCTAGTAGTTAAATAACAAAGCCCAGTTAAAATGCAAATGAACATTAAGAGGAATTGCACATGGGGAGAAAATTAGTCAAACCTCACCTACTTCCCCCGTCTGCCCCTGGGCTACTGGAGGACAGGAATCCCTGACCTTTAGACTCCAAAGAACTGGGGTCTTGTTAGAACACTTTTTTCCTCTCCTGATTCTCAAAACAATCCTGTATATTTAAGTATACCACATTTTATATTCTTTAATATTTATCTCCTCTTGAATTTTCTTCTAAATACCCCAAACTACTTTCTTCAAATGAATGAATTTAATTATGCAATTTTAAAAACCTGTTCAAATTTCTTCATCTGGCCTCACCCCCAACATAGTGTGTAACAGATGACTTAACCCAGGAAATAGAGTTGGTTTGCCCAGATTTATAACAACTTGGCCAAGTGGCCTTCTTGCATAGAACACTGTGTGTCTATTAAAGTAGAAGAACCTGAGAAGAATAATTTCTATAGAAATCTCTACAGATCTGCTTAGCTGAACAGCAAGGGAACTTTCTGCCAGGACAGTATTGCCATTGAGAACAAAAGACACTTAATTCCCATGCAGAATTTCAAGCTGCACTTCTTAAACAAATGTCACTGTAAATCTTTCCTCTAATTTAAAACAGGACAAAATCAATTCTAGATATTGCATTTGCAATTATTGATTCACCTTTTCTAAATACTCAGTAGTAAAAGTTATTTCACTTTAGGTTGCCTCTACCAACAATAATAATACACCCCAAACATGTACTCTAGTTTTTACTAAATTCCCCCTTGAATTATGATTAATTTAATGGAATGAGGGACATAGAGAGGTAAATTTATCAAAGTGATTTCAGTTTCTCAACAACAGGAAAAGAAAAACAAAAATGACCTATTCTGAGAATTGTAAACCTAGTATTATTACCTGTGTCATATATATACATATATATATCTCCCTTCCCCGGGGAGCTATAATATAATTGTGTTTATTAGGTAAAGAACTCAGAAATACAAGAAAGTAAAAATCTTTGAGATTGTGTTTAATAAGTATTCTAGTATTTTTATCACCAGTTGCATCAACTAGAGAATAACAAGTTAGTTTTGCCAGGCACACATGGCTTGGCTCATGTTTGTAATCGTAACTACTGAATTGAGAGGCTGAGGATCCTGTTTCAAAGCCAGCCCAGGTAGGAAAGTCTTTGACAATCTGTACCTCAGTTAACTAGCTAAAGCCAGAGCAGATGTGGCTCAAGTGGTAGAGTGCCAGCATTGAGTGAAAAAGCCAAGGAAGAGTAAAAGTCCCTGAGTTCAAGCCCCAATACCAGCATGCGCACACACATGTAGTTCTGGTGAAAATATATGAAGATTTTTTACTACCATTATGGCTCTTTTCTTATTGGTCCAGATTATTGTGCATAGGAAATAATTTTCAACACAACCCAATCATTTGAAGTGCTATGGGAAGCCAATATGCTTTTAGCAAGGGCTATTTAACATGAAATATTTGTATTTGGAAAAACATAGTCAATCTTGGAATCTATTGAAGGGTTATTAATAAATATTTGACATATTTGCCTAGATATCAAATAATGTACCTTGATCGAACTTCAGTTTTTGCTTTGAGACAGATAAACTTTTGTTTTGTTTTGTTTTGACAGTCCTGGGGCTTGAACTCAGGGTCTGAGCACTATCCCTGGCTTCTATCTGCTCAAGGTTAGTACTCTACCACTTGAGCCACAGCGCCACTTCTGGCGGTTTTCTGTGTATGTGGTGCTGAGGAATCGAACCCAGGGCTTCGTGTATCCGAAGAGGCAAGCACTCTTGCCACTAGGCCATATTCCCAGCCGGAGCCAGATAAACTTTTAATGGTTAGAAAATAATTTATCTCTAAGTGTCAAAATTACTTCAGGTACCTGATCATCTGTCTGGATTGCATAAGGTAAGCAAAGAAGAATAAAAGAAGAGAAGAGAAAGAAAAAGAAAAGAAGAGAAAAGAAAATTAAAGAAAAGAAGAGAAGAGAAGCGAGCCAGGCACTGGTGGCTCACAACTCTAATTCTAGTCATTCAGGAAGCTGAAATTCTCAGAGCCAGCTGGGTTCAAAGCCAGCCTGCACCAAGACGTCCATGTCACTGTTTTGTCCAATTAACCAGCCCAAAGTAGGAAGTGAGAAAGATAAGCCAGAGTGTGAAGTACTGTCACAAAGTAGATAATAAAATACCACTATGAATACATATTAGTGAAACCTGGAATAATTGGTCTAAGAATTATTTGTACAGTGATGAAATTGGCATGAAGTCTGCTACAATCACCTTTTTAAAGGTAGTAAAATGTCGTTAAGGTATTTAACTACTTGAACTTGTTTTGAGAAAAAGATATTCTCAATAATGTATTAAAAATTCTAAAAGTAAATATTTATTATCCAACAGATCCTGTGGGGAAAAATTAATTGTAAAAATTTTTTCTGTAGTTTCTACTCTCTGCTGAGATTTTTCTATGGATTTATTCACTGTGGATACATTGTTTTCTTTTCAATACTTAAATATATTTATAGCAGCACTTTTAAAGTTTTAGATTTTTTTGTTTTCTTTTTTTGTAGTTCTAATATAGGAATAAACAGAAGATATGTGTATTCAAATTTCATTTTATGAGTTATAGGTCACATTTCCTCTGTTTTCATCTGTCCAGCATATTTGTGTGTATTATTATTTTAAGTAGTTTTACAAAGGAGTTGCCATTTAACAAAGTTGTTTATGAACACAATGCACCTAGATCAGTGTCATTCCTTTTAACATTTCTTCTAAACATTACAGATGATATGTTACTAGGAGTCTACATTATTGTCATGAGTGTGCATAATTTTTAAATTAATTTATTTGTCAGAGGAGTTATAATTTCATACATAAGGCAGTGAGTACTTTTTTTTATCCAACTTGTTACCTCCTCCCTCATTTTCCTTCCACCTTTCCCCCTCCCCATTTCCCCCTCATGAGTTGTACAGTGGTTTACAGCATATAGTTTTGTAAGTATTGCTGTTGCATTGGTTCGTCTTTTATCATTTATCTCTCCATTTTGATGTTCCCCCTCCCTTCCCTAGTTCCAATAAACATATATACAATACCCAGGGTACTAAAGTCAGCTACAGTGACATCAAGGATAAAACCATGGGGAAGAAAGACAAAAGAAAAAGGCATAATTTCACTCGGTATGTTAAAAATAACAACACTCATGATAAAGCACTTGTTTCCATAACTAGGAGTTGATTTGATCTTGGATATTTTTTTCAGTTTTCATAATACATACTAGAAATTGTTCCATATCTCCTATATGTTTATATTTCTCATTTTCACTGTTTCACATTACTATATCATATGAGTATAATACAGTGTTTCCTAGAAAATATGCAAATCTATTTTATGATCTCTCATCAAATATCCTTTCAAATAGTTTAGGAAAATACTCTCATAAAATTAAGTTTCTTCTGTGTCAACAGCTTTTACACTTTATTTCATTTTATTTTTATTTTTCCTCTTCATTTTTTATTTATGGTAATGTCTAATTCGTTGTTATTTCACCATCAACTTATTTTATTTATTTATTTTTTTGTCAGTCATACGGCCTGAACTCAGCCTGGGCGCTGTCCCTGAGCTCTTCTGCTCAAGGCTAATGCTTTAGTACTTTGAGCCACAGCACCACATCTGGTTTTGGAGATAAGGGTCTCAATGGACTTTCCTGCACAGGCTGGATTTGAACCACAATATTCAGATCTCAGCCTTCTAAACAGCTACGATTACAGGTGTGAGCCACCGGCACCTGGCTAACTTTTTGGGTTTCTTATTTTTACTGTTTATTTAATACACATGTACCATTTCATTATATATGTTAGCCGAATTCATTTTTGTGTCTATACTTTTGAGATAAGATTCTTTCATATAATTCATTTATATTTCTTTTTTTTTTTTTTTTTTGGCCAGTCCTGGGCCTTGGACTCAGGGCCTGAGCACTGTCCCTGGCTTCTTCCCGCTCAAGGCTAGCACTCTGCCACTTGAGCCACAGCGCCGCTTCTGGCCGTTTTCTGTATATGTGGTGCTGGGGAATCGAACCTAGGGCCTCGTGTATCCGAGGCAGGCACTCTTGCCACTAGGCTATATCCCCAGCCCCATTTATATTTCTTGATACAAAATTTAATTTAGTAAACATTTCTCTGGCCAATATTCTCTTGTATCACAAAGAAAGAGTTCTAATTGTGGTGTTTTTAACATTGACTTCTGTAAATTCAGAGTTTTTATTTTGAATTTTCTCTTTGCCTTAAGTTCAAGCCCCAGTAACATTTAACTGTGCTATTGTACATTAGGTAACTATAAATAATGATGTGAATCAGATTTCAAAACCTAGCAAAAAAGATTTAGAATGTTTCACTAGACAGAAGTAATAAATGTCTAGGGGGATATCTCAAACATTTAATCTGCTTTAAATGAGAATGAACAGGGTTCATGTAGTTTATTTGCATGTATGAAAATAGAGCAATGAAATGTTTTAGAATTCTTCTAAGAAGAGGGGCTGAGATTGGGAAGAAAGATGGAGGGAGTGGAGGTTGATTGGGATGCATTATTTACATGTTTACATGTATTCATGTCACTATTCAATGTATATATTTACAAATGGAACCAGATAAATTAGTAGGATAAATGAGGTTAGGAAAGATGTGAGAGAAGGCTGAAAGGGATGACATTGATCAAGATGCATTATACTCAAAAACTGATGTGTTGAATTGTAAACCCTTTGTATAATTACTTAAAGATTGTAAATATAAAGTAGAGAAATTGAAGTACTAAAATAAAAAAGAACTGTCACAAGGAAACTTTGCACAACACCCATACATGCTAATAAAAATTAAATAAATTATGTATATACATACATACACAGACATATATATGTATATATATGTACATATATACATACATATACACACAATTGACTGCAGATATAGTTTACTGATAGGGTATTTGGCTGGTATGCATGAGGCCCTATGTTCAATCACTGGCATACTGAAGAAACAGAAGAATACAATACAAAATACCAGAGAACACCAAGAAAAATGCAATGTATACAGGTATCTAAATATAGGATTCCATCCATATTTTTTACTTTTATGACTGTTTGTATCAGTTAAAAAAATAATTTGAATGTTGCTTGATAGATCTAACATTGCTTCACAAACAAGTATTTTTCTGAGCTAACTTCCAGTTCTGTTTAGTATTGATGAGAAAATATTAGTATTCTTGAAACATCAAATATGCTATACACTACTAACATTTCTCTTATCATCTAGTGAATGATCAGTTCTCACATACACCTTACATTCATGTGAATAATGTATATGATTTTTATGACTAAATTTCAATATTGATTATATTGCTTGGTTCTGCATATCATTGATATAGATCTTAATAGACCAGGTTTTTGGCCTCCCATTTTTAGATAAATGCACTATAGAATGAAAATATAACACATCTTTCAGAATAATTTTCAAGCTTATATGGTAAGATGTATTGTGATTAGAATAATCTTTTCCTTACTGATTTATTTTTTGCTGGTCCTGGGGCTTGAACTCAGTGCCAGGACACTGAGGATTTTTTGTTGTTGGTGGTGGTGGTGGGTTTTTTTTTCCCCTCCTCAGGCTAGCACTCTACCTCTTGAGCCACAGATCCATTTCTGGACCTTTTGCTGTAAGCTGGGGATAAGAATCTCATGGACTTTCTAGATTCAAATTGCAATCCTCGGATCTCACCCTCCTTGGTAACTAGTATTATAGGCATGAGCCAACAGCACTTGGATTGTAAAATCAATCTTACATGTCTTTGTTGACTCATCAGGAATCATCTCTTAGGAATGCATACTCTTATTAAACTCCCTCGTCATGTCATTTCAGACATAAGATTGATAAGTATTTTTTTTTCCATTCTTGAACTGACTTTCCAGTACATTCTATCTGCTCAGCTTCTTCTTCTACTTCAATGAATTCCCTTTTGTAAGACCTCCACAATTTACTTAATTACATTAGTTCCTCTGCTCCCTAATACCTACAGACAGCATCATACACCGTTTTATTGATTATGATTATTTTTCCTCTTTTCTTCTACTTGACCATAAAGTACATAAAGACATTTGCACATTTTAATAGTCTCCTCCTGTCGGTGGCACAGGAAAGGGTCTCAACAGATATTTGATAGATGATGAAACAATTAACTTTAATTATCAAGTACCATGCCTTTAAACTATTTCATTTGTTATATATACTTCATACATATAATCATTCAGTCTTGACAGGTGCTCTGTTTGCCATACGAGCACTTTCTTTATGAATGGCATGCTGAAATGTAGTTATTTTCATACATGCACATTTGTTTCTCCCCAAAAGAATTGGTGTTTTTCGCTTGGTCTACCATAAACTGCTTACTGGATGAATTAATGACAAATAAATGAGTAAGAAAAGTACGATTGCCAAGGCAAAGACTGGTTGTTATTTACATAGTACATTGTGGTGTTCTTGGGATAAAATATGAGAAATACAATGAACCATGTACATTGTAGCACTATTCACCATAGTTAAGATACAGAATCAACCCAGATGCCACTCAGTGGACAAATGCATTAAGAAAATGTAGCATATATCAACAATGAAATTTTACTCATCTATTAGAAAACATGATATTGTATCATTCATAAGGAAATGGAAAGACATGGAAAAGTTACAGTATATTAAGTGAAGTAAGTCAGACCCAGAGGAGCAAATGTTGCATGGTTTCCCTTTTTGTTGTAGCTAGAATGTAAATCTATGAGTAAACATGTTGGTTGATAAGCCAGTGGTTACAAATGTATTAACTAAAATGTTGTAGACTCTAAGGACAAGTCAAATATTTCAATTCCTTAGAAAGTCAAAGCCCAGCAAAATAAGCACCAGGAAAGGGTACTTGCAAAGGAAAGGGGTAGATAATGAAGGGGGGATGAAAGGGAGACTGTAGTCAATAATTCATAGTATTTACTGAAAATTAAGAAAAGTAAGGTAAGGGCTGGTTTGGAGGGGGATGAGAATGTTAAGAAGGGTGACAGTGATCAAGATTCATTGTATTCATAAACTGCTTTGTTAAATGGAAATTTTTCTACTACCATTTAAATGTAATAAAAATGTAAAGAAATAAAATTTTAAACAAAGCATTAGCTTTTTGGGTATTTACCCAAAAGATTACAAGCAAGACCACACTAAAGCTACCAACACCACTGTGTTTATCTCAGCACAATTTACTATCTCTAAAATATGGAACAAACCCAGATGCCCCTCAGTAGATGAAAGGATCAAGAAAATGTGGTATATATATATATATATATATATATATATATATACACACAATGGAATTCTATGCTTCCATCAGAATGACATTGCCCCATTTGTAAGGAAATGGGAAGATGGGAAAAAATCATATTAAGTGAAGTGAGCCAGACTCAAAGAAACATAGACTCTACGGTTTTCCTCACTGGTAATAATTAGTACATGTCTAGGACAGTACAAGCAGATCACAATAGCTCAATAGCTAGTACATATGAATACATAAGAAGATGCTAAGTGAAATGAACTCCATGTTATGGAAATAAGTGGTTTATCATTATTGTTTCTATATTCGATGCACCATGTGAAATTGTGCCTTTTTCTTTTGTCTTTCTTCCCCATGGTTTTACCACTGATGTCATTGTAAGCGATTTCGGTACCCTAGGCCGTGTATATACTTTATCGCAACTAGGGAAGGGAAGGGGAGGGTCAAAGTGGAGAAACAAAGGGTAAAAGGCAAACCAATGCAACAGCAATACTTACAAAACAATATGCTGTAAACCAACTGTACAACTGAGGGGGAAAGGAGAGGACTGGGGAGGGGGTCAGGTGGCAGAAAATTGAGGGAAGAGGTAACAAGTTTGAAGAAATGTACTCGTTGCCTTACGTATGAAACTGTAACTGCTCTGTACATCACTTTGACAATTAATTAATTAAAAAATAAATAAAAAGAAGCATTAGAAACTTACACAGATATGTTAAATTGTAACCCCATGTTCAATATTCGAAGTTCAGAAAATACAAAGAGAGAAAAAAAGAATGAGATTATGCAGAAGCAGAGCCATACATTAAAAGAAGAAATGTTTTCAATCCATGATATTATTATTTTCTTAGACTTTTTTGAAAGCAGAGGTTTAAAATATGTTGTGATTACTATACATGGAGAATAGGAATAAATTAATCCATTATGTGAAGGATGATGTCATTTAACAGACACTGAAGAAATGCACTTAAGTTCTGTACAAAGTAAGTTCTGAAAGTACCACTCTATCTAGTCCTTATATCTTAAATTAAATGTCCTATTGTTATAATACTTGATAATGTTATATGCTTTTAATAAAATTACCAGTGATCTCCTATTGTCCCTCCCTTCCAAACTAAATTTTAATTAAAATAAGAACTTGCAACTTTTAAATTAATTTGGAAAAGCAGTTCTGAATCAAGTTAAAATTCTTAATCCTAGTCTCAGCTTTATGAAATTATATCTTAGTGATTTTTTATCCATATCTATAGAAAGTGTTCTGACTTCCCTATATTACATCACTACCCTCCTCCCAAAATGCCCATGTATAAATTCATGAAATATATAATGTAGTCCTGTGGAAAAACTAGGCTTCCAGGTTACTACAAGTAAAATTCAGAGATTTGTCCTAAGTCAATAGATGGTTTGGGGCTTGTTTAAAGAAGCAATGATCTCCTTCCACAGGCGACCAGTGATACATGCAATCAACTGCTATACTTTCCCCCATCATTTCTAGAATCCCCTTTTAAGAAATTGCATCTGGGGAACAATCAATGGAAATCCAGAGACATCTAAGTTTCTGCCTCTGATAGAATAGCGAAGCCCTACTAGGCTTCTTTGCTGATTCCACCAATAAATTGGCTTGAGGCTACTTCAACTTTGATGCTATTTTTATCTCAAATCCTTTAAATTAATGCTGTTCATGGCTATTTTAGGCATTTCCACTGGCTACCATTGTCCCTATGGGCCATGGGAACTAAAACTCTTCGTATATTCAAAGAATAAAAACAATCACAGATGCAAAGTTCTTCTCAGAAAATTATTTTATGTGAACTTCAGCAAGGTAGACTGATTCATTTTATTCTTCTACCTCTATCCTTCCTTTGGCTGGTCTTCTACAGTGCATTAACCAGTTCCACTGGCTTTCCTCTGAGTGTAATGACTTTCCATGTACTCTGTTAAAAATATATCCCCACAAATCAAGAAGAAGCAGATTCAGACTAAGTGGCTGAGAAGATTTACATTCTATTGCTAACCCAGTTATTACTCTGCAGAAAACCCATAGCATCAATATAATGAATCCTTCAACTTCTGCAGCAAGCTCCATTTTTCTTCCCAACCTCATTGGCTCCCAACTTTCGGCTTGACCTTTTACAATCTGTGTGCAACAGAACTTCATTACAACCTTTTAATGATGCACAAATGGCACACAACACCAAGGTCACAGAAGATCCCACAGGCAAACTTTTCAAACACCATCAGAATAGATATTCCAACCTCATTTAAGAGGCAAAACAACCCCATAGAGATACCCTACCACAGGATCTGAGATATCTTCCAAGTACTAATAACATAAAAAAAATTGACACAGTGGTAAGTTGAATAACTACCCTCAACAAAACTATTTTTTTTTATTTTTAAAAGAACCTGATTTCTCTAAGATCTAAATGGCTATAAGAGTGTAAATGACTTTTGTGGTGTCCTTTCTTCATCTCAAATGGATAATAGGTATAGCATTCTTATCCAGACAGGTTTCATTATGTAACTCACACACTAATGTAAACTTAGAAGCTAAAATCATATTGTTTTCTTATCACCTTGATCCAGAAAACACCCCCCAACCCTCCCCCACACACCTAAGAAATCCCATTGTAACATAATTTGACACTGTGAAAAACACAAGATTATAGTGTAGCCCTCTACATGATTGCTGGACTGGGAACCTGAAAGCCTAGGAATGAGAATTGTAGGACAGTAGGGGAGTTTACAAGGGAGAGAAAGACCAAGTTTGATTCCTGATTAGCATTCTGCTTCAACAAATGAGTATTTGCTTAGAGGGAAAGAGAGTAGAAAGGGACAAATGTGTTTTCTTCATACTCTACTGCTCAAGGAGAATAAAAGGGATGACATGATCTCATTCTTCTTTTTGCCATTTGAAATCTATTCCTGATTTGTTTCTCATTTGCTCTTTTCTTGTCCTCTTCATTTTTTTTTCTGTTATGCACGTTAATTTAAAGAGTCCAAGTTACCCAGTGCCATGGCTTTGTACTTGGTTAACCAATGAAATAGTGTGGCATGGATAACAGTAAAGAGAAAATATTACAATTTACTGCCACCCTTAACCCTTACCGAGTCTGTCCTTTGAAACAACATTTAACACACTTTTCTGATAATTGATTGTAATGGTAAAATGCAGGCTGTATATTAAATATCAATTTAGCACAACTATTTGTACAAAGTCTCCCAACTGTAGATCATTTATCTTGGTGGTTCTGATGATGACTCTCCTCAGTACTTCAGAAAAGCTTACTTGTCTCTCTTGGGTATTTAATGCCTCCAGATCAAACATTGGCAAGTTGTTTCAAACGTGGCAAATACATGAGCCCAGACAGAAATGAGCTCTGAGATATAGGCTGTCTAGTGGAATTTGTTAGTTATGTTTAACACACATACATGTTTTCAAATTTGTACCTCAGAAACTTGTTTGGACATTTACCAAATCACACCCTTTCTTACATCCCATTACTTTCTGTAAAGTTGTAATAATACCGTGAAGTTATTAGAAAAACTAAGTGTCATATTGAGCTGGCCACTTCCTGGATTTTAAATATAATTCTAATTGCGGTCATCATAAGGTAGATGACATGACTTCAATATGAAAAGACATAAATGTGCATTTTCATCAAGGAAAGCCATAATAACAGTGAAAAAATATCTATCAAGTTGACTGGCTTTTCCAAGTGTTTCACAAGAAAAAAGGCCATTTGTGTTATTTGATGGGAACTACAATCATGCATGGTGGATACATTTTATAAGCATTTCACAAATCTGATTATTTAATTTCATGCCCTAGGCCTTTTATATAGTGATTTTGCTCTAAGCCATCCCATCTCATTGGCACCAACACCACTGTGTTTTAGCTGGAGTTCTAATGTACTGTTCTTCCCACACAAAGTTAGCTTTGAGGTCATGAGAAGCCCACCTTTATTTCATAGTGTAAGCCAATGCTGAGCACCAAGCAATCCATTTCCTAGATTAACTAGCTAGGTTATCTTGGGAAGAAATGCTAGATTGTACCATTTACCACATCAGGCTGTCTGCCATGAGCTCCACAGCCCTAGCAGTATGGAGGCTGGCAGCTTTGGAAGTGAGCACAGATGGAGAATAATTGAGGTGCCCAGTTAGTACCAGGCACATGGTGGGAGCTCAGAAAAGTATTAAATAGCAATGGGAAACTGTTCATATTCTGTCTGCATACAGCTGTTACACACATTTGTGAATATATTTGTAGAACAGATTACTCCGATTTCATCCTCGAGCCTGCAGGGTTGAATGTAAAAGTACTGGCATTTGTTTTAAGAGTTTTCAATATCTTGCCCAAGGAAATACGGAATCTTTGGCAGTCGAAATTATCTATAGACAAGACAGTAGTAACAGATTTACTGCCTCATATATTTATGCATAGAAAGTTGCCTCTAAAAATGTCTCCAAATATTTGGTATGGTTATTACTCTAAGGAATAAGCATTTTATTTGAACAACAGTTTTCCAGAGCACATATCAACTGCAAATTTGTCTGTCAGTGCACAGCAAAAGGTAAGTCAGCTAAAATGAATAACAACAACCATATTAAAATATTTTATATTGACTAGGTGCTGTTGGCTCATGCCTGTAGTCCTAGCTATGGAGGAGGCTGAGGATGAAGGAACCTGGTCCAAAGCCAGCCAGAGAAGACAAATTTGTGAGGTGCTTATCCCTAGTTTGCTATGAAAAGCCAGTAGCAGAAGTGTGGTTCAAGAGGCAGAGTACCATCCCTGCGTGAATAAGCTAAGTAGGAGTATGAGTCCTTGAGTTCAAATCCTACAACCAGCACATATATGCGCACGTACACACACACACACACACACACACACACACACACAACTTTTATATTAAAACAGCATATCAACATTTTGATTAATTTTCAGTAATTTGATTCTTAAAAGCTATGTGCAATACTCAATTATTACTTATACATTTGCTGACAAAAACTTTGACTATGTAATATAAAATTAAAATATTACATAGTATTTAATAAAATATTAAATACATATTAAAATATTAATACATTGAATTTAATAATAGTATTTAATACATATTATTTAATAGTATATATAGTATTTAATAGTATAGTAGTATTTAATACTTAGTATTTAATAAAATATTAAATACTATGTAAGTTTCAATGTATTATGTCTCACACATTTTGATAGGCCCTAGAAACAGCAAGAAAGAAGCAAGACAAAGAGCCAAGAGTCTATCTGTGATTTAACAGAACATTCTTCATTCAAAAGCAAAATTCATCTGCAAGAGAATGAGAAATGTGTCCAATTCATACACCTTTCATCTAATTTCACGGCAGCAGGTACTCTCCAGTTTAAATGCTTTACCTTACCATAAAATTTCATTATAGAATGTGTCAAAACAATGTAAAAGTAAATGGAGTTAAGGAAGTTAAGTTTTCATAATTCAAAAAAAAAGTCAACTGTGAAAATAAAAACTGCTTCTCTGGCTAATTCCCCATGCACAAACTGCTTATACATGAATAATGATGTAAAAGGCTTGAAACTCACTCACTTGACAAAGGAAGTATGAAAATACTAGTAAATATATTTTTCCCTGCCTTGTTACCACTTTGCCATCTGTATTGTTACTATATTTCTAGTCATCTCACTCACAATGCAAAGAAATCATCTCAACTACAACTGTTTCTCCATTCAAAAATGACAACAAACAACCTGGATAATTCCAATTCTGCATCTTCTAACTTTCTTTCAATATCTGACTCTATCAGCACTTCTCTTCAACATCTAAAACTATTTGCTCTCATACTGGTCAAGATGAATTTTACTCATAAATTCATATGTTGAATGGAAACCCCTTTCTACTACTGCTTGAAGATAATAAATAATTATCTGAGTGCCAGTGCTTCACAGCTCTAATCTTAGCTACTCAGGAAGCTGGAATTTGAAGAAGTTCAAAGCAGGCTAGGCAAGAAAGTTCCTGAGACTTATTTCCAATTGAGCACCCAAAAAGACAGAAGTAGAGCTGTGATTCAGTTGTAGAGTGCTAGCCTTGAGCAAAATAAATCAGGGACAGCATCCAGGCCCTGCATTCAATCCCCAGGTCTCTCTGTCTCTCTGTCTCTTTGTCTCTCTGTCTCTGTCTCTCTCTCTCACACACACACGCACACACACCATGATTAAAATGTTATTAAAACTTAAATTAAATTATATATTACATTTAGAACTTAGGAAACTTACAACTTGACTGGATGTGATATTTGCTGTGTGAGAAAGTCGTGGTTTCTCTTGGAGCTTTGGAAGAGACATAGTTGGAAAGTTGAGGGAGACAAGGGAAACTACCTAGCAAGGAAATGAGCAAATTAATTCTGGGGAATCAATGAGAGAGGGCAATGTCAGCCGGATTGGCCTTCCATCAAGCCCTACAGCAAACTGACTGCCAGATCAATGCTACTTTCAGCCAAAGTTGCCTCCTGGGCAACAAAAACATTTGTAGAAGATGACAAGACTGTATAAAGAGACATTCTTATATCCAGTCATTGAATTTATTTATTCAATGCCACTACTGGGGTTTGAACTCAGGGCCTCAGCACTGTGCCACATTTTTTTTTCTTTTCTCACAGTTAGTGCTCTATCACTTGAGCCATACTGCTCTACTTCTGGCCTTTTGGTGTTTAATTGGAAATAAGAGTCTCAGGGATTTTTCTAATGAAGCTGGCTTCAAACCAGTATCCTCAGATTTCACCTTCCTGAGTAACTAGAATTACAGGTGTGAGCTTCAGTGTCCAGGTATTTTATAATCCTCAGGTCTTACTGGAAGGTTTCATTCGGTACCAGATTAAGCTGCCACCTTTCTGCCTGGCTCTTGGAGAGCAGAAGCTGTGCAGGTAGTATGGGTTTCCCCACTGATAAATGTAGGCTCATAAACATCTCTGCAGGTGCTGTTTTCTGTTTCCATTTTGCATTGCAATAATGTTCACATGTTTAATTACCCGGAAGTTTCCTCCTCCCTTACTTAAAACACGGGCTGGAAAGGATCAACATCTTGAAATTTTGTTGTGATAAAAATACTTAAGTTATGACGTACTTCTCTTCTCCTCTCATTACAATTTAAGGCCAATTTAAAACCAATTTAGTCCTTTTTTTTTCTTTTCCTCCTTTCAGATTGCCATTAATAGGTCCTAAATTACAAGAATAGAAGAAACTGTGAAACATCAATCTATACTCACAATACTTTCAGTAAGTTGTCATGAAATTACAAGAGGATAACGAAATGATTGGGCAATTAGGCAGGAGGAAAATAAGCCCCAACTCAACATGTCAATCAGCAAGAAATTAATCATAATGTAGAAAAATGAAATACATACATGTGCATTACTTAAATTCAAATTATAAAATTACATTCCTCAGGGGAATGAAAGTAGCGAAAATGAAGTTCTTTATTAATAAGTTGATTGAGTTCATGTTTACCATAGGAAGTGAGACAGGGCATCTCAACTTATTAAACTGCTTGAAAGGAGAATGGTTGTCTTAAAGTTGAAAGTTAGCATTTGAGCTTATTTTCTAATGAGATACCCAAAGTTAATGTTTTATTAAGTGCTTCATTAAAGGAAAATAAAAACAGAAATAGTCATTTATCTTTTAGCAGTAACAGAAATCCCCTGATATGAACTGGTATTAGGAAAGGGTCAGGCACCTGTGGCTGATGCTTGCAATCTTAGCTACTGAGGGGGTTGAGATCTGAGGTTACTAGTTTGAAGCCAGCCCAGAGAGAAAAATCCATGAGATCCTTATCTCCAATTAACCAACAAGAAGCTGTAAGCACACACATGGCTCAAAGGTAGTGCATCAGCTGTGAGGGAAAAAATAAGCAAGAGCAACAGCTCCCCCAGTTCAAGTCCAAGTACTTGTATGAAAAAGGGGGAAAAAAAAGAAGTGAATTAAAAACCTTCTATGATGAGAACTTTGGATTCTCCTTGTACAGAAGATAAAATTGCTTCACAGTCGAGGATCACAAGAGCCTAATAGCTATGCCCCTATGAACACATAAGATGATGCTAAGTGAAATGAACTCCATGTTACGGAAGTGACTGTTATATCACTGTTGTAATCACTTTCAACATGCCATGTGAAATCGTAGCTTCTATTATTGATGATCCTCTTGTATCTTCTTCCTGTGGTTGTACCCTCACTATCACTGTATCTCATCTGAGTACACTGGATACTGTATATACTGGTATTAGAACTAGGGAAGTGAAAGGGAATAACAAAATCGAGAGACAAAGGCTAAAAAGACAAACGACTCCAAAAGCAATACTTGCAAAACCTTTGGTGTAAACCAACTGAACAACTCATGGGGGCAGAGGGAAATGGGAGGGAGGGGGGGAATGAGGGAGGAGGTAACAAACAGTACAAGAAATGTACCCAAGGCCTAATGTATGAAACTGTAAACTCTCTGTACAGCACTTTGACAATAAATAAGAAAAAAAATGAAAAAAATTGCTTTTAAAGAACTCAAAATTTCCTCATCTTTAAATAAACTATGAGTCCATGTTAATAGGATAATAAATTCATATTTGTCAAAATGGCATAATAGCAATAAAATAATTCATATTATATGTCATATATAATCCAGTCAGAGGAAAATTACAGCCGGAATTAATAAATGTTAATGATAAAGATGTTCATCAAGTTCATCTCTCTTCTGATCCATATGCCCTGTGTCTAGACTCCTGCCTGGAACCTGAGTTTGGGAAAGGGAGAAAGAAAAGTCTACTCTTATTGAGAAAGCTCATATAAAATTGAGTGATGCATGATGTGTGGGGGAATGTGGCTATCAGGTGTATTCTGTGTATACCACTAGTTGGTGTCTAAAATGCATATCTGAACAGTGCAAACAATTGATGTCCTGGTAAGAGTCTGATTTCTGTGGATGAAACTGTGCTCAGATTATTTCACTACTCCTCACTTTGAGTTTCTCAGATTAGTTTTATTTTATTTTATGTTTTAAAATTATGTTTAAGTAGGTTCCTCATCTTTTAAAAAGGCATAATAATATTATCTTCTTCATGGAATAGTAAAGACCAGATAATGGAAGGGACACATGCATGACCCTATGAATAACAATTAGCGACTTATCTGCTTTGAAGATAGACTTTCTTTTATTGAATAACACATTTTCTATTTAGATTCTGCTGAGATCTACATGACTGACTGTAAAGTACTTCTAAAATAATCAAAAACAAACTCAATGTCCAGTTTTATTGGGTAGACCCAACAGACCTTAAGCATGTCATGAATTTATTTACAGTAAATAAGATTGTCAGTTATGAAAATGATTACTACTGCTCCTCACCGAATGCTTACAATGTGTTGAGCATTGTTTTAAGTGTTTTGCACATGTTAAGTTCCCATCTGAAGCCCTGAGATCTGTCTGTCTCACAAATTCCTTGAAGATGGTGACTGTTTTCTTTGGACCAGTACTAAAAGTAGCACATCCTGTCGTTGCTTAGGAACTACAGATTAAATACATAAGTGGATCTTTCCAAAGTGCCTCAAGTCTTCAATGATTTCACATATTCACTTTAAGTTCAAAGGCGTGCTCTCCAGATTTCTTTTCAGCTTTATCTGCCGAAGGCTCCACATTCTAGCCACATAAGCAAACCACTGCCATTTAACAGAATGAATATCAGGAAGTTTAAAGATGTTTTAGCTTGAGGATGGGAATTCAAAGAAAGGGAGATGGACGGAAAGAGGAATGGCACATGGATACAGTCAAAATACTCAATCTGCATTTGCAAAGATAGGAGACTTGGGATGAGTGAGCCTTGGAGAGACAGAAGAGCAGGAGAATAAAAGAAGGGGTATTAAAGAGGCACATTGTACACATCAGTGGCCATGTAAAATTGGAGCCCTCTGTACAACTATTCAGAGCTAATATCAACAATTTGCAATAATAGCAAGAGTCATATTTTCTGACTAGATAACAATTCAGTGAGATCTCTGCAGCTTGAACTCCATTACTTCTTTCTGTGTCTGTCAACTTCCTTTCCCCAGGACGATCTCAAATCCCACAAGCATCATTTATGTGTTCTTGTTTCATTGGATGATTCATTTAGCTCCTCATTAGGTAAAAAGTGTCAACAGTGACCACCAGGACCCTAAAGCAGGAGATTGAAAATGAGCTCATTTTTTAGAAGGTAAGCCCACCTGCTCAAAATCCAGGTACTGGGGTTCATGCAGAGAATAAGCCTGAGTCAAGCTCAGAAGACTCTCTGGAGGAGGAGATTCTGGTACTGAGTCTTAACACATAGATTAGTTGAAAGAAGCTATATTCTAGGAGGGAAAAACTACAAATGGAATGGTGAAAGAAATCACCTGCTTTGCTAAACTGCAGTTAATTTAAAAGAGTGTTACTTAAAAGTGATTTACCAACTTGCTGGCAAATATTCCATAAGATATACATTCAGAAATTTGACATGGCTATGATCCCCCATAGCAGTAGACTCGCCATCAGAACCTAGCTCTGGCATGTGATGAGGCATGAGTAGTGTTAGGTACAGTCCTAGGAACCAGCTCAATGTCCACAGTAGGTAAGAAAGAAAGCAAGCAAACAAAAACCACTGGTTCTTCAACAGAACTTGAAAAGCACTGACTTTGAATACTAAATTATATGAGGAAAGATGGCAGGAAAATAAGAGCAAGGAAGAAAAGAGTATATATCCTGAAGGAAGTGAAGGATTATGTAAGCTAGCAAGACAACTGTTTATTACTGAACACATTGAATTCCTTCTCTTAAGACTAATTTGGCAATCACTGATTTTATTGTAGGTATCCTTCTACTCTCACAACTGCTCAAGTCTTTTCTAAAAATATTTTTGAATAAAATTGTGTATGCATGTGTGTGTATGTCTGCTGTACGTGAGAGAGAATGGAAGAGAAAGAGACATTTTTGCTCTATTACAAGAATCTAGTTTGATTCAATTAAATATTTCTTTCTTTATAGATTTCTTTCTTTTGTTTTTTGGAATGTGTCAATAGTAGAACTTAAAAACTCAAGGCTTGGGCATAGAGTCCCTGAGCTGTCCGAGTTACAGTTGGTGCTCTGTCATTTGAACCACACCTCCACTTCTGGCATTTTTGCTGGTTACATGGAGATATAAGATAATGGATTTTCCTGCTTAGGCTGCTATTGAACCTCAATCCCCAGATCTCTGCATCCTAAGTAGTAAGAATCACAGGCATGTGCCACTAGCACCTAGACACTTCATAATATGTTCTTTTGACCTTGCTGTTTTGAAACACTTGGTTGCATTTAGATCACATATTCACTTGCTCTCCAAGCTGGGCACTGGGCATGAAGCAAGGGTTCAGTCTAGTTTTTCATTATTAAAGTGGTAGAAATACCTGAAGGTTCAAATCTGTAGTTTGCAGGGACTTATGCTTTGAACAGTTCTGCTTTTTACAATTGTGTGACAACTTGTTTGGCTGCCCCTAAAAGTCCTAGAGGATCATTGTAAGACAATTTAAATTTCAGTAACTTGTTCAGATTTGAATTTTATGTAGAAAACAAAACACTGAAGAAACTTAGCATGAATGTGTCCTGAGAATTAAAATTTTTAGAATTTCTAAAACTAGCCAAGGAAGCCAAATTTGTAACATAATTAGTTCATTACTTAGGCAAAGTGATAAATTTTCTTCTCTCACAAATGGACGCTGATGGAGGAATTGCAGAGGGACAGAAAGGAAAAAGAAAAGTGTAGAAAAGGTGAACATGGATTGGGAAATAAGAAAAGGATTATGGACAGCTGTCACTGGGGAGGAAAGAAGCCCAGAGAAGAAAATAGCCAAAGATGAAAAGGAACTCATGGCTGCACACTGTCATCTGAAAGGTAATGACACAGCACTCACAGACTTTCTGTTATGTTTCCAAAATATTTGTCTGTCAAAGCAGTGAGTTCACAAGTGTGCAAAGGTTTCACTGAAATAAAGTCAAACTAATAGAAGTTCAGTAAAACAAGCTTTAAATATGATGGCAAAATTGTGTATTCTTGGGCTGGGAATATGGCTTAGCAATAGAGTGCTTGCCTTGCATGCATGAAGCCCTGGGTTCAATCCCTCAGTACCACATAACCAGGAAAAGCTGGAAGTGGCACTGTGGTTCAAGTAGGAGAGCACTAGCCTTGAGCAAAAAGATGCCAGGGACAGTGCTCAGGCTCTGCATCCAAACCTCAGGACTTGAAAAAAAAAATTGTGTGTTCTTGATGGGAGACAGTGACTCATGCCTGTAATCCTAGCTACTCGGGAGGTTGAGAGCTGAAGATCACAGTTCCAAGTCAGTCCAAGCAGGCAAGTGTGTGAGATTCTTAGCTCCCATAAATTACTCAGAAAAAGCCAGAAGTGGTGCTGTGGCTAAATTGTAGAATGCTAGCCTTGAGCACAGATCCTGAGTTCAAGCCCCAGAACTGGCAAAAATAAAGTATATAGTCAATCATTTACACTTAATAGAATTGTATATGAAGGATATAGATTTTAAAATATAATAATGGTCAGGAACTGGTGGCTTACAACCATAACCCTAGCTACTCAAGAGGCCCAGATCTGACAATCAAGTTTCCAGGCCAACCCCAGTAGGAAAATTCTGAGACTCTTATCTACAATTAACCAGGAAAAAGTTGAAAGTGGTGCTGTGACTCAAGTGGTAGAGCACTAGCCTTGATAGAAGAAGCTAATGGACCACATCTACACCCTGATTTCAAACCCCAGTATAGGCACAAAACAATAAAATAATAATAATGGCCAGTTTTATCTTGTTCATAATTTCTAGTATACTTTGACCTTCATCCATTTAAGTTATCCTGAAGTCTTGAAATCTGAGTTTTTACTCCCATTTTGTTGATGTACATACTGAGGCTCAGGGACATTGATTGGACTCAAATCTCACATGACATCAGAAAGTCTTGAAATGAGAAATACCTTTGTTTTACCTTAATTTCTGGAGTCTTCCATCTTCAATCCTACACTATCACCCTAAAAAATTAATATTGCTTTGACATAAGGTTCTAACTCTAAAACTCCTATATATTTGCTTTGGCGATAGGATAAGGATCAGCTCAGAACACAAACAGTGCCATCCCATAATGGCTCTTACCAGTTAGTTGTACTAGTTAGCTGTAAATGTTGACTGCCTTACCTATTTAGTTACAGACATTTTTTGACAGAAAGAACATTTCTGGTACTCATACAAAGCAGTTGGCACTGTAAAGTTATAATCTCTACAGATGAAGCCAAATTGAGTACTCTCTTACAAGTCTATTGATTATGAATTTTGCTATCAAATATATGGGATTGAAAACCCCACACATTTCTGCTGTTAGACACAGTGACACAGATGCAGATGCTGCACAATCTGTAGAGGTAGTCACTTGCCCCACCTAACAGACTAATCAGAAGTGAGTTTGAATAACTGATACTGTAAAATATTAGCCTCAAGGCTCTCATCACATAAATCTCCTTGGGTCCCGCTTGATTTTTATTGCTGTGTTTAAATACTTCTATATATCACCCGATTTAATGCACTAAAATAATGCATTAACTAATACTGAGAAATATGATTATTTGTTGAAATGTATTCATGGTAAATAATGAGTAGGTCACAATAAATGTCATGGCTTTGAAAAAAGTATTTATGTAAATCATGCATTATTAACTATACTTGCATAATTCCAGTGCCACAGTTGTCTTGTTAACTCTTCAAAAAACCTCCTAATATTCTCAGAGAGAAAAGAAAGAAAAAGTGAAGCATACTATAAAAATGGCCCTGATACTTCACAGAAAATGAGGCTACGTGCACCACACAATGTACCCCAGCCCAGAGTCTTTTCCAAAGATTGCTAAGACAACCTCATTTGATGTTCCCTGCCTGGTCATTCAGGAAAGGGTTCCTATAGGAAAAAGCCCAGTGACATCTCAAGATGCATGTGGGCTGCAAGCAACACAGGACATTGACATTTTATCAAAGAATTGCTTGAAGTTTGTGAGCCTTGAGCTAATGAGAGAAGACAGATGGTGTGCCAAGAATAACTGTTTCTCTACAGAGAGAATCAGAAGGATAGTCATTGGAACTGCAGTGGCAGAGTACTCAAGTGTCCAGAGCCATTACTACCAAGCACATCAACTGACCTTCCTTTCCTTTTGTATTGTTTTCTATCTTTGTCCAAACAAACCCAAGTTTAGATAGAGCAAAAAGCACATGGGCACCATCTTTCTGCATAGATATATTTTTTACTTCTTGTGATTGAGGTAAGGATTCTTTCCTTCCTTCCTTCCTTCCTTTCTTCCTTCATTTCTTCATCTCTACCTCCCTCCCTACTTCCTTTCTCCTTTTATTTATTAATTTTATGTGTGTGTGTGTGTGTGTGTGTGTGTGTGTGTGTGTGTGTGCTGGTACTAGGGTTTGAATTCAGGACCTGGGCACTGTCCCTTACCTACTTTGCTCAAGGCTAAAACTCTCCAATTTGAGCCACAGCTTCTCTTCTGGGTTTTAGTGATTAATTAGGGCTAGGAGTCTCCCAAATTTTCTTCATAGCTGGCTTACAACGGTGATCTTCACATCTCAGCCTCCTGTAGAGTAGGATTATAAATGTGAACCCTAGGGGTAAGGATATTAATGACATAAAAATAATCCCAGGTTGTTGTTGTTGTTGTTGTTGTTGTTGTTGTTGTTGTTGTGTGTGTGTGTGTGTCTCAAAGAAATTAGTGTTACCAGCTCTTAAGAAACATCTCCTCTTACTAGTTTGGTTCCTCCCTGCCCTGAGGCCCATAATCACCCTTTTCTTTCAGTTTGTGTGACAAATGCTTTCTGTGAGCTTTCACTCCATTCTTGTCCTTCTCTCCCTGAAGCGGGCTCCTGGCATTCATGTAGAGCTTATGTCCATATATAATGGAAAGGAAAAAGTCATACCAAATTGATTGCAAGAAATCTGCCTTACCATCAGTTCATACTGCTACAGCAAAAGCCAATTAACAAAAAGCAAATAGGAGCTCGCCTCAACAGATGTGGAAGCTGACTAGCACCCAAAGGTGAGAAATGAAAGACTTGACAACCTTTCCAGATGAAATGGAAATCTCAGTTGGTCTCTCTTAAATGGAGCTTTGCAAATGAAAATCAAGCCCACTTGAGGGTCTTTCTCTTTCTTGCTCTCGCTCACTCTCTAGCTCTTTTTGTTTTAATTTTTTTTGGTAGGTCATAGGACTTGAACTCAGTGCCTGGGTGTTATCCTTGAACTCTTTTGATTAAAGTTCTCTTTCTGCCACTTTGAATCATAGCTCCATTTCTGGTTGGGCTGACTTTGAACCATTATCCTCAGATCAGCCTCCTGAGCCGTGAGGATTAGAGATGTAAGCCACCAGCGCCTACGTAATTGAGGTTCTTTCCTAATATATCAGCTTTATTACTTGGTGGGCTGTATCCTATCATGCAAGATCAGGTGAAAACTTGAGTTAACACCCTTTACCTCTGTCAGTCTCAGTTATTGTATCTGAGAAAATGCTTGCTAGGTATACAGTAAGAATTTCTATGATATGGTAAGTGCAATGCAGTTTTGTAAAACAAATAAAAGCATAGCTCTGTATGGTGTGGCACACTTAAAATCCCAGCACTCAGATCTCATGTTTAGGCTCATCCTGGACACCCTAGTGAGATCCTGGCCCAAAACACAGAAAATAAATGAAATAAAAATATAGCTGTGAGAGCCAGAATTAGGTTGCTGGAATGCTTCTTATTGGTCTCTTAGGAACAGTGGTGTGGTATGGCTTGGTTAAGGTTTCACTGATTTCACTTTAGCCACAACTTTGTCCATGGTAAACCTTTCAACCCAGTGCTCTGTGTGGCTGGAGATAATTGTATCTACACTGGCCAGAAGGACAGACAGACAGACAGTGGTACCTCTTGGCCTCAGAGAAATACCCCAAGTCCTTCTTTCACCACTACACCTTCACTCTGATGATTCTAAAATGTTCTGTATTTCCCTGATCCTTAAAGGTATTATCAGCTGGTAGGAGGAAAGATGTTGAAGACATTCTAAGTAGCTCAGGTTGGCAAAGTTCCAGTAGCAGTAATGTCACTTCTAATCCTAGTTCAGCTTCTCTCTACCCCCAGCAATAACACCTGTTGTCAAATTGTGCCACAGCTCATTTTATGCTAAATGGTTTCCATAACAGTTTGCCACCATCTTAATCTGTATTAAATACTCGATCAATCTGGTTTGTAATTCTGAACTGAAAGAAGATTTGTTTCAAAGGCCTCATTTTACTATTAGAATGATTTCTTTACAGGTTATTAATACAGGTTTCAGCTAAGAATATGATCCTAAATTGACTTTTCTAGGCACTCCATTGTCTCCTGCTAATGTCAATACTGGAGAAGGGTACAATTAGGCCCAACCTTTGGAGTCCTCATTCCTAGACTTCAGTCACTTTAACTCTGCTACTCTAGTGACTAGTTGGTTTTTTTGTTTGTTTTTGTTTGTTTTTTGCCTTCAGGAGAGCTATAGCACATGCTATAGAACTTGAGCACGTGTATTTAAACCTTAATAATTTATCTATGGCAAATATATTGAATTCTTTCTTCTTATTCAGAAATGCATCATTGTTATCTGAAGTGACCCTACTTGCAATAGCACACACAGTTTCTTACATACCTCACTATAAATAGTACCCAAAGGTCAACATACAATCATTCTTCCACTTTCTTCGATGTTTGTTATTCTAGAATTCAGTTGTACATGTTGATTATTTTTATTTAAATCCACAATGTATATCCACATAATTAACTGTTTTCATAAATGCAGAAATGATCTTTAACTTTGCAGTTTTAACTTATTACTGATTAGTATTGAAGAATAAAACTAAAATTTATACTTGTATCTCTTGAAACTATTTAACCTAACTCTGTTTCACTAGTCTTAACTCCCCAAATCAATGTATAATTCTCTTCTGTCTATTTTTTCTTTCATTCAGAATCCTTCCAACCATGTCTCTAGCCATCCACATAAAACACATCATCTCACTTCTTTTCCTCTCAGTATTCTTTAAACAATTCTCTCACATTGGCAAGGGGCATCCATCATTCTGTGTTCCTCTTTAATACATAATGAATAATCGTATTTACATAGTGTCCAGCTCCAAAGAATTAAAGCACTTGAGATTACTTTGGGAGAATATGTGTAATCAATTCTGACAGCATCTGTGAGGCAGGTGGAAGCCAAACATGGGAATCCATATCCTAAGTGGGAAGAGGGCACTGGAGATAAGGAATTCGCCTTGGGTTATTGCTGTCACTTACTGCTACTTACAAAAGCTCCTGCTGACCAGTTTTTCCATCCCTCTCCGTCTTCTTCTGTCCATTTCCACAGTGACTTCCCGGTGCTGGCCACCAACACTTTTGGTGTACTTGATTTCCTAAGATGTCCCATCCCAGATCTGTTTCTTCTAATCCTGCTCTCATCCATCCCATCTGTTATACTCTCAGATGCATCTTCCTCAAGAACTTTTCTGACCAAATATTTACTGGCACTAAAATCCTTCAACTTCAGCCCCAACCACTCTGCTGTATTTTATTGTAGTGGACTCGTTAGTAGTTTTATTTTATTTGTTTGTTTGTTTTTGAGGATATCAACTTATTTGTAACTAAAGTTAATATGAACCTTCAAACTTTCCTGCTGTCATTGACACCAAAGTTTTCACTACTGGAGTTTAAAGTATAATTTTTTTTCTCTAATTCATCTCATCAGTCTGATTCCTGCAGTTGTCCCAATACTAAAATGAAAATGTAGAAAGGATAAGTGACAGGCTCAAAATTCCTTATAGGAAAAGGATCAGCACATCAAATCCCTGACCTATGGACACAGGTCACCAAAACAATCCCATGCAAAGACCTATACTGGTCTCTATGACAATGGTTTGTCCTGAAAAGAGTCAATAATTCTCTCTTTGCTGAATCCTGAGAATACAAGAGTTCCTTTTGTATACTTGTTTTACATACACAGAATCAAACCTCCTTATTGCCTTCTAGAATCTGCATGCCTGAGATTGTTACCCACCCATACAGTGTTTCAGATAACAGAACATCTATTTTGAACCCTACTGTTCTTTTCACTTTAAGACTAGTCTTCAGTACAAAAGCATTCCTCTACAGAAATACCACCCATTGTTCTTGTCTTTTAATATAAACTTGTAAATTATGTCTAGTTTTGGGACTTTTTTGAATATTTTTGGAAAATAAAACTGGCTAAAAATATTTATCCAAGTAAAGGAAGCACTGGTAGAAAAGGGACTCCATGCAGGGACCCAAGACTTAACAGCATACCATTTCTTTCGGGTGTTCCTTCTTTACTTAATAGTAAAACATATTGCACTTGTTGATATATATTTCTATGAATCCTTGTCAGGTGTGTGAGTTTTATTCAGGTCATCCTTGTTCTCCAGTATTAAGTCCTCCAAGGAAAGAAACTGTCTTAAAATGTTTTTGTAATAACCTCTTATATATAGTATGTGCACATGGCATCAGCCTAGTAAATGGATTGGTATAATTCTGCTTCTCAAACCCTCATTCATACCTCAATTATCAGTTGCCATCTCACTTATATATAGGATTGTCTATTTGACCTTGGATAAAGTATAATCCCTCGCTTGATAGAACAGATAGGTAATCTCAGGGTTTACTGTGAAATGAATCTCTGTTAGTGGAACCTTATCTACTTACTAACTTGAGGAAAATGAGAAAGTGGGCACTTCATTAAAATATAATGCAGCCAGCATTTAAAATCATGGGCACCTGATACGATTCAACTATATATTAATATTTAAATTTTAACAGCATTGTTCTATGATTATGTAAGTTAAATATGAAGAATATACTAACTAAATAAATAAAACACTGATCTAGTAGTATCTGTTTAATTCTCTTTTGAAAACTTGAATATAGAAATATTCATTTATTTATTTATTAATTACTAGTACTGGGAGTTGGTATCAGAGCCATGGTACTCTTCCTTAGCTTATGTTTTTAAATTACCTTTAAGTAATTGTAAAAAAAGAGGTACATAGAACAGTAGTTTGTGAATAAAATGCATCTTGATTAGTGTCTTTGCTTCAACATTCTCACCCCTTCAGCCCATCTTTTCCCATACTTTTCTTAGTTTTGTAGTATATATACCTTTCCCCCCTTCATTTATCTATCCCTCAACCCTTGCCACCTTTTATTGGATATACTCTTTTTTTTGGTGTTGATTTTGCTCAACTTCAATTTAGTCTTTCTAAAAGATTATACTATTTGAGTTCTCCATAGTGTCTATTATATTTCAGTTTACATATAGATTTCTATGTACATTCTAGCTACCACAAATGAGGGAAACTATTCAACCTTTGTTTCTCTAGGTCTAGCTTACCTCCACTTAGTATAACTTTTTACAAAGTCTTTCCAATTTCTTATGAATAATACAATATCATTCTTTCTAATAGAGGAGTAAAATTCCATTGTGTTTATATACCATACTTTCTTGATCCATTGACTTGTACTCTACCACCTAAGCCACGTGCCTTCTTTTGAGTTTTTAGTTAATTGGAGATAAGAGTCTCATGGACTTTTCTTCTCTGGCTGTCTTGGAACCATGTTTCTCAGATCTCTTGAATAGCAAGGATTATAGGCATGAGCCACTGGTGCTTAGTTGAAGATAGAGATATTTAAACATTCATAAATCTCTCTCTCTCTCTCTCTCTCTCATCCATCATAGGCCTTTAACACATGGACTTGGCACTGTCCCTAAGCACTTTTGATCACTTTCAGTTTTGTGCATTTAATTGAAGATAAGTTTCATGGGGACATTTTGCCTGGGCTGGCTTCAAACTGGAATTTTCAGATCTCAGCTTCCTGAGTAGTTAGGATTACAGGTGTCAGCCACCAGGCCCAGCTAAATCTCATTTCTTCATCCTTGGTAAGTTCACTTCTTAACAATGTTAATTTTACATCGGAAGTAGATGTTTTTAATATTTCAAATGCTAAAAAATTCCTTCCAACATGCTGTTAAACTTTCATAACTATTCACTATTAGCTCCTACAAATTTGTTGATTAAATGATATAGTGCTGACTTCCGGGAAGACAGTGGAGGAACTGCAGAGCACTAGCTGAGCTCCCTCGGACATCGCAGTTTTCTCACCCCATAGAAACATCTGTCTTCCACTATTTTTACTTTATTTCTCTCTTTGCGTTCTCTTAATTTAAAAATTACTTTCCTATGAATAACACCTCCACTCTTTTCTGCTAACTCTCCATTGTCTATCATTTTAACCTTGTTCTTTCTACTGATTCTATTCTTCTCCACATTTCCACGTCACTAAAACTAAACCAAAATCACCACCCCCCCTCCCCAATACATTTTACTCTATTCTTTTTACTACCTCCAACTTACCCTTCTGACTTACTGCCTGGACTTCCAGTTTCCATTGACTCCTGGTTATTGGATAGAGGGTATCCCAGCTTAATCCAAGTGAATCAAAGGGGTTCATAGAGAAAGCCAGTCCTAAAAGAACTTAATATAAAAACAAGAATTGCTTATAGGGTTGTAACAGTAAATAAGTAACTACTGAATACAGGGCCCAGGATCGGTTGTTATATTGAAATTGTATTCTTAAGGAACACCAAATCTAATTTTATAGACAGGTATACAGGATGTCTGTATATAATTGTGAACTTGTAAGATTTACACAACAGTGCTTGGTAAGGGCTGCTTTGGGTCTTAAACGGTGCTCACAGGGGCTGGTAGACTGGCATTCCCAGTTCAAATGGGCAGAAGGAACACAAGAAAGATGGCAAACAATGAAGTCTTATCCCCCACTCAAAACAAGCAGAAAGCAGAGCAGTCAATCAAAGACATAGAAGAGAACCCCCAAAAAGCTCTACAAAGTCTACTGATAAACATGATAAATGAAAAGTTTGAATTTCTTCAGTCAATTATTCTAGAGTGTGAGGAGGCAAAGCAAAAATTAATGGAGAATTTCATGGCATCCACAAATAGAAAGATAAATGAACTTCAAGAGTCAAATGAAAAGATAGCTAACCAGCTTAAAGATTTGAGAGACAACACTCAAAACCAAAGTAATGAAATTAATGAAGTAAAGAAGTCCATACAAGACCTAAGAAATGACATGGAAATCATCAGGAAAGACCAGTCAGAAAGAAAAAAGATTTGAAATAATGTAGCTAGCCTACAGTCCCAACTAACTGAAGCAGAGGATCGAATTTCAGGAGCTGAAGATTCCTTAGATTCTATGGAGAAACATAAAAAATCAATACAAATCCAGTCCAATCAACAAAACAGATCGCTACAGGAGATTCAAGACACAATCAAGAAGCCCAATTTAAGGATAATAGGTATTGAGGAAAACTTGGAGAAAGAGGTTAATGGGATAGGCAACCTGTTTAACAGAATATTAGCTGAGAACTTCCCAAATATCCAGAAGGAAAGTCCTATGCAGATACAAGAAGCATTTAGAACCCCAAACCGACAGACCAGAATAGGACATCCCACTGACACATTGTGATCAAAACAGGATCAGTAGAGTCCAAGGAAAGAATCCTTAAAGCTGTTAGGGAGAAGAAAACAATCACATATAAAGGAAAAGCAATCAGAATTACCCCAGACTTCTCAGCAGAGACCATGAAAGCAAGGAGAGCCTGGAATGAAGTATACCAAGCCCTAAATAAAAATAACTACCAATCAAGAATTCTGTACCCAGCCAAACTCTCATTTATAGTTGAAGGTCAAATAAAAGTCATCCACAGTAAGGAAAAAATGAAAAAATATATCTCCACCAAACCAGTTTTACAGAAAATCTTCAAAGATGTACTATACAGGGAAAATAATCAAGATCCCAATACAGACAGAGAAATGAACCCTAAATAGTAAACATCAGATCAGATTGGAAGGCATAGGTTTAAACAAGATAGTGATTATGAAAGCAACAAACAATCATCTCTCAATCCTAACTCTCAACATTAATGGACTTAATTCTCCAATCAAACGACATAGGCTCATAAGTTGGATCAAAAATCAAGATCCATCTTTCTGCTGCCTCCAAGAGACACATCTATCCAGCAAAAGTAAACATCTTCTAAAAGTGAAAGGCTGGAATCAAATCTATCAAGCAAATGGCCCCCATAAGCAGGCTGGAGTTGCAATCCTAGTATCAGACAAAATTGACTTCAAATTAAAAAAGGTAAGAAGAGACAAAAAAGGTTAATACATAGTAGTAAAGGGATCTCTCCTACAGGAAGATATAACCATTCTAAATATCTACACACCAAATGCAGGAGCACCCAACTTCATCAAACAAACACTACTGACTCTAAAAACACTCATAGACACAAAGACATTGATAGTTGGGGACTTTAACACTCCACTATCACCTCTGGACAGATCAACATGCCAAAAACTGAACAAAGAAACCACAGAACTAAATAATTGCATAGACCAACTAGAATTAACCGACATCTAAAGAATATTCCAACCAGCAACAACAGAATACACATTCTTCTCCGCAGCACATGGAACATTCTCCAAAATAGATCACATCTTAGGGCACAAAGAAAATCTGTACAAATTCAGAAGTATCAAAACCATTCCCTGCATTCTCTCAGACCACAATGGAATAAAATTAGAGCTCAACTCAAACAGCCACCACAGAAAATGCTACAAATCATGGAGACTAAACAACACACTGCTGAACCATCAGTGGGTCATTGAAGAACTTAAAATGGAAATTCAAATGTTTATAGAATTCAACCGAGTTGAAGACACAAAGTACCAGCTCCTTTGGGACACAGCAAAGGCAGTACTCAGAGGAAAACTTATATCTCTGAGTGCATACATCAACAAACTGGAGAAACAGCAACTCAATAATTTAAGGAAACACCTTAATTTCCTTGAGAGAGAACAACAAGCCAAACCCCAAGTAAATAGACAGAAGCAAATAATTAAAATCAAATCAGAATTAAATCAATTAGAGACAAAAAAAATCGAAAGAATCAACAAAACCAAGAGTTGGTTCTTTGAAAAAATCAACAAGATAGACAGACCCCTGGCAAACCTGACCAAAAAACGAAGGCAGCACACTCAAATAAATAAGATAAGAGATGAAACAGGTAACATCACCACAGAAATAACCGAAATTCAGAAAACAATAAGGGACTATTTTGCAAACTTTTATGCCAACAAATTCGAGAACTTGGAAGAAATGGATGATTTCCTAGAAAAAATTCATATCCCCAAACTTAACCATGAAGATTTAAACCTTCTAAACAGACCCATATCCAGTATTGAAATAGAAACGGCAATAAATGATCTCCCATCCAAGAAAAGCCCAGGTCCAGATGGATTCATTGCAGAATTCTACAAGGCCTTCAAAACAGAACTCACACCAATATTTCTCAAACTCTTCAATGAAATTGAAGGAGAACGTTCACTACCAGACTCATTCTATGAAGCCAGTATAACCCTCATCCCAAAACCAGGCAGGGACTCATCACAGAAAGAGGACTATAGACCGATTTCCCTGATGAACATAGACGCAAAAATTCTCAACAAAATTCTGGCCAATCGACTTCAACAGGTCATCAAAAAAATCATACACCATGATCAAACTGGATTCATCCCAGGGATGCAAAGTTGGTTTAATATATGCAAGTCAATTAATGTAATACACCACATCAACCAGAGCAAGGTAAAGAACCACATGGTTTTATCTCTGGATGCGGAAAAAGCGTTTGATAAAATCCAGCACCCATTTATGCTAAAAGCCCTTGAAAAACTGGGATTCCAGGGAACATTCATGAATATAATCAAGGCAGTTTATGACAAACCAAAAGCAAACATAACTCTAAATGGTGAAAAACTAAAGCCATTCCCTTTAAAATCAGGAACAAGGCAGGGATGTCCACTCTCTCCCCTGCTCTTCAACATAGTACTAGAATTCCTAGCCAGAGCAATCAGGCAAGAAGAAAATATAAAGGGGATCCAAATAGGAAAAGATGAAGTTAAACTTTCTCTCTTCGCAGATGACATGATTCTATACCTAAAGAATCCCATAGACTCTACCCCCAAGCTACTAGAGCTGATCCAAAACTTTGGCAAAGTTGCAGGATATAAAATAAACCCTCAAAAATCAACGACCTATCTCTATGCCAACGACCCAAAGACCAAGGCGGAAATAACGAAATCAACTCCTTTTGCAATAGCCCCACAAAACATAAAATACCTAGGAATAACCTTAACTAAGGAAGTGAAAGACCTCTTTGAGGAGAACTTTAAAAGCTTGAAAAACGAAATTAAGTCAGAACTAAGGAATTGGAAAAACCTCCCATGCTCCTGGATTGGGAGGATTAATAAAATCAAAATGGCAATATTGCCAAAGGCTATCTACAAATTCAATGCAATACCCATCAATATCCCAACACCATTTTTTAATGAAAAGGAGGAAGCAATCCAGAAATTCATATGGAACAATAAAAGACCTAGAATAGCAAAAACAATCCTAAGCAGAAAGAACAGTGCTGGAGGAATTACAATACCCAACTTCAAGCTGTATTATAAAGCTATAGTAATAAAAACAGCTTGGTATTGGCATCAGAACAAGCCTGAAGACCAATGGAACAGAATTGAAGACCCAGAAATGAACCCACAGAACTACACCTACTTAATCTTTGATAAAGGAACTATAGCAATAGTTTGGAAGAAAGATAGCCTCTTTAACAAATGGTGCTGGCAAAACTGGCTCAACACATGCAACAAACTAAAACTAGATCCTTATATATCACCCATGTGTATCTGTAGCTTCTATTATTGATGATGTTCTTGTATCACCTTCCAGTGGATATACCTACACTATCTCTGTAATCTTATCTGATTATATTGGAAACCTTGTATACTGGTATTAGAAGTAGGAAATTGAATGGGAATACCAAAATTGAGAGACACAGTGTAAAAAAAGACAAACTACAAAAGCAATACTTGCAAAACTGTTTGGTATAAGTGAACTGAACACCTCAGTGGGGAAAGGGAAAGGGGGAGGGAGGGGGCATGAGGGACAAGGTAACAAACAGTCCAAGAAATGTATCCAAATCCTAACGTATGAAACTGTAACCTCTCTGTACATCAGTTGGATAATAAAAATTTGAAAAAAAAATGATGTAGTACTGTTCAAAATGAGGTGTGGAGGAAGTAACTTCTTATTTAGTAGTTGAATCTTCCCACTGATACTTCAGAAATATACATTTATTCAATACTTTTATTTGATCTTTACCTCAATTTTATACATTAAGTAGTGTGATTATAATGAGTCCTATTATAAAAAATAGAATTAGACATTCATGTTTCCTAAGGTATAATAATCTCAGACATAAACTGGTCTTGAGCTGTTCATCTTTTAAACTATGTAGGTGGAGAGATGCCAGTGCTTATTGAACTAGCAATGTGGGCTCAAACAGAGACACAAACACAGTTGGGGTCAAGTAATTGTCACACCCAGGGGGAGAACACTTGTAAAATGAACAGGAGATCTCAGAAATTCTTTACCTCAGTGTCTCCCATGGACTAAAACCCTAGTGCAGGAGGGCAATACAAATAAGCCAAAGAACACAAGGAAAAACAAAAAGCCTGTTTGATTCTATTGCTTTTAATAAAGCAGGAGAAATATATTATTCTAGCAATGTTCTGTTTTCTATTATTAAAGCACAAAAGCCTTGTATTTTGGCCCATTTGAGGAAATACTCTTGTCATCTTTTTGTATATAAAAGCAATTTCAGGGACTGCTAAATTATATTTAAGAAAATATAGTATAAAGCCTCACTTTTTCACATGCTCTGGCAAAAAATAGTAGGTACAATTCTCTTTACTAATCTGCTTCTGACAAATCTCACATATACTGAGAGCAGCATCTCCTTCATTGGGTCATTGCTAAGACATAAGAACAGAGTAGCCAAATGTTTTCCAAAAAAATAGTCACATAGTTTTCACTACAGTAGTATTCTAAATCATAATAACTTTTATTTCCCCAGACTTTTTGAAAAGAAGATAATCTGATTTGAGGTCAGAACTCTTTTTCCAGAGGATGGAAAACCTGCTTTGTTTTAACTGATAAGGATGAAGAATTTTAAAAGCTCAATTCTCTATACTTATTCGCAGTGACACTATTTTTAATCACATTTGCAAGCTGATTTATTCAAAGATTGTCAGTACATTATAAAGGATAAAAACATAAGTCATTAAAGATAATGAGTTACCATTGAAAGGAATAGTGGGTTGAAATCCCTGTTTTCTCAAGATTGCTATTAGCTGGCACTGCACCTATTTTCTCTATGGAAGCAGTCTTAGCAAATCTTTCAGTAACTCAGAACCAAGTACTCCATAGCAACACATCTCTTTCCATTAAAGGGCATCGAGTACATTGTTTGAAAGAACAATTTCCAGATTCACAAATACCTAGGGTTGTGTTTGGGTTACTCACTTACAAGTGTGTAATTTGGGTACATAATTTTCTCAACACATTTCCTTATCTGCAGTTATCATAAAATATTTATTAGAATTGTTTTGAGAATCACTTAACAAAGTGACGAGTAATTTTGAATAATCTGTAGTACTATTTTTCATGAGGCTCAAAGTATAAAATGATGTAAAGCAAATGGCCTTGTCAATCAAATGTGAGTTTACATATTTGTTCCTTACATTTAATTTCTTTCCTGTTTTGGGGCTTGGCCTCCGGGTTTGGGCTCTCTCCCTGAGTTCATTTTGCTTAAGGCTAGCACTCTACCACTTGAGCTACAGCTCCACTTTCAGCTTTTTCTGAGTAGTTTATTGGAGATAACAGTCTTACAGAATTTCCCATCTGGGCTGGCTTTGAAGCACAGTCCTCAGATCTCTGCCTCCTGAGTAGTTAGTGTTACAGGCATGAGAAACTGATGCCCAGCTTAATATTAAATTTTTGATGATTGCTTTAGGTCTTAGAAAAGAGGCAAAATAATGTAGTAGAGAAATGTTTTTTGCAACCAAAGGTAGCAGAAAAATCAGCTCTCCCTATGGCAGGAACATTCATCTCAATACCTAAATCATACCATATCATACAGAAATATATTTGAACATTGACAGAGTGTAAGATTTAAATGACTAACTTTCGGAGAAGAATACAATAACTTATCTATATAAGTTAGAAGAAAGCAATGCTTTCTTAGATTAGAAAAGGAAATAGTTTTTATAATACTGAAAGAAAGGATAATTTAAAATGCAGTAAAACTCAACATTAAAATAAGAAAGAGACTTTGAAGGTATCTCATAGCAATTCCACTTTATGTATTAAAAACCAAGCATATATATTTGTAAAACATGTGTATCAATGTTCAAAACAGTATTACTTTATCATATTCCTATACCACATATAACCCGGCTATCTTAATGATAGAATGAATGGATATATCATAGTAGAACAATACAATTGAATATCACTCCTCTATAAAAAATAAAAAAATACTAACATACATCTTGTATAGATGAATCTCAAAAATTATTTTGAAAACAAATCCTAGAGGGAAAAATATACAATGCACAGTTTCATTTATAAGAACAACTGAACAGGCAAAATGAAAATATTTACTATGGAAAGTATTCCAAGAGTGTTTAGCTCTTCAGATAAGGGCTGAAATGGAGCCTTTGCCAGTGACGAGGCCCTCTACTTCAACAGCAGTTTGAGCAATATACACATACTTAAAATCTGTCAAAATTCCATGAATATATGTCTAAAACCTACAAATTTTATTTTATGTACTCATATGTACATATGGATGTATGGACATATAGTATATATATGGATATATATATTCAAAATGGAGAAGATTGTAGGCCAGTATTGAATTCTAGTTAATGATATGCATGCTGAGGTATTTGGATAGAAATGTGCAGCTGTTTGCAGTTTAGTTTGAACCATATCAAAACAGTTAGATGGGTTTTTGGGTTAATTGAACAAATAAGTAGTGAAACAAATGTAATAGAATGTTGATAAAATTCAGTCAGTAGATATATGAAAATTCACTAAAACTATTTCAACTTTAATGATATTGAAAATTTTCATTTAAATGTGGTAAAAGTTGAATATTCTTTTTCATTCTGGAGAAAAGAATAGAGAAACTAACTCTTTCCTAAGCACGTTTCCCCCCACCTCCCAGATGAAATGATACAATAAACTGTCACCTATTTGTCTTGCAAATGCTTTATCCTACTGTTTGGATTGCCTATTCATATTCTCAGTGGTGTCCTTGGATGGACAAGTGTTTTTTTCTTTGTTAAATTTCAATGTACTTGTATTTTTTTCTTTTATCATGAATGAAATTATGTGTTCCGTACAAAGTTGATCTTTAATGAGTTTCAGTTGCTATATCTTCCACTTCCCTGACATTCAGGGGTCCCAGAGAATTCCTTCAGAATGTTCTAGAAACATTCTGTCCTTTCATCCCTCTTGTGCACAGTTCGAAACCATTGCAGGCTTGTTCAGTTTCCTTCGAAGGATGTCTTTGACTTCTCTTAGAAATAGACTTCAGTGACTCCCTCCCTGCACACACAGAAAACAAATCAGAAGTCGACTGTGGGGCACATTTGGCCTTTCTCAGCCCTCAGCCCTTTTTTTGAAGAGAAACAGGCAAAAGGAAAGGAAGAGCTGAGCACCTGTGGCGTCAGAATGAACAGCTGCATCAAATGATAGGAAAAGCCAAGGAGGGAGTGGGCATCGGAGAACCCCTTGGGATTGTGACAATTTCAGATATTGACCTTCTAAAGATGAATTTGCAACTATGTACTTGGAACATAACAAAGTTGGCTTTATTTTTATTTCTTTTCTGGGCTTATCAGTAGCTCAAGTCTGACAAGCTTCACCGCCACAGTGGCTGCAACGTGAAGTCCCTACTTACTCTGCTTTAGTTTTCTCACATTCTTAGGCAGAAAATTGTTACCTCTCCGCATTTCTTATCTTCTAAGTACAGGCAGTCACAGGCCCACAAAGGCACAAATGATTTTGCACACAGAGCCATCCTACCTACCCTTGTTGCCAGTAACCTTGCCTGTATGGACCCTGAAAATCTCTTTATTGCTGCCTTCGTACTCCAGGTGTGTGGACTTCTTGCTCTGCAAGGAGTGAGCTCAAAAAGCCTCACTAACTTTCTGAGTCTTATCTTCCTTACCTGATGCCTTTGAATGCTTCATCCTCTAGAAACACACACACACACACACACACACACACACACACACACACACACACACCCACTGAGAGCCAATGAAAAGGCTTTGGAAACACCAAAATTAACCTAGGGATCTTGAAAGCCCTTCCCATAGATGACTTTTATTGGAGGTAAAATGCATTTTGGCTCTGAAAGTAGAAAATAGAAGGTGACTGGCATGGAGACCAAATGCTTCCTCCTCAAATGGCCGGCTCAGAGGGAATCTCCCTTGCTCTTGAAGGTCTGACAAGTCTCATGTACTTCGGTTGAATTTAGAGCTAGCTAAGCAAGTGACTTTTACATTCAATGAGTGATGTTGGGTTTCTGGCCCATGGTGGGTTCTGCACAGCTCATCAAAGGACAATGCCACATGTTCATTTCCTCTAGAGTTATGTGCTTGAAGCAATTACAGAACAATTGAGACCATATCATGGCTAAGCATCATTTGGCCACCATAAATTTGGAAGGAAAGAAATAAGGCTGGACCACATGTCCCTTGCTGTTCAAACATTCAAAAAAGAATGAAGATCATTTTTCCCATTGTGTGGAATTTATGAATGAACCCACAAACATTCAAGAAATGAAACAAACAATGTTTTGAGCTGTAGTAGACCAAAAACACAATGTATTTTATACTGTTTCTACTTTTATTTCTTTTTCCTTTGTGCCAGTCCAGGGGCTTGAACTCAGAGCCTGGGTTCTGTACCTTTGTTTTATTTTCTTTAAAGCTGCTCTTCTAACACTTTAGCCACAGCCTCACTTTTGTCCCCTCCCCCCCGCCCTTTTTGGTGGGGGATATTATACTTAATTGGAGATAAGAATCTCAAGTACTTTTCTGCCTGGCCCTGTTTTGAATGGGTATCCTCAGAACTCAGTGTCCTGAATAGCTAGTATTACAGGTATGAGCCACCATTGCCCCTCTATTTTTATTTATATAGAAGGAAGTAGTTACCTTGGGTTAGCCTGTGAGGAACACAAGGTCTAAACTTAGAGGAAACATTGCCTAAGATGTAACACACACAGGAGCAATTTTGTGCAACAAAAGACAAGGTGGCTGACATCTCAAGGAATCAGCTAAGTACAGTGAATTTAATAGGTTGTTCTCTGACTCCAGAGCAAAACAAAGCTTTGAACCATTTCTGTTTGACACATACCTAACAATTCAATGGGCAAAGAAGTCCCCTGCCTTGCTCACAGAAGCCAGGTGAAATTTACAGAGTTAAAAGCAACAGATGAAAATTACATTGTTCAGATTCACACTGGCTGTCATAGTCTCACCTTTTATTACCTTATTCTACTTAATATTCTTCAGGCAGCTTCATGCCCCATAACATTCTTTGAATAAGAAACATAATTTCCCATATTTGCAAATGTATCTGTGTCATAAAATTTTTGCAATATATTTTTATCACTTTTGGAAGCATTTGTATGGGGTAGCATCTATGTGCCTTTACTGGCCATCAACACTTACTTCTCCAACCTAAGTAAACCAGGTTTTTCAGGACAACTTTCTGCAAAATCTATGTCCCAACATTTTCAATTTCATTTTCTTATTGCTGAAATTTTCATCCAACTAACGCACAACATGGCATATGCCTTCATCTATGGTTATTGAACTACTCTTCTCATATGTTTTCTAGAGAGGAAGTAAAGGGTGCTAAATCATGTATTACTGATATGATTTTTCCTTAAAATTAATTATCCATAAGCATTTTATACTGGTATTTAACCAAAAAATCAAATCAGCGTTCAATATCAATCTTAGCTAATATCTAAGTAATTTTTCATGTTTAACTTGCCCTTATTATTAATAATATTTTGTATATTGCCATTCTCTAAAATTTCTAGTTCCCAATGGCTCTCAGTATCAAGACCTTAGCTCTAAGGCATTGCTAGTAATTTTCACTCACACTGTGATTTTGAATGTCAAGTTTGTTTCCTGGCCATGAACCACTGGTTCATGCCTGTAGTCCTAGCTACTTAAGAGGCTGTGAGCCAAAGCCAGACAAGGCAGAAAAACCTGAGGGATTCTTATCTCCAAATAGCAGCAAAAAGTTGAACTAGAGGTATTGTTCAAGTGAGCAAGATAGCCAAGTGAAAGTATGAGGCCCTGAGTTTAAGCCCCAGCACTGGTACACACAAACACACACACACACACACACACACACACACACACACACACACACACACACACACACACCTGGCAACAAGGCATTGTACTTGCTTATAATTTATATACCTCATGTCTGTTTCTGAATAGAACATATGAAAGAAATATCACTGGTGAGATTTAGTTTTGAAACATAACCAGAGCTGAGTAAAAATATGTCTTTACAATGTGAGTTAGAAGTTAAATCCTTTTCTACATATGAGTCACTGGAGAAAATTTGCTTGGGTTTTGCTTCCTACTTTCTCTGCCTAGGAATCCTCAGACTCATAGGCTTAATTTAAACTTTCTCATACACAATAAGGGTTAGTAACATGCTACTTTTCTTTATTTGAATGAGAAGAATATGTTGAATGAGCCAAATGATCAGGGAGGGAGTTGGGTTCATGTAAAAGAGGCATCTGAGGGCTTTGCTTTTTACTGTAAGTCAACAGTTAATTCTGCACCTGGAGAGCTTGGTAAATTGCTTTGTAAGCATACATGAGAGTATGTCACATACAAGAAATATGAATAAAATAAATTTCAAAGCCTGGAAGTGTGGGGAGAGGCCTCTGCCACTAATCTCTATTTTATTGTGTTGTATTTTTATTCCATTTTATTTTATAGCCTGATTTTGGTTTTTACTTGCTAAAGTCTTCAGTTGATGGAAAATTTAGAAAAGTAGTTTTAATGTTGCTACAGTGTTTTGGTTTCTTATATAAATAAATGAATTTTATATGTATTGAATAACTCAAAAGGCAGCTACTATCACTTTATTGCAAAGCTATTAAAAACCATGCCATTCCTCATATGACACCCAATAACAAATTGTCCCTCTTTGTGGAGAGTGTAGTCCATGGGATCATGGAATCCTGAATGAGGTCAGCAACTTGAAGCACTGATGTCCAGGGCAAAGATAACGGGATGTAGTTTGCGATTGAGGGTATTTCTCAATCTGTCCTACCAGCATCAGCAGCAGCCATTTTATTGTTAAATGGAATTGCAAAATCTCTTGTACTAGGACCTTGGATTCCAGCCAACCCAGCAACACAAAAGCCATGCTCTCTACAATTCTACTCTGTGGGATGAGATGTTTGTGGTTGATACATGATAGCAGAGCACCAAGACAGGTGGAGCAAATCTTAACTTGAAAGGCAGATAAAATGCACTAAGTATCTACTAGACCCCAAATTAAGTCATGTAGAAAGACTGTGAGCCAGTGGAAAGCAGTGGAAATTGTGATCAGGATTCTATGTGAGAATACCACGTGAGATCAGTGTCTGATGAGATACAGGATGTTTGCAAATCACAGGTGACAGCAGCTGTTTGGTAAGGGCCATTTCCTCTCATGTCTTCTCGGGTCTCCTGGGCACTTAGAAAGCAAGCATCTCCTATGTCAGGAGTCAATATAATTCATGATTAAGTGATAAAATGACATCCTACATTTTTGCTTGCAGTGTTCAATGCTGATTTTTTTTCTGCTTGCTTTCTCAATGTCATTTATTTTAATGCAAAGAGACTGATACATAATGTCATTTTCATCATTTATTTCTTTATATTCAGATAGAGAGGAAAGGCCACCCACCAATTGGTTTTTTCGTGAAGAATAAATGAGATCAGGTAGATGAAAATAATCTGTCATGGTATTAGGAGCCCAGCAAGTGCCTTCTATGCAATCTCTCTTAACTCCTGATAATCTGCTTGGTTCTCAAGTTGGATTTACCTGAAATTGAAATAGTGCTCTATTTCTTTTTATGAAGATGAGCACTGAAATTCTTTCTCTATCCCTTATATTTTAACCTATAGATGTTTTTTATATTTAAAATGGATTTTTTTTCTCAAATTTTTATTATCAAACTGACGTACAGAGAGGTTACAGTATCATACGTTGGGCATTGGATACATTTCTTGTACTGTTTGTTGCCTTGTCCCTCATGCCCCCCTCCCTCCCCCCCTTTCCCTCCTCCCCCCTGGTGTTCAGTTCACTTACACCAAACAGTTTTGCAAGTATTGCTTTTGTAGTTATTTATCTTTTTTTACCCTGTGTCTCTCGAATTTGGTATTCCCTTTGAATTTCCTACTTCCAATACCAGTAAACACAGTTTCCAATATACTCAGATAAGATTACAGAGATAGTGTAGGTACAAACATAGGAAGGTGATACAAAACATTATCTGTAATAGAAACTACACATACACATAGGACGTTGAAAGTGGTTACAACTGTGATATATCACTTGTTTCCATAACATGGAGTTCATTTCAATTAGCATCATCTTATGTGTTTCTAAGGGTATAGCTATTGGGCCTTGTGATGCTCTGCTATGGCTTGCCTAAACCTGTACTAATTATTCCCAATAAGGGAGGCCATAGAGTCCATGTTTCTTTGGGTCTGGCTCACTTCACTTAGTATAACTTTTTCCAAGTCCTTCCATTTCCTTACAAATGGAACAATGTCATTCTTTCTGATAGAGGCATAAAATTCCATTGTGTAAATGTACCACATTTTCCTGATCCATTCATCTATGGAGGGGCATCTGGGTTGGTTCCAGCTTCTCGCTATGACAAATTGTGCTGCGATGAACATTGTTGTGCTGGTGGCATTACTGTGATTTTGTTTGTGGGCTTTTGGATAGATACCCAACAGTGGGGCTGCTGGGTCATAGGGGAGTTCTATATTTAGCCTTCTGAGGAATCTCCATACTGCTTGCCAGAGTGGCTGAACCAGTTTACATTCCCACCAACAATGAAGTAGGGTTCCCTTTTGGCCACATCCCCTCCGACCATTGTTATTATTAGTTTTCTTGATATATGACATTCTTGCTGGGGTGAGATGGAATCACAATGTTGTTTTGATTTGCATTTCCTTTATGGCCAGTGATGTAGAGCATTTTTTCATATGTCTATTGGCCATTCCCTTATATTTTAACCTATAGATGTTTTTTATATTTAAAATGGATTTCTTATAGACACATATGTTTGAGTTTTGCTTTTGCTCTACTCCCAAAATGTGTCTTTCAATTTCTACATTTAAACCATTCACAAAAGACGATTATTTATGAAATTAGATTAATATTTTACATAATCTGTTATTCTTTTCTATTTGCTTCATATGTTCTTTTTTCTTTCTATGGCCCCTGCTCTTCCTTCCCTTGATTAAGTAAGCACTTTATTATAAAATTCTATTTTATCTACTCAATTTAACCATTTTATTTCTCTGAAGAAATTTAGACAATGGTACTCACTACAGACATTATGTTGAAAATGAACTATACAACTGTGGGTGAAGGATGGGACGGAAAAATGGCAAGAAAGTACAAGAAGGAGTAACATTGTCCAAAAAGAAATGCAGTCTTTACCTGAGTTATATAACTCTAAGCCCTCTGTATTAAAGAAAAGAAATTTAAAAGTCACGTTAGAGTTACATTAGTAATATAAATCCACCTTCAAGTAACACTGTACCATTTCATATACAGCCATTGTCATAATGCTATCACATTTTTCTCATCCACAAGTTCCCACTTATATTATTACTACTTTAAACAGCTATCTTTTTAGATATATTGAGAATAAAAATAATAGCTTCTATTTCACTTTCATTTTTCTTCAATGATGTGGTGCTTTTTTTTTTTTTTTTGTCTTTTTCATTATATAGGTCCTACTATCTGTTAGGTGCTGGTTTCTTTCTGATTAAAGGAGTTCTTAAAACATTCTGTGTAAAGCCAGTCTGCTAAAAATGAATTATTCATCTATATTTCTTTGGCAAAGTCATTAGTTCTCTTTAACCTTTGAACAAAATTAGTGCAGATAGCAAGGCACTTCCGGCTCATGCCTGTAATCCTAGCTAATCAGGAGGCTGAGATCCGAAGATCATGGTTTAAAGCCAGCTCAGGTAGAAAGTCGGTGAGACTCTTTTCTCCAGTTAACCACCAGAAAACTGGAAGTGGAACTTTGGTTTAAGTGGTAGAATGCTAGCCTTGTTTGAAAAAGCTCAGGGCCCGGTCTCAAGCCCTGAGTTCAAGCCTCACAACCTACAAAAAATAAAATAGATTTATAGATAAAAAATTCTAGATTGATAGTGGTTTTCTTTCTTTGGTCTTTTTTCCTTTGTTTCTTTCTCTCTTGTTCCTTTCCTTCCTTCCTTCCTTCCTTCCTTCCTTCCTTCCTTCCTTCCTTCCTTCCTTCCTTCCTTCTTCCTTCCTTCCTTCCTTCCTTCCTTCCTTCCTTCCTTCCTTCCTTCCTTCTTTCCTTCCTTCCTTCCTTCCTTCCTTCCTTCTTTCCTTCCTTCCTTCCTTTCTTTCTTCTTTTCTTCCTTCCTTCCTTCCCCTCTCTCTTTTCCTCTTTCTTCCTTTCTTCGAAATGTACCTAATCTATCCCACTTCATTGTTTCTTATAAGAAAAGGTTCTTGTAATTCTTATCCTTGAGCTCATTTTTATCAATAAAAAATAGATTTTAATATTTTGGTGTAACTGAATTTTTGTATCTGTTCATCTCATCTCACCTTTTCTGGCCTTTGGTAGCCACTGCTCTAATCTTTGCTTGTATGAACACAGTGTCACACTTTTCTTATCTCTGTGTCTGGATCATTTAACTTGATATGCTCTAGGTTGTTTCTATTGTCACAGATCATAAAATTTTCTTTTTTTTTCAGAATAGAATAAAACAAGATTCCATTCTGTATATTCCAGCAAGTTTTGAGCACATTGAGCCATTGTTGGACATTTAGATTGTTTTCACTTCTTGGCTACTGCCACAGTTCTACAATATACATGGATATGTAGACATCTCTTTAGGATGTGGACTTCAATCCTTCAAAACAGGACATAGGATCATACAATACTTCGATGTTTAACTTTTAAAGGAATCTCTACAGTACTTCCACAATGGAAAATACTGTCCAGAGTATTTCTTTCACATTCCACCAATCCTTACCTTTCACCTTCTTGGCAATAACCAATTTAAGAAGAGTAAGGTGACACTTCTTTGTGGCTTTAATTTCCATTTCTTTGATGATGAGTAACATTGAGTATTTTACCTATATCAATACTTCATTTGTCTATTTTTGGAAGTGCTCATTTGACATCTTTGTTCATTTTTAAAATAACTATTGGTTCTCTTATTATTGAGTAGTTTCAGTTTGCTTTGCATTTGGGAATTAGCCTCTTAGGCAATGTAACCCTGTGGATTTTCCCCCCTAATCTGTTGCTTATGTCTTCACCTTATTTACAATTTAATTGGAGCTAATCCCATCTATTTGCTTTTGTTTCCATTGCTTGTGCTTTTGATATCATACCCATATTACTTCGCCCTTTTTTGACACTTACCTTGAAGGCTTTAATCTGTTTGAAAATGATCCTTGTTTATTGGGTAAAATTAGTTCATTTTCATGTTTCTCTATGGGTAGTCAGGTTTCTTAACACCATTTACTAAAGAGCCTGTCCTGTCCCCCTTGTATTTGTTTCTCCTGGGATTCCTATTCTATTGATTCCTATACCTATTTTTGTCTGTACCAGGCTGGCTTGATTAATGGTTCCCCAAGACTTTAAATCTTGATAGAATGATGCCTTCTGCCATCTTCTTTTTGGTCAACATTTCTTTGGCTATTCCCAGTGTTTTTTTATTCACACAAATTTTAGCTTATACTTTCCTATTTCTGTGAAGAATTACACTGGAATTTTTATGGAAATTGCATTGAATCCATTATTATTAATTTTGTGAAGTAACTCATCATATTTCTTCAAAGATGTTTTTTGTATGTTCTATACATAATTTCTTCCCTTCTGGGGGTTCTGGTTATACAAAGTATATATACATACACTTTTCCCCATAATTTCTTCAATATTTCTTTCTGCTTTTTTTCTAAAGACAATTGAAATTCTTTTCTATCTGGAATGTTTCTATTCACTTACTTTGAGTTTTATAGCTCCCCTTCTCAACAGTGTCAATACAATCTCTACAGTAAGACATTACAGGTATTCTTCTGTTCTCTTACAGATAATTTTTCTTTCTAGCATTTTATTTTGAATGAAAGTATCCACTGTGTTCTTTGAATTATCTATATACTTCTGTTCTTTACTCCCTTTCCTATTTGCAGCATCCCCAATTTATTTTTTTGACCTTTGTTGATTGAATTTTTCCCCTTTAGTCCATGAAGTGTAACCTTCTCAGAAAAAGACAAATGTTTGCTGGTCTTTTTTTCACGAAAAAATTGGTCTCTTTATGGAGAAATATCTGGCATATTTTACTATGATTTTTCTCTTTTTCCTTCTGTAGAGACAGTAGACTATTTCCTCCTGGACTTTGTCTAAGATCTTGATAGAGTTTCTGGTAAAGACCCTAGTCTTCATTCTTTCCTCAGTAAAGACAATGAAATTCGAGGATCTAACTATACTATACTCTCCAGGAGTTTCTCAATCTCATATGAGTCTATATCTCATTTCTTTCATACAATTCTGGGAAATTAAACCTAACTGTTGCCATGACTCCTGAGATTTTGTATTTCTATAAAGTTCTCAGGTAACAAGTCTATTGCTCTAGGAACTACATTTGGCACAAAGAGATGCATCTCTTATAGATGTAAAAATGTTGTAGGTGTCAAAAATACCTTAAAGTGCTTTGAATAAGGCACAATCAGAGTCTACCCCCAGTTTTTTTTTTTTTTATTGAATTCATGGAAGGCATGGGCTATTACTTTTGACTGTAACTATTTCTGGAAATCCTATTAAAATGTTGCCTTCTCAGATTTCTTTCCACATTGAACTGAGTAGCTCTTTTGTCTCTTTCTACTTTTGGATTCTGTGTTGGTGGGTCCTTATTTCTTAATTTATTTCCTTGTTTTGAAAGAATACAACCTACTCCAGTGCTTTCCTGTGAACTTATTCATTATACTTTTGAGATTTTTATTTCTAGTTATTCCTGTATTCTAGCTTTCACCTATGTAATAATAAGCCCACAGAATTTTACTTTGAAAATAGTTTATTTCTTAGAATTTTATTTTACTTTTTAATTCCAGGGATGTTGAAGAAAGGTGAAAAAACAACACATGATCTCTTCTTGTTACTGAATCTTCTTGTTCCCTCCTGTACTGTTTTAGAAATTTCTGTTTCACTCCTACCATGGTATGACACTTGGTGTCAATGTATCTTCATTCAGGGCCCCAGTGCTAGATACTTGTTTTTAATCTGAAGACTAATAATGGTCTTGAACATTGGCAAAATTTCTCATAAGGTGTGCTCCATTACACATGTTTCATTCTCTATTACTGGACTTCTATTCTCTATTCTGAGATTTCCTCAAATTTATATTCAAAATTTACTATTAAATTTCTAGTTGGCTGATTTTTAAAACTATTCTAAGAACTTTTATTCTTTATACATTCTTTTATACACAGCAGTGTTTTTGTTTTGGGAGCAATACAGTTTATATTATCTTTGGAGATATCATGTACCAGGCTACAGTCTTGCTAGTACCCTTGCTTTCTTGCAGTTTTCTTCTTTTGTATTAATGTTTTGCCAGAAAGACCTACCAAAAAGTATACACTTATCTTTGGTTTTGCAACAGTTCTGAAGAGCAACTCAATTAGTGACTTTTGTGAAATGTGGGCTTTGCTTTAGGGCAGAACATTTCGTTGAAACAGTCTGCTCTCAGTATCATCAGCTTTTTAAGTTAGGATTGCTTAGGTTTTCCAAAAGAATAATCCTACCTACTCAGGAGGCTGAGATCTAAAGATCATGTTCAAAGTCAGCCTAGGGAGACAAGCTCATGATAGACTGAGCTCCAATTAAGCAGCAAGAAGCTGGAAGCAGAGCAGTGGCTCAAATGGCAGAGTGCCAGTTTTGAATGGAAAAGCTAAGTGAGAGAACAAGGCCCTAAATTCAAACCCCAGTACAGGCATCAAAATAAAATGAACAAACAAAGCATTGTGAAAGGTTTGACAGTTTTGTATGCAAGGTTTCTCTTCATTTTCTTCATCATCAAACGATTTTTGTATGGGTGTTCTAGGAAGAGAATACTCAAGAGCTCTAGAAGCCAAAACAAGGACTTCTCAAATATTTTCAGTGTTTTTTTTTTTTTTTTTTTTTGGCCAGTCCTGGGCCTTGGACTCAGGGCCTGAGCACTGTCCCTGGCTTCTTCCCGCTCAAGGCTAGCACTCTGCCACTTGAGCCACAGCACCGCTTCTGGCCATTTTCTGTATATGTGGTGCTGGGGAATCGAACCTAGGGCCTCGTGTATCCGAGGCAGGCGCTCTTGCCACTAGGCTATATCCCCAGCCCCAAATATTTTCAGTGGTTTTTTAAAAAAAATTATTTATTGTCAAAGTATACAGAGGGGCGATCAACATTTTCTTATTTTAGTCCTATGTTTAATCTCCTGTCTATTGATTTCTAGATTAATAGTTTTCTAGTTTTTTCAGGATCCTGCAATGTAAATAGGAAGGCTTTTTGTCTTGGGACTTAGTGGAGTAGTAACAGTTAATTTAGTTACAATTAACTGAGTTATTTATGATAGGCTCTCCTGCTTCCAATACATGGTCATTATTTGTCTCTACCATTCTCCTACCATCAGCAAATTAAGAATGTTTTAAATACCCATTAAGGGGTATTTCAGGAGGGGTAGATGATGTACACATGCATTCAGTCTATGACCGCTAAAACCAGAGGGCAATTCTTTGTGATAATGTATCACAGTATTGTTAAAAGCACTTGATTTGGAGCCAAACACAGCATACATGAAAATTTAACTTGAACATACTTCCCAAATGCTCCAGGACAAGTTACTGAGCCTTATGTTTTCAACCATAGAGCATAGATAATATTCGTAGTATCTCTAATACAAGGAAAAAAGAATATGCAACCCAAAGAGTGATTAAAAAATAAAATAATTCTCGTGTTATTTAGAGCCATGAAAGTGTATTAGTAATGATTATAGCCAGCATCTACTATGTTTTGATTATGAGACATGTGTTAATTTGAGTTTTATGTAAGTTAGCTCGTGAACGTGAGCTTGTAAGTGAGCTCCTTGACTGTGAACGTATAGAATCACATTTCCTCCTTCTCAGTTTCACAATCCATACAGCTATAAAAATTAAACTCCAAGAGACTCATTTCATGGAAAAACATGAACTAATATGAAGCTATTTAGGTACAAAATTTGTCCTGAACTGACATGAAGTTCTATCATGGCATGTGTATGTTAAGCTTAGTGAAAAAAAAAAAAAACACACCTAACTATTTCGTTCATTCTTCCCACTGCAAAGATCATTATTCTCTCACTTAAACTTCATGTCATATCTATGAGATGACAGGCCTCAATCACAACAGCCAACTACTGGTTGATATGAAGTCTTGCAAACTTTTCCCCCAAAGTACCATTAAATGCAGTCCTTACAACGTCAGCCTCTTGAGTAGCTACGATTACAGATGTGAGGCCCAAGCACCTGGCTTAATAAATGTGTTCGAAATGAATTACATTAATAATTACAGCATGAAGAACATGAATGTCTTACATGGATATTAAGTATAAAAACATTTAATATTCAGAGAAGATATGATTACTATTCAGAAAATCTTACAATTTGGCTGAAGTACTGCTTTTGTTATTAAAAGCTATGTGATGGAGCAAGTTTTATTTGCTTATTGATGATCAACAAGAATTAACTGGAGTAAGCATTTCTAGAAGTTCCCAACACACAGTCGTAACTATTTGAGAGCCCTACTTGGCCTTGCTGTGTTTTGCCATTCATTCCTAGCCATCTCTTTCATCAGTTTCTCCTCACCCTGAACTGTGACCCATTTGATACATGCTGTGAGCTATACCTGTGAAACTTGTAGTACATTTTCTCCCTTTGTAACTTGTCTCTTATTATTTATCCATGTGATTTTCATACAATATTCTTCTTTTTCTTAGTTCATTTTTTCCTTGGAATTTTTAAGCTTAATTATATGGTTGCATGCACATATGTTTGGCATCAACATTAAGTTTTATTCTCTTATTTACACCATACTATTTATTCAAGAGAAAACGATAAACATTCTGATCTTTGATAATAAGGATTTCAACAAATAACTATCTGAACATCTGAAAAAAGAACCCTAATTTCAAGTTCTAGTAAAGAGTTTGCACTTATTAATAATGCTACCTCATATGTTATCAGCAAATATTTCTCAAAAAATAAAATGCTCTCTCTTTGTGATTTTATTTTAATTAATTAATTTGTGTTGGTCCTCTGGCTTGAACTCAGGACCTCAGCACTGTCGCTGAGCTGTGTCCTTTCTTATTTTTGTTCAATGCTGGCGCTCTACCACTTGAGACACAGCTCCACTTTTGGCTTTTTTAGTTCATTAGAGATAAGAGTTGAGATTAGAGTCTCTGGGATTTTCCTGACTGAGCTGGCTTTGAAGCATAATCCTCAGATCTCAGCCTACTGAGTAGTTATGATTGCAGGCATATGCCATCCACACCTGACTCCTTGCAATTTTTTTGTAGAAAATTTACACAGTTAAGTTCAGCCATACTGAGTTTCATGAAACTATCTTGCAAATACAAGTTGCAATGACAAGCGTTTCTCCAAAACAGGGAATCCAGTTCAGGTTCCTAGCAACAGCACACAAGTGTTCCCAGATTCCGGGATCCTTCAGCAGTCCTAATAAGGATACATAGTTTCAGGTTATGCCAATATGACTGATACTCATCACATTTGTTTATTCACCATTTTTCTAATGTCTAGAGCATTTCAATATCTTTTGTATGTTTTCATTCCATAGAACTTTACTTCTTCCATCTTCTACTTAATATTTTGCCCTTATTTTTTTGAGATAATTGTGGCTGGCTTAAGTGCATTCTTTGTGCACTCTAAATAATTTACTTCATCAGCTTTATATACTGCAGATAGCTTCTCTTAAGCTATCTTCTTTCTGTTCATGTTGTATAGGACATCCTTCAGTTAATAGATTCCTGTGGATTTTTAAAATTTATTTTATGCTTTGTCATTTGGATTTGTAATTTTTTATTAATGGTTAAGTCCTGGTTTTAAGTCTTAGTTAAAAAAGATTACAATCTAATTTTTCCATCCATTTCAGTTTTAGTTACTACAGTTGGGAAAATCTAAGTGTGGTCTATGTGGTAATCAGTCTTCCAAAGCTGGATTTCTAGAAAATACAACACAAATTTTTGAGTAGTCAGAGGTGAGAAATATATTTATAGGGAATAATATGGGTAAAACATTTCTCATGCCTAGCCCACAGTGGGTGTTAACTAAATAACGGTTGTTATTATTACTATTAGAAATAATTAGCTAGACAGAACTAGAAAAAGAACAGCTTGAGCTCATGAAACATGATGGCTATGATTTAAAGGGGGGTATTTAATTTTTATTTGTTTAGCTTGTGCAATTAAATGCTAATGAAATTGAATGTGTTTGTTTTTTACTTTAAATGTTTCAAAGTTAAAGGATGCCACAAACCCACATGTCATCACTGTAAAGCCAACTATTTAAATAAACAGCTAAAATACCAGTGAAGTGGGAATTGTATATTATCTGTAAGCAGATAGAAGGTTTCAATGGGTGATTAGTGTTTGTGAAATTTGGATTCATAGTACTTCTTTGGTGGGTACTATGACCTTTTTTTGTCAGTCATGGGGCTTGAACTCAGGGCCTTGGTTCATTTGCACTCAAAGGTTAAGCTCTATCTTATTGAGCCACAGTTCCACTTCCATTTTTCTGGTAGTTAATTAGAGATAAGAGTCTCACAGACTTTCCTGCCTGGGCAGGATTTGAACCGCAATCCTCAGATCTCAGCCTTCTAAGGAGCTAGGATTTCAGGTGTGAGCCACTGGTGCCTGGCCAGTCTGATTTTTTTTTTTTATCAGTCTATTCAATGCTTTTGGTACAAGATTTGATGGTTTTCCATGGCTGTGAATCATTTTTTTTTTGGTCAGAAATGACCTGGGGATTGGAGGATGTGTTTTATGTAGATCACAAATAACTGAATGTCCTGTGTAAATTAGAAAATACTTCTCACTGGGATATATAAAGTGTAACTGTGAGTTATTATGCATGGAAAATAAGCCTAAACTGTTCCCAATCCTAACTTACTTCTTTTTTCTTAATACAGAGTAGTCTTTCCTCAAGAAAGACATGATGCTCCTTTAGTCTTCATTTGCATGGTATTTACAGTCATGCTAAAATATATGGGTTAAATTCTTGCCTAAATTTTAGATTATATTTTTATGATCTTTAATTCTTCGTACAAAGGAGTTACAAATAAGCTTATGAGTATAACCCATTGGCAATCTTTCCTTGACCACAATAATCTCTTCAGCTAACCTGCAATTTCCTTATAGGCAGGAAGCATCAGATATTTTCCTCCTTTCTTTTTCTCCAAACCTAAAAAAAAAAAAGTGTTGATTTATGGATGATCAATGGCGTGACGGTTACAGTTTATCTATGGTCCATGCTATGTTTATCAGAGCTCTGGGAAACCCAAGCCATCAAGTGGATGTAGTGGACAAAGCTCTTTTGCTCTGCATGGGTTCTTGTAATGAAATCTAGCTCTCTCTTCTCTGTACCAGCATCCACATGTACCTATTTGCACCCTGTGATGTTACAAGAGTGATTCATTTTTTGTAGCTGCTGCCTGTGATGGGAGCTGTACCAAGAGTGCATAGAGGCCTCTGAACACTCCCACTACCCCCCCATCCCTGAGGTGATATTGGCAGTCAGCTCTTCCCATTTTCCAGATCATCTTGCCCTTCACATAAAATCTGCAGCTGCTGACTGCAAGTCCTGTCACTATTACTAGTTCTGCCTCTTCATCACAGAGTCAGCATGATTTTTTTTTCCTCAATCAAACTTACCCTCACTCAGATTGTTCCATTGGAGAGGCCTGGCTGCTGCCACTGTGATTTCTCAGCTATTAACACAGGCATTACAGTGCCCTAACCACTCAAAGACTGCAGCAACACAGCTACCCTGGACAGCAGCCACTTCAGGGAGATCTCAGACAGATGGCTGTTTGCAGAGGGCAGGGAATTTAACAGCAGTGCCTCTCAACGCTGGGATGATGGATTTCCACCTCAAATGAAGAAATGGGCATTAATCCCCTTGAGATCTCCCCATACTCATGCTCTGTCTTTCTACACACATCCCCTGGCTCACCCTGGCAAACAGCAAACAGATGCCAGCATTATTAGAGGTCTCAGGCAAAACAAGAACTACTGAATACCAGAGTGCCATATGCATCCGGGGAAAAGAAGTCAGTCTCCAGGAATATGGGAGGTGTGTAATTCTAGAATCATACATCTCTGAGGAAGTTTTATTTTTTTTTTTCATCTAAATAATGGGAGGTTTTCTGTTTGTGCAAGAGTCTTTACTGTAACCTGTGTGCTAATCTTTTGGACAAATACTCAAGAGTGACATTGCTGGATAATACAGTAATTTTATGCTTAGTTTTCTGAGGAATTTTCAAACTGCCTTACACAGTGTTCACTAAAATACCAGCAAGCTGCAACATGTATTGGGAGGTGGGGGAGCAAGGCAAGAGGGATGAAGTAAAGAGCAACGGATGAATGGAGAAAGAAAAAGTGAGCAAAACCAACCTAACATTCAATGTACATATGTGGAAATGGAACCAGGTAAACAGAAAAGATGGGTGGAATTGGAACAGGTGGAAAAGAATGTTGGAAGAGTCACCTTCTCTAAAATACTTTGTACTCACAAACTGACATGTTGGGTTGATTGAAGCCTTATTTTACAAATACTTAGGAAATTTTTAGAGAAAACAAAGCTCAAAGGAAAAGTAGATAAGTAAAAGGTAATACTCTGTTTCATCTTAGCAAATAGAATTTCATCTTTCTAGACCTAGATAAACTCATCACTGGCTAAGATGGTTGGCCCAGAGCATTCATTAAACCGAAACTCTGCTGAAACACTGCTCAGCGGTTTAGAAAAATAACATAAAATGTCTCCAAACACCTTGATGTATCTGTGAAACTAATCTGAAAATGTTTACAATGTGTATATGTAGGTGTGTCGGTGCAGTCTTCATTATTCAGTTCCATTTGAGATATGGTCATTCACAGCTACTAAAATTTAAATGTTAGTTCTTTCTACAGTAAATACATAATCACATGCTTGTTGTCATGTCAAGCCTCTGCAGAGGGTGTTTTGAAATTAGCACATCAATTGTTTGCATACATTAAAGTATGACAAAATTGCCTACCAACTTAGTAATCATACTTGCTCATTTTCTTTGTGAAAAATATTTCCCCTTTCTGAGAGAAAGGATAAAGAAGTATACGGTAAATTTTTTATCTAACTTACAAAAAATACTTGAACCTTAATTAAGGAAGATTTCTAATTTAATTCACCTTAAAGTAATGATGAGTGCTTAGAAGAAAATGAAAATAAGAAAGAAAAATGTAAATAAATGTGATTTGTTTTTTTCTGGTTCTGGGGCTTGAGCTCTGGGCCTGTGCACTGCCGCTGAGCTTCTTTTCCTCAAGGGTAGCATTCTACTCCCTGAGCTACAGTGCCACGTCTGAGTGTTTTTTTTTTGGAAATAAGAGTCTCAAGGGCTTTCCTTCTTGGGCGAGCTTCAAACTGCGAGCCTCCAATTTCAAGCCTCCTGAGTAGCTAGGATTGCAGGCGTGAGCCACCATTGCTAGGCTCTAACTTTATCTTAAAGATCCCCAGGATAGAATCTGATACAGATATATAAAAATTTGTTCAAACCATATCGAATCAGAAATCTAATTTCAGTACATAAAAGTTTGTGAAAGAAAATGTGTTCATATTTACTTTACCTTGAAATTGCAGAATTTGCTATTGTTTCCAAAATAACAAGCATACTAAATTTCATAGTAAAGCATGTAAAGAAACTGAATAAACAAAACAAGTTACTGCATTTCAGACCCAGGCCTGTCTGTTCACTGTGTGGGAGTGTTGAGCATTGAAAGCAGATTTATTCCAAGTGGGAATCAGCTGACCATGCTTCAAGAAACATAAAAGAGATAATAAAGCATCGGAACTATGGAAACTGCAGAGGTACCACCTATCTATCATCGGCAGAACTCCAGGCAGCAGAGCCTGCATTGCAGAGGAGAAGCCACACCTGATTCCCCCTCAACCTGTGCCCTTTTAGCCAAGGTCAAGAATTCCATTCCTGAGTAGGGCAGTGGTGGCACACACCTGAATCCCAGCTTCAAAGGAGCCTGAGATCTGAGAACCATGGTTCAAAGCCAGCTCAGGCAGGACAGATTCTTTCCCCCAATTAACCACCCAAAACCCAAAAGTGGAAGTCTTGTTCAAGTGGTGGAACACCAGGCTTGAGTGATAAAACCAAGCAAAATTAAAATGCTTGTAGTTCAGTACCAATACCAGGATGCGCACATGTGCACACAAGTACATACACACCAGACCAACTCTTTCTCAGATATACACACACACAAACACTCATGTGCACAATATACCCCTGACCATCTCTCTCATACACACATATGCAAACACACACACACACACCTGACCATCTCTCTCTCTCTCTCTCTCTCTCACACACACACACACACACACACACACACACACACACACACGGTCACACATACACGCAGAAAGGAAGGAAGGAAGAAAGGAAAAAAGGAAGGAAGGGAGGGAGGGAGGGAGGGAGGGAGGGAGGAAGGAAGGAAGGAAGGAAGGAAGGAAGGAAGGAAGGAAGGAAGGAAGGAAGGAAGGAAGGAAGGAAGGGAGGGAAAAAAAATCCATTCTTGTATACCCTGGCTCTTGAAAGAAATTGTTCAAAGACCCTTGAGTGCGGGTGCACATTGTCCTTCCCAGAAACTCATTTGTGTGGATATTGTTGTTGGTAGGTGACAGCAACCCACTTCTAACCATCTCATGTAAAAAGAGAATGTATTAATTCATGAAATTAAAATGAATGAATGTAACGGAAAGTAACAGCATGATTATCTCTGTGTTCTACTCTCAATCTTTCACTGCCCCCTGATTCTTGTCATACAACTTTATTCTCTAAGATTGGCTTTATTGAAATGTCAGCACCACAGGGGCTAACAGTTCCCGTGTGAGTGTCTTTGAGTTTATTTACCAAATGCAGAGAACAACCTTTCTTCTTATAGTTTCTATTACATCGCTTCCAAGAATATTGTTTCATAGAATAGTAAAAATTAAAATTATATATTTGGGAGAGCAAACCAGAATTTCCATCTGATTGCTTTCCCCTGAAGGGATATTAAAAAGAAAACAAAGCACTTTTCTCTTACCATCACTTCATTACCCACAAAAAGGGATATTTTCAGCTCAGATGAAGGACAACTTTATAATCTACAACTAAAAGACAGTTCTTTAAATTGAATAGCTAGCTTTATGAAAACTTTATTATAATGATGTTATTTGTCCATTTTTCTCATAAACATATCATCCGTACCCAGCACAATCTTTATGAATCTTTGTTCAATGGCACCAGTAGCTCAAGGCCAGCTGTGGCCCTGCAGTCTGGCTTTGGTAATGATCCTATCCAGGTCATTTAGTTTATCTGAGACCAAGGGCAACACACACTCATTAAAAGCAAGAAGTCAACATGAACAACGCAAGAGAGGAACCATAATTAAGTAAGGAGTTTACTCAGTGGAAAAATTATTTATGAAAAGGAATGAAATGTTATATTATTCCACATTAGATTATATAAATGTAAATTGTTTCCTCCCTTTGATTCAGCTACACAATATAAAAACATAGGCCACTTTGCTTTTTGCTTTTTCACAATTGGAGGATTTCAGATTACTTTTGGAGTCCAAATATTCATGTAAGAATATGCATACTAATTTGTGTGGGTCTTGTTTTCTAATTACTTTTTGCCATCCTTCTTATATATTCTTAATCATAATGAGATCTTGAAACTGAATATCTTTCTCTATCATGAAAGAGTATAATATAAACTGCTACCCTGAAATATATTCAGCCATTCAACAAGCCAAGCTTTCAAATTAGCATTTGCATTAGCGAATGACTCAGATATAATATAAAATTAATCCTTTACAAATTTATACAGGCTTTCTCAAACTGTTAGTGTAATAGATTTCTTTATGAAAGCACATTTAATTACATCTTTTTAGAGAGAGAAGTACATCAAGTCCTAGACATAATGTTTTAAAAATTAGGTAAAATTACATTTCTAATGAGAAAAAAATTAAAAAGTAAAACAATACTAAGATCATGTATATAATTTTCAGTCTTCACGAAGAGCTGATATAGATTTTCATCCATTATTTGGTGACAGTTTTGGCAGGAAAAATATTTGCCCTTCCAAGGCAATGCAGTTCTTGCTCATTCAAATCTCACAACTATTTTTTTTTTCTTTTTGTCAAAGGATCGAATAGTATTCATTTCACTTCCTACAGCATTTATCACAGAGAGAATCAATTAACAGTAAAGTTAATTGCAAACTATAAAATTGCTAATTGAGACAAATTATACATGATGGTATTGTAATTTGGGTAAATGACAAGTTCAATTGGATGGGTGACCTACAAACTTATGTCATCCAAGATACTTGGTTTTTAAATTTTACTTTCAAAAGACACGTGTTAAATATCAGTAGGGCAGAATCTTTTAAAATAGAATACCTTAAAGCACAAATTTCAATAACAGTAGGTCTCCAACCTAAGGCTTTATCACTTCCTGAGGTAGATCATGAAGTTGTGTTAAACTTATGTTACCTGATGATATAAACCCTGGGGGCTGAACTAAGACTCAGGTTCATTGTTTCAGTGGTTTCAATTATGCTTGCTATTGATGTATTATTTTAGTTACAGAAATCATTGATCCTAGTGCATAATCTATGCAAATGTCTTACACTAAATACTCAAGAGAAAACAAAGCTTCTTTAGACATTGTCTCATTGCAAAAAAAAGTCTGCCCTTCTAAGTAGCAAGCAATTTATTCTTTGTAGGAATCCCAAACAAATAAGAAGGAAAATAAAAATTAACAATACTCATGTTACCACAAAAACTGAGATGATGGTACATTTCCATCTACCTATCTTTAGCTATGGTTACATATTTGAAAATGCTCACTTGCTGCAAAATATGTGGCTGACACAAAAGTTTATATTTTATTTATGCAAGGTATCATTAGGTGGTAAACACATTTACTTGTCTATATTTGATAAAGTGTACTTTTGTTATCACTTATAGTTAATGATATTGAATACAAGATATAAATAATGCTACATTTTTATGACATTTTCATGTTGGCATTTTTATACAATTGTGTTTTGATCATTATCTTCTTCGCTAATGTTTAGTCACAGAAAGGGTTATTTCTGGTTTTCTTTTTTATATTCTAAAATAAATATTTTATTGATTTGGTTCTATTTTTTAATCCTCACATAATATTATGGTAAAAACAAATCCACATTCCAAATTGTAGCAAACTAATTATTCGCAGAAGTATTTGGCTTTTTAAAGAAAGATTCAGTTCTTTACTTTCTATTCTACACATGAGGTTGTAGAGGAAAAGGAAAACTGGGGAGACCAATGAACATTACTGACTCACTCCTTCAAGGGGTTCAAAGGAAAGTCATTTGGTATATTGTTCTCTAAAAGCAATTGCAATTTAAGAACTTTCTAAATAAACTTATGGAGTTCACTAACTCGGAATCCATGTAAACTGTCTCTACAAACCCATTCTAAAACAACCATAAGCTCTACAAATCACTATAACTCTATTAACATTACAAATCACAGAAGTGCCTCTGAATTAATTGGGAAATATTGAAAAGTTATCCAAGAAATAATTTCTATACATCTCTCAGCAACTAAGATATACAGGTCTGCATTTGCCTGCTTTTAATAAAAACATTTCTAAAGGAACATCAGACATCAGTTAAATTTTTAGATAATAATGAAGTATAAATAGATGTAGACCCACCTCAGCCAAAAGAAAGGTTAAATACTATGGATTGTAGAGGCTAAATATTATACTACCATTATCAAACCATGATTTAATTTCTAATTTTTTGGACAATATGGTGAAAACAGTTTACAAATTATCATGTATATTATGAAGAATTGGGAGAAGAGAGTTTGAAAGCTCACTATAAATAAATGACTAATATACATGGATATGGAAATGTGAATTTTCCTGATTTGATGATTACATATTGGATACACATATCATACTGCACCCATAGATATATACAATTATATGTCCACTGTAGAAAAAGACAATAAAACAAAAAATGATCTCAGGTTTTCACCTGTTCAATCATATTTATCCTTCAAAATAGAAAACAGTATCTCCTGCTGGTACTCTAGCCATCATTGAGGGGCTCTGTAAAGGTCTTACATTAATTGAATATAGATTAGTAGTGCAAGGACTTGAACTCATGGCCCAAACGCTGTCCCTGAGTTTATTTTGCTCAAGGCTAGTGCTCTACCACTTGAGCCAAAGCTCCACTTCTGGCTTTTTGATGATTAATTAGAGATACGAGTCTCACAGATTTCTCTGTCCTGTCTGGCTTCAAACTCTGATCCTCAGATTTCAGCCTCCTGAGTAGCTTGGATTACAAGTATAAGCCACTCGTGTCCAGCTAGATTAGATTTTGTTGGATGTATGTAATCTTTTTCCAGTGTTAGTACCAGATCACGTAGGTTTGTTGTTGTTTGTTTGTTTTGTCAAGTTGCATCTTTTTTCTAAAATCGTGTTAGCCATCACCCTGTCATTTACACTGAAATAACTCACACAGTAATTTTTCCTGATCCATTCTTCTTTATTGTTCTAGTCTCTTTGCTCTCTTTCCAATCTAATCCAAATTCTCCTAGTAAAAATAAAGCTCTAGTAATGATTCATCACTCTTAGGCTAGAAGTTTCTACTAAACTTTTGGAAGGAAATCATTCTGTTTGCTGAATAGCTTCAGGTGTTTCCTCCTTTCATTCTGAGGCCTGCAATGGAAGCTTCATTATGGTTTCTTAATACCTACAGAGAGAGCTGCCATTTCTTCTGGCATCCCTCCGGCCTGCTGCCACTGCACCCAGGACACCACTGTCTAAGCCATTACTACAGCAGTGTGCAGTCATGGCTGCTGCTCTCAGTGTTGCTGTCTTATGCGCTTCATGGCTTGTAGTCCTTTTAAGGAAGTGGCTCTTTGGGGATTTACTTGCTTTCACTGCTGGAAGAGTCAAGCATGACTCCATGGGCGGCTGCTCATAAGAAAGTGTGGGTCATGTTAATAGCATCATGGGACTTGTACCTGTAGCTTTTGGTCCATACACATGCCATTTCTTACTTAAGGAAAAGATAGAAGTTTCTTTGACTCTCAGATCTGGACATTGACATTTCTGGACTTCCAACGAATCCAAATCATTGCAGGGTAAAAATTAATTCAAACTTAAAGACATATTATTGCAGCCCAGTACTGTGTCCTCTAATGTCTAAGGTGTATGTGGTATGTATGTGGCTGTTTTGTATTGAATTCTGTCTCTTCTGCTATTCTGTTATTCCACTCAGGTTGCTTTTGTCTGACAAACTTTATTCTCTTGCTGTTTTTTAAACCCCTGCCACTCTTTGGTGATCATTTTCAGTCATCTTTTCTCCTTTCTTTTTCTAAAAGTTTCTATTCTTTGTCTTTATTTATTGGTTTGTTTTTGGTTGGTCCTAGGCCTTCAACTTTAGGCCTGGGCACTGTCCCTGAGCAATTTTCCTCAAGGTTAGTGCTTTATCACCTTGAGTCACAGTTCTACTTCCAGTTTCCTGGTGGCTAATTGGAGATGAGTCTCATGGACTTTCTTGCTCAGGTTGGCTTACAACCAGGATCCTCAGATCTGTTTCCTGAGTAGCTAGGATTATAGGTATGAGCCAGTGCCTGGCTTCTTTATTCTTACACTTCTTATTTTGTTTTATAAGTTTGTATGTATGTGTATGCAAGCCAATTATCTACTTGCCTGGTGAAACGATTTAAAATATCAGCAAATTTGAGATGTGCTTCCGTTTCATCTGTTAATTGGTATAATGGCCTTGAACAAGACCTCTTGCATTGTTTTTCACTTTTTTGTTTTTGCTTATAAAGTTATAAAAATAAAAACCAAGTCCAATTCAGGTTTCATAACTGTACTGAATTGTAATTAACTATTCAAATCTCTTTATACAAATCTTTACAGATTAGACCATGTGGACCTCAATTCATATTAAAATATGTTCCTTTCACTCAGGTCATTCCATCTGGAGATGGACTGGGCAAAAGTTCAGCATTAGAGGACATCTTCAGGAGAGGCCCTCTGAATGGGATCAGTGCCCTTCTGCAAAGAGACGCCAGGGAGCCTGCTCTCTTGTCTCAGCTTTGATAGGTCAGGGAAGAAGTCCATAGTCTGAAAAGCAACAAAACAGCCTTGGCCAGAACTCCGGCATTCCATCATCCTTACCTCAAACTGTCCCCTATATTTAGGAGTGTGGATGATGTGTTACTGTTCCTTATATCACCTAGTTGATAAGAATATGAGATATTTTAAAGTGATAATACAAAACTAATGGAATAATGTAGCCTATCATAAATATTTTAATAATAAATGTAGAAACATAACTTAAAAAATTTAACCTACCACTTTGTGACACAGAGTTAGCAAGCTACCTTTGGTCGCAATAAGAATTACCCAGATGACACTAGACCCTATGTTGGAAGTGGACTATGCAACTTAGGGAGGAGGTAAGTTGGGAAGAGAAAAACTGGGAGAAAATGAGGGAAAGGGTGACACTGTTCAAAAAGGAAGGTATTCATTACCTAAGTTATATAACTGTAACCCATCTAACTGCAAGATCACCTTTATAATATTTTTAAATGAAGTGTATAAGACATTTTTGAAAAAGCATTACCTAGATGAAAGATTTGTTGGAGATTTTCTCCAGCTACACATGGTCAGCTCTGTCCATGTGACCCATTTCCACAGTCACCACCACTCTAGTGGAGCAGGAAGAGATCTCCCTGCCCACACCCCAGCCTCTAGATTAATGATGGGTATCTCCTGAGCCCATACTCAGCAGCAGAGCTGGGCCAAGTGCTTCACATTGAATCTCTTTCAAATTCTGTAACAAGCTCAAGGGGTAGCTATGTACCTTCCTTGCAAAGAAAGGAAAAGGTGGAGAAGAAAACCTGATTGCTCTGGACCACGTACTCTGAAGATACTCTGAAGATACGTACTCTCAAGATATTATGGTGGTTAGCTCCAAAGCTTCTACTTTTCATGGCATATTCTAGAGATTAAGGAGATAGATCGAAATACAGTTGCTATGCTACAATAGACAAAGAGAATAGTGTAATCAAATGAGGAGACTTAATCGGTATTGTAATAGATATTTCACAGAAGAGTGCAATAAGTATGCCTAGTGAGGGTGGGTGATTATTTTGAGGTCATAACATTTAAACAGGACCTTGAAAGGTAAGTAGAATGTTGACAGAATATGAATTAGAGAGAATAATACAGATCTACTCAAGGACAAGCAACTGCTAGAAGTGGCTAAAGCTTTAACAAATTATACATGAATCTGAAAAGGTAGACTGAATAATACTATAAAACAATTAAAATAATGTGTTAAGAAATCTGTTGTGCATTATGAAAAAATGAAAGATAAATATTAGATACTTGCTGTCTAACACATAACCATGTAGTTAACCTATTTTAAAATACTTTTCAGGTATTTGTCTATCTTATTCCATTGGATTAGCTTGTTCTCAGTGTGTGTAATACACATGCATGCTCTTGTGCCAGTACAGCGGCTTGAATGCATGGCCTAGGTGTTGTCCCATATCTTTTACACTCAAGGCTGATGCTCTGCCACTTGAGCCACATTATCACTTCTGACCTTTTGCTTTTCAGTTGTAGTTAAGACTCTCATAGACATTCTTGCTTAGGCTGGCTTCAAATTACAATCCTCAGACCTCAGCCTTCTGAGTACCTAGGATAGCAGGCATGAGCCTGTGATTGAAACCACCTTGCTGATTTCAGTCTTGAGAACATTTATCAACTGTTTGTTCATGTTTCCACATTGGCAAAATCTTGATAAAATTTCAATGCACATAAAACCTAAAGCAGAATCAACTATACTTGAGTCCATCATTTGGTATATACTTGATTCAAAGCAGTAGATTTAAGTGAGAATATACTAGATTCAAAGAAGAATACAAAAGCAAACTTCTGTATGAAGTTTTCTCTTGCTTAAGAAATGTCTTTAAGATAGCATATGTTCTTAGATCTATTCAGTTTTTAAATGTTAAGTTCTATTCAATCACCAAAATTTAAAACAACTGTGAGATGACCTAACAGCTAATTTGAAGGTGATATTGTTGTATTCAATTTGACCATTTTGAATATAAATTCTCACTCATTAAAATCATTGCCTGAGTAAAAAATACTATCACTTTAGCAAAAAAAATTCTATGCTTGACTTTGCTTTTTTTCTAAAAAATAATTCCAGCCAAATTTGAAGATATTGCCCCTAACCTCAGTTATGTGGTTATTTTATAAGGAAAAACAATTACATGTAAATCATATTTCAGAACCTTTCAAATTCTTTATAATAAAATATTAGCAGTATGCAGGCTGGTGGAAAAAAAATGAGTGTATTCAAGAACACTCAAAATCCCAAGTATCTATTATCATCCCAAAGAAAATACCCTTAGTCAAGAATTGGACTCACTTGAGAGGCACTGCATTTTGCAAAATCTAAAAGAGCTACTTGTGAAACCTCACCTGTCACATGCATCTCAGTTTAAAGTAACCCTCATTTCTGAATTTATGGTCCTCTCAGATCTTTGCAAGAGCTGTTCTTTGTATTTGGAGATGACAATTTTGATACTGTTAAACATCACTACAGCACCTGTTTTCCCTCCTCTCTCTCTGATACACTTGTGTGGCTCTAAACTTTGTACTCTGCTTTGGCAATTTAATGTTCAGTCAAAAATTCCCCAAAGAATGAAGAGCTCTTGGTTAATTCATACCCACAAATTTTGCATCTCTATTTCATTCCTCAAGACTGAGATTGATCTTCTCAATGTTATTAGGCAAAAGTTATTAAATATGGCAAGGAGAATGTTGTTTAGAGTAGAGACTATCTGATATTATCTTAGAGCTAAGCTCTGGCTAAAACATGGTCCTTATGTTTAAGTTACTTTAAAAAAGGTATTGAGGAAGACAGAATGCAAAACCTTCAAGTAGCTGATTTCAAGCTTGAGGTATGTGAAATAAACACTGAGGAAGAAGTTGTAGAGCTCTACTGGTAGAGAAGTAGGGAGGAGAACATGGGTGGGCATCAGGAGCGACCTCAGGCTGTCACCTAAGGGTAGGAAGCCACAGGAGGAAAGTAGGTAAAAGGAAGATGAATATAATAGAAGTTCTTTGTACACATGTATGAAAATACAATGATACCTGTTAAAGGAGGATGAGACAGATAAGAAAAAAGTAACAGAGGAGATGATTTTGATCAAAGTATACTCTATGCACAATTAGATGTAATACAAAGAAGCTACTTTGTACAACTAATATACAGTAATTTAAAAAAGACAGAGCAAACAAATCTTAATCCAGGCACCCACTTTCACTTCCAGCTATGTGGGAGGCAGAAGTAAAGGAATCAAAGTCTGAGTCCAGCCCAGGGGGGAAAAAAGTAAAGACTTGCCTGAAACACGTTAAAGTAAAAAAAGAATTATGAGTACTACTGAAGTAGTAAAGTGCTTCCGTAGCAAGTGCAAGACTGTGACCCTGAGCTCAAATCCCAACATTCCTTCTCCAACCCTGCCCCCAAAGAATGAAGTTACATATAAATTATTTCTTCAGTGTGGACTTGCCATTTCCTGAGGCAGAGGCCTAAGCCATAATATAGGAGGTGAGTATGAAGGCTTCCTTAGCAGAGGACTGCAGGGCTGTGCCAGACACAGGTCAACAGTGTGGACCCATTGTCATGGTGGCCTGAAGATAGGGAGAGAGGGGTGGAGGGCAGAGAGACAGGAAGGAGAGCAAGTTGCTGAAACTTGCACTGCACCACTCACTGGAAAGTGAATAGTATTGAAGGATGTTTTCAGAAGAAGCATTGGCTTAGCAGCTATCAAAATTTACATTTGAAAGGAAATACCACCTCAGGGAGCTGGTGGCTCATGCCTGTAATCCTAGCTACTCTGGAGGCTGAGATCTGAGGATCATGGTTGGAAGCCAGCTCAGGCAGACAAGACTTGGAAACTTATCTCCAATTAACTAGCAAAAAGCTGAAAGTGGAGGTTTGGCTCAAGGGGTAGAATGCCAGGCATGAATGACAAAGACCAGTAAGAATATGAGTGCCAGAGTTTAAGTCCCAGTGCCCACACAAAAGCAATCAAGTGCACGATAATCATATTTATTGTCATAGGCTGGAAATACCTAGTAATAGTCCATAACTCCTGCAAACCATAAAGCACACTTCCATTTTCTTATATAAAATGTAAATTCTAAGAGAAGAATTTTTCTTGTTCATTTTTGTTCATTGTTCATTGTTCATTGTTCATTGTTCATGTTTTGTTCATTGATGTAATTTGTACCTAAATAAGTCCTAGAGGATAGTATTGAATGCATGTTATTTTATTTCACCTGCAATCATTCTAACAGTAGTAATCAGTATCCTGTATTACAGATGAGGAAACAAGACTGGGAGATAGGAGAGGACCTGTCATAGTTCCACAATTTCAGAAAACAAAGGACTCGGGCCATATTTGAACCCAGGCTTTTAATTACAATTACACAGGACAGTCATTTCCAAATAGTTATGCCTCATTCAAAACAAACAACAACTAACTCCTAAAATCTGACATTTTTTGCTTATAGTCACTTGTAATTTTCTTTGCTCTTTTAGGAATGTCAAGAAAATGAAAATGAATTGGCCACCTTCACTAATGTGAAATTGGCAATCTTTTTTACTCCAGGCAGTACAGAACAGGGAGACCGAATGACCAAAAGGAGGGATAAAGCCAACAAATACAAAAGCCAATTTATTACTCCAATAAATGTCAAGGCAGTAATTGTGTGGGGCACAGATTAATACTGAAAAGAATAGATTTGTGTCATTCTTAAAATATAAATATGAATGCTTTGGACCACAGAGTTAATAAAAGTGTGTTGTCCACTGTGATTAGTAATTGATGTGGACCAATTCCCTTTACTTTAGCCAGAAATGGCAGCAACAAAGCTTCCACAGAGGGTACTGTTCACACGTAAATTGTGTTTAATGGTTTCCTGTTAATGTGTTCTATTTCTATAATGAAAGTTGAGCCAAATTATAGAAGAGATGCTCTTAACTTCTTATTGCTGTCAGATGCAGCACTAATTGAATCAAGTAAGAATTTCCTTTCTGACCTTGAAAGCTGAGGTTTAAATTTTACCTATCCTTTCTCATCTTTACATCTGAGAGTCATGGTATTAATTGGTTAGGCCTTTTTTACATTATCTAAGATAAAATAATGATTCTAAATAAAATACTTCTGAGTGGAAAATGCTACAAATTATCAACAAAGTCATCAATTTCCTGCCGACACAAGAAATTTGGATGAAGTCTGACTTAAATTCACCTAGCTTTTCATTCAGTGTTTAACCTGCTGTAAAATATTTAATGGAAGAGCAATTCAAATGTTTTGTAAAATCTGCCATAAGAATTGTGACTGTATGCAGATCACACATATACAACCAAACCAGAAAAGAATGTAGTGTATAGAAGAGGCAATATTCTGCATACTTGTCTGAACAGAATTATTCAGAACATTCCAATGGTAGTTAATCTAACTGAAAAGATTTTTATGCTTTTATGTCATAAAACCCCAAGCTTAGCTTGCCAATGAATGGCTCACGCCCGTATTTCTAGCTACTCAAGAGGACCAAGATTTGAAGCTAGCCTGGGTAGAAAAATCCTTGAGATGAGTATCTCTCATTTGCCAGCAAAAAGCTGAATGAAATTGGTGATGTGCCTCAAGGGATAGGGTGCTGGCTTTGTAGCAAAAAATCCAAGAAAGAATGCATAGCTCTGAGTTCAAGCCCCAGAGCCTGCATAAAAGAAAAAAAAAAAATCAAGCAACAGTATTTTGATCCAAGAAAGTGTTAATATTTAGGATCTACATGTTGAAAACCATCCTTTTACATAAAAATGATTTTCAGGTGAACACAATTTACACGCAATTGACAAATTACAATGTACATTAGACAGATCCATCCTCCTTTTAAGCAAGTAAATTGCTAATTTCATTCATGCTCATTTGAACTTCAGAGACTGAATTGGCCTAAAGCACTACAGAGTTTGTCTTTAGAGGTATTATGTTTTGATTAAAATACATTTTTGAAGTTCTGTGTCTAAGCTACTTTTAAAGCTGTCATTCCGTATTTGCTGGATTGCATATAAAGACTTCATATTGATTTAAAAGGTGAGTAGCTCCCTATTAATGGCTAAATACTGCAATCTAGTGCGTCACCTACTATACAGCAGTCCCAATCCTCCCTCCTTAACCTTACCAAGTACCTTCTTCACAAGGCACCACTCAGGCTGGTGCCCGTACCTATGCATAGCCACATCTAACTTTATGGCCTTTGTTCAAGCCATAGGGTCTTGCGGTTCACCAATTCATTCATCCTTTGCAAAAGGCTGGGTTGTTGTCCTGTCTTCCTAGTGCCATTTCTGTCCTTATTGCAAACTGGTGAACTTGTGGAAGTAGGACTATAAACATCATATTTTATCTTCTAGTCTTTACCTAGATGTCACTTTCCAACTAGGTAATACAGTTTGGGGAGAAGATATCAGTATGTATATTTAGTGATCAAGAACTAGGCTCAGAAGTTAAAGCACCCAGGAAGTATGCCAATTCTGCTTCTCCTCTACTAATTTCAGCCTGACTAAATGTTACAATGTTGCATGGCCTCCCTAAGCCTTTTCTTGACTGCTATAAATGATAATATTTCCCTTGCACTGTTTTATAAAGGTTTAAAGAAATAATGCATCTAATAAGGCATGCATGGATTGTGATGTCTGATTGTTGTATATAAACATATAAAAGTTGTTAGATAAACTTTCATTAAGAGTGGTTATTCACCATGTGCCAGTGGCTCATGTCTGTAACCTTAGCTACATAGGAGATGGAGATCTCAGTTCCGCGCTAGCATGGGTAGGAAAAACCATGAGACTTGTGGTGATTTTATTAAAATGTTTTTGGTATAATGGGATATGAGAAAACAATCATATAAGCAAAAAGAGACAAATGCAAATGCTGTGTGTGTGTGTGTTTTATATACACAATTCTAACTGCACCTCCTGGTGTCTATCATGAGAATACAGTTTTAGTATTGAGAACATAAAATGTAGTCTTCACTTCAATACATTGAGCATGCCTTGTCCCTTGAAATATGCCAAGTATGGAACATGATCTTTGGATGTCATGTTAGATGTATTTAGCCAAGGATATTAATATGTACACCATCAGTTATAATGTACCTTACAGTATAAAAAATTGCCATAGGGAAAAATAAAGTGTCTTTGGAAGTCTTAGTCAGAAAAGATTCAATATGCCATGAAAAAGTGTTTTAGAATCAGACTGTTGACTGAGAAGAGAGCCACTGTGTTTGAGAATGAGAAAATGGCAAGAAGAACTACCACAGGATGGGAAATAACCAGTCATTTTAGGTAAAGGATGCACTGTGAAGCAAAGCAGTGTGCATATATAACCCCAGTTACAACAATGAAGGGCAACAGCACAGACAGAGTGCTTAAACAATAGACATTTAGATCTCACTGTTCTGGGAATTCGAAAGTCAAGGGTCTAGGCACAAGGGACTGATTTCTTCTGAGGACTCTGTCTTTGGTTTATGGATGACCACCTTTTCTCTTCATGGGTTTCCTTCTGTATTCATACTATCTCTATTTAAGCAACCTTATCTCCTTTTATTAAAATAATTCACTCAGATTGTATCTGGACAACTTAATATTCCATACCAGGCCCTCATGTTCTGCAGTTACAGTCTGAGGTACTGCAGGTTAGGACATAAAATTCCAGGCAGAATCCAATCCATAATAAGGCAAAGATAGTGGCTGATGGGCAGATGTAAAGAACTGAAGATGTTGATTGGGACAGGACCATGCAATTATAAGTATGGTGTAGGCAAATCCTATATGTGGCAGGTATATAGTAATAGGACCTCACCAGAGAGTTCCTCTCAAATGCAGGTAACCAGTGCTGATTAAAGAGAATGTCAGTGGGACTGGAGAGATGGGACAACTGGGTAAAATAATGCTTTGTCTGAGTCCAATAAAGCAATAGGATCAAAATCTAACTGATTTCTGTTTTCATGACTAGATGACTATATATATACTATATACTGGTGATCACCAAACCATGATACTTTTGAAGAAAGTAGTGTCAGATGTCTAAAAAATAGAAATACAGGCTGAAAAGAGAGAAGAAAACCAGTAATGGAGTCTCTAAATTGGCTGATGGAAAGAGATTGGAAACAATCTATCAGTTTGACAAACAGGAATGAACAATGGTTATCCAACCATGCAGGGAAGAGTAGTAGAAGGAATTGGAGAAAGTGAAGTTGTAGATAGGAGATGACAACTTAATTTTATATCAGAGTATATAATGAGGTCTTATTTATATAGTAGAACTTACAATAATGAAGCTAACTGTGATTGTTTAATTTGATTCTTAGTTACTTGGGTCATGTAATTTTTAAAACACCCTGTGAGATGAATAATATGGTAATTCTCAGTATCCAAATGGGGAAACTGAGGCAGATAACATATTTTTCTATTGCTACAACTCATAAATCACATATTTAATGAGTGTTTTTTGTATTTCTATATCATTTAGTTTGGTAGCAAGAAAATAATTGTCATTTAGGTGGCAAGATGACTTAGCTATTCAGGAGGCTAAGACCTGAAGATATCAATTTGGAGCTAGCCTGGGAAGACAAATCAGAGAGACTATTCAGTATAATTTGCCAGCTAAAAGTAGAGGCATGGCTTAAAAGGTAAAGCATCAAATTCGAGTATAAAACCCAAGCACTATCATGAGTTCAGGTTCCAGTACTAGTGTGTGGGCATAAAAACATGCACAGACACATACAGACACAGACATAGACACACAGACACACACACACACACACACACAGACACACACACACACACACACACACACACACACACACACACTCGGAAGATGGCAAAAATGACTATGAGCCAAGCTATTGCATTGAATGCAACAGGCTTCTGCGTTGTAAAATTTCAGGGGAGCACATTCATTGAGTATAATAATGCAGAAGTTTTATGTTGAGTTCTTACAGTATGAAATAACACAGAAAAGGAAAAAAGAAACAAGAAACAAAAAAGAAATAACACAGAAATAACACAGAATAAGTAGAGTTTGTGTACTTGAATTTAGCAACTGGAAGTTTCTTCTAAATGCAAGTCATTCATCATACTCAACGTTGCACATATTCAATGGATACTGTACATTTACCACATGTCAGGCAGTGAGACTGGAACATGGAAAAGTGATATGAAATAATAGACCCAATCAAAGGGTTTATAGATTTTTCAGGTACTCACAACTAAAAGGATCATCACTAATTTGATAAATGGTAGAAGTAACTATTTTATATAAGAGGACATACTTTATAATAAATCACCTTCACTACTGATGGACATGCAATTCAGGGGAAGTTATCATATTCCAGAGACCTCAACTGCTCCATCAATGAAGTAGAGATCAAATGAGAAGAATTATGTCTTTGGATGAAAGGTACATTGGAGAGACAAAGAAATATCAATAAATGATGATACCATATAATCCTACTAAATAATACAACATTTAATTTTCATTAGGGAAATAATAATTATTGGATTTTACCCAGGAAGACTTGTTATGTTGGATAAATCTTTAGATGTGCTTTATCATTTCCTTCATAAATAATGAAGATATAATTTATAATATGAAAAATAAATGAAATAAAAAATTTTAAGAGGATGTTGGCCTAAGATTAACATAAGCATGATTTTAAGTATTGTTGTAACTCTTGATCATACTTCATGATTGTCTGCAGATAACTTTACTCAGTTAAAAAAATAAATGTTCCAATGAGGTTAAGTATTTAAATATATTTTCTGCCTTTATTTTAGTGAAAGGACTTATTTCAATACTAATATAATATAATTTGATAAAATAAAATATAATGGTCAGAATTATATTGTGCAAATGTGAAAGGAGAGGGATGATTATATATGAGTCAGAAATGCAAAAATCAAGTCCTTGCATTTCACAGCAAAAATTTAGGTGACTATACTTTAGAAGATTCTATTATATGTTTTATGAAAAATTATAAGATATCAAAGGTCAAAACATAAAAACACAATAAGGAAATGGAAATGTTAATTATTCTGACTTCAATAATAAACATTGCATACAAGCACTGAGCACTAAATATTGTATGCATCAATTAAAAAGGAAGAAAAATGGGTACTAGAAGACACATATATGAATATTAGCAGAAGCATGATTCATAATATATTTAAATAACCATAATGTTTATCAAGGATAGATTTAATATATTTTTTTGTCCACCATAATGGAATCTAACAATAAAATGAAGTGGTATATTTTCATACAAATAAAATGCAAACCGGATACGTTAGAGTACTAACTTAATGGTCAAAAGCGAAATACTATAAGTGTTAATATTTAAAATCATCAATTTTTATTGAGGAGAGTCAAATAATTTTTATTTAAAATATAATAAAAATAAAATAAAGACTGGCTGGGTGCTGGTGGCTCTTGCCTGTAATCATAGACGCTGAGGAGGCTGAGATCTGAGGAACACAGTTCTTGAAGCCAAAAGGGCAAAACAACAACAACAAAAAAAAAACAACCCTGAGATTCTCATCTCCGATTAATGAGGATAAAGCTGGAAGCAGACCTGTGATTCAAGTGACAAAGCACTAGCCATGGGAGGAAAACCAAGGGGGAGGGCCACTGACAATTTTTCAGACATTATTCAGTCATGTAAGCTCAGTATTTTCCTGGCCACTTCAGATTTGGTTTCTAACACTTTCCCCTTTAAACACATACTATATTCTGAACAAAGATAAATCTTCTGAAATTTGGATTTTTCACTCATTAACTAGTCAATACAAATCTTTAGCATGACCTTTACGGATAAACCAGATAATTTTAGCCTGTCAGTTTGAAAGGCCATTTTAATTTTGCTCTCATCTGCTCTTTCCTTTATCTTCCACACAAGTTATTGGACAGGAGTGATTTTCAAACATCGTTTGCTGGTGAATCTTCTGTAATATTGGCTCTTTTCAGTAAGGCTGATTATTAAAGGAAATTGAACTGTACGTTTGGGTGGGTGAGGGGCAGGTAGTTGGTCTAAACTGGAATACTACAACATAGATTACATTCAGCCACTCAGTGGATTTCTAGGTATCTTGGAAAAAAAATAGGCCTAGGGAAGACCAGTTACTATCTATCTCTACTTGGCATAACATAATCCTGGCTCATAGCTGAGCACCCTAGACAATCCCATGGAAACACTTGTTGCCGAATTAAGACTCTGTTCATCTTATGCTGTCTTTCTACATCTCATGCATGCATTTAAATCTATTCCCCATCTAAGTTACATTGACTTAGTGACTTCTCTACACCCTCACAAAGAGATTTTTCTTTCCTATATCTACTCGTACTATGTATGAGTTCTACATTGGGTTCCTAACATATGTTATATTTTACAATATGCATAGATAATTTCTTAAATATCATAGTTAGGATTTCTTAATTAACCTTGATTTAACCAGCTGTATAGAGGTCAGAGGCTCTCAGTTATTTCTGATTGCTTTCCAAAACCTAGGAAGTTTAACAGACAGTAGAATTATCTCTGATTCACCCAGTCAGTTTTGCTTGACCCAGTGGAAATGTCTGTTTACCAAATTGCTTCCAATATTGTCTTTTCTAATTGAATTTGCTCAAGTATATACCTAAATTATTCCTTATGAAAATCAAAATGACTATGAATAGAGTTACTATGTAAAAGATAAGTTGAGTCTTATGAAAAATATAAATTAGTCTAAATTATATGTGTATATTCAACAATGAGAAATAGGAATAAATTATCAATAGCTACACATCACGCCTATAATCCTGGCTACTCAGGAGGCTGATATTTAAAGACTGAGGTTCAAAGACATTCTGGGTTGGAAAGTACATGAAATGTTTATCTCCAGTTAACAATAAAAAAGCCAGATCTATAGGATTGACACAAGTGGTAGAGCACCAGATAGAAGTGAATAAAACAAAACAAGAAACAAGATCCAGAGTTCAAGCCCCGGGACAGGCAAAAAGTAAAAAGTAAGCAGTTACTTACCGATGAAAAATTTTAAGATTGTATTCTACTTTAGACAAAGAAGACAGATGGAAATCAATAGTCAAGTTATTATAGAAGAGAAAATCTGAAATTTGTGTAATAGTGTATATTTACATTTTTGGAGATAAATTTAAAGTGTCTATGCAACTTTTATGATTCTCATCTCAATAGGTTTGTAAAGATTTTTTGAAGACCTAATCCTATCAGAGAGGAAAGTTACTGTTATTTCTTGTAATTCATAACTCTAGAAGTTCAGGGAATTACCAAAGTATTTTAAATAAATTTTTACTTTTCTAGAGGAGATACTATTGTAATTTAAAAGACTTTTTCCCTATGTAGTTATTAGCTACATGTTTTCATTCTGCAAGGGTAGATTTAGTTCTTTGGAATCAGTTAAATGTCAATTGAAGCCACTTCTCTCAATAAAAGAGTGATCATGCTGGGTAATGCCAGTTTTGGGCAAAACTAAGGTATAACTAGAACAAAAATTGATCTCTTTGTCTTTTAAATTGGCTCTGAAGCAAATGAAGAGATAAGTTCTCAAAATGTTAGAAAGATTTTAGAAAAGAAAAGTGATGGTAAGAGAATGAAAATATCCCTCAGCTATGACTCTGACAATAGTTGCATTCATTCTCTTAATAATCAGTGATTTTCTTTTTAATTTTGCAAATATATCCTAGGAGAATTCTATTATTTGTACCATTGTACTCTCCATAATTTTTCCATTATTTCAAGAAATAGAGTTCAAATTATGTTTCTGGCTTTTTACAACATGGACTCAAGGATATGAAAGGTAACGTCACTGAGAATTCTTCTAATGCTATTTATGACCAAGGACTTCCACTGGAATTCAGTCTAGAATATTTAAAACTTGGCTGGGTACATGTCAGGAGGAAAAAAAAAAAGTATATCGTCTAAAAGCTTTCTGGAAAACTCCTTGAGACATCTTTGGGAGCAGATTGTTCTTGTTTTCTGGGAAAACAACCAATGGACTTTCTGTAACAAAAAGGAACTGTTAGGAAATGCATATGACTAGCTAGTTGTAGCTCTAAGGCACTCAAGTGCTCTTCTGGTCACAAAAAGTTAATGCATATGGGAATTTAAGCGTGACATTGCATTTCTTGAGATGCTTCCCTCTATAGAGGAAGTTTCTAAGAGGTTGTGGTATGCACATGAAGGCTAGTGGTGGGCCTTGAAGAAGTGATCTTGTTTTCTGTGTCATTATGAACAAATACTGATCAGACTTCAGGAACTAAAGATTAGCAGCTGAAAGTGCTGAGAAGAGCATTGAGTAGACTGTAGGATTGCCCTCATTCAAGTAATCATTTTCTGGATGGGGAGAGGGAGGGCTGATATAAGTGAATTGTGTTCCCCTCACCCTTGTCAGAGCTCAGACTCATACCAATAGCTCTAGGGAAGGGAATATGGTGCTAATCAGAACCAGGGGTGTAACTACCAGAAGATAGTGATTATAGGAAGCTCAGTGACCTTTGGGTGAGAAAAAGATGAAAATGGCATAATTTGGGATTTGATAAATGCTTTGTTGTTGTTGTTGATACAGATGACTGAGGAAATCCTTCTTGATACTTTTTTGTTGCGCACCTACTATAAAGAAGTCATAACTTAAATTACATAATAAGTGTAACTTTTCCTAATAGTTGTAGAAATCATCCTTCAACATGTATCAATTCCATATGAACAAGAGAACGTTCTATTCATCTAGAACTTAGGGTGGTATGATTTCAATATTAGTATGACATCAGAAAGCCTGGTAAATAAAATGTCTGTTGATAGCTTGAAGAAGTATAAAGCTTCAGTGTAGTGTTTCCAAAGTACAAAGGCTTTTGCCAAAAAAGGTGTCAGTCAGTGTACCTCCTTGTGCTTTAGTTTTCTTTTCTTTTAACTGAATATATCCAGAGTATCTTCCAAGTATTTTGGTAGATGATGAAGGCTGGAGATAATTAGACCTTATGCTAATCTCCAAAGTTGCTTGCTCAATCCATAGAGGAATTCATGTTTTTTGCTACAGAAGACTATTGCTGCAATCCATTTAGCCTACAACTAGAAGCCCACTTCTACTGGACTATCCTATCAAGTTTAGAACCATTTTTCTTAAAACAAACAACAAGATTAGTTCAGGATTTGTAAAAAGTGGGTAGTAGTTTGTTTTGAGCTCCAAACAGTGTTATAATGAGTATTGGCTACAGTATAATGATTAAAAACTCAAAATGGATCCTGGTTGCCAAAATAGTAACTTATCTAAACTCACCATTCCTCGGATTCCTCAACTGAAAAATGGTGGTGGTGTCGTGAACAGCGTTGTCCCCTCTGCTCCCTTGTCCTTGTCAGGGACTTCCTTCCTTAGGAACTACCTTCAGGTTCAAAACATGAGAGGAATCTTCTAATAAAGTATCCTCTTAGCTTTGAAAAGTTGAGTGATTTTTTTCTTCTATGTAAGCAAATATTGCCAACGATAAGGTAGTTAATAAGCAAATTTCAAAATAATATCAAGTACAATAGATTTTTAGTTCAAGTAAATCTGCAGAGTACATATAAAAAGATGAGAGATGGACAGAAATTGTCTCTGGAAATATATACATACACATTCATGTATGTATATGTATGTGTATAGTAGCTAGTCATATCTGAAGTTTTGGTACTCTATTAGCATTTATCCTTCTCTTTCTGTTTCCTCTTTGCAAGGGTAAAATTTCAAACATTTCCTCTGGAAAGCTGTTGCTGTTGGTCTAGCCTTCTGCTTTGTATTATCGTAGTGATTTGACATTTGTAAAGTGCTCATGGTGTTCCAAAAACTGTTCAGAATTTTAAAAACAAAAATAATCAGTCCCCTTCAGGCAGAGCACATGTCCCTGGTTCTAACCTAAAGCCAAGGAACTAGATGTTGGGGAAGAGAAATGAAGGATTAATGCTGTCATTAATTTTGCCTGGATCTTTTCTGAACAAAATGTGTCAATGTGAGAGATATGTGTCACACAGGATCTTCACATTTTGCCATCAAATGTACAATAAAAAACTAAATTTTAATGGATTTTTAAATAGAGGAAATGCTTTACTAATTTAGCTATTTTTTCTTTTTTTAGTGTTAAATAATTTTCATGCAAAAAAACCTATTAGGGAACTAAGATATTACAAACTATCTGCCATCTGTATACTCCACAACATTAAGTGAAACACAAAACTCCATTTACTTTTTAATATTTTTTCCATACTCATGAAACACTGCAAATCTTTCATGTATAGTGATTGATCTGAAATATTTGTAGTAGCATGGGACAAAAACATTCTTGACTTAAATGGACTTACTAATGACTATACATATGCACTTGTATAAGTACACATATAAGTACATGCATGTATTTATATTTTCATGTGCACATATATATCCTATATGAATTTCTTAAGAACTCTATTGAGTATATTAAGCTGTACACATACAAGTTAAGAGGTTTGTCATCATGTATCTGTATATGTCTATATGTCTATCATTTTCACTACCATTATTACTCTTTCAAATCTGCCCTCACCCCCTCCCTTTCACTGTTAAGTTACTGAGTGGAAAAGCTGAAATGCCCTTTATGGTCTCTGAAAGGACCTGCCTGTCTCTCTGTCTGTCTATCTTTGGCAGCACTAAGGTTAGAACTCAATTTCTTTAAAAACAATGACAGTAAAATGCTTGATTCCTTCTTTAGCTGGTGGTCCACTATTTGAGTCACATCTCCAGTCAAACTTTTTACTGGTTATTTTTTAGATGGAATCTCATAGGTGTTTCCCCCCACCCTCCAGGCTGACTTTAAAGGAGCCATAATCAGTCTTTTGGCTCTCAGCCCCTTGAGTGGCGAGGATTACAAGAGGAGTCACCAGGCTTCACTGTAGCTTCAGTTTCAAGTAAGACAAGAATAACCAAAAGAAAATTAAGATGTTTGGGACCTGCCACTCCCTGTACTGACCAAAGGTTCCCCTTGTTCCCCTTAGAATTTGACTTATATAGCTCTATTCAGTTATGCTTTGATAATTTGTGTCTTTTCTCTAAGAATGACAAATCTTACATACAAATTGAATCTGACTTTGTGGGAAAATATACTCAGTACAGCATAGAGCATCTAACGCATGTACAGTATATCTTTTACACACCACAGTAGCCATATAGACTAACTAAATTGGATGGTTGCCTTGGCCACATAAAATTTAACCTATGAAGTAATGATCATTAGGATGACTTATTTGCTCCCAGGAAACAAGGTATTTCTCAATTTGGCTTAAGATGCTCATTATGAAAGTATTAAAATATATCTAATGTCTCTCTTCTATTTATTTACATATTTAAATTTTAAATACAAAATAGGAGGTTAATAAGGAATAATGAAGACTAATACCCCCCACCCCCCAGGGATTGAATAGCTTCTTGTTCTAATAGGTGACATAATAATTAATTTTAATTGCTTTAGATTTGTAAACCACATGGATACAATTAAGATTGACTCCAATAAGAAGAAATAAAATTCCCTATGGTTGTTCTACACAGACATGTCTTGCTTATTTTTTATTTTTAATGTCAAACTGATGTACAGAGAGGTTACAGTTTCATACGTTAGGCATTGGATACATTTCTTGTACTGTTTGTTACCTCCTCCCTCATTCCCCCCTCCCCCCTACCCCTTTCCCTTTCCCCCCCATGAGCTGTTCAGTAGATTTACACTAAACAGTTTTGCAAATACTGCTTTTGTAATCATTTGTATTTTTTACCCTGTGTCTCTCGATTTTGGTATTCCCTTTCAGTTTCCTAGTTCTAATACCTGTATACACGGTTTCCAATGTGCTCAGATAAGATACAGAGATAGGGCAGGTACAACCACAGAAAGGGGATACAAGAGGATCATCAACAATAGAAGCTATGCTTTCACATCGCATGTTGAAAGTAATTACAACAGTGATATAACAGTCGTTTCCATAACATGGAGTTCATTTCACTTAGCATCATCTTTTGTGTTCATAAGGGTATAGCTATTGGGCTCTTGTGATCCTCTGCTGTGACTAGCCTAAACCTATGCTAATTATTCCCTATGAGGGAGACCATAGAGTCCATGTTTCTTTAGGTACACAGACATGTCTTCCAAGCTATTTTTTCTACAAATAAACACAAACATTGCTTCATTATTTTTCATAAGGACCTATAATAAATATTTATATTCATATAATATAAAGAATAGATTACAAGTGAGCTTTGAATAACATCTTGTCTTTTCTGGATCTATAAAAATGAAATAGGTAAAAAAAAATAACCCAGTATACCATCAGAATCCCTCAAAACTACTCATTTACCTTTTAGCATAAAAAGCCAACAGAATAACCCTTTAAGGACAAATTCAACATCATGCTTTAGAAGAGAAAAGCCTATTTTACTGATAAAAATAATTCTTTCATTGGACATTTATGTTTGATTTTTATGGCAGTTAGGCTATAAATATAGAGTTTATGCTTGAATCACATAAATGGAAAGGAAAAAGAGTCAGTGCATTTGTTGAATCAGAAATATTTTTAACTAGGAGGTAGGGATGGTGCTCATGTCAAATTTCCCTTTTTTTTCTGCTGCAGCCAGGGACCGTGTGTGTGTGTGTGTGTGTGTGTGTGTGTGTGTGTGTGTGTGTGTGTGTGTGTATTTATGGTAACAATACATTTATTTCTTCTTGTGAGTAGTGGGAAAAATGAAAGAGCAGTGACAATGGCATGGTCAAATGAGATGCTACTGCTGGTCCTCGTGGAAGGAAAGGCAAAGGCCTGTGATTACAGAATTAAGGAGGTGAAGGCAGAATCATAAGTTCAAGTCTAGCTTGAGCTACATCAGGAATTCCAGGACAGCCTGAACAACATAGCAAGACTATGTCTAAAATAAACCAAAAAGAGATAAAAAGAACTTATACACTCAAAAATCAAGTTGGGTACTATGGCACATGCTTATAATCCTATTGGGAAATGGAGGTGGGAAACTCTCAATAAAAGCCTTTAGAGCAAAAGTATAAGACTTATCTGAAAGAAACTGGAGCATGAATGGCTAGAGTGTAGTTAAGTGGTAGAGAATTTGTACTCAGTCCTGAATTAAAACCCCAGTACTGCAAAAAAAACAAGACATTAAATCACCTATTAATTATGTACGTAATATCCATTACATATATATATATATATGAATTTACAGACATTTTGTATTAAATTATATTGTTATTAAGGCTTTTAACATTTCAAAAATAATGATTCAGGAATAAGTATAGGTGGAAAATAGAGGGGATTTTTAGGACAGAGGAGCTACCTGTATGATGCCGCAAGGCTAACTGCACTTTATTACACATTTGTCTAGAGAATGCACACCATCATGAGGGAACCCGAATGTAAACTTACAGACTTGCAGTGATAATTAGGGATGAGTACATCCTCATCAGATGTAACAAATACACCACTCTGTAGAGGGGTCAGTAGTGGGGAGTCTATGCATGAGGTGAAAGGAGAGAAAAGTACATGGAAAATCATTGCACCTTGTAAACATATTTTTGAAATACCTATTGAAATCATTATATGTTTAGAAATAAATATTTTAAACAACTAAAACAGGCTTAAAACACAGTGTCTTATATCCTAATAGCATTAACATTTAAAAAACCAAAATTAACATCTTTTAATAAGATAATATGTATGAATATTCATAAGTGCACATGCATACTTCATACCAAAACAGATGTGCATTGTTTACTAATTTTCCCTCTAAATTATAATGACATTATCTCAAGAAGGTGCATAGTGCTTGAACTGCCATCGTAATGTGGAATAATCAAGTTGCCTGTAGAGTACAGTGTTTCAGGATGCAATCTCCACCAAACGTTATCCAAAAGAGATTAAGACCCTTAGAAAACAAAACTTCGAGATAGACTACTAAAAGCTACAATTACTATGGAAGTCAGATAAAAATGTCCAACTACTCCATTGCAATCATGAGAACTTCTGCATCAAATAAAAAATGTATGTCTATAAAAATAGTTGATCCATCCTCCTTCTAAATGCCTTCATCTAAGATAAAGACCTTGGCCACGAGGGTTAGTCCAAGCTAGAGAAAGTAACCGAATCAGTACAAAACTGAAATTGCAATATTACCTATTGTCTTATCACTTGGAAATAAAAGAAAGCCTAGGTAAGACAATTGAGGGGATCTGATGGGGTTGGAAGAGATGAAAAGAGTGATGCTGACCAAAATTCACTATACTCATAAACTGACATGGTGAATTGAAACATCTCTGAGCAACTACTTAAAGATAATAAAATAAAATAAGAATAAATGAATGAATGAATAAGTGAAAGACTACTTCCCTAAACATAGAGCTCTCATGTGGTGTGGGATTGCTGATTGTACTTAACAGTCATCCCAATTCTAGTGCTAAGTACGCTACCATTTCTTCCCTATTCTTACTCTGGGCCATGTATTGAGATGCTGCTTAATCAGCCAATCTTCTTTTCTAATGTCAGTTATTGTCTGGAAATGAGCTAGTGATCCAGGTCTACTCAAAGAGAAGAATGGGGAATAACTCTGGCAAGGTGGAGTAAAGAAATGGTTCTAGTGAGAAGACCCTCCACACCTCACATTTCTCCTTCTTGACCCGTGTACTCTAAGACGACACAAAGTTGGAAGAACTAAAGTGAAAGCACTGAGCATGGGGAAAAGTAAGGTGAGATGATAAAGTCTTGCATGACAATTTAGCTTGCTCCAAGGTTGCACATTCTCAGGCTTCGTGTGGTATGAAGCATTGCAAATACTTCTTACGTTTACTGCAATACTTCTACCTTCGATAGTGCATGAGATGAGGGACAGGAAAAAACATCTTGAAGTTGAAGAAACCTAGATGGAGCTGATCATCCTTTACCTCAGGGTATCACCATAATTGTAGTGACGTGACAATTCTAAAGGATGGGGCTCTCATTTGGAAATAAAAGAAAATAATATCATAGAAGATAAATTCAGATTTTTTCATCCCCACGAGCGGAGGAATTTCACAACAGACTTGGACGGTTACAATCTTCTTGTTAAGCTGATCTTTACAATGTACAAGTGTGACAAGCTCTGTTAGCTGAACTTGGGTGGCTGTGAGCTCAAGGAAGTCAGACTGATGCTGAGAATCAGCCAGTGGGACCGTTATGCTTTATCCTAAGGTAACATCTGTCTTAAGCTTCCAGCTTCCTAGGCTCAGCTAATGAGTGACACCTGTAGAAGATGTGAGAGAATTAGGTTAGCTGAGCCAAAGCCTGGTGAGTTCATGAAGTTGAGCTCCACCTCATGAAGTTTTGCCCATTTTTGTTGGCTTGTCTCTATTCTTTTGCCAAATCTATCCTCCCAAATTCTAAGCAACAAACCAAACAGAACTGACCAACAGAGGTGAAGAGAGCAAGGTTGGAAGGTGATGGTATAACAGCACAGGTTTTGTGAGTACAAATGCTGGTGACAGAAGAAAAGATATGCACATAACTGGAAAGATAGAGTAGGATCAGTTAAATCCATTAAAGAACTGACTAGATAAAGCGTATTCAGTAATCAGTAACACTAAATGTTCTTACAACATTTAACTACAAATGTTAATATATGTAGTTCAGGAAAACTGAGCAGAAAACAGAAAGTAGAGGAGGTTAATGTCTTCCTGGACAGGTGTAAGTCCAGAAAATATTTTCCAGGAGGTCATAACATGTAGCCTTGTGGGAAGATTGGACCCTCTTTCAATCATCTTTCTTTCAATGTGTTCTCTCATACATTTTGTTCACTTACAGTCTTCCTTATTTATCCAGGAATTGGCTGACAATATGGACTATGAGATGTCCTAAGAAAGCAACACTGATTACCATGAAGGTAAATAATCACCGAAAAGAGAATGAAAACCTGCACCTTTATTGACTTTGAGATATACACAGAGCCCGGATCCACACAAATAAGAAGTATGAGAATTATGATCTGTCAATTGTTTCAAATTTTCCCAGAGAGGGAAACAAAATGGTTGGCATTGGGTTCCAGCTCTGAGTAGGGCACACAGATTAGACATTACAGGTCATTGTCTCCTTCCTTTTTTACTTCAGTGCCTATGTCCCCAAATCCAGTAAGTATTTAGAAATGCAATAAGAAGTTTACTTCGATAGTTGAAGTTACATTTCAAAAGTGAATACATTGAGTAACGGAGAATCTTTTGATTTGGGGCAGACAAAAATGTGAACTTTCCCACAATGCATTCTTTTTGTTGCTAAGGTACATACTTGGCCAGAATAGAAATTAAATATGTTTTGAAATATTAGCAATGATTAAGAAGACTTGATAGTGAATCCATGATTACAGCTGGAAATACCATTAAAAGTGTGTGTGTGTGTGTGTGTGTGTGTGTGTGTCTGTGTGTGTGTGCTGGGGCTTAAATTCATGGCTTCTTGCTCTGGCTTGGCTTTCTCACTCAAAGCTGGTGCTCTAACACTTGAGTCACACCTCCATTTCCATATCTTTGCTAGTTATTTGGAGGTAAGAATTTTATGGACTTTTCTGCTCAGGCTAGGTTTGAACTTAGATACTCAGCTCTCAGTCTCATGAGTAGCTTGGATTACAGGTGTGAGCCACCAGCCTCCATCTCAAAAGTACCAATAAGTCTTAATGCAAGTGAGAAGTAAGAAGGAAGAGCTTCTTTTTTCTGAAGGCAGCAAAAAGGAATCAAATCACTCACAAAGTCCAACAGAGTCATAGAAAGGCATGTTCTTGGTACTGTAACAAAGAGCCAAAGGACCGGCTGTGTCTATACTTGTACTTTAAACATTCCCAGGAGGGAAATGTGTGAGGACTAAGAGGAATGAAGAGGATAATATACTGGTGGTGTTAGAGATAATTTTATAGTACTAAGGTGTTATATTACTAAGGTGCTGGGTTGCTAGTTACAGAGGGAAGTTAAACCAAAAATAAATGGTGGCAGCAATTTTCACCAAGTTTCTGATTTGAAGTTTCATATTTTTCATAATATAATTATTCCCATTTTTAATCAATCTTACAATTGAATTAGTAATAAATAGAAGTTAAATGTGGATGCTGAATTCCTTTTCCAGCTGCAACACATAAATAGAGATCTAATTTTCCCTGTTGGGATCATTCTCATGGTTGATTCCCTCAGCTTTGGGTGTCTTCATTCAATAGCAGGCCAGTCAATTTGAAGTTTCACCTGAACTAATTAGTGAGAAGAGCAATTTGACTCTTTCCTCTGTTACAAGTGCCATTTTAAAGCTCTGACCTCTCAATGTTAGGCTGAAATGGCACAAATTGCATTAGCCCAGTCCTCAAAGAACAGAGGTAATAGTAGTAATAATTTCAGGGAAGATTCACTCCAATTTTCTATATTACCTATTTCTAACATCCACTCTAAAAATCTAGGCAGTTTTTGCACAGAATGTTGTTTGGTCAACCTCATAGGGTTGTACAAAGTGGGTTTCAAAGTCATTTCATTGCCTTTTATCTTTCCAAATGTTTGTAATTTCTTCCAATCTTTGCTTATTGTGGTTAAACTGAAACACACTAAAATGGCAAAAAAAAAAAAAAAGGAGGGGGAGGGGCTCACCCCAAATGTCTTTAAAGAAGCTTCTCTCTGACTTGCACGTATTAGTTCTTGTTAGGATTCAGAAGGAAGAAATCAGCATGAAGGAGGCCAGGCGCTGCCCAGCTCTATGGCCTCAAGGACCACTTGGACAATCCTGTTTACAAGCCAGCATTAAGCTGACAATGGGAAAGCTGCAGCCCGCCGCAGCTCCAGCGTTGCAATTCCATCATTTTGACCCTGTGTTCATTTTCCAGAGCAGTTGATACAAGGCACCACCAACTAAGTGGCCTAAAGAACATAAACTTCCTTTTTCCCATTTGTGGAGGTTAAATGTCTAAATTCAAGGTATGGATCTGGAGGATGGATTCCTTCTGAGAGGTTTAAAGGAAGAATCCACTGTAGTCTTTTCTCCCTGGTGTCTCCTGCCTGGGTCGCCTAATACCACTTTCTTTCCAGGCATGCTTCTTTTTGTGTCCAAGTTACCAACTGTTTATAAAGATATTAGTCCTATTGGCTGAAGTATCCTGATCTCAACTTATTACATTACAATGGCCTTACTTTCGAATAAAGTCACACTTAGAAGAGTAGGACTTTAGCATATCAATCTTTTTTTTTTTTTTTTTGGCCAGTCCTGGGCCTTGGACTCAGGGCCTGAGCACTGTCCCTGGCTTCTTCCCGCTCAAGGCTAGCACTCTGCCACTTGAGCCACAGCGCCTCTTCTGGCCGTTTTTTTCTGTATATGTGGTGCTGGGGAATTGAACCTAGAGCCTCGTGTATCCGAGGCAGGTACTCTTGCCACTAGGCTATATCCCCAGCCCTAGCATATCAATCTTGAGAGGGCAAAATTTAACTTACAAAAGACACCAAAAAAGTTGTTATTTTGTTTTTCCATTTACCAAATGCATTACATGGGGGTTCTATGATTTTATTTTTTCTTTTTGGTGTTGGTGGGGCTTGAACTCTCAGCCCCATGCTTGGTAGGCGGGTACTCTGCCACTTGAGTCACAGCCCCAGCCTTTTTGTGCTTTAGCAATTTTTCAGATAGGTTCTCATGTTATCTCTCAAGGTTAATGTTGGACCTTAATCCTCCTACCAATATGTTCCCTGTAGGTAGGCAGTTATCCAGGTAGACAATAAAATGTATAGCTTGTTTATTGAGGTTGGAAGATGTTGCTGACTCTTTTTGCCTGGTTGCCATTCAACTATAATACTCCTGATTCCTATGCCATGTGAAACAGGGATTGTAAGGCTTGTGCTACTACCTCTGTCCCTCTATAATTGTTTCTTACTCTGTAATATTGTGCCAATGATATTAAGAAGGAATCTTTTCAAACTTCTTTTTATGCATATTTTCTATAGGCAAAAAAAAAGGCTCTTCATTAATCTAGCACTTGGTACATGAGTGGGCTCCTGCCACTAGGGTAAAGGTTTTCTTCACCCAAATTCCTTAATCTTTGCACAGTTTATGAGAATCAAGCTTCCTGAAGATAGAATACAAAGGGAGTGAGCACTTCCTCTCACAGAAAGGGTTTGATCCCATCTAAGATTGTTCCTAGAATTTTTGATGCTGACAATAAATAAGGAAAACATTAACGTTCAAGTCACTATGGTTATTCCTTGAACGGAGCTCCAGAGGGATTTCAGGGCTTCTAGAATAGATGGCAGCATACTTGAAGTATTTCACAGACGTGGCTGAGATCTGAGACTTGGGGTTCAAAGACAGACAAGAAAAGTCCATGAAACTCTTATCTCCAGCTAAGCACCAAAAATCCATGCCAGAAGTAGACCTGTAGTTCCACAATGTGGTAGAGCTCTGGCCTTCAGCAAGAAAACTCAAAGGACAGTGCTCAGACCCTTAGAAGAATGACAGGGTCAAAAGCTAGGTCATGAATGAGGGACGAGGCAACAAACAGTACAAGAAATGTATCCAATGCCTAATGTATGAAACTGTAACCTCTCTGTAATTCAGTTTGATAATAAAAAATATATATGTATATGTATATATGTATGTATATATGTATATATGTATATATATATATATATATATATAAACAAAAAAATAAAAGCTAGGTCATTCTTACCAAAATGACAGATTGAAGTTTGGCTCAAAGATTGATATAAGGGGGGCTGGGGATATGGCCTGATGGCAAGAGTGCTTGCCTCCTATACATGAAGCACTGGGTTCAATTCCCCAGCACCACATATACAGAAAACGGCCAGAAGTGGCTCTGTGGCTCAAGTGGCAGAGTGCTAGCCTTGAACAAAAAGAAGCCAGGGACAATGCTCAGGCCTTGAGTTCATGCCCCAGGACTGGCAAAAAAAAAAAAAAAAATTGATATAAGGAAGGTCTGATTGTGACCATCAATTTCCAAGTTTTCATTCAATTTACACGGTGAACTGCCTTTATTCTAAAGTAACTCTTCCTACGTTCTTTCTGGTTCCTTTCTGGTTCCTTATCATTGGACTTTTTTTTTTTAGCCTTAGAGATCAAGCATTTCATGCAGTGTAGTAGAAGTCAAATGTCATATTAGTGGAACTCCAATTCTTTTATCTCCTAAGAATATTTTCAAAATTCTTATTCTTTTTCTCTCATGCAAAATAAAGTATGGGGTAAGTAAATATTAAAATATATAAATTCTCTCATATCTACTTTTTTTCTTTGTTATTTTATATAAACCCCTTTTATGTCTCTTAATAAAATTGAAATTTTCTTTTAATTCATGGGTAGTGCTGACTCTCTCTTGGCATGTATACCAAACCAAAGAATAACACACATGAATGTTTAGAACAGAGATGAGGTTAGAGAAATGGATTCCAGCCTTAGCCATTTTACCTTACACTCCTATGACCATACAGAATGTCACTGAATGACTTACAAATTTTTCTTGCCTATGAATTAAAGTTACTGATGTCTCTTCTCTTCTCTGTTTTCACTTCCCCACACATTTGAGTTGAACATTAAAACATATTTTTTTCAAATGTGAGAGAAATTATTTCAAAAACCATAAATTTAAAAATGTCAGCTATTAAAATCATTTTGCCTGAAGCAAAAAGAAAGCATCATGGCAGTTCATCACTATGTTATGACACCCATATGTGTATGATATGAGGCAGGCAAGATTTATTGATCCAAGAGAAAATGAATGCTTGTGAGGCACTTCAAAAAATCATAACATACTGTATAAATGTAAATGTTATTGTGACAATATCATTTTATATAAGAAAATATTCTTGGCACCATGGTGAATACAGAGAGGAATTAAAAAATGTAAAGAGCAAGCACTATTATATAGATAAAAGTTAATTTTATATACATATGTATATATCTTTTAAAATGACAAATCGAACCATGTTAAAATCCCAGCTCATCAAAACATATACTTAAACAGCATATTTTATGTATACTATGATTAAAAACTAGAAAATATGAATAAAGGCTGAAAGTAATATGAAGAAAACTGAAAGAAATTATTTTTGGTCAATTGTATCTTTGTTAAATTTAGTCATTTTTGATTACTGTTTATTTAGTGCCTATATTTGTGCTTGAAAGTTTGTCCTTGTGCTTAGCTTTTTTCTTTCAATAGATTTGTGCTCCATTATGGGAGCCACAACTCCACTTCTGTTTTTTTCTTGGTTAATTGTAGATAAAGAATCTGTAGGATTTGCCTGCCAGGATGGCTTCAAATCATGATCTTCAGATCTCAGCCTCCTGAGAAGCTAGGATTATAAACATGATCCACCAGCACTAATTATAATAGTTATTTTAAATGAAGAATTTATACATTTGTGATACAGCTGTATTTTTCAAGTTCATTCTCCTGTGATTTAAATGTGTCCAAGAATTATGCCTTGATAATGTAACCCACTGTGTTTGCATTTGATAAACATGTTGGAGTAGTCTACAACACTATACTACATTTTTTCATTAGCATCAATCAGTTGTACACAGTGGTTTTATTATGACATGTCTACATATGCATCCCGTTTACCTAGATTAGTTTCACTCCCTCCATTACTTTCCCTCTTCTCCATGCCCTTCCCCAATCTCCAATGGAACAATGAGTAACCCCCAGGATGATTTGTTGTTTTTCAAATGGCACTTCTTAGTGCTGGACTTTATAATAATTTGGAGATAGGGAAAGTGAGAGCCAGAAAGCAGAGAAAGGGGTCAATTTGGTTACAGTATATACATGAGGAAAATGCCAAGAGGAACTCCTTGAACAATAGACATTTATTTAAAAAAATGGGTGATAAAATGTAAAACAGTCCTTTCCATGATATGGTTAGTAGTGAGTTGGGGAAGGAGAGTGAAAAGGAATAAAACACTTTCTACCATGTGTGGAAATGGAACAATGAAGCCATTGATGCTGATTATGGACAAAGTTCACATTGCTGGAATTGTTTTTCTTCCTGTGGCTCCAAAATATGTCTCCCCTGGCTCTCCTTTCCTACATCTCTGTATACAGTCTACCGGCATGCTCCTCTTCCTTCAAGCCACAAAATGCTGGCATTCCTCTAAGATTGCCCCTCAGTTTCCGCTCCTTTTCTCACTTGCTATTTTTTTCTCTCTGGGTGATCTCATCCATGCCCACAGATTCAATTATAATCCAGTCATAACAGATTCATAAAATTATATCCCTGGGCCATAAGTCTCCCGAGTTCCAAATTTATATAACCAACTGCCTACTTTGCATCTCCTCGTGGGTATCACAAAATCATCTGAAACACAACATGATCAGAATGGAATGATTTTCCTTCTCCAACTCTCCCAGAATCCGAACTCTTTCTACTGCTACATATCTCAATAGACTAAGGATGCTGAAGTCATTCTTGATCTCTTATAGTCATTCCTGTTTGCTAATACAAAGAGTTCACATTGTTGCTTACAGCCTTCAGTGGGCTATTTCTTTGTTTTCTTTTTTTTTGAGTTAGAAACCCCTTAATATATGTAAATCCAGCTTCTACCCAGCTAGTCAGCTCCAAGAGGCTCCCTTTATTCTTTGCCTTCTTTTTACAATTGTACACTTGTCTGGTACCCATCATTTGCATAATCTCTCCCATCACAGAGTCTTTGCAAACAGACCTATTCTCCTTCACCACTCCTTTATGATGCCCATCTCCCTCCTTTTTCTGCTAAATTACCATCTGGTCATGCTTCATATTTCAACAGAAATATTATTTTCTCAGGGAAACTTGTACTGACCTAGTTGGCAGTGTTGAAGAGCTCTTTCATGGGTTCGCATAGTGTGAGCATCCTTTTGTTGTAGTGTTTGTCACAATGTGTGTGTGTGTGTGTGTGTGTGTGTGTGTGTGTGTGTGTGTGTTCCAGTTGACTGGTTTGACGTCTTTATAAAGGAAGTATCTTGGCTACATTGGTTTGTTTTGGTATCCGTAGTGCCTATTTGTTTAATGGAATAATGTATGAGGAATAATTTAGTGAATAGATTTGAAACTTTAATTTAATAATTTCATTAATAGGTTTCTTGACTGTCACACTCCTGCAGTGTTTACAATATTGCAATGGGAATGAGGCTTAAGTCAGTGATATGACAGTACACAAAATGAACAAAAGAAGTTGGTAAAAGCTAAAAAACTCAAGTCAGAAGAAGTGGGAAAATGTCTTATTAGGAAAGATGACAAGAACTGCCAAATATATATTTTTTTAATGACAATAAATGAATTTGAGAGGTCAGGGCTGGAGATATACCTCAATGGTGGAGAGCTTGCTTAGGATGATTTAGACCACATATTCAATATTCCAACCAAAACTGGAAGAAATGAAGTATGGAAAGAAAGAAGGAAGGGAAAAGGACATAGGGTACTTAAAAATCTGATTTCATTAAATTAATTAAACTTAATTAAATAAATTAATATTAATTAATTAAATTCATGATAGAGAAGAAGCCAAAGCCTATCTTGCATTTCTAGGTATTCATAGTGAAAAATGCTATCAGAGCACCAGAAAAACTCAATTCCAGCCTTTCTATTATGTCATAGCTTGATTGTTTCAATTACTAAAATATGTGGACATGTTTTCTTCATTGGTCTGTAGTCTTACAATACTTTAAAAATTCTGATTATGTTATTCTAGAAGAGGTATGATCACAATTACAGCATTTGTTTCTCAAAGGAAAGGCACATACATAGCCTATCCATTGTCATAATTCATAAAGTCCAGCATGGACTTTTGTACTAAATAGTTGTTAAGCCTATTGAACTGTCCAAACTTTAGTAAACCATTAAGAATATCTTACAACAAAAAACTTCTTTGAAACACATACACAGATTTTTTTCTGTGTGTATATTTTTCGGAGTCCTGAAAAATCAATAGCTTTTGTAATACTCGTGAATAAGAGATTGCAATCACAGATTTAAAGTTTGACAATATACTGTATTTTCATAAACTCCTACTGCATTCAGTGCTTCTCACTCTGTTGGAATTACCTGATTTATCACTTGACATACTCCAATCAATATACACTGGAGATCTACCAATACTGTAGAAGATGTTGGGCCTCCAACAGCTTTAATCAGATTTCAAAATAACATCAAGCAAAATCTATTACTGTTCTAAGGAGAATAAGTATCCAGTCAAGAGAAATGACAAATAAGCGCACAAATATTAAAAAAATTTATATAATAACATGAACATAAAAAATCCATAATAATGATAAATGGTAATAACTGGAGCAAGACAATACATACAGTGGGAAGAGGAGGTAAGCTAACAAGGAAGGACTTGAGCATGGGGTGCTGAGTGGAGAGTTCACAGAGAGATGAGTTAGACCATGTTATCCAAGGATGATAGCCCACCCTGCGCCTGCAATTTTGGATTGACTTACTCTGTCTGAATCCCCAATACTCATTTTCAATGATGTAAATCATTTCCATGATGTTGATACCAGTCCAGACGTAAAATCAGGGGAACTCCATGAGTGAACATCCTTTCTATTTCTAGAGACATATAATCCTGGATTGGAGTTACGTGTTACACTCCTTGAATTTAATAAATATGCAGGGGGCTATGGGCCATGTAAACATACAGTTGTTGTTTCTTGAATCAAAACAAGAGTGAAAGCCTAATGTTTATAAATTATGACCCATCACATGTCTTTCAGATTCATTCACCAAGGAAATTAGACAATAGACTGTACAATCAATTATACACTTTCCATTATAAAAGTGATACACTTGGACTGACACAACATAAAGTAAGGCCCACCTAGGAAGCTTTATAAAGCAAAACATTTTACCTTTAAGTATGTATAACAAATCATGTAGATTTACAAAACTCAGGAAGGAACCCTAAAGCTTTATTTGAAGTATTCACAGAAGTAATCACTTTATCCTTTCAACAGTGCATTTTATCCATACCTTTCCAGTAAGCCTTTTCTGAAGAGAGGTAAACCTTTTCTACCTCTTTTCGGCTCAAAGTTTTGTTTTTTTCTTTAAAGAAAGTATTACTCCACCAGGCTATACTCTCAAAGATTTGTAATTCAACAGTATGTGTTATTTATTGCCCACATACAATAATTGCTTAATAATTCGTTGTCACATGAGTGTATGAGTTAAAATTCCAAGAGTCAACTTAAATTAAAGTGAATGTGTGTTATAAAAAATAGCAAAATAATATAAAGAACAATAAGTGTTTTTGAGATGGTGGTGCGAACATGTATGACAATTATCTCTTTTAAGAATTCAATGATTATAATACTAAAACTTACATTTAGAAATAAATAAATCTTTCATTAATTGCCCTCCTATAACTTTCTACAGTTTTATCAGTCTTTCTTAATCCTAATCTCACAATAAGACTTTTATTAACTGTAATTGCTCTTTGATCAGTTATTTGACTATTTGCCCTGAGGCTACCTTGTATATTTCAAATTGTTCTGCACAGTTGTAATTACCATATGTTTTCACTAATCTAATCCTGTTAGTTGGATGTTTACTGAGTGGTCTTTGTGTCAATCAATTATCTTGCTAAGCCATGCATCAAAGCAATTAGAATAGGGTTTAGTTCTCAAGGTGTAATCATTCGGGAATTTTATTAAACATTTCCAACTTATCAGAGAGTAACCAGAAAGAGATAGGTAAGAGATTTTCAAATCTTTTTCTTTTATCTCTAGGACTAAGTACAAGAGTTCTGTGAACTCATCTATGTGATTAACATTAGTATCAAATTATATGGGGCTTGTAAACTATTATTAAACAATTTGAAAAATGAAACCATGGAGATCAAAGTGAAAAAAAATCAGTCTTATTGATATTTCTTTTAAAGGCTGCTATCCTATTTATAAAAACTTCATACAGAGTTGGACTTACTCTACAGGCTTCGCTCTGCCCATTTCATATTTGATTTTCCTCTTCTATTCCTTGTTCCCTTCCTCATGATAGCCCCGGAATGCATGCCAGGTTGCTGAAGGCAGTGTGAAAACCAAGGAAAAATTCAAAAAGTGATCTGTAACCCAGCGCTGGTACCTCATGCCTGTAATCCTAGCTACTCAGGATGCTGAAATCTGAGGATTGAGGTTCAAAGCCAGCACATGCAGGAAAGTCCATGAAACTCCTGAACCACCAGAAAAGCAGAAGTGGCACTGGGGCTCAAGTGGTAGAACACCAGCCTGAGCTGAAGAGCTCAGGGACAGGGCCTATGCCCAGAGTTCAAGCCCAGTTACGAAGAAAAAAAAAGTAACCTGTAGAATTGAAATCACTTTGTAAACTACTTAAAAATAATTCAAAAATTACTAAAAATAAACAGATCATAAGACTCAACAAATCCGTGTCACAAAGGGCCAACTGTCACAATGCACAGCACATTAGACTAATCAGAACTTCCATTTCTTTATATGTTCCACAATGACAATAATAGCAGTGGAAATTTTTCAATATATCACAGATGATTCTGTAGACTTCAAATGCAGTGAATTGTACAGTCTTTATAATAAAAGCAAGAGTGATTTTCTTTACTTTGGGAAGGTCAAATAAATTTCAGAGGACAATTACAAAATTAGTTCTGTGTATTAGGAAAAAAAAGACAAAGTATGCTTTTAAACCACTCAACTCTTAGATTTCACACTGCATAAGAATCAGCAGGAAGGTTTATTATTCTTATTTTAATTAATTGTACAAAAGGGTTTCCATTTAACAAAAGTTTATGAATATAATGAAGCTTGATCTATGTCACTCCCTTCAACAATTACTCCCCCTCCTTCCACACAGCACTTCTCTTACTTTACTTAATTTTGTGTTACCTACAATGAATTCTTGACATTATTCTGCCCATCTTCCTTCCCCTCGTAATTCATCTACTTTTCTCTTCTTGGCTCTACCACACCTCCATCTTGCATGTACCCAGTTTCTGGTATGCAGGTGGTTACAAATGAGTTAACTGAAGTCTAGTAGACTTTATGGAGACCTTAAGTAATATAATCCTTTAGAAAGACTAGGCCAAAGCCCAACAAAATAAGTAGGAAATTTTGTTTGAGGGTATAGAATTCTGGGATCTACCTTTTGAGTTTCAGATTTTGTGTAGCTGGGACCTGTGAGTGTAGATTTCTCTCAACATCTAAGTGATGCTGATGTTGCGTCATCCAGGGACCATACTTTGAGATCTATTGCTTTACTCAATTCTACACCTCTATCAATCTCCTTAATCCTTTATTCTAGCCACTATACCGTCCCATCTGTTCGCTGTCAGAAGAGAAGCTCATTGTGCTTCCCTTCTTTTTGTCCATCATAGGGCTTGAGCTCTGGGGCCTGGGTACTGTCTCTGGGCTCTTCAGGTCAAGGCTGGTGCTCTATCACTTGAGCCATAGCACCACTTTTGGTTTTTGAGTGATTAATTGGAGATAAGAGTCTCATGGAATTTCCTGCCTGGGCTGGCTTTGAACTGCAATCCTCAGATCTAAGCCTCCTGAGTAACTAGGATTACAGGAATGAGCTACTAGTACCCAGCTAAGCAAATTCATTCAGTGGAGTAATTGTTCCTCTCCACCACAAGCACTGTAGCAATCCCATAAATTCCATGTCTTTTCTGGTCATTTGTAGGAAATAGAAAAACTCAACCTATTTAAATGACACTTTAAATCACCAAAACCTATCCAATTGAAACTCTGAAGTCTTTCACACTGAAGTGTCTGTAACTGCAGGTAAGAGATTTCTCATTGTTGTTGTTATTTTTAATGTACTATGTAGAATTATTTCTTTTTTCTTTTTTTAAATTAAATTTTATTGAAAAAGTGTTGTGCAAAGGGGGTACAGTTACATAACAAGGCAGTGAATACATTTCTTGTGATATCCTACACCCTCATTTTTCATTTATTTTTTCTTTGTTGTTCTTTCCTATGGTTTATCCCCTGTTGTCAATGTATTTCATTTTGGTACCCTGGGTATTGCATATATGTTTATCTGAATTAGGGAAGGGAAGGGGAACATCAAAATGGTGAGACAAAGAATAAAGGGTGAACCAATTTAACAGTGATACTCGCAAGAAAATATGTTAGAAATTAACTGTACAACTCAGGAGGTGGAGATGAGAGGAGGGAAGGTGGGAGAAAAATGAGGCAATAACAAGTATGACAAGAAAAGTACTCACTACCTTACATATGTGACTGTAACCTCTGTACATCACCTTGACAAAAAAATTAAATTAAAAAAATGCTGCTCCTCAGAAAGGGAAATTTGATGACTTCCTTTTCATATAGTCTACTTTGTCACTAGCAAAAGGAAGTCTAAGTATCGCTAGTTTTTCAATGTTGTCCCAAGATGATGTGTGGCATATCATTTTGTTGTATTTCTAAAACTGATGTTTTCTCCTGGGGCACTCTGTGGGTCCTTCACCCCAGTACCAACAGCTGGGAAAGTAGCACTTTGACTCCCATTTGTGGCCAATGATTTTCTCCTTCTTGACTCTAAGATTTCTGGGAGTCTACTTCCCATAGACCTCTTTATCTGCTAACTGATCCAGGCAACTGATGTGGACAAGACTCAGAACAACTACATCACACATCTATATTCTAGTCCAGTTCTGATTCATAGGCCATCTTCTAATATCCTTGGACCTGGAAAATTCTGGAAAGGCACCTGTTTTGTAGATTGCTACAAAATAGTCCTACCATATACATACATGTGTGTATGCATGTGCAAGCAATGTGAACTCACATGCACATGCATCTGTACACATAAATATATATGTGTGTACAAACACATGTGTGTATGTACATACATATACAGGTATAATCTAAGTGGTAAATATACTCTCTAACAATTGTACATGTCAACAGAGTAATATGTGATGGTCTGACACATTTATACATTGTGTTATGTTTAAATCAAGGTAAACACAGGAGCCTCCTCACTTTACAGGTTCACATCTAGCACTTCTGAGTATTTTGGAGGCAATTAGTTTCAAAATTTTGTGATGAATTATTTACCATTTTCTTTTGGACTTATTCTTCTGAATCAGTGTGTGTGTGTGTGTGTGTGTGTGTGTGTGTGTGTGTGTGTGTGTGTTTCTAAGCCTGTATATAATAAGAATTGAACTCAGGGCCTTACATTCTTGCTTAATTTTTTCTCCTCAAGGATGGCACTTCACCATTTAAGCCACACCTCCCCTTCTGTGTTTGTGTTTGTTGGTTTGGCTTTGGTTTTTTGCTATTCAAGTCAATATATGATTGTCTTGGATTTATCTGCACAGGTTGGCTTTGAACCATGATTCTCAGATCTCAGGCATGACTCCATGTTGGCCATTCCGCACACTACTGCAGATCACTCATAAGTGGTTAAGACTTCACTTGACCTCCACTTGCTATTTCAAACAAACATGTTCTAAACTCTCAACTCTCAGTCCACTTTTCCTTCAATATTCTCAGTCCATTCTCCATTACCTACAGGACTCAATCTTCAATTCTCCTTTTAAAGTAAGTGGAAATAGCAGCTAGTAGCAGCAGCAGTAACAACTTCCATTTATTGCACAGTAACGATGTACCAGGCAGGTATTTTGTAGATAAGGACACTCTAGTTTAGAGGTTAAATAACTTGCTCAACTCCCATAACTCTTAGTTGGCCAGCTCAAGATTTAAACACCGGTCTAGGCAGGTCTTCTTAACCACTATGCTATGGTGTGTTCTAATAGCTCTGGAAACTACCCCAACTATAAATCCTCAGGCTTTAATTCACATCTTATCACTTTGGATTAAATCCAACTTTCTTTCGACAGTAAGCAAAGCCCTTCATTATCTGACTCCTCAGTTCCTTCCTACTTAATCTCCTCCCACCCTCCCATAAAATATCTGGACAGCAGCCACACTGAATTTTGTCATTTGACTCCAAGTCTCCTTAAAATGCTACTCCTTGTAGCGAGAGTAGCTATCCCCTGGCCAACATCTAAATGGGCTTCAGACTAAGGCTGGCAATGTGACTTTCTTCTGTTCCCGCAAAGCCTAACAGACATTTTCTCTCGTACCTATCATAAAACACTGTGTTGTTCATATTTATTTGCCATATCCTCTACTAAAGAAGTGTTTTGTTGGCCGTTAGCAGCACTCATATGTATGGTAGGTGGTCCATAGATTAGAAGAGAGGTTTTTTTGGTAATTGTACTGTATTAGGAATAAAACAACCTTATTTGCTTTAGTTACTTTAGGTATTAAAATATATGAAAAGAATTAGAGAACCAAAACCATTAAGAGAAATACCACACTTAAAAGGCACGTAATTAATACACTCATATATTAATCTATAAATAGTATAGCAATGTAATAAAAACATGCAATTAAATGTTTCTGTTTTAAAGTTAGATTTCTTGAAGCCCAAATATCCTCTTCATGCTTGATGAAGCAAAAGGCTGAGACTGCAAATAAATAAGTGGGCAATTTCCTTGGGATGAGTCAAGTCTTTTGAGGCAACAATTTTGATTCTCCTCATAGGCTCCCCTTGGTGCAAAAGTGGTGGGAATACAAATGAAGCTGCCAAATTTTCAACACAAATGTGAGCATTGTGACACTGATAAGATGTGGATTTCTATGGAATCAGCAGAGTAGAATATCAGACCTTCACATACTTATCAGAGATTCCAGTTCTAAACTGACTGTAACCTAATCCTAAAACAAACTGGCTCCAGTCAAGGATATTTGAGACAGACTGCTCATGAGGCAAACTGCCTCCATCTATGAGTGGTCTATCTGATAACTCAGAATACAAATTCCTTACATTTTAGGAAGTACTAAGTATGTTTATTATTAATATTGAATTTGTGTTGTTTATAAATAGGTGGTATGTGAATATCCCAATTATTTTCCAAAGAAATCCATTCTTTCCTCAGCAAAATATATTCCCACTTCAATTTCCATCTAGAGTTCAGTAGTAGGAAATGATCCATTTCTCCAAAAGAACGAATATGTTCTTATAACAAATTTTTTGTTCAATAATACAATTGCTTTTTTTTTCTTAACACATTTCATTATAAAGCTCAGGAGGATTTTTTAAGATAAAAATCATCATTCACTTATTTCTCATAAATATCAAGATAGTATATTTCTCACAAATATCAAGAAAGTTGTTTTAGGGATAAATATGGATGTGAAAATGAATATAAATATATTCGTATACCTTTATTAAAAGAAATTATGATTATTTAATTTTTTGCTAATACTCGGGCTTGAACTCAGAACCACACACTCTCACTTGGCTTTTTCTCTCATAATTGGAGTTCTACCACTTGAGCCACATCTCTACTTTCTACTTTTTGCTGGTTAATTGGTGATGAGACTCTCACAGACTGCCCACACTGGTTTTGAACCATAATCCTCAAATATTAGTCTTCTGAACGGCTAAAGTTACAAATGTAAGCAATCAGCATCTGATATAATTAGGTTTAATTATTCCTTAAAAACAAAAGCTCAAGTATTAGGATAGAGTGTGTGTATGGTAAAATGATCATTCAAAATTAAGTGGTTATTTAAAATAATTCACTTGTACAGGGTAAAAACATTCTCCTGTTCATGACTGAACCATAGTAGATATTATAGTCTCAGAAAATGGAAATATAGGTTATACTATCTATTCTAAAACTACCATTGAACAAATGCAAGATATTCTAAGAATTGTGTAATTCTTAAAAGCTAATTTTACCATTCTACCAGTTAGGAAAAATATGAGTGTGAACATACAACCTTTTAGAGACTAAGGTAAGATTTAAAACTCCAGCCAAGTTTAGACAGTTCTTTTGAATTCACTAGTTCTGAGACATGAATCACTTGACATTAAGCTTACAAGGTCGTGAGTTGAGTCTGCATAATAGGGGAAACAGGAACTCAGACTATGTTCTGGCCAATTTTACTATTTTGGAAAGGATAAATTTGATGTCAAGTTTGTAAAAAATAAAAATAACAAGGACTAAATGTTTAAAGTTGCAGTGAGGATGAAGGAACATTCAGTGTGCCTCTTCAGTTTTTTAGCTCCTATGAGTAAGTATTTGTGGAACTTGACAAGTTGCCAGACAGGAAGAGACAGAAGGAAATGGGAGGAAATGCTTTTCAAAGGATTGAGAATAATAGTAGACCTTAAAAGCAAGAAGAAAGACTTATAAAGAGCACAGTGAAGAACACAGAAGATACATAAACATTTCTGAGAATCTGAATGATGTACTCTTATTAAAAAAAAAGAGGTTTAAGGACAAAAGACAGTTTAGAGGTTATTTCAGAGTTTTGTTTTGTTTTGTTTTTTAAACAAATGCATCTTTGTGAATGCCAGAGATGGATTTGAGGAGAATTCTGTGTTCGTGGAAATATTACTTGTGCTCAAACCAATAACAAGGACGTATCTCCCTCAATTTTAAAAGCAAGCATGCCATTGCCGCTGCATTGAGTTCCATGATTAAGGCTCAGGGAAGAATCCTGGAGTCTGCATCACAGTCACAAGAAAGGAAGCATGGGAGCTCCCACTGCTGTGCTCGGCCTGCACTGCTCTGCAAGGCCTGCTTGCTGCGATCACTGCCCAGCAGTCAGGAGCTATGCCACATTGCTTCAAGGCCTTCGAGGACTTCTTTTGCCTACTGTGCTTACAATCACTCTATTTCAGTGAGTCCATCAGCTACTTGGCTACCCTGCTGATACCCATCTTCCACACAAATCCACCCCAGTGAATCTGAATGTCAGTGAGCCGATGTCTCAGGAGCCTGCTGTGGTTGACCTTGTCTTATCATTAGATATTAAATATGACTTGTAGGCAAAATTGATGAAACGGCTCCAGAAACTGTGTGTGTATGTATATATGTATACATATATGTGTGTGTGTGTGTGTGTGGAAATTTTTAGTCTCCTATTCACATGCAAAAGAAATTTGAGCAGTTTTCTCCTTTAGTTCTAGAACTTTCTCATTTTGCAAGGTTCTGAAAAAAACTCAATTTGGGCATTTGCTAAGCTCTGCTATCAAGATCATAGTGCAATGATGTAACCCCTTATTATTATTAAGTTTAGGGCAAGGTGCTATCTGCCACATTTATTTTTCATCTTTTAAAATGGATCTCAATATTACTAAGCAAGCACATATCACAAGGCATTGTTCAGTTATCTCTAGTCTGTTTGTACCTGGCAGGTATAGGCAGATAATGGAACATAAATGTGCCTTCAGTCTTTAGTGGCTGGCTGGGCCCCCTGAAGATTGTCAAATTCACATCCACAGTATTACATATTATTTTACACTGTGTGAAAAACTGAGCAATGCAAACAATTAATGTACATTTATTTGTGTGTACCAGTACTGGGGCTTGAACTCGGGGCCTCATGCTTTCTCTTGACCTTTTTGCTTAAGGCCTGCATTCTACCACTTGAGCTACACTTCCACTTTAATCATTTTTTCTTGATAATTGGAGATAAAAAAAAGTCTCTTGGTTGTGTCTGCTTCAGCTGGCTTTGAACCTTCATCTCAGATGTCAGCCTCCTGAGTATGTAGGGCTACAGGCATGGGCCACCAAGTGCCCAGCTAAACTGGTGTACTTTCAAAGTTTAGTTTGCAATTCTATTTATGTCCTTCACTTGATAAAAGTGTACTATCTCTTTCTGGTGGCAGACTCTTCAAGATTGATCTTCCCAGTAACATTTCAGATCAAAACGGAAGAAAATCTCCCATGGTATGTGGAGATTAGCTGCTTTTCATGGGCATTTTGGATTTTGAAAATATGCTATCACTTGAGAAATAAATGAACTCACTTGAGCTTTGAAAGGCAAAGCTGGGGACTTTGTGCAAGATCAGATCTAAAGCACGAGAAAGAAAGAGTTTAGTGCAGAGGTCACCCACTCTATTGTGGTAGAAATGGACAAGCAATCAAATAGTTTTGACTGTATTTATCTTGAGCATCCATCGGTAAGCTACAATCTGTCATGCTCACAATGAACATGAGGTAAATACAAATGGGCTGCATTTGAAAGATGTGACAAAGCCTGACTAAAAGTTGTACTGATGTTCCACAGCCCCCTAAACATAGAGACACTCTCAAGTGTTCACATAACACACACAAAAAAAGAGATTTGTATATGTTAAAGATGTTTTTCACAACCACAATGTTCATAGTATTTTATATACTACAGCAAAATAAGTCTTTTTAATTTTTTTTTCCTGTAGCTGTTGGGTTTATGGTTTCTTTAGTGAAGCATAAGCATTTTGCTTTCAGAGGAAGATAATTGTTTGTCTTTCAAAAAGACAAAGAAAAAAATGATTATTGAATAAAATATCCAGGAAAAAGATCTATTCTAAGAAATTTTTCTCACAAACACAGAACCCTTTTTGAGAGGGCAACAGGTGTTCCAGGAAACAAGCAAACAAAAGTAAACAAAAGAAAGAGGGGAAAAAAAACCCTAAAACCCTGTTGGTTGTTTAAGAAAAATGCAAAACATGGATTCAACAAAACTGAATTCAGAACTAAGGTCACTGTATTTGTAGTACTGGAGAGTGAACTCAAGACTTATTACCTAAACCCTGTTACTTAAGCACTTTTTAAAATATAAGTAATTTTGATGTTGTTTTTACACAGTCTTGTACCTTTACCCAATCCAACTTCAAATTATGATCCTTTTATTTCTCCTTCCCATATAACTGGAACTACAGATTTAAATCCCATATTTAACCTTGCTGCATACATTTTTTAAGTTGGGACAGAGGGATAAAAGTATGGTATCACTTAAATATAGTCTTTTAAGGCAAAGAATACCATCGCTGAACAATGACAAATATCTGGGTATTAAACAGTAGCTAGAAATACAATTCAAGAAATCAATATACCCTTCTTTATAGTTGCTTCACATCGCTATTTATAATAGTATTCTTTCTAAGAATGTTTTTAAAGAGCTCATATTGGCATAGCTACTAAAAATCCTAAATCTCCTCAAAATTCTGATCCAAATAATTTATACTCATCTTCATGTAATATTTGAGAAGTTTTTGCTTTCTATTTTGTTTTTGCAGAATATTTTCATGCAAATCCAAAATATATGATCGTTGTTTAGATTCAAGTGTAAACATGAAAAATCAAGTTGCCATACATTTACTCTGCTATATTCCTAGGAAGAACCATTAATAAAATAAAAAGTCAGGCTCATATGGGTTTCAAGAATAGAGTAAATTTAGAAAGCAAGACAAATTAATTTTCAAGCCTCTACCTGATATTAAGGAATTCAACACTCAGGATATTATCAAGAATTGCTCTGACATTCTGCCACCAAAGAGCATTCATTTTTCTTTTTTACTTGTTTGGGTTGAAAATCAGAAAGGATTCTTCTTCATCTTGCCTTTACCACTAACTAGCCCCATGACTCTACTTAAATGTCTGATTCCCCTGAAAGTAATAGGTACACTAATACATGCATGTTGCAGAAATAACAATCCTAAGGTATCTTTTTGTCACTAATGTAATTTTAACATTATAATGAGATGAACTGCAGGATGTGTGTTATCTTTCATTTTTCAAGAGTCAATAAACACAGTGGCATCCTGATGTTAAAACATGGACAGCAACTGGCACCTATTTGTGAAAGGTAGAAATGAAAAGGTCCTTGTTTTGGGAGGATGAATTATAAAAGTGTCATTTCTAATCAGACTAAAGAGAAAAAAGAAGCCCTCCCCTCCCCTCACTGAAGGAGCTATGAACACAAAACATCCTGTGTCCAGATGACCCTGCTAGTCAAGCCAGGCTCAGCATTCCCAATGGGTTTCCACATCTACCCTTGCCTCTTTGCTCAGTGCCTGAAGAACCATCAGTGGCTGTCATCTATTGAGCTGTGTGCCCTGACTTCCTTCAAAACCTTACTCTTGCCAAGTGCTGGTGGCTCACTTCTGTGGTCCTACATGCTCAGGAGGCTGAAATCAGAGGATTGTGCCATTTGATGCCAGCTCAGGCAGGAAAATCCACTCTTTAACCCTACCTCACCCCTTTTAAATACCCATTTACTGCATTTATTTTGTTGATATGTTGATCTTTGATTTAGCCTAAAGATTTCACTGCTGGAGTTTTTCCCTGAATCTACCATATTTCAGTTAATACATTTGTGTACACGTGTAACCCCCAAATATTTGCATATATATACAAATATATGTATATATGTATAAGTATGTGTGCATAATATATGTGTGTGTGTGTGTGTGTGTGTGTGTGTGTGTGTGTGTGTGTGTCTAATTCTTGCTTCCACGGATGAGAGAAAACATGTAATCTTTGTCTCTCTGGGACTGAGTTACTTCAATTAATTTAATTTTTTCCAGATCTTTAATCCTTCCATTTCTTTGTAAATGATGCAATATTATTCTTCATAATGGATGAGAAAAACTTCACACACACACACACACTCATTACATTTTGTGAATTCATTCTGCTGTTGAGGGGCATCTAAACTATGGAACTGAAGTAATTAAAAACAGCTTTGGACAGGACGGAACTTCCTTAACAAAGACCCTGAAAGGCTACAAATCAAAGAAAGGTTGGACAAATGGGACTGCATCAAACTGCAGAGCTTCTGCACGGCAAAGGACATAGCTTGCAAGATAAACAGAAAGCCCACAGACTGGGAGAAGATCTTTAACAGCCATTCAACGGACAAAGGCCTCATATCTAAAATATAGGCAGAACTAAAAAAATTACCTTCCTCCAAAACAAAACCGCAAAGAACTAATAGCCCACTCATCAAGTGGGCTAAAGAATTACAAAGAGACTTCTCTGATGAGGAAATGAGAATGGCCAAGAGACATATGAAAAAGTGCTCTACATCACTGGCCATAAAAGAAATGCAAATCAAAACAACATTGAGATTCCATGTCACCCCAATAAGAATGTCATATATCAAGAAAACTGGGGCTGGGGATATAGCCTAGCGGCAAGAGTGCCTGCCTCGGATACACGAGGCCCTAGGTTCAATTCCCCAGCACCACATATACAGAAAACGGCCAGAAGCGGCGCTGTGGCTCAAGTGGCAGAGTGCTAGCCTTGAGCGGGAAGAAGCCAGGGACAGTGCTCAGGCCCTGAGTCCAAGGCCCAGGACTGGCAAAAAAAAAAAAAATAAAATAAAAAAGAAAACTAACAATAACAGTTGTTGGAGGGGATGTGGCCAAAAGGGAACCCTACTTCCTTGTTGGTGGGAATGTAAACTGGTTCAGCCACTCTGGCAAGCAGTATGGAGATTCCTCAGAAGGCTAAATATAGAACTCCCCTATGACCCAGCAACCCCACTTTTGGGTATTTATCCAAGAAACCACAAACAAAATCACAGTAAAGCCACCAGCACAACAATGTTCATTGCAGCCAATTTGTCATAGCGAGAATCTGGAACCAACCCAGATGCCCCTCAGTAGACGAATGGATCAGGAAAATGTCGTACATATACACAATGGAATTTTATGCCTCTATCAAAAAGAATGACATTGCCCCATTTGTAAGGAAATGGAAGGACTTGGAAAAAATTATACTAAGTGAAGTGAGCCAGACCGAAAGAAACATGGACTCTATGGTCTCCCTTATTGGGAATAATTAGCACAGGATTAGGCAAGTCACAGCAGAGGATCACAAGAGCCCAATAGCTATACCCTTTTGATCACATAAGATGATGCTAAGTGAAATGAACTCCATTTTATGGAAATGATTGTTATATCACAGTTGTAACTACTTTCAACATCCCATGTGTATCTGTAGTTTATACTGTTGATGATGTTCTTGTATCTCCTTCTTGGATTGTATCTACACTATCTCTGTAATCTTATCTGAGTATATTGGAAACCGTGTATACTGGTATTAGAATTAGGAAATTGAGAGGGAATACCAAAATTGAGAGACAAAGGGTAAATTAAGAGAAACAACAACAAAAGCAATACTTGCAAAACTGTATGGTTTAAGCGAACTGAACACCTCAGGGGGGGGAAAGGGAGAGGGGGAGGGGGGTATGAGGGACAAGGTAACAATCAGTACAAGAAATGTATCCAATGCCTAACGTATGAAACTGTAACCTCTCTGTACATCAGTTTTATAATAAAAAATTAAAAAAAAAACAGCATTGGCACAGAACCAGACCAGAGGAACAATGGAACAAAATAGAAGACCCAGAAATATACCCATAGACCTACAGACATCCAATATTTGATAAAGGTGACAAAAATATATGCTGTTAGAAATTCAGTCTCTTCAATAAATGGTGTTGGCAAAACAGAATAGCCACATGCAGAAACTGAAACTACATCCTATCACATTGCACTAGTATCAATTCAAAATGGAACAAAGACCTCAGTGTAAGACCTGAAACAATGAATCTGTTATAGGAAGGAAGAGAAACATTAGGATTCCTTAAGACGGACAAGACATTTTTGACTAAAGATCCAGCAGCACAGAAAATCAAAGAAAGACTTGATAAATGATATTGCATCAAACTAAAATGGTTCAGCATGGCACAGGACATAACTAACAAGCTAGAAAGACAGCCTACAGAATGGGAGAAGACTTTTGCCAACTATGTATCAGAGAGTGGCTTAATATTCACAATATAATAATGATGCTTCCACTTATAAACCAGACTTCCTTTATTCAATTCCAGATCCCCTACATCTAAAAGATAGCAAACCCTGAAACTCTCCCAGTTACATTAAGTGAATTTGTCATTTTTATTTTCTTCTACATTTCCCTGTACCTTTGCATATCACTGAAAGCTCATGTGTACTACTAGAGCAATTTAAAAATAGATAGTAAATGTTACTTACAAAGATTTTATAACCTCTTTAATGAATCTGTTTTTCCAACTGCCCCTTTAACCCAATTGCTCAACCCCATGGCTCCCATCATTCCCTTAGTTAAATTCATCTTTTTTCACCTTGGCTGCGTTAACTGTAAAACTGAAATGATGACTCTCTCTCACACTTGTGGCAGGAGTCAGAGGAGCTAATGCATTTAAAGGCCTGAATCACAGCAGGAGTGTAATAAATGGTAAAATATTATTATTGTTGGAATTATTATTTTATCACTAGTAAGATTATGAGGTTCCATAAATTGCAAGTCAACCATAACTACCACTAACTTTATTTGCAAAATTAATAGTAACTTAGGATTGAATTCCATTAGATTTGCTAAATTAGCATTTTTTAAAACTGCTTCATAGCAGTGAAAGAAAAGGCTATCGAGTAACTCAACATAAAAGAGATCCTGGTTTAATTTAGAATTGCAGAAGATATGGTATACTGAGCATCAGCTTTCAAAATTATAATTAGAATGCACCCTTAGGCTATTCTATATCATAAGAATAACTGTGTACTTCCTGAATCAAATCCAATAATATATTTGTTAGTTAATGAAAATAACACATACCTTTATATTAATAGAGTTTCCTATCTAATTTTATAATAAATTTAACATCCTTTCAGAAATTTAATCTTTAATATTGTCTTCCATTTAAAATAAGAAATACCTGAGCCATTGTAGCACTTAACACTCACACATAGGTTCAAGTAGGAAAAGGTCCATGTTGAATGCTGCTTTGATTGAAATGCCTCTGCATGGTGGAGCTCTCCCCAAGCCTGCATTCAGGGTGACTAAGCCCAGCTGGAAAAAGATGTTTAACCTAAGACATTATATTATAAAACAGAGGTTGAAACTCTCTCTTCATGTGGTTTCCAATTTAAGATGTTGCTGGGCTCTGAAGCATCTTCCGTGACCTCTCCCCACAATGACTTCTGAAATGCTTCTGAAGACGCAGAAAAATAATAAAACTCTCCTAACACCCCGACTAAGCCTAACACACAAATTGCCTGACTACAGGAGGAAATTCTGCCAATTTTTGATGGAGCCAGATCAAAAAAGAAATAAAGTATTCTGAACTTCATCTTGTTGTAAGCCCACTGGTCTTATGTTTGATTTTTCAAAGTCCAGATTTATTTTTTGAGCTCTCTTCCAAGTCAAACCTGTACATGAAGTGAGAATAAAGAGTCAGGGCTTCTAAAAACGGTACTTATGATTTCCTCTCTCCTCTTTTTCACTTTGTACTTACAGAGCAGCAGAAAGGTAAGAAGTAGAAAGCAGAATGGAGAGCTTGAGGAAGAAGTTTTGCATGATGACAAAACAGCTAAGAAGTTGAAGCTTCTCTAACTTGGGAAGGCTAGTGTGAATTATCTTATCAGTTTATTAGCATCCACCAAGAGAAACAACCTGTGTATCATGCCTGTAATCCTAGTTATGTGGGAGTCTGAGAGAGAGGATCATGGTTTAAGGCCTGCATAGGAAAGCTCATGAGACACCTTATCAGCCCTCAGCTGGCTACAGTGACATGTGTCTTTCATCTCGAACCATATGAGAGGCTGAGATTAGAGGATCACAGTTCCAGGTCAGCCAGGACAGAAAAGCCCATGAGACTTCACTCATTGGGAGGCAGGATTGTAGTCTAAGGACAGCCCGAGGCAAAATGTGTGAGGCTTATCTGAAAATTAGTTAAAAGCAGAAGGGTTAAAAGTTGTTGCTCAAGTACTAGTGTCTCTGCCCAGGAAGCATGAGGCCCCGAATTCAAATCCCAGTGTTGCCCCCAAAATAAAGATCTGAGATATATATATATATATGTATATATATATATATATACATATACATATATATACATATACATACATATATATATATAGAGAGAGAGAGTGAGAGAGAGAGAATCTATAAAATATATCTAAATATCGAGTGATAATGATTTCCTAAAAGTATGTGGGTGAGCAGCACTGACAAGCAAAAAGAAATATGAAGACTTGGAATATCAGTAGTTATGGAAGACATTGGAAAACTGGACCAAAGTGGTTTAAGAGCAACTTCTTTCAAGCTTTCAAACTATTATTTTCCTTACATACAAATTAAAACATGAATATGTAAAATGTGCAACAATCTGAAGATTATTTTGTAAACTGAACATAAATTTCTATCAGAACATTCTATAGAAAAACTCGTCAAGAGAAACCTAAGTGAAAGGAATTTCCCATAGTAAAACTGAATTCATTGCAAAACTGGTGAAGTAGAGTTCAAAAATAAAAGGGGTCTGTATTTTGAATATTAAATTCTAATGTCTTCTCATATAAGGAGATAAATAAAATCTATTTAATTATCTTGACAGATATAGGCCATAAAAAGAAATCATTTTATTTCCAGGGATCATAGAGTGGCTCAAGGAAATCCCCCCTCCCCCACTCTACAGGAGAGGGACACAACATGGAAGGAAGGTTCTCTCCTCTTAAGAGCCCTATTGGCAAGAGTCAGATCACAATGGCTCATGCTCAGTGGGCAAGAGTTCCGACAATCACTGAGATGATTTAGCTATATAAAAATAAGTAACTTTTACCCCTTCTCATGCCTGGTCATGCCTGGCTTTTGACCTGCAGAACTTGAACATTTATTTTGAAGAGAAAATATTTGTAACATTTTTCCATCCTATGTTAATATAGACAATGATTAGTTAAATCTTGATTTAGCCTAAACAATTTATCCATACAAAGAAATGGCACATTAATTTTTCTCAGAAACATACATCTTTTACTTACAAGTTATTTAAATTTGGCCTGAAGTAGCATTTGATGCTTATCAAATTATTTTATCTTCCCAATGACTATTTCATCTGTAATTTTATAAATCGGGTCACAGTGCTGTAGCTATCTCATAATGTTTTCTTGGTTATTGATAGCTTTTTGCAAAGATGCCTAAAGTTACTGTTTCATAATGTTCACTATTACGATAAATTAATTAAAATATCCAGCTCCTTTGGAATAGTAAGATCTCTGAAAGTAAGAAAATTTCCCATATGTTACCATCAGTATGGAAAAATGAAATTTTCCATCATATCGATATCTGGAAGCTGATTATTATGCTGCATTTTATTTCTCTTACTTACAATACAGAGTCAGGATGATAAAATTTAATATCGTTCATCAATAAATTTCAATCATGAATAATATTACAGCCAAAGTATTGAATCAGTCTATATGCCCTTCAATGGATCAATAAAATGTGGTGTATGTGCATAATGAAATTTCACTCATTTATCAGGAACAATAATATTGCATCATTTGCAAAAACATGGAAGGACCTGGAAAAAATCATGTTAAGTGAAATAACTGAAGCCCAGGGAAACAAGGGATGTATGGTCTCTCCTAGGTACGTGGAAGCTGGAAGTACTCTATAAATCTGTAAGTACATATTTCAGAGTGGCATGTAAGTGTACACAAGTGAGTTTACTTGATACAGGGTCATTCAGGGGAGAACTCAAATGATGTATATAATTCCTTAGAAAGGCTCACAGTTCAACAAAATAAATACCAGGATTACATACTCAAAAGTGGAGGGGTGAGATCATCAAGACAGGGGTAGAGAAGAGAGGAAGGGGATATGAGGTTATAAAATTCAATTCATATTCTACAAAACTAAGAATACTCAGGGAAGGCATGGTTGAGAATGTTGCAAAGGTAAAACTGATAAGACTCACTGTGTTCATTGTAGTCACATATTAATTTGTTGAATGGCAACTCCTTTGTATAACTACTTAAAGATAAATATTTAAACTACTTAATACATATTTAAACTACTTAAAGATAAATATTACAGTTATATTAAAAATATTTAAATAGAACGACCAAACACATAAATATAAGCTATGACTTTTTTTTTTGTTTTTGCCAGTCCTTCAAGGCTAGCACTCTGCCACTTGGCCCACAGCACCACTTCTGGCCATTTTCTGTATATGTTGTGCTGGGGAGTTGAACCCTGGGCTTCATGTATGTGAAGCAAGCACTCTTGCCACTAGGCCATATTCCCAGCCCCAAATCTATGACTTTAAGTAAACATACCACCAAGATATGTTTTATAAAATACAACTTTATTCTAAATATGTAACAGTTTTCCTTGGGATAGCAATAACTACAAATAATACTCGGCATTTGTTTTTTGTTTTGTTTTGGAGGGAGATAGTATGGTATCAACTCAGGGTCTCTCAACTGTCTTTATTGCTCAAAGCTGGTTATCTACCAATTGAGCCACATCTCTACTTTCTGATTGTTACTAGTAAATAAAAGATTAGTGTCACAGACTTTTCTGCCCAGGCTGGATTTGAACCATGACCCTCAGAACTCAACTTGCTGTGTAGCTAAGATTACAGGGGTGAGTCACCAGCACTGGCTACTCATTATTTTCAAAATAACTTACAATGGCTTATTAGATAAGAAGAATCAGGTGAGGGAATAAGGAAGGGAAAGAAAAAATATTTCAACAATAATTAAATCTATTTGGCCAATGTAAATCTGTATTATTTTTTACTCACAAGCTAGATTCCTCTCGCTTCCTTTCATTTCTTGTAAAAGCTAGATCCTTGTCTTAATTTATCACAATTCGCTTGTACCCTTAAGTAAATCACAGTTTATCTTTCCATTTAATTTCTTTCTCTCTAAAGGGAAGGGTGTGAATAGTGCACATTATACAATGAACTGTCACATTAAATTCTGGTATTTTTATTTTAGTATCATTTAAGATCTACATAAACTCTAAACAAGCTTAATATAAGCTTTCTCTGTAGTTCTGTGTTTATAAAAGGAATTCATTGCAGTAGTAAAAAATATCCTATTTTCCCTAAGATTTGGCATCAGTTTTTGATTTACTTATTCATAACATAAAATATATTTATTCTTTAGTGTTCTCAGAGGCATCCAATCCTGTTAATAGCACTTAATAAAATATATATTTTAGCATTCTCAAAGGCATCTAGTCATATTAAAAATACATACACAATCATATATTCCAAACAATTTAGGTAAACAAAACATTAAATGGTATAAATTTCCATGGTCATTAGATCATTTCAGGATAATTTCTAATATGTCCATATGTTAATAGTAGTATTCTTTTTCAATCATTTTTACCTAAAGTTTACATTAAGCAATTTATCTCCATTTTCCTGTTTTGTTTCATATACCAACCTATCAATCAAAATTGTAATTATACCTAGATATGGCATCATACTTACCTAGGGTATTATTTGATTGGCAAGGAAGGCAGTTATACATGGAAACCAACATCACATCTCTGCATAATAAAGCCTTTAAAGCCTTATTCCCTTCTTTCCATCTATTTGTCATGGACTTTTTTTTTCTTTTGGTCAGTCCTGTGGCTTGGACTCAGGGCCTGAGCACTGTCCCTGGCTTCTTTTTGCTCAAGGCTAGCACTCTGCCACTTGAGCCACAGCGCCACTTCTGGCCATTTTCTGTATATGTGGTGCTGGGGAATTGAACCCAGGGCCTCATGTATACGAGGCAGGCACTCTTGCCACTAGGTCATATTCCCAGCCAGTCATGGACTTTCTATGAATAAAAACAACTAGAAACTTTGTGGAGAATTCCCTCAGTGCTACATTTATCAGCACTTTCTAAGGGATGAACAATATATGGCATCTTGAAATACATTTGGGGCAGTTTGCTGACTTTCAACCTTTCAAAACCTTTAACAATTTTCCTTCTTGATTGGTTATAGTATGTTTTATGACAGGGGTGAGAAGACTATGCCTAGCAGGCCAAATTCAGCCTTACTCACCTCTTTCTTTTTTTTCTGGGGAAGGTGGGAGGGGCTTCTTTGGGGTTTTAAACTCAGATATGTGTTTGCTAGGAAGGTACTCTACCATTTGAGCCATGCTTCCAGCTATTTTTCTTTTATTTATTTTTCTAATAAAGCAGGTCTTCTGTTTTTTTCCATAGACTAGCCTTGAGCCATGATCCTCCCATATATGATTTCTTTCCTAGCTAGAGTTACAGGTATGAGGTGGACTGTCATTGCATTGTGCCTGTGGTAGATACAAACCACAATCCTACCAATCCCAGCCTCTCAAGTAGCTGGGATGAGAGGCGTGAACTATCTCTTCTATCCATCCTTGCTTATTTTTTTAGGGCTTATAGGCTAAGAATGGCTTTTAGTGGTTGAAGAAATTGGGAAAAATAAAGGTTGTGGTAATTGTGATAATTATATAAGAATCAATGACTGACATCCACGATTAAGTCTTCTTGGAGCACAGTCACACTCATTTCTTTGCAGTTGTGGTTGGCAGCTTGGATGCTACATTGACCAAATCAAGTATTGGCATACAAGATCACGTAACCCACCCAACCCAAGATATTTTTTACGTGGACCTTTGCTGATAAAGTTTGTGGAGCCTCTCTCTATGATTCAATCTCTAAAAGAGATTGCATAGATCGTGCAAATACTCAAAATTATTTCCAGAATTAAAGATTTTTCCTACTTATGAGTGAGACGATTATTCTTGCAAGTGTCTATATGTACACACACTATACAGGTGAAATTCTACTAAGAAAAATCTGAATAAAGAGCAAACTTGGGGGCTGGGAATATAGCCTAGTGGCAAGATTGCTTGACTCATATACATGAAGCCCTGGGTTCGATTCCCCAGCACCACATATATAGAAAATGGCCAGAAGTGGCATTGTGCCTCAAGTGGCAGAGTGCTAGTCTTGAGTAAAAAGAAGCCAGGGACAGTGCTCAGGCCCTGAGTCCAAGGCCCAGGACTGGCAAAAAAAAAAAGCAAACTTGGTTTCAGTTGGCCCTCTAACCCCTCTTGAATAATAGTCCATTGTAAATAATCAGGGCAGAGTTCTCTTATTCAGAAGTAGGTTGTGTCCACTAAAAGAAAATGAAAGCTGGAAACATGAGATGAGCCACAGGGAGAAATGACACTAAGCATGGTGTAGGAAAAGGCCAATTCTACTTCTAACTCACAGGCTATTCAGAAGGAGAGAAGGAAAATTGTATTTGAAAAGAAAATTCCTTATAAATATTCATTGGAAGCTCTCCAGATAATGGTTACACTTCTATATACTTCAATAACAATGATGATAATGGTAAGAATAATCATCATTATAACTGTCATAATGATAATGGCAATAAAAATAACATTTTATGTTTGTGTTAAGAATTACAACTTCGGAGTGACTGATGCAGGTAATGAAAGTGACAAGTATATAATTTTTACTGCTGTTTGCCAGTCCTGAGGATTGAACTCAAGTCTGTGTGCTATTCCCTGAGCTTTTGTGCTTGGAGGTAGCATTCTACCACATGAGCTCCAGCTTTTTGGTGGTTAGGTAGAGATAAAACCGTGTATACTGGTATTGGAAGTAGGAAATTGAAAGGGAATACCAAATTTGAGAGACACAGGGTAAAAAAGGACAAACAACTACAAAAGCAATACTTGCAAAACTGTTTGGTGTAAGTGAACTGAACACCTCCGTGGGGGGGGGGAGGGAAAGGGGGAGGAGGGAGGGGGGTATGAGGGACAAGGTAACAAACTGTACAAGAAATGTATTCAGTGCCTAACGTATGAAACTGTAACCTTTCTGTACATCAGTTTGATAATAAAAATTTGAAAAAAAAAAAAAAAGAATTCCCAGAGATAAACCAAAAAAAAAAAAAAAAACTTTCACGAACTTTCCTTGTTCAGATGGCTTTGAACCATGACACTCAGATTTTAGCTTTCTGGCTAGCTAGAATTATAGGCATGAGCTACTTATCCAAGCTAAAAATGTTTGACTTAGCAGAGTATCACTACAGGATACACTGAGGTATGCAAGCCAGGTATTGCTTGTGGCACAGACTTGACTCTTGTTCCTGGAGAGCAGTTTATTGAAAAATCAATAAGCAGAACAAAATTCACCAATATGAATAGACATCCATTTCATTCTTCTTACCATTAAACTACAGTAGTATGATGACAGTATCTTATTTCTATGTGGCACTTTGTTTCCATACACAACTCTTGCGAGTATAAAATTTCTGAAATGCCTCATTAATGGGCAGAGGGCTTTAGTTCATCAGAAAACACTTTTCCCCCACCATCAGGCTTTAGGCTACTGGTCTCATCTGGAGTGACCTTCAATTTTTCTCTAAATTGGGATAATTTCGATAGCAAAATAAGTCATCACTATTAATTATGCTGGGAAAACAGATATAAATGTATGTGCTCTTGAATATTTGTATTAACCAGGCCACATGGTTACCTTAGTTTGCATCCATTTGGAAAACAAGTAATTCTAAAGGTAAAACAAAGTTTAATTTTCTAACTATGACAAAAAGCTACCTTATTTTCTTTAAATTTTAAGTTAGAATTTGTTAGTAGTAAAATAGGGTTTTGTTGTGATGATCACATACATACAGTTTGAATAAATTCACCGCTGCATTATATTCCCAGACCCCCACTCTTCCAACTTATTCACTCAGTGTTTGGTAGATTTCATTAACTATGTTTATCTGTCTATCTTTCTGTCATCATCAACATCATCATCATCATCATCATCATTATAATCTCTATCATCTATTTATAGATAGATATATCAAGATATCTATACATATACATCAGTATCATTATACATGTATATGTTCATGCCCATTACTAATAATAATTATTGTCATCACCATTTTAGGTTTATATCCTACAAATGAATTACTTTCTTCTTTTTCAGAAATTTTCTTTCTGAAAACATGTTAATAATTTAATATCTATTTTAAGATAGATTAGGGATGGTAATAATATCTGGCCAGCATGAAGTAAGCAAGTCTAGCACAATCGTGTGCTATATAAGCACAAAGTATTTCACTGACAGCTGCGTATTAATTGTCATTGATTAGTAATTTTAAGCTAAATAGTTCTACATTACTCTAAATCCTAATAAACATAAAGTAGATTATCAATATTTAAAACATGGACAATAAGGAAATGTAAATACTTATAAGGGTATTAGGACAAAAACAGCAGATATGATTTATTACATATAGCACAGTTATGCTCTATACCATGTGACTATGCAAGTAGGCTGACTTCTGGAAGGGGCATTGGCATCACGTAGAATCTTCTGTCTCTTGCTTTGTAGATGGAAGTCAACACAGGCTAAATAGGTCAACCAACCCTCTCAAATTTCAAAAACTATCAATTCAGTTCAATCAACTAAAAGCTAATACTTTTAAACAAACAAACAAATAAGTACATAAAAGGCCACTTATTGTCCAGCATAACTGAAACATGAAGGGTAGCTCTAGAGTAAAACCTGACAGCATTCACAAATCAAGAAATGCAACAAAGATTCTACCTCATTTCCTCCTTTTCTGTGTCCATTCCAAAGTAAGGACTCTCCTTTCTCCTTGTATCCAGCATGGCTGCCTGCTGCTCCAGGCTTACCTCCCCCACATCTGGGATGTAGTAGAAATAGTCAGACCACCACCTGTGACTTGAGGATCACTGGCTCTAATTCAGGACTGTGACAACAGTGGATGAGCTGGGTGACTAGACAAGACTTTACCTCATCCTCATCTGTGCACCTTCAGGAAGACATATGCCATACCTGAAGCACAGGGACTGTGGAAAGGGGGGAGGAACCCATGTATCCAAAAAGTACTGAAGAAAAAGGCTTGGCCATAATCAGACTTTATCATGATATATATTTATTCAATTTATTTTAATAAACCGAAAGGCTATCATAAAATTAAACAAATTTTATTTTTTAATTTTTTGCCAATTAAATGGAAAAAGAGTTCTGTTTGAAAACTAACTTAAAAGCTATCATGATAGATGATAGATGGATAGATAATAGATATTACTGGGGTTCAATCTCAGGGCCTTGTACATGCTAGGTCATCACTCTACATCTTCAGCTAGAACTCCAGCTTTTTTTTTTTTGTTATTTTGAGATAAGATCTCACATGCATTCCTAGTTTGGCATGGACCACAGTTTACCTATATCTTCTTTTTATAAAGCTAAGATGACAGATGCTTCTGGCTTTTCATTATGGAGTTGGATTCTTCTGAACTTTTTTGTCTATGTTGGCTTTGGACCTCAATCTTCTTGATATGTTCCCCATGTTGCTAAGCTAGAAGTCTGAGACACTGTGCCCGCATATTTATTTTAATTTAGAATATTTAAAGAAGAAGCTTGAACATTAGTATATTTATTTCTCTTTTTCATAGACATATCTATTTAATAAAATTAAATTTACAGCATACACTTAAGCATTCCAATATCTGATTTTGTGTATCTGTGAAAATATACTTTAAGTTTTCCAGTGACTATTATTCTGACAGCAAATGCTTACAAAGTTTGATAAGTGAAGCAATGCAAACTTGGCCAAGTAAAAATTATTCATTCAAGAAAACAATTTCAAAGTATTTACGTGTGATTCCTTTTGTTCAACAGAGATTAAAAGTTTATAAGCTGGACACCAGTGGCTCACATTTATAATCCTAGCTACTCAGGAGCCTGAGACATGGAGGATGGAAGTTTGAAGTCAGTCTAGACAGAAAAATGTGCAAAGACTCCATCTCAAACTGACCAGTAAAATGCTGTACTGGAGGTGTGGCTCAAGTAGTAAAGCACTAGTTATCAGCAAAAAAGCAGAGTAAGAGACATTAATATCAGGAAAAAAATTAAAAAATAGTTTAGCACATATTAATACTATTAGCTATTTTTGAACAATGCCAACAAAGAAAAAGAACAATCTTATGAAAGTTCCCCATTTTTCTAGGTGATTAAAGAATACTGATGTTGTTCTAATATTTGTTTAAGCTACAGTAGTAACTAAAACTATTTATTTCTTTCAATTGTTAACATTTATTGCATTCTCTGTTGAAGTATTTTCCAAGTATGTATACATAAGCCTCTCCAAAAGCAGATAGGTAAATATCCATCAAAGAAGGCAAAATTATTAGGATCTATCAAGGTAATTGGCCCAATGATACAGAAACAATGATTTTCATGACTGATATGTTAGAGTCCAGTAACACTGGTGAACCCTCTACAATCAAGTTTAAGTTGAATTTTATTTTTGTTCTAAGATCATTGCCAAGCCATGCTTTTCTCTCTGACATAACATTAGGCTGATAAGCTTTTTTTCTTTACTGTTTTACACTGATGGTTTATAGACACTTTCATTTTTTAAGATTTGATTTTACTAACTGAAGATTATTCAACAATTCATCATATTTAGTCTGCAAGTTCCAAAGACATTGTCTCAAAAGTAGAATCTAGGTGCCTCTTTTACCCCAGAGTCTATAAAATGACATTTATACCATTGGTTATTAGGGAAATTTGTCAGAAAATATAAATAAGCAATAGCAGAACTTAAAATGCCCCAAGTCATAGAGAAAGATAAATCTTTCCAATTATGCCTTATTTATTGTGATGCTTTCTTTCTCCTATATAGATTAAGAAATTTTATATTTCTCAAAAGTGATCCTTCTGCTAATAGGGGAAATGGCTAAAGGCTATGAAATGCATAAAAGCCTGTTTCCTGGCAGCCAATTATTGAAATAATCAAAAATTGTATTTGCAAAAATATTTACAATTGCTTGCAACCAGAATAAAAGTCATCTAAAATGTCCTTCTTATCTAAAGGCAAATGTGTAGAAATAATATGTTAGGATCTGGTTCCAAATGTTTATTTATACTCATTATCGAATTGTTTAGTGAGCGGCTCCTTTTTACAAATACATATTTTTTCTTCATAAATTAAATAGTCATAGGGGCTGGGGATATAGCCTAGTGGCAAGAGTGCCTGCCTCAGATACACGAGGCCCTAGGTTCGATTCCCCAGCACCACATATACAGAAAACGGCCAGAAGGGGCGCTGTGGCTCAAGTGGCAGAGTGCTAGCCTTGAGCAAAAAGAAGCCAGGGACAGTGCTCAGGCCCTGAGTCCAAGGCCCAGGACTGGCCAAAAAAAAAAAAAAAACAAACAAATAAATTAAATAGTCAAAAAAGGTGTAAAGCATATCTATATCAAAGAAAAGCATTTCTGAGATATAAAAATAGATTTTTTAAATGTACCCAATTCCTTGTTCTATTTTTTTTAAATTTCTAGGAGGTATTGCTATTTATTTCCTCAAATCTCTTTACTTCAGCTGAAGCCTTACTGATGACCATTAAAATTGAGTTTACCCTAATCAACTAAATCTTCCAGTCATGGGATGGTAAATTAAGACTGTAAAAGGTAATCAAGACAAAAAACATTAATGTTTAACATCAGTAAACACACGTAGGTAAGGGAGTTTCAAATAGCTAGTGACAAATACTACACACATCTGTTCATACACATATGTTGCCATGGTGACAGTATCCCTCATCTTATCTACTGAACGTGTCTGTGCCTTAAACCCTGCTCTTTGCACTTTTTTTGAGTCTTCTTTAAAAACTAATTCTAAATCTGTCCATTTGTTCACTCCTACTCTAAAATCAAACAAAATATTTCTCAAACTTTGGCCTTTCTTCTGAGCTTCATGAAGACATACTTACTTGTCTTCGGGTCAATCTGTTCTTCGATCCTGTAATCCTTCCTTTCTAATCATTTTATAACAAATTCCACATATAACTCAAAATAAAACCTGACAAAGGTGTCAGATCATCTAGTCTATATTTTAACTATAAAATCTGCCTGTGTTTTAGGCTCTGGACTATATCTTGGCATTCCTTGTCTCATTTAGTTGATACATTAACCTCTGAGGAACATACTTTCATTTTCTATCTGAAGAAACTAAATTTGTAAAATTTCAGTTACTTCCTGAACGTCAGCCAGCTCTCAGAGACAGATCTGATGCTTGAAAATAGGCTGTTCAGACATTACCTCAGTACTGATAGTCATACCTCTTACCCAGCTCTGTGTTCCACAGTGCTGTGTGTTTATGTTGAATTAGAAAGCAGCTAGTCAGCTCTACTGATGAACCTAATTACATCATCTGTCACTTGTTTGGTGTCTACTACTAGTAAGGACTATGATTTAACAAAATGGCCATGGTACCAAATAGCTTATTAGCTCTGTTACTTTAATTAACCACATACATACATAATTCAATATTATTGTTTGAGTTCTGTACTCTAAATATAGCAATAAGTATAAGGAATGGAATTGGCATTGGATATTCAATAATGATGTCATTTGTAAATCTATTGTTGTTGTTGTTGTGCGTCCTGGGGCTCAAACTCAGGGCCTAGGCACTGTCCCTGAGATCTTTTGTTCAGAGCTAGCACTCTACCACTTTGAGCCACAGCATCACTTCTAGTTTTCTGATGGATAGCAGGAGATAAGAACCTCATGAATTTTCTTGCTGGCTTTGAATCATCATCCTCAGATCTCAGCCTTCTGAGTATCTAGGATTATAGGCATGTGTGACCATCACCTGGCTTTGCAAATATATTTTAAGCACTCATTCTTTGAAAGATTTTGATTTACATGAAGCTGAAAATAAAAGTTGAACTTCCCATCACAATATTTAGTATCTTTTCTGAATATTTCAGAGGAGTTCCATGGGAGGCTATGAAGGTACTTTGATAAAATTACCTTTCGTATGGGACAGTAGTCTATATGCTCTTTAGCAGCAGATTCTACTTTTAAAAATACTTAAAAATTGCAAAACCTAACAAGGTTCATTCACATTGATACATAAAACGCTAAGGAAGATTGTGGATACCATCAAGACACTTACATTATTGCTAGCATTCTGACCAACATCATGTGCATCTGTAACAAGCTGTTCTAACAGCAGAGAGACAGTTCTTATTATTGACCACATTACAGAGATGAGCCAATTCTCACTTGGTGATGGGGGAAAAGGGGATATGACCAAGTAATGTGTCCCCAGAGAATCACATGTAAACATGATGCTAAAATACTATGGGAGTTATATTTCCCTTTTAAATGAAATGACTATAAACACAAGACAAGAATTTTATTTCACTAATTTCAAATGCACACTGCACAAAGTGCAGTGCCACATTTCTGTATTTGTAGCTATATGCAAAATCATGCACAACTATATACATCCTCCCTAAACCCCAAAGAAGGCACTAAAGTATTGAATTAGATATTTTCTATGATACATTAATCAGTTGGTTCATAGGGTGGTTACTAAAAATCATTACTTCTATGAGTAGAAAATAATTTGCCTCCATAGTGCAATAGGCAACCTGTTAGTCTCATTAGAAAAAGAAAAAAATAGTCACTTTTAGAAATTTAAGTTGGATGCTGATGTTTTATATTCTTAGCTACGCAAGAGGCTGAGATTTGAGGACTGTGGTTTGATGCCAGCCCAGGCAGGAAAGTCCATGAGATGCTTACATCCAATTAATCAGTACAAAGCTGGAGTGGAGCTGTAACTCAAGTGGTAGAGCACCTGCCTCAAGTGAAAGGCTAAGTGACAGGAAACAGACCCTGAGTTCAAGCCCACACCCACCTACATATACACACACCCACACCCACACAAACACACACTGAGTCTGATTTTTTTTTTAGAAAAATAGCAAATCTATGTAGGGATTTTCCTGCTATGTTAAGATGGGTCTGTTAGCAACTTTAAGGAAAGGGATAGCCAGCACAGACTTATGAACATGTGCCCAGTGTCAGTTTAAGACACAAGGAAAAATGGTATTGTATTTAATTCAGAGGTGTGTGGCTAGGACCCATTTTGACAACGCTGAGATGCCTCCCTTTAGATGCCCTGACGGTTTCTCAAGGAGAATGCCACCCATCCTTGTCCGTTCCTTACAAATATAACATATAGTGGAGAAGACTGACAGCTTGTTAAAAGCTAATTAGGAAGAACAGGCAAGAAGCAAGCTTTGTGCAACCAAGTGGGTGCATTTTCTTCCTTCAATTACACCAAAGACTAAATGTCTCAAAATGCAAGTGGGAAAAAGTGCATTTTACATACTGAATGTAGGGAGAAAATAACTGTTAAGAGCAGAATTACTGGATTCAGAAAAAAAGAATGTATATGTAACATAAACAACATTTTTTCCCATTGGTATTGAAAATATGTGCATTCTTTAACAGGGGCGAATCACATTTCAGTTCATTAAATTATGTCAAGAATCATAGCCGAAATGCAACACAGACTGTCACCAAGCATCTCACAAATAATATGGCATGGGCTGGCAGCTGAGTACTACAGACTGCACAAATAATGACAAGGAAAGCCTTTATTCCTTGAACCACTTAGCTCAGCTTCTAGCCAGCTCCACACACTCCAGAGGCACTAGCATTATGCACTGGGAAATTAGGTTTCCACCCCCATCACAAAATGCATTTGTTAAAGCAGAGGTGAAGGGGAAGCATGAAGATGTAAAGAGAGGACCAAGGATACCGGCCAGCTCAGGTTCTGGTCCTTGCTCTCACCCTGCCCTCAAAAGGTAGCACAGACATGAAGGGAAATACCTCTATCTTTCAGAATTTCCAAAAGCCTCATGAAATCAAGCAGATGAGGCATAGATTAGAGCCTTCTATCAGACTGCGTTATTGACTTTCAAATCAGGTCAAATGAAGCCCAGATTGGATGAAAGCAATCCAATCAACTTTCCATTTAGGTCCAGGTAAAAGGGGGTTTAAGGGCTTAAATTATTCAGAAAGTGGCCTCCTTCTCATTTTCCTCTTTGCCATCAAAGTTTGTCAAATATAAAGTTACTCAAGGAATCCTAGCCAGGCAGAACAAATAAAAAGCTTCAGCTAAAACTTATGATTCTTACTACATATCCATTTATACCAATAAATATTTCTGAAAACCAACTTTGGATAACCGATATAAATTTGGCATAATTAGTATTTGCAAGAGGCTAACAATCTAGCGTAGAGAACAAAGACACAAAACAGATAAACTCCAGGGCATTGAATGATCAGCCTAGAAAGCACTGGGAAGGACAAAAGATGGCATTACTGAGGCTGGGGAGGTGGAGAAGGGGGAAAGAGACTCACAGCCGGGCCAGAATGACTTTAGAGAGGCATGGGGAGACTGGATTGGGAACATCCTAACGCTGGTCTCATCCCCTTCCCTCTCAGTAACGACAGGAAATCTCTTTGTCCTTGAAGGCAAAGTTGCTGGGCTTAGGACAGTGACGTATGCCTGATAGTGCATCCCACAAGTCACCTTTGCAGGACCACTGTGCCATCCTAAGACGCCCACCCCTCAGGTTTCCATTAGCTTCAACTTGATGATGTACAAAAAGCTTCCAAACCTTTCATTTTCATTGTGTGTGTGTGTGTGTGTGTGTGTGTGTGTGTGTGTGTGTACTTATGCATGCACAGGAACTCCAGAGCTGCAACTCGGGGCCTGAGTGCTGTCCTTTATATTTTTCACTCAAGTTTGGCACAGTAACATTTAAGCCACAGCTCCACTTCTGCCTTTTTTGTGGTTAATTGAAGATAAGAGTTTGATAGAATTTCAAACTATGATCTGTAGATCTCAAGATCCTGAGTAACTAGGATTACAGGTTTGGGCTGCCAGTGCTTGGCCTTCATCCATTTTAATATGATATTTTCTTACATGTGTTCACCTGTGCCTCATCTAAAGGGGCTCAACTTGAATTTGTCATAAAACAAAACATAAATATATACAGCATTACAAAGACTAACGATTATCTAGGAAGTTTGTGTGGTGCAGTATTTCTTCCTGGAAGAATTTTAAACCTCCCTACACAAAGATCAAACATTTTCTTAATATTTACTGAATGCTCACAATGAATTTTCCTGTGAATCGTGATAAATGTTTTCGTTCCTTTTTTTTTTTCTCTAATACTTGCTGGCATGCTTGTATTTGTCACACACTCATTCATTATCTGTGTTTCTTGTCACCTGTCTTGGAAAATATAAGCAAACATTTACTTGTACCATGGTTAGGACTGATTTTCTTCAGTTTTACTACTTTGTGACGAATTCTTTAGCAGCTGTAAAATATTAAATGTTAAGTAGAAACCCAACTTGCTTCCTGAAGTGGTTCTGGAATAATAAAATGTCACTGCTTCACACCTGGGAAGTTTGGTTGGCTTTCCTAAATGCTCTTCTTATTGTTCTAAGCAATAATGCCAGGGACTGCAGACAGTTTGATGGCAGGAAGGGAGTCTGCCTAAGGCAGCATAACTGTATCATACATAAGAAGTCTTCTGAGAGCTCCAGCCATTGGGTCATAGTCAAATCATAGAGTTTCCTCACTTGCTAGATGGCACCAATCATTACCCAGCTCATAGAGGAGCAGACATATCTCTAGCTGAAAGGGGCAGTGCATATGAAATGAGTTGTGAGTGTGTTTTTGCCAAGGAGAAAATAAAAATCCAAGCCCTGTCTAGTTCTGAGTTCCAAACTGGAAACCTTTGGCTTAACAAGGACTGGGCTGGGGTTAGGTAAGTGTAAGGGGCCTTTATAAAGTAATCATCGTGGCAGTATTTTTACATCCTTTATTACTTTTGTAATGATCAATGTCAAACTGAGAGTTCACAAAGAGAATGATGGGTAAACTGCATTTTCACTAAACTTGAGTGTGAAAATTTAGCTTTACCACCTATGTACAATTTTCTTCTACATTGTCATGTCAGAAACATAACTATTTCAAAAGTGCTGAAGGTTACACTGAGGGCCTTTAACTGGCAAGGCAAGTACTCTACCATTTAAGCCATTCTCTAAACCCATTTGGCCTTGATTATTTTTGAGTAATTGTTGCTTTTTGCCCAGGCTGGTCGTACAATGATCCTCCTCTATAGCCATCCCGTGTACTTAGCATAGCATATATGCACCATTGAGCCCAGGCTTTTATTGGCTGAGATGTGAGCCTAAGGATATTTTGCCCAGGCTGGCCTAGCGTCTTACTCCTTCTGGTCCCTGCCTCCTGAGTAGCTATGATTATAGACATGCACCACCACTCCCAGTTAAGAATATTATTATTTTACTAGAAGATTAAATCAATCCTCTAAGGTAATGTTTAAAGGTGTTATGAGCAATAAAAAAGAAAAGAAATACAACTGTGTTCTCATAAACTCATAAACTCAACATTCCTTTCAACTGCAATTGGTACTTTATGAATGGAAACTGTTTTCTTCCAAATACAAAAGAAAGTCTTGAGATTAACTTTTCCTTTTGGCACTACTGGAGTTTTGACCTCAGAGCCTTGTACTTATTAAGCAGGTTTTCTACCAATTGAGCCACCTCAGGATTTTTTTTTGTTTCATTTATTTTGTTTTCAGCTACTCAGTGTTTTAGCCTAGCTGGCCTCAAGACTATAATTCATCTGTCTACTCCATCCTCTGTCACTTGGATTACAGATGTGAGCCACCATGCCTTCTTGCTTTTGAGATGGGACCATGCGAACCTTTTTCCCAGGCTACACTAAAAACATGATCCCTCCCAATCTCTCTCTCCTAAGTAGCAGGTGTGAGTCATAACAGCTAACTTGAAGATAAACGTTATAATTTTCATGCTACACTTTCAATAATGGTTGGTGCTACTCTGAGATATAACTTTGGAATCAAATTGTGAAAATCTGAGCCAGTTTATGGTATTTGACATTCATTTTTCCATGGCTAAGCTAGTCTCCACTGAATAATACTTTGCAATTTTATAGTTTGGATCTTACCTCAAGCCATCACTATTAGAGTGGGATTCTATTTCTAAAACTGCTTTTATGAGTTAATTAAGCAGATGTTACTCTAAACTTGACTGATCATAGCTATTGGTTCTAATATAGCAAAGAGCATAACAAGTTGCCAATATACAGGCATTGTTTCACCAATTGTGAGTGTGTGTTTGTGTGTAAAGCCATGTTTTTCTGGAAAAATGCTCTGAACCTACAAATGTGAAGGACTGTCCCTGTCTCTCAGCATTCTAACTGAAGCACTCCAGGCCCCCAAAACCCTATAATTCATGAGTAGCCTCCTTTTAAGATGGATAAGATGCATGTATTCATTAAGTGAGGTTAATTAGAAGTTCACAGGTGTGCCCGAAAAATAGCAGAATGACCTAATGGGAGAGGCAAGGGTCTAAACCCCTCTTTAAATGTATAGTTAGATTCAAAGTAATCTAAAAATGATGGCAGAAAATTTAAACTTTAATTTCAGCTAATTTTATCCTTTTGAAGAAACTAAAGAAAGTCTGTCAAGAGCATATCTATCATTCATCCATTCATCTATCCATCAGCCCATACATCCATCATCCATATATCAACACCTTCCATACAATCTATTATCTATCTATCTATCTATCTATCTATCTATCTATCTATCTATCTATCTATCTCTAATCATTTATCTTAAAAAACAAGTCCTTTAGAGCTTCTTTGGCTTTGCTCATTTGAAAAATCAGCATAAAGGTACCTTTTGATATGTTCAAGGTAGTGCATGGAAGTGTAAGTCATATCCAGTCAACCTTTTAAGCCAATTGTTTTGTTTTAGGCTTCTCACCATTGGGGGGTGCTCAATAGGATGATCCGAGCTGTCAGTCTAAACCATTTAGACATGCCTGATTCTAATTAAGCATATCAACTCTGATGCCTGACTTCAAGGAGACAAAGGGTGCTATCAATTTGATAAGACTTGGCTAAGCAGGGTTTAAAATTAATTCATAATTCCTTTTATGTTTGTCATGTGTTGTGAAAATGAATTGCCATTCAATTTTTCATAAGCCAGGCCCAGGCAGAAGATTGAATTTCGGGCAATGTTCTGGAAGGCCTGAGTAGTTTGAGAAGCAAATTAGGATTCCATGCTGTGGTCTTGGGATAATTGGAGCAGCAACACACCATTTGGCATGCAGATGCCGACATCTACTCCCAGTCTACACACATTTATTCAGTTGGGGAATTTCTACTTGGATTGCACCTCCTGCTTACCCCTGAGAGTTGTCCAAAGCCCCCACCCCATTCCCCTTATTAAGCTATGCCAAGAACAACATTTAAAATTTTAAATGATTTTTATAATTATGGGAGACAGGGAAGAATCAGGAAGTTTGAGATTCAATGAAAGCCAAGGGAAATTATTGAGCAATTTGTCTTACATAATAGAGTATGTTAGTGTCTCCTGTAATATAGCTACAGCAATACACAGCTGGCGGAATTTCCAGAGTACCTGCTTGACAAATGTACACAGAGAATAAACAATCTTCAACCATTCAGGGGAATTATGTCAACTATGGAGAAATTATAAGTGAGCTGATAGGATGAGGAACTAATAGGAAATAGATTGTTAGGAGACGTCAAGGCATTTAGATGGTATGTTCTATAATCACAGTGTAAGGGTCTTTGGTATGTCTGACAGAAGTGAGCTGGGTTTGAATCTCATTCCTCCGATCTCAGCCTTCTCAGTGACTAGGATTACAGGTGAGAGCTACCAGTGCCCAGCATCAAAAGCTTCATTCTGAATATTAATATTTTCAAGTTGGCTCTTCATAAGGAATTGAATCTATTCTGCAGTTCTATGTCAACCTCAAAGATTTCAGGAAAAATTTTATTGAGTTATTCCCTCGGGTATGAACTAGGGATAACATATACTATAGACTGGGAAATTATGAGATGTCAATGCTAAGAGTGTTTGTGTGCCTGTTTGGGGGCTTGAACTCAGGGACTAGATTCTCTCCCTGAGCTTCTTTTTCTCAAGGCTAGAGCTCTAGTACTTGAGCCACAGCTCCATTTTCAACAATTTTTAATGCTTAGTTTGGCTTTGAATCATGATCCTTAGATCTCAGCTTCCTGAGTAGTTAGGATTATAGGTATAAGTCACCAGTTCCCAGTGACACTGACTTATAACTGTTTTTTGAAATAGTAGAAGATATATACTCATTTCTCATTCCCGTAGCATCCATACTATCTGAAAGTGATTTATGGATATAAGATGAATTTTGGGGTGAGTTTTAAATCATCAGTGTTTTTAGTTTCTATTTCTAGTTCAGTTCCCAAAACACATATTTTAAAATATTTTGGTTTACAACTAACTAAGTTATCACTTTTGGATTGAAGATGTATTGGTCCACTTTAAAAAAAAATCATGAGCTAAATGTCACCCAACCTTTTTTGATAATAATGGAAGTTAGTTTTTGGCTGGATGCTGTAGCTAGGTATCAGTAAGAAAATAAAAGAAGAATTGAAACAATTAGAACCCAAATATAACAAAGGCATGCATTATGGTTATCTGTACAAAAATTGAATTTCCCTGTAAAAATAACTTTTAAAGTAATTCTCTTTTATTTTTTAATGTCATTATAGTGAATCCAGAAATATGGTTATAAAATCCAAATGTTCAAAATATTTTTCTCCCAGCTGGAAACTCTTATGTCTGTTGTGATGATCCTATCTCACATGGACAGACAGTCACCAAGGGGAAATCTTTCAGGTTTCTCCCAGAAGATCATTATGACTTTTCTCTATCGATTGCTTCCTGTGGTATAGATATAATCCTCCTGTGGGTTTAGGTCATCTGAGGAGCTTGTTGTGTTTAAACAACCACAGGTGATTACCAATCAATGAATGATTTTAACCCAGGAGATAAATGCAACAGGACATAGACTTCATGTAAAGGGCTGTTTATCTCCTACAGATTTAACTTAATTCTTTTCTACTGAAGAGAGAAGTACTTAGAAAATCAATGTTGTTTGAGACATTCAAAATAGCTCAGCACTACTCATGAATACACTGGTGAACATTTGCAGTTGAAATTTTGGTCTACATTAAAGTCAATCCATTTCTAGTATGTGAATGTTTTTGCCAAATATTTGGGTAATAATTAATGTCTTTAAGCTCATTTTACTTAACCCATGCAATAATGCTTGAAATTTCACATAAAAGTGAAATGACACACAGAACATTCATGGACAAAGTTATGTAATTATCAAGATTAAATAGGCGGCAGTCATAGAAAGAGACAGCAAAAATGCCAGAGTTCTAGGTGGTTTGTGGATGTAATCTTACAATCATCAAGGCTTAGTGCTATGCAGGTTCTTCTAGCTTACCTACAACAATTTCAATAGAAATGATGAGAACAGCTTCCTAAATACAAACATTTAATGTGTTTTTTTCCTCCATAAAAAAAACATTCAGACTTTGAGAGACCTGTACATTGCATTTTTAAAAGATTCATTGATGGAAATGTTGCACATATTTTTATATGCATATATATAGCTATATTTTATATAGCATGTATTATATAGTATAGAATATATAATATATTGTCTATTATTTATGTTATATATTGAAAGTATGTATGTAATATATAACATATTTTATTCTATGTTTTTAAAATTATTACAATATTAAATATATTTTATGCATTATATTATGTAATGGTATATATAGTCTAGCATACAATACATAAATTTGTCAGTATAAATCCATGTGCTATCCATCCATGCACACAGTGTTTCTGAAAGCCTAGAAAAGTAACTTAAATTAATCCTTCCTTGTGGTAATCTTTACAGCTAGCAAGAGAAGGAATTTACAGCTTTTATCTTGTAATGTGTTGATGTGTTTCTGACTTGCTCAGTAATACTTTATAAATATCTTTCACCTTTAAACAACATTCTTTGAGCAATTATATTGTGACTACCTATGTTTGAGGAAGAAGAAAAGAGTTCTACTTGTTGAGTAGCTTGGATGTTCTCTGATGTGTGGATCACCAAATTGTGCTGAATTTCCATGACAAATCTGTTCATTATGGCTTATCCTTGACAGTAAGGAAGAAAAAGATTATACTGAATCAAACCTTGGTTCTTGGGCTTTCTGTTCTGAAATCCCACTTTGGCTCCCATGTTGTCAACTAAGACAAGCCAAATGGCCACACCTAATTTAAAAAGTAATTCTACTCTGAGTCTGGAGAGAAGAGTAATGGCAGTCTTGGGCATGCCCTCCCTGGCTACTTGACCACACCTAACCCCTGATACCATTCTGTATTGGTTTCCAGGCTACATCTCTTTAAAGATGAATCACCTTTGAATCAGCTTCACATTCTAGTGTTTGATGATAAAAGTCACTTAACAAATATTAAATCTCTTACTAGATGCTCAAAAACATTTACTAACTGCATGACTTATTTTTGTTTACCTGTTAGGCTTTACATTTACTAAGTATAATTTAAAGTAGTATTGTTTCATCATTAAAAAAACTGCATTATTGGGTCACATCTAGTTATTGCCATTTAAAATTTGAAATATTGCTATCCAAGATTCATTTTTTAAAAATGGAAACATTAACATATATCAATGCAATCAATATAACACACTTAACCAGAACAACTGCTTTACTGATTTACTGGACTGTCTGATTTTGCTTGCTTATTTTATCAGTGCCTTTGCTCTTGCTCAACTAGTTTACTAGATTTGTGGTCTATTGCATAAGTCATATCTCCTGCTAATCAAAGATGGAGTCAGGACACTTATCTGCCCTAAATATTTTCAAAACACAAGATGTTATCCTCTTGAGCAGCTAGAAGTACAAGCATGAGCTCAGCTCTCCTTGCCATTTACTGATGAAAGACTAAGTCTTTAACAACCTATCTGAGTCTGACCACATTTTCACAATATTGGAATAATTTGTAGAGATATAAGGAAAAGCAACAACCAAAGATATGAAATCATTTGCCAAAGTTATGACTTGTAATTAGTAATTCTTCTCTAATGATTGCTTATCAGAGGATGTGGCACAGATAAGGGAGAGTCATGGACCATTTGCATTTCTCTGCTAGCCCTGCTTCTCTAAATTCATTGTATCCAATTTACAAAACCTCAAAATGCAGATATTTAAATCTCAGTGGCAATGAATCACTTGTAGTATAATGATTCATTTAAGTTATATTTGTTGTTTGTAGAATGACCATGTTTGGACCCAACAATAAATCACATCTCCTAACGTTAGTAATTACTGAAGTTAATAAAGGTTGTTGATTTTATTCTCTGAGCTATGTTTCTTGTTTCACTTGTATAGATCTCAGTAATTCCCACTGTTTGATGAGTTATTTTACAAACTCAGAAATATGAGCTCTATAGTTTGTAATCAAGAAGGAGAGAAAAAAGTCCTCCTCAGCAGCTGATATAGCCACCAGGTTCATTAGTGGAAAATTACGTACTAGTAACTAATAGCTCAGGCCCTTATGAGGAGCCAGTGCATCCTAATTTTGCTCCTATTTCTAGCAATCTTTTTGGTATGGTTACTCACCAAATGGCCTGAAAGCTGCACAATGGAATCAGAGCAACCAGATGGGGGGGAATGAAAGCAAGTTATTCGTTCCACAATTTGAAATCTCTACTATAAGTTAATTCAGAAAAAAACCCTCAGTGTTTCTGGATACATATTTATCTCTGTGTTTCTTACAGGTCTTATTTTACATGGTGTTTATTTACTCTAGTTCAAAAATATTTTACTTTTAGTTATATTTGTAAGCAACAGAAATGAGCATATTAGTCCTAGACAGCTACAGTAAAGCTAGAATCATATCACAGTTGAACAATTGGTTAATATCTTCACTTCCAAAGAAAATAATTAACGCTAAGTTAAGATGACCAAGTTTTGATTGAACATCTAAATCAAAAGACCCTCCACAGTTATAAAAGCAAGGTGTATGCCTTGAAGACCTACAAATGATGGGATCAATAGACTAGTTGATGAAAGCTTCCCCAAGTTATTTATTTTTAAAGGTCTTTTCTTCAATCTTGTGATACCCTTCCAGCTGAGTTTTTCAATTTAGGGATGTGTGAAAATGATACAGTGCACTGCAATAATCACATTCGTGGACTGCCATCTGTGACCATCATCTTGGTCACGCACATACACTTAGTAGAGTGCTAGGTGGCTTAGAGGGGACTGTCTTTACAACACAAGAACAAGTGAGGGAATGACTTTTGATTCGTGTATTCACTTGAAATCTGTAAAGTTATGGGGAAGGGAAGAACAGCAAAGAAAATAAAGTAGACTGCAATAAACATACAGTGCATGGTGTTTGAGAGGAAGTACTGAATGAGAGCCTGTACATCCAGGTTTAGGATGGAAAATGAAGCACTTAAAGGGAAGGCAGATGGTAGATTTATAAATTACAAAAACTCCAATAAATATGCATACAAAATCACCACTTATCCATGGTCTATTTTATTTTGAAGTTCTTAATGTGGATTCTTTTTAGCCTTAAATCCAAATCCGTCCCCCAACACTGAATAGACATATCAGAAGGGAATTAAAACCCATTGGCTATTATAATCGAAATAGTGTTCAATATATTTTGTGGGATTATTTATTATTATAAAATTTCTTTATGCTTTACAACAAACCTGTGATTTGATGTCATTACTATACCAATGAAAGAAATCTTACAGTGGCATTTGAGTCAAAGTTTCTGGTCTTTGGATTTTAACCTGCAAGTCAATCTTAAAATAACAAAATAACTCCAGATAATAAATAACATCATAAAGAATTCATGGTACTGAAAAAGTTTAAAGACTTTTTAGTGACGTGACAATTCTGCACACTAAAATCCAATCCTATACCTAATTTGTATAACTGTAACCCTCTGTACATCACCTCTACAATAAAATTTAAAATCTTTTGTTTTTGCCAGTCCTGTAGGTTGAACTCTTGGCTTGAGTGCAGAAGATTCCTTTGCTCAAGGCTAGTGCCCTACCACTTCATCCACAGAGTCAATGCAATTGTGATACTCACAAGACAGTATGTTGGAAATGAACTTTACAACTTGGTGATGAGGGAGAGAAAGCTGAAGAAAAATGAAGGAGGCAGGAACAATATTCAATAAGAAATGTACTCACTACCTTATGCATATAACTGTAACCCCTCTGTACATCACCTTGACAATCAAATTAAATTTAAAACAAAATAGTTCAGTAAAATTAGAGGCCTTCAATTATAGCAGATAGATAGATAGATAGATAGATAGATAGATAGATAGATATCCAAACCTATGAAGTTTTGGAAACTAGTTCAATGTTCTGCAGAAAGAATTATCCTTGAAAATAAGCTTAGTAGTTTTTAATTGCTCAGATCCACATTTTCTGTATCTATTTTAAGGCCTGAGTATCAGTCTTTTTATGCCTTTTGTGGGACATGCCCGGAACTAGGTGACCCCGCCTGTTTTCCAGACTAGGAGCCAGGAGTGGCTAAGATGGCCCCTGGCAGTGAACCCAAAGGCAGTTCTGTGGGCTGTGAAAAATCAGGCCGCCTCTAGGGTTGGTTCCCTGACCCTTCCTTCCCTTGACTGACAGCTCATGCCTCCCCTTACAGTCCCCAGATACGTGCACACCCCTCCCCTTCCTGCCAATCTTAGACCTGATTGGCTCCTGTGCCTTATATTAGTTGCATGTACTTCCTCAATAAAAGAGATCTTGCACTGACTTGACTCCCAGACGCATCTGATTGTCCTCTAGTGAGGGAGGGCTGGGTGCGGGCAGTCTGTTGGCCCTTTCCTTTCTTGGCTTATCCAGTCAGAGCATGCCTTCCCCGTCTCTCCTGCATGTCGGGGTAGCAAGGGGGGCTAAAAACCCCAAGAATAGCACCCAATGTGGGGCCTGAAGGCATCCGCCAAAAGTGAAATTCAGGATTCAAGCCAAGGGAGTTCTGAGGTAAGGGTATCCCCGAAAAGATGGGGCAATCTCTCACAGCATGAAGATCCGGTGCTTAAAGCACTGAGATTCATGCTTAAAATCTGAGGTTTTTAGGATGTTAAGAGTGCTTCCTTCCCATAGAAGCCTTTGGGGAGGCACTCTTGTCTCCCTCATTAGTTAATAGGTACTTTTAGACCCTGGATGTTACTGTCTTTTTTGGTCAGGCCCTGGATACATAGTTTCACATAAGTGCTCATTCTGTTTTCCAAAGCTTTAGCAGTTTAATTAAATCTGTTGGACTGGAGGAGGAGAGAGCCATTCTTTAGTGGTTAACATGGTGTTCTTAAAAGAGAAAAACAAAGCCAAAGAAAACTCATCTGGCCTATTTGCCTTAAGACGGTAGTGGGTAGAAACTGGACTTTTAATCTCTTTTCAAAGCTACATATCTCCTATGTTTGATTTTGATGTAAGTCTAGTATTTCAGGTAGAATTTTTGCTATATGTTTAAATTTGAGCAAGGGTTTGACTTAAGGACATCTTCTATGCCAAATAAAGCTTAAAGAGGTAGGCAGCCATAAACTGAATGGAAACTGAGACATATATTAGACTATCAAAACTGTTCATACAGGAGGAAAACAAACTAGTGTATGGAGAACTGCAAGTTATAAAAGGGCTGGGAGACCCATTTGTAAGGAAATGGAAGGACTTGGTACAAATTATACTAAGTGAAGTGAGCCAGACCGAAAGAAACATGGACTCTATGGTCTCCCTTATTGGGAGTAATTAGTACAGGTTTACGTAAGTCATAGCAGAGCATCACAAGAGCCCAATAGCTATACCCTTATGAACACATAAGATGATGCTAAGTGAAATTAACTCCATGTTATGGAAACGATTGTTATATCACAGTTGTAACTACTTTCAACATCCCATGTGTATCTGTAGCTTCTATTATTGATGATGTTCTTGTATCACCTTCCTGTGGTTGTACCTACACTATCTCTGTAATCTTATCTGAGTATATTGGAAACCGTGTATACTGGTATTAGAACTAGGAAATTGAAAGGGAATACCAAAATTTGAGAGACACAGGGTAAAAAAAAGACAAACAACTACAAAAGCAATACTTGCAAAACTGTTTGGTGTAAGTGAACTGAACACCTCATGGGGGGAAAGGGAAAGGGGGAGGGACAAGGTAACAAAAAGTACAAGAAATGTATCTAATGCCTAACATATGAAACTGTAACCTCTCTGTAAATCAGTTTGATAATAAAAATTTGAGAAAAAAAAGAATTTTGGTGCCAGTTAGTCATTATTAAGAAGTGAATTCTGTAACCTTATAGCTAAATAAATCATATTTAACCCCCCCCCCAAAAAAAAAGGGCTGGGAGAAAGACCACAGCTCTTGTGTAAATAGTTAGAATCCTCAAAGAAATAGAAAATTGAAGTTCTCTACTATTCAGTGGTCATTGGAACAGTGTTTTCTAGGTCCTAGAGAGAGAGGTGTCTGAACCTGAGTTTTGCTTTAATATCCCCTTGTCTGCCATATCTGGGGCTGATTCTAGGAACTGAAGATAAGACGTTAACATTTTTGTGTTGGTAAAATCAAGACAATGGCAATTCTGTTAATAGACTGAACAGCATCTCAGAGGACACCAGGAGTTGCCCGAAATTTTGAAACAAAACCAAATGGCTGATCAACTAGCTACTAATGGGACTATTATAGCTACTGTACAGTCTCAACAAAACCTCCAAATGGCTCAAGGACTTCACGAGCTTACGCATTTAAATTGGAGAGGGTTACATCAAAGATTCCCCCGGTCCCTATAAAGGACTTAAAAAAGATCATAAGGACATGCAAATCATGTATGCCATTTATGCAGGTCCCGCCTCTTCAATCTCCTGGGGTTAACCCCAGAGAGATTAAACTGGCAAACTGATGTAACCCACTATGCTCCCTTTGGAAAATTAAAATATATATTCATGTCCATAGACACCTACTCACATGCTTGTTGGGCAATTGCTCATTAAGGTGAAAGGGCCCGCCATGCTGAAAGCCATTTCCTACAATGTTTTGCCATCCTGCGGCTACCACTACAGGTTAAGACAGACAATGGGCCTTGGTTTATAAGTGAATCATTACAAAAATTTTTCCAAATATGGAATATTAAACACACCACTGGAATAGCATACAATCATAGGGGTGAAGCTATAATCTAGAGGCATGATAAGACCCTAAAGGACCAATTAATAAAACAAAAAAGGGGAAGCAACCCCCATGACCAGTTAAGAACAGACATGCTTACATTATTTTAAATAAGTGAAATGAACTCCATGTTATGTAAACAATTGTTATATCACAGTTGTAACTACTTTCAACATCCCATGTGTATCTGTAGCTTCTATTATTGATGATGTTCTTGTATCACCTTCCTGTGGTTGTACCTACACTATCTCTGTAATGTTATCTGAGTATATTGGAAACCATGTATACTGGTACTGGAAGTAGTAAATTGAAAAGGAATACCAAATTTGAGAGACACAGGGTAAAAAAAGACAAACAACTACAAAAGCAATACTTGCAAAACTGTTTGGTGTAAGTGAACTGAACATCTCCGGCGGGGGGGGGGGGGGGGGAAGGGACGGGGGAGGAGGGAGGGGGGTATGAGGGACAAGGTAAGAAACAGTACAAGAAATGTATCCATTGCCTAACGTATGAAACTGTAACCTCTCTGTACATCAGTTTGATAATAAAAATTTGAAAAAAAAAACAAAAAAAGGAGATGTGGGACACGCCCAGAACTAGGTGGCCCCATCTGTTTTCCAGCCCTGGGGCCACATGTGGTTAAGATGTCCCCTGGTAGTGAACCCGGAGGTGTTTCTTTGGGCTGTGAAAAATCAGGCCGCCTCTAGAGTTGGTCCCCGGCCCTTCCTCCCCTTGACTGACAGCTCATGCCTCCCCTTACAGTCCCTAGATAGGTGCACACTCCTCCCCTTCCTGCCAATCTTAGACCTGATTGACTCCTGTGCCTTATATTAGTTGCATGTACTTCCTCAATAAAAGAGATCTTGCACTGACGACTCCCAGACTCTCCTTTCTTGGCTCGTCCAGTCGGAGTGTGCCTTTCCTGTCTCTCCTGCATGTCAGGGTAGCGTGGGGGTCTAAAAACCTTAACATCTTTGGCATTTCAAACCCTGTATTTGCTCAGCTTCCTCTTGAGGTGATTCAATATTTTCTCTTAGTTTTATGAATATTTGAGGTGGTTGTAAACAGCTTAAACCTGTAGTCCTAGCTACTCCGGAGGCTGAGATTTGAGGACTGCAGCTTGAAACCATCCTGGTCAGGAAAGTCCAGTAGACATTTGTCTATAACTAACCTGACTTAAGTTGAAAGTGGAACTGTGACTCAATTAATAGAACATCATCCTTGGACAAAAAAGCTAAGGGACAATACCCAAGCCCTGAGTTCAAGCCCTAGAATTGACAGACAGATGGACCAGCGAGGCCAGACACGCAGATACACAGACAGACACACAGACACAAACACAAACACACACACAGACACACACACACATTCAACTGATGCTTGATCACTTAAAACATTGTTTCACTAATTATCAGTTAAATAGACTCAAAGAATCAGGAAAAATGAAACAGAACCTTAATGCAAATGAAATAGCCTAATCTTTCTAGTTCCTGATTTTCACAGATTTTTTTAGCCTAACTGAACTCAATAGTAGGTGGTGTGTGAGTGTGTGTGAATGTGCACTGTGTATGCTTCATATTCTCATGACAAATGGAATCAGCCACTTTGAACTTCAAGGGATGGGAACTTGACTAACTTTGTATATGAGTGACATTATTGGATTTTTCATTTCTCCTGGGTTCCAATAAAACCAGCATGTATTGACCTTCAGGGCAGGTTAAAAAATCCATATTTTCACGGTGGACTACATAAAAGAAAAGTTTCAGATTAGATTTTAACTATTGATTCCTGTGCTATAATTTTTAACTAGGGATTGTAACTTCCTTCAGGAAGTTGCAGCTCTACCCATCTCTGACATTTGGAGCTACATGACCTTTAATAGTTCCCTTAACCTCTGTCACCCTCCTATGGTATAATGATAAATTATCTCACAAGCAAGGTCATGAGAAGGCATGGGTTGTAAGAGAGCTTATTGGATTTGATGTGAAGTGTGCAGTCCTGAACTAAAGCAGTGAGAATAAAAAGGGAAGCGAAGAGTTCAGAACTCCTGGAAGACAGGAAGAAAGCACAGAAATGATGACCAAGAGAAGTAGATGGAAAGTTAGCTTTCCTCAAAGTGGGAGGAGCAACACAACCCATCAAACTCATTTCCCTAACCCACAAAGTTCCTATGAGCCATCAAAGAAATTCTGAACTTAAATCCCCAACAAAGAGATTCTCATTGGCAAATTTCCCACAGGCATGCACAATCTCATGCTTAATAGAGTTATTCCTCTCTTTTCTAATCAGCCTCATCAGATATTTGAAAAGTAACAGGATGGTGACGAGGCCATAGCCTCAACCTACTTTCACCTAAAGATTCACTTTATGATCAAGAGAATCTCATCAATCTTGGATATCATAGCTGACCTATGTAACCTTAGCTACTCAGGAGGCTGAATTCTGAAGAATCAAATGTTGAAGCAAGTCCAGGCAGAAAAGTTTCCTAGACTCTATCATCAATTAACCAGCATAAAGTAGGGCTAGAGATCTGGCTCAAGTATTCGAGTGCCAACCCTGATTAAGTAAGTTGAGCAAGAATGAAACTCAGGGTCAAATCTAGAGAAACCCATCAAAGGCTTTTCTAAAAAAAAAGAGTACTGGGAGAGAATGAGAAAGAGAGAAACAGAGAGAAAGAGAGTTCATGTAGAAAGTACAGATTGTTATAGAATATAAAATAGTGTACAAAACATAGATTTTGGAATTATTAGTTACTACCAATAAAAACATACAATATACCATGATTTCTACTTTTTGTTAATATTTCAGGATCTAGGGAATCCAAGAAGTAGACGGCTATTATACTTAAGAAAGTAGTAATTCTACTTAATTCAGTAAAGTAACTTTATCTCTACTAAAAAATAATGCACATTTGGGTCTTATGATATTAATAAAATTTGAAATCTTAGAAAATGTCTGCTTATAACTAAAATAAATCCATTCCTCACATCAATATTCAAGTTTTAGGGTGATTTTTCCATGTAACCACTGAGTGAAAGAAAATGAAGGTATTGTTTCATTTATGCGCTACAGAACATAAAACATTTCAATTTGTTTCCTGATTTTGGAAATTATTCCATTACTGCGATCTGTTCTTTTGCTTACAGTTGCTTTGAGTAGATGTTTGCTGTCGTTGTTTATTCAGTTGCTGTTGTTGAGTGTGTGTTTGGCTTTTCTGATGGTCTTCTAAAATTTGGGGATTAACTCAATGTCTTTTCCCATTTTCTCAGTGGATAGACTACAACTGTGCATCATTAAGGTGTTGACATTTCCCTTTCCATGAATGGTGGATACATGATTTTGTTATTGTAAAAACCCTAAAGGTAAACTATCTTATAAAAATTTATGAAAACTAAATTGGACCCTTGAGATCTACAGATGTGTTTGAAGTTTACATTCGCAGACTGCACTGAGTCTTCTTGTTGTTACTTGAACACAACAAAACTAGTCACTGCCTAAAGGGATATGTGTGAATTAGGGGAAATGTAAATAAAATATCACGAAAAGTTCAGTTGATTTATCTGATAGTTATTATCTTCTCATAGAATTCTAAAGGGAAATGTGAAGGGCCTGAGGACAATAACTCCATCAAATATAAGCCTTCCTAACATTCAGGGACCTCATGTACTCTGGTATCTGTGTCATTTGTGACTCTGTCATGAGCCACATAACCTGAGTCTCCATGGTCAGCACATTAAACAGGAAAGATACACTTCTGGTCATTTTTCTGACCCATTCTCCTACTGATCTCTTTCTACAATCCTCAACTGAATCATCAGAATACTTTCGTCCACAAGTACTTTAGAGTTTCTGGACTTCACTGAAATGAGATTTAATTTTAAAGTATTTTGCGTTTTGTTTTTCTCTACATTTTCTTTCTTTTTTTGTTGGTAACAAAATTTAAACTCAGGGGCTTGTGCCCAACTCAGCTGATTTGGTCTGCTTGAACTCTACCACTTGCACCATAACACCAGCTCTGTTTTTTGCTGGTTATTTTGCAGATAGAGTCGAATGAACTTTACCTCTTGGGCTGGTCTGGAGTATAGAAATATAAATCTTACAGATCACAGCTTCCTGAGTAGCTGGAATAACAGGCATGAGGCACTGGTCCCTTCTTCTCATTCTCTTCTCTCTCATCTTTCTCATCCTTTCTTCTCCCTTTTCCTGAGAGAAGGTCTCTCTACTTCACCAAGGTTGGCCTTTAACGCACCATCTTCCTGTATTGGCCTCTCACTTGCTAGGATTATAGGTTTATGCTGCCACAGTCCACAGAGATTCATTTTAATCTTACTTAATTTTGTAGTGGGAATCAGTCTCTCATGTTCACAGTATAACTTCCAACCAGTCTGTTGTCATAGTCTTTTTTTTCTGCCATTCACTGAATTTGTAGGCCCTATCAGTACCAGTATTCCCATGGAGTTTGACATCTGAGGTCCTTCTGATCCAAGTATCATTTCTCTGGATGGCAGTACACCTCTGAATGTTTAATCTCTCTCACCAATCATTTCTACTTTTCCAATTCACAATGACTGTAAGGGAGTATTTCTACACTTTGTCAAGCTTTTCTTAATTATTTTCAGTCTCATCAATGTCTCTGCTACCTATCCATTGAATGGTCTGTTGTTTAGGACTTCATGGGACCCTTTCAGCATCCTTCCAAACAGTTCTCATCCTGAGCCACCACCATGCCAGCTTTTGTGCTCAAGGTTAATCTCTCTTAGCTTCAGCTGGCTGGTACAAAACCATCATAGCAGATGTGTCCACATTTCCACCAGAGCTAAGCTACCACACACAATTCTCTGGGGTACCTGCATCTTGGATGAGACACCCAAGCTGTCCTACCATCTCATCTGTCCTTCTCTACCCCTCAGGACCTCACCCAGCCAGGCAGCTTTTCACAATACTAAATTTCACTTCTTCATAGCCCCAAAGACATTCTACAGTAAGAAACCATTGCTGTAGTCAAAAAAAATGAGGGAGCACTTTCATAATGCCATTAGTTTAGGTACTCACCTTCAAATGCCCCTAAATACTCTGTTCACACACCCCAACTTCTCTGTCACCCTGAGCAATGGTACTTTCTCAAATGCTTTCTTGAACAATCCCATGGGCATTAATCTATTGACTCCAATTTTTGTCTCCTTGATTTAAATTGTTGATGATCTTACCTCATTCCCACCCTTCCCCCCTGAATTTAGTCCTCCCTTTTCTCCCACAGATGTATTTCCTGCTTGAGGACTGACTTTTTCTGAGGACACACACTTCTTGCTCTCAGGCATGCTTCCCTTAATTATAACATTGAATTTTCTCCCTGTAGCTCTGGAGTTCAGTGATAACAAAAACGATACGGCCACAGGAATACTTTCTGTATAGGTCAGTAGAATTAAGACGTTTTAGGGAAATTAGGTTTTGTAAGCACAGGAAAATGAATAGCAGGAAATTCTAACAATGGGTAGTTTCATGAGACTTTACAGTGTACAAAATGGTTCCATAAACACCCACATTCTCTCCTGTGCAAGACCACGTGAAGTTGGATGAAGTGCTCTTGTATTCAGTAGGTAGGAAATTACTGGGTTTAGAGACTTACTGAAAGTCAACAGATTTGAAAGAGTAGGTCACCTGAGCTCTTGAAGGATGCTACCTTTAAGAAGGTATATTTCAACTGGGCAACGATGGCTCACTCCTGTAACCCTAGCTACTCAGAAGGCTGAGATCTGAGCTTGGTTCAAAGCCAGCCCAGGCAGGAAAGTCTGTGAGTCTCTCAGCTCCAATTAACCACTAGAAAACTGCAAGTGGAACTTTGGCTAAAGGTGGGAAGCCCTAGCTTTGAGGGGAAAAAACAGGGGTGTGGGGAGAACACACTCAGGAACAATGCTCCCAGGCTCTGATTTCAAGCCCCATGACCAACAAACTAAATAAAAATAAATAAATAAGATACATTTCACCACATAAACCTTTCCACAAATCAGTCTGCTAGTCTGCTAGTATGCTGACTACTGTCTTGTTTTGTATTATGAAGATTGCACTTAAGAGATGCCAGCTTAAGTGTGACATTGTATGAATCCTCCATTTTCTTATTTATGTTTTGGGGTACAGAGGCATTCTCTAAACTCTGTGGTCTCAGAGCTGATTCCAGTCTATCCTGTATCTTTTAGCTGTGGTAAAATAGATTCACTCCTACTTGTATCGAATTACCTTAAGTACTTAAATTTCATTTTCAATGAAAGCCTGCTTAATGAATATTTATGAACATGTCCCTGCAGTGTTCATTCAATGTGTAGACTTCTCTTCACAGCAGGCTGCAGTTTTATATTTTGCTTCTTACTGCTAAAACGTTAGCCATACAAATCGATGTCGCTTAGGAAATATGAAAATAACCATTCCTCCTCTAATCTGAACATTTTTACCAAATCACCAGTACTAATGTTGCTGGAGACATAATAAATAACAATAATTAGAACGATCAACTTCTGCCTGTATATATGATTTACATTTTTGATAGATGACACAGGACTATAACAGTCCCAATAGAGATAGAGTTTCTGCAGCAAAACATTCATCAGGGCCAGTTGCTGGTGGCTTATGTCTATAATCCTTGCTATTCAGAAAGTGGAGCGCTGAAGATTACAGTTCAAAGCCACTCTGACAAATCTATGAGACTCTCATTACCAGTTTACCAGCAAAATTTCATAAGTGGAGATGTGGCTGATGTGGTAGAGCAGTCTCAAGCAAAAAAAGGCAAGTAAGAGTTTGAGGCCTCAGAACCTGCACACACACACACACACACACACACACACACACACACACACACACATCATATCTCAAAACATCAAGTATAGCCACTGAAACAATTTTAACCAAAAGCTATTCTTTTGACATTAGATATTATCTGGGGGAATTCTAGAGAGAGTTTATTTGAGTTATCTAGCTGTATAGTTTAATATAAAGATGTGAGAAATATTGACTTGCTCTTCTATTTTCTTCTTTTGCTTTATCAGTGAAAGTGATCATCTGTAAAAAGTTCGATTGTGGTAATGGAATCAAAAGTCATGTCATGCCTACTTACTCGGCATAAGGTAACTCCAGTTAGAACTTTCAGTAGGTGTTCTGATTTCTGATACTGTGTGGGCAAATGTGACAATGTGACATTGCCTTTGAATTCCACTAAAGTGAGTATATAACTTATCTGGTAATTGGCAAGAAAAAAAATGTAAGGATACAAAATTAAGGACATCTAAGATATGGCATTCAGAATGCAAAGCCCTGGCAACAAGTAGGTAGTTGTGTTTCTTCGGCTGGTAACAAGCTTTGCCTCCATCTGAAGCCACCACAGGCCAGTGAATTACGTGTCATATTCAGGTCCTTCCAATCCAGGGAAAGGGAACAACGTCATGAAAGTTGAGTGCATGAAATGTGTGGTTAATAGGATGGATCTGATCTATCAGATTAATACAAAACTTGACAGTGAGCCTGAATGTGTCACCCCAAAACTCAGAAGGTTTTATAAATAAGATTTATAAGAACTTAACTTTTTAGTGCTTTAATATTTTTTAAATTATTTATCAAAATATGTTAAATATTAAATTACTATTTACTTAAACAATTTATTATATGTCAAACTTTAAGTAGCATGTATTGATAACAGTGAGAGAAAGAACCCAAATATAAACCTGATAAGTAAGGCTAAATTCTTCTTATATATATCTGTAAGATTTAATTTAGTTGAACCCATATTAAATACCTGTTCTATACCAAGCAATGTGTGACAGTCACAAATAGATCTTAATAATCCTAATAAATCTGTGATGCAGGTATATTAACTTTAACACAAGCCTAACAGCTTAGCTGATGTTTATACGGTCACTGAGGATAATCTACTACAGAGGTTCATGTTACTTTACTACATGTGATAGAACATTACCCAAGTATATTTAAGCTACAATTAATATAATTAAATCATCTTTTCCAAAATTCCAAGAGAGAGGTTACTAAAGAATATTTTTTTCTGAAGTCTTTTTACCAAGAAAAAAAATCTACAAATTAAAATAATGAAGTTACACTGTTTAAATATTTTAGAAAATATTTAATTGATCAAGATGTATCAATTGCTTTAATGGCAACTCCTTTGTTCAACTATGTAAAGATAATAAAATAATACAAATGTTCACCTTTTTCAAGTAAACGTATTTAATTTCAAAGTCACTTAGAAATATTTAGTAAAACTAAATTATATTAAAATCGTAGGATTTTCAGGACACTATGACTCTAACAAAAATGGCTGTACTAAAATAAGAATGAATGACAGCTAAAATTTTGAATGACATTTGCAATCACTGAAAATCTGCATATTAATTGGAATGGAAGAATGAAGAACTAAAACACTGATGTTAAATTAACAAGAAATAAACTTTTAAAGGGTATAAAATATTTTCTCAATCTGCAGATAGATAATTATTGCCTATCTATTATCTATGTATCAATATCTATTATTTATCTGTCATCTATCTCACACTTCCACGTCTATGGTATATTTTAAGTAATTTTAAAGAGCGAAATATTGTAAATTAGTGGTACTAGAATACGTTGAGAACTTGTCAGTATATGCATTTTACAGAGAAAAATACACAACATCATCTTCCTCTATTCTATAGGCCAGCTACCCCAGCTTTAGAGTGGGAGCAGGCACTCTGTTTCTCTCTTCTGTTTTGTACCTAGAATTTTATTAATGGGGATGTTCCTCCAGATCCTGAGTTGGCAACTGACAGCTAAGGAGTTATGTGAGGAAGAAAGCTGAAGAAAGTATCTGAGTAACAGTATTGTTACCTAGGTAGATAACCTTTTAATTACTCTTAATCAGGAAACAAGCTACAGGTGAAACCACAGATCCTTTCCTGTTTCCCCTTGCATTGTACTGGTTTGCCAGACAGGGAGTTCCTACTCTGAACTTCCTAAATGGACAGTTTTATATCAAAACATTTTGAGTTCTAAAAAATGCATATAAAAATACCTACATCCCTAAAGAACCTCAATGGCTTATGTTCATTATCCAAATACAACCTCTGAAAATGTCACTTTTTAATTAAGTACTTAAAGTGGATTACATTATTAACAGCTACAAAAGGGAATTGTCTAGCACACTAACAGTGTTTTAATTAATATCCCTGTGTGTTATCCTCTCTTCCACAACCTTAGAAAAACCCAAAGTTTCAGTCAATCTTGTATATCTTTATGGTTCTGGATTGCTTTCATTTCTTTGTGGTTTCTTTATCTAAAAATAAATTAAGTTTCTAAAGAAAAAGAAAAATCTCAAAGTAGGTTTTCCAAGATTGAAAAGCAATCTGCCTAAGAATTCAAGTACAATGTGATTAAAAACACCAAGTAAGATTTCACTTCTTAACTAATCATGTAACCCTCAAGCTATATGACAGTGGTCCGTATATACTTGTATTTTCTGCCTTCTAAAAGATAATCCCAGAGAATATATTGACTCAAACTTTTAATATTAAAGTATCTCCTCAACAACTTCCTACTTTGAAAAATGCAATGCACAACATAATATTGGCATGCAAAACCAAATTTTCACTCTTGATACTTATACCTCATTGATTCTAAGGGTTACATCAACTTAATATCTATTATAATACAGAATAAAATAAAATATATGCAAACATTGTACAGCTAAATTTTTGTTTTATTTCTTTTTGTCCTTGAATTTTTATTTCATTTCTAACATGGAACTGTATCTTAATGCAACAATTATTTTTATAGTTGAAAGACTTCTATTGATGATCCTTTCAAAATTGTGTACAATAAAATATGTACATAGAGACACTTTAACAGATTTCCAAGACCATGTGACCATAAATGCTAGTATATCTCTTGTAGGTTTTTTATTATAGTTATTATTGATATATCCTTAATGGGGGCTGGGAATATGGCCTAGTGGCAAGAGTGCTTGCCTCATATACATGAAGCCCTAGGTTCTATTCCCCAGCACCATATATATAGAAAACGGCCAGAAGTGGCGCTGTGGCTCAAGTGGCAGAGTACTAGCCTTGCGCAAAAAGAAGCCAGGGACAGTGCTCAGGCCCTGAGTCCAAGGCCCAGGACTGGCAAAAAAAAAAAAAAAAAAAAAAAGATATATTCTTAATGAAAACAAACAGGCATATTTGCTAATTTGCTAATTACTAAACTAATATTCAAAAAGTAAATTGGAAATGCATTAATGCATGTATTTCGTCAATTCTTACATTGATAAATAAGAAAATCTATTATGGCTGATAATTTTATTGCTATAGTAAGATAGTATTGAACATAAGCTATATTCTGAATTTCCAGACTTATAAATGTGAGAAGTCAGAAAGCTAATTTATAAAAATAAGTAGTGAAGGAAGAAAGAAGTTGTGTTACAGAAATGCCATTCAATTATTTGAATTCCTTCCAAGATATACAAGCAAAACTTACATACAGATCTATAATAAAAATTACTGCTAATAATCTCTTAGCTGGCAATTCAATTAGCATTACATTCAGTCTCCAATTTTGTTGAAAGGAGTGAAAATTAATTGACTTGTAAAGGGTGTTTTTTTGTTTTGTTTTCTTTTTTACTCAGCTCTTTTGTTTTTCAACATACCAACATTTTGAACTTCCTCATTTGTTTAGGGCTCTGAGAATTTTTAGTTTCTATTGATTTTTCAGATTTATATTACAGAATTCATGAGATATAAGAAAGCATTCTCAAGGAAATGAAGGAAATGAAGAATATTTCCTCTAAAGATTGCTTTATCTTAGAAGATAGAATGTGTTTGAGCCACAGGAATCAGTAAACTCTACGAAGTAAGAGATGATGTGGTTCTTTATGAAGTCTCCTTCTAAAAGGACAAGAAAGAGGAACAGTGTGAAGTCTGGAGCAGGCAGAGAGACGATGGATTCTGCTTCAGGGGGATATTCAGATGTAAACTGTGGTTTGTTCAGAAGTGCAGGTTCTGAAACCTTTGGAGTCCTTTTCAAATATCAAAGTTTGTCAGTTTCATGTGTGTCACACAGTTATCTGCCATCAGGAGTTTCTCAGGAACAGATCTAGGCAATAATGCCAGTACATCTTCAAATTTTGTTTTTATTATTATTGTTGATATTACCATTATGTATTTAGAGGTATTATTGTCAAAGGGATTTCAGTTCAACATGTAAGCTTATGTCCAAATACTTCATGATCAACATTACCACTTTCATCATTTTCCCATCATCTGTTCCAAACCCACCCAAATCCTCAATTTTCTTATTTTCCATTTTCAAATATGTACTTTGAAACTTATGATTGTATTTGTTAAATATTCCTCTCTTCATTTGCCTATTCTACTCCCCTTGACATTACCTCCCTCTCCCCAACAAATGTCCAGCTGCCAAGTATTCATTTTGTTATATTGTAATTTTGTTATTAAAAGTAGTTGAACCACTGGAATCCTTCCGCTGAATATACTAAGCTTACGTTAACACATTGGTGTATATATTCAAATGACTGTATATAATTATGTATCTATTGACAAATACCTAATGTCAACATATGAGATAAAATATACATCCTTTGTCTCCCTGAGCATGACTTACTTCACTTAGAATATTTGTTTCAGATCCTTATAAAACTAATAGTTTGACATACTAGACTTTTGACTTTCTAAGATGCATAAGTTTAACTATTTTAAATATATGAAAATAAGGTTTGAAACTATTGGATCATATTATCTATATCATCTTTTGGCTCTTTAGGTAAGCCTGATGAAAAAAGTAACATTGTGATATGAAATTACAAAGATAATGACAATAACAACTGTACTTACTAAAGGCAACTACCATTAGAAAAGTTTTTCCTACATTAACATCTTTAAAGTTCAGAGCATCCTAGGGAAGTAGACAATATTCCCATATTATAGATGTAGAGACTCAGAAGAGAAACTAAGAAAAATGAAACAAAAATCATTTGTTATGCAATTTGACAAGTTTTCCCTGTTGTGACTGTTCACTCCATTAAAAAAATTATTATATTAGTCAAGGAAATTGCCTTCCATAGAAGGTACCAAGTTTTATAGAAAAAGGAAGATGTATTTTACTTTATATAATTAAAATAAAAAATAAATTTCCTATCACCAATATCAAATATCTGCTTCTCTATTCTGAAAAGACTGTAGATCTTGAAATCTGTTAAATGAAACAAATAAATTTGAGAATTTCAAATTTGTAAATGTAAGTCAACTTTGGATGATATTTTAAATAATTTTTGAGCATAGAATTATGTAGAATGCATTTCTAAATCATAATATGAATTTATTTTATCCCTAAGGAAATCTTCTCATATTTGAGATATGAATTAATAATATACTTTAAGTCATGAAATATAGGATTTTAAAAAACTTTGAACTAAATTTTTAAGTAAAGTTAACTTTATATATGAAAATTTGCTGAGAATTAATTACACATGGCTGTCAAAATGTGAGATGATTGACTTCAAAATTGACACAGTTGTGTGTTTGTGAGCCATTTGATTTTTTTGGTTTCCTTCAATTATTTATTTTAAATTTATCTTATTTTCAGGATGAGGTACAGAGGAGTTACAGTTACATACATAAGTTAATGAGTACATTACTTATTACACATGTTACCCCTTCCCTCATTTTTCTCCTTCTTTCACTCTCCCCACCTTGCCCCCCTCACAAGTTGTATAGTTAATTTCCGACATATTGTCTTGTGAGTCTTTTTAGTGCATTGGTTCACCCATTATCCTTTTTTTCACTATTTTGATGTTTTCCCTCCTTTCCCTAATCCAGATAAATGTATGTATATATAATACCCAGAGTACCAAAATCAAATACAGTAGTAACAGTGGATAAACCATAGGAAAGAAAAAATGTCACATAGTACATTAAAAATAATAACAACAAAAACTTCTTGTTTCCATATCTGGAGTTCATTCTGCTTAGCATCATCTTATGTGATCATATGTACATAGCTATAGAGCTATTGTGATCCTCTCCTATGACTATCCTAGACATTTTCTAATTATTACCAGTGAAGGAAACCATGGAATCTGTGTTTAGACTATGTTACCCCATCCTTCTTTTTCTCTCCCTTACCTCTACCTACTCCCCTACCTCCCAAGTTGTAAGGTTGATATCCAATCTAATGTCAAGTGCATGTCATTGTTGCATTAATTCGTCCTATGAGCTTTTGTTTGTGATTCCATTTCACTTCTCCTGGTCAAATAATCTAATATGCAAGACACAAGATACAGAGAATTAAGAGAGATAAAAGAAAAAAATAAAATTAATCAATCAATTAAATAAAAACCCATACAGGGCATAATAAGCACCTCTTGTTTCCATTTCTTGGAGTTCCAGTTGATACACTACATTATATATGGTTCCATGTGGATTATTGAGATGCTCTGTTAAGAATCTCATAAGCATATTCTAGTTCTTACAAATGAGGGAAAACATGCAGCCTACTTTTCTTTGGGTCTGGCCTACTTCACTTAATATAATGTTTTTCAAGTCTTTCCATTTCCTTAGTAATGGAGCAATGCCATTCTTTTTGATGGAAGCATAGAACTCCGTTGTGTATATATACCACATCTTCTTGATCCATTCATCTACTGAGGAGCATCTGGGTGAGTTCCATATCTTAGCTATGGTAAATAATGCTGCAGTGAATATGGTTGGGCTGGTAACTTTAGTATGGCCTTGTTTGTGGTCATTTGAGTCAATGTCCATAAGTGCAATTGCTGGATCATAGAGGAGCCCTATGTTTAGTCTTTTATGGAACCTCCATACTGCTTTCTGGAGTTTTGGGACAAGTTTTCATTCCTATCAAGAGTATAGTAGTGTTCTTCTTTGGGTGCATCACCACCAGCATCTGTTGTTATTAGATTTTTTTCATCATAGCCATTCTGACTGGTGTGAGGTGGAATCTCAATGTTGTTTTGATTTGCATTTCTTTTATGGCCAGAGATGTTAAGCATTTCTTCATGTACATCTTGAGTATTGCTATTTGCTCTTCAGAAAAGTCTCTTGTTAAGTCTTTAGCCCACTTGTTAATGTGGTAATTATTTCTTTGGAAGTTTGTTTTGGGGGAATTTAATTTCTTGAGCTGCAGGTATACTTTAGATATGAGGCCCTTTTCAGTTGTAAGCCATTTGATTCGCTTATCAATTTTAAGTGAACTGCATCTCAATGTTCATATGAACATTAAAATTAGTTGAAACTAATAAGAGGAAAGTTTTGTGATTTCATAGTTGTTAAATGGTTGAAGAAATACATGCAAATCCTTCTCACTTACAAAGCATTTTCTATTTTGAAAGTACTGTTAAATGCATAAATACAATGCAGTGAATGCAACAATTGCTATGTAATTATGATGTAAAATCATTGTAAATTGCTGTCAGTATAAAAATACAAAGTACTTTAACACTGGAAGATAAGCTTTTACCTACACAAATCCTAGTTTCTTCCAATTATCCTGCCACACAAAACAGCTCTAATATTCTGCAGAAAATGGTCTGCAATATGTTTACTGGCCAGAATTTTTTCTTGCTTATTTGTTTCTCTTGCCATGTTTTTAATGTCCTCAAATAGTACCAGCCATAATTAAAATAACTAGATATAAAAGTCTATGTTGCCATGACAAAGAATATTATGTGAAATTAAATGTGAATATGCCCTCATTAGAAAACACAGCTTTGTAATTTATTCATGTTTTTTCAAATCAGCTGTAACTATATTTTTGCTAGATTAATCACCCCATAGTTAAAAGGAAGACAATGAGAAATCCAAGGGATGCTTATAAATATAAAAATCCAATTTGATGATTCATAAGCTTTAGGATATTGCATAAATGATTCTATCCAATAGAGATAAATTTGTATTTATGTTATTAAAGAATGATATATCACTGATTGTATATAAATGTTTGAAGCCAAAAATGCCTGCAGAGGCCAGGAAGGTAAAAGTATGAAGCAAGTCAGGTACAAGGGTATGGAGAATTTATTCTTCTCCTTCCAAAACAGTCAACTAATAGTCACCTATAGGTTATTGTTTCTAAAATTTCACATTGCTCAAGAAAAAGCATTAAGGTGGATTATGTATTACTATAAAATATTCCAGGTTTCTTTTTCAGTATTGATCATTTGTACCATGTTACACTGCTTCCAAAATGGTCACCATTGATTCTATGTGCCTCATATACACATGACACTCTTGTACAAGTGACATTGTTGTCAGCAATAGTCTCTTAACAGGGCCACAAACTGTTTTGGGGCTTAGGACCTACATGGTTACAAACACATCTTGCATAGTAGGGTCTCAAGCTTTCCTCAGGATTTTTAAATGTTTTTATAATTGTGAAATATGGAGTCATACTTTTATGCAAATTACTATTTTTTTTCTTATGGAGAAGTAAGTCATGTGCAGGTCTTGAGAGCAACAGGGAAGCATTTTGCATGAGAATTAAGAAGCCCTTTCAATTCTTATATTCTCAGGTAAGTTACTTTCTTCAGGTAAGTCAAATCACAGATTCAATATGTCTGAAAATGAATGGCATACAAGTGCATCTAGCAGAGCTCAATCACAACAAAATCAGGAAGAGACAGCTCAAAACCACATTGTTGTGTTAAACCACTGCTTCTTGGATTAGTTTGACAGGCAATAACTCAAAAGCAAAACAAGTCACTCAAGTATGAGCCTTGGTCTCCCGTTCATAACTTCGGGCTCACTAGCCTCTGACACTTATTAATTAGCCCAGGAACATCAGGTTGGACTGCTATATATAAATGTTCATCAAAATATAATACCATAAATCCTAAAATATTAAATATATTTTGTAAATAAAACATGAAAACTGAAAAGCTATTAGGATAAAAAGGAGGACAGTGAGAGAGGGGACAAGAAAGAGTAATTTGAGTTTAATATGCTCATACATGTATGAAATATCCTCATAAACCTGATTGCTCTGTACAATTAAAATATGGTAATAAAAATTCATATATTCACATTTTAATGTGCTTATCATGTGCATGTTCGTGTGTGTGTGTGTGTGTGTGTGTGTGTGTACTAGGGTTTGAACTTAGCATTTCATTCTTCCACTTAACTTTTTCACTCCAAGATGGCACTCAAAGCATTCAACTACTTGAGCCACATTTCCACTTTCGGCATTTCATTTGGGTGGTTAATTTAAGAGTCTCATAAACTTTTCTGCATGGGCTGATTTTTTAACTGCAATCCATCAGCTCTTAGCCTTCTGGATAGTTGGAACTACAGACATGGGCCACTGGCTTATTTATGCATTTTAAAGAATAGTTAGCTTCATGATACTGCTTGAAGCACAAGTTCAAATAATAGATTTTTCTCAGAATGAGTTGCTTGATTTTATTTATTTTATTTTTTTATTTTTTACATTTCTGTTTATTATTTGGGGATATGGGAACATACAAAACTGGAATCAGGTAGAATGAAATAGTGATGCAGTGACAGAATTCTGACGAGACCAGGGCTGGGGCTATGGGCTTCTGCATGGAGTGGGTGGGTGGGGGCCTGCTGACCTTGAAGACTGCAGAAGCTTGTTTTGGCCCCGGTGTGATTTAGAGTTGTGCCACTGGACCAGATATGGCCATGAGGGATTTGGATTGTGTCCACTTGTGGCACCTCTGGGCACAGGTAAATGGCTGCTGTTGTTACGGCAGGGTTGAGCAGGAAGGAAGCATCAAGAGCAATGCTCATAGGCTGTCAGGCTAGATTTACCTCCCCTGGTGCAGGGATGCTAAGTTTACTCCCTTATCAATGCTCCCCTTTTCACCCTCTCCCTTGGGCACACGACCAGCGGGCAGCCAAGGTGGAGCAAGAAGACACGGGCTAGCCTAAGGTGCACGGATCTCCTTTTCCTCCCTCCTTACTCACCAGGCGCAGATGGATCTCAGAGAGGCTTCGGAGAGCAATCCCGAGTTGCTTGATTTTAGACTAGAACACTGAAGTATGATTTATATTATTAAAGAAGATGCTGTGATATTCAAGTCACTTGATATACATATGATTAACTCAAGTTGCCAATTCCAGATTATATTTTTAAAGGTAAAACCTGGAATTGGAATAATTCTCTCATTCTTGAGACACCCCATGTATCTCTCACAAACCTATTAAACCAGTAATCCTTTCCTGAGTTCCACTTCCTAAAAATTACCTAAAATTATTTCATTTTCCATGAGATAATTACTCCAAACTCTTAGGCCATATTCCTTAAGTCTTTCTTTTAGAGATTTTTTAAAGCAAATAATTAGTAATCATGCTTTTTTCCTGAACTATAGGCACAATTATTTTTCCTATTATAATTGGTAAAAAAAAAACTATATTCACCAATTCCATTCTACTTAAAGCTTGAGGGAAGATATTAAAAACCTATCAAAATATACAAATGCACAATATATTGTTCTTTATACCACTTGATTTTTATAAAAATCTGTTTCTATATTTCTTTCTAAAAATTTCCAATGGTATTAGACCAAATCAATGTGGCTATTACCTTAAATATAATTTTGTAAACAGTAAACATGAGAAATGCCAAGGAAAACCAGTACTTCATCAGAAGATATTGGACATGGTTTTGCTCTGGTTGCTAAAGCCCTGAATATGGCCCGCTGTAACGATGTAAGGAAACATTCAGTTAAGAAAATGAGAACTGAGGAAAAATAGGCCTTTATTATAGCCCTCTTCCAATTAGTCATGTCTTCCAAATAATATAAAGTGCTACAATTAGTATTTATCAATACCACTTTTTTCTTCATAGTGTCTGGTCTGGACTGTCAGAATTTTTATATACGAGGGAAAGAACATGGTAAGAATTCACAGTAGTCACTGTGAGTGTTCAGTATCCTTTCTCATTTTACCCTTCACTTTCTATATGAAGTCTCGTTGTCTCTGTCTCTGCCTGTGTTTCCCTCTATCTCTCTGTCTTTCTGTATCTCTGTCTCCCTGCTCCCCAATGGCTACTTTCAATAAACGCAATGCAATCTCATTGTGAAAATGTCTTGAGAGTCCCTTATGTGAAAATTCGTATTTACATTTTCACATGATTTGAGTTGAAAAAATTATTATTTTCCTAAAGTGAAACAAGTGAGAAGATGAGATTTGATCGCAATCAAAACAAAAGAAATGAAGCCTTTATAGAGATGAAACAAAACTGCTCTGAATCTCTAAATGCATTACTGGTAGCAAGTGAACCTGAATGTAGAAAAAAACAAATCACTACAACTACAACAGCAGATTACAAAAGTCAACTACATTATTATCTGTGGTACTTAAGTTAAATATCAAGTCAAAATGAAATATAATGCTTGGAATTGCATATGCATTTCAAGTTCCTGCTTTACAGGAATTTTAGGCTTAAAATTTGAAGCCATTTTTAAAAGTAATTTGGAAAAGTAAGGCAACAAAGTTCTTGACAATAAAACACATCTGTTAAATTCTAATTTACTTTTATATTGTGTTCATTGACTGTAGAGTTCATATCTCAAATTATAAACTTGGTTAATTTTAAACATCCATGTATTTGTCAGACACAGATGAGATGCTGGAACAGAGAATTTCATTGTCTTTTTTCCCTCCTCAGTCTTCAGTCTCTCCCCTTCTCCCTTTTGATCAAACCCATCTTCCCTCCTCCCCTATACTTCTCTCCTCTTCCCTCCCCTCTTCTTTCTTCTCTCTCTCCTTTCCTAAAATCAGTGAATACTATCTCAGAATGGGAATGGACAGTTTGTCAGAGGCTGAGTGTCTGGACTACTTTATAATCATTTGTTAACAATATTTCTTCTCTCACAAGATGGTTCCAAGGTGAATTTGTGAAACAGCATGAACTGTAATGGTTGGGCTAGTTGACAATCCTAGGAAAAAAGTACAAAGAGCTAATATTTCCTGCTTTGAGCATCAAAGGAAGAGGCAAGACCTGAATGATAAATACACAGTCTCACAAAGTTGCAGATGACTAAAATGAAAATAGACAAACCAATGGGGCTGATAGGTGTTAGGGCAGCAGCTTCCCCTTCAGCCAGGAATGATGTGCACCTGTGAAAGCTAAGTAGCTTTTGTGCCAACCTGAGATTTCTACTTTCCTTTTTTGTTTTGTGTTTGTTTTGTTTTTGTAGTTCTGGTGCTTGAACTTGGGGCCTGACCACTATCCCTGGCTTCTTTTTGGTCAAGGCTAGCACTCTACCACAGTGCCACTTCTGGCTTTTTCTATGTATGTGGTAGTGAGGAATTGAACCCAGTGCTTCATGTATACGAGACAAGCACTCTACCACTAGGCCATATTCCCAGCCCCTCCACTTTTCTTTTACGGTAAGATATAAGACTCAGCACAAAATTAAAAGGGAACTAAAGATTAGCTCTTAACCAAATCAGTCATATTTTCCATTATTGTAGGTACAATCTCAATGGCAAAATGCCATTTATATCTCCACTACCTTTCCAATACATATGCTTTATGAACTGATGAATCACTCAATCATTCAATTCATTCATTAATTTATTTTGGAAATGTCATTAGACTAGTTTGCTGCATATATCATGTAGAACACTTCCATGAGTTGTAACCCAATTATCCTTTATTTCATTTCCGTTTTCCTCTAGTGGCCTTAAAGTGTTTGTGTTTTGTCTCTCTTTTCAGAGTGGAGATCAATATTAGAATTGCTAGATTCATAAGATGTAAGGATTGTTCCACATTTTGTAATATTTCATCCTTCTTCTTGGTATTTTACAACCTAAGGTCCTTCTATTAAGATCTAAAAATAATAAATTATATCATGGTATATCTGTTCAATTAATAAGCAACTACAATGCTTGTCCATATCAGTGAACAGGTTTTAATATTAATATTAAAGGAAGCTCAGGCAGAGCATTACATAGTTCAGTGTGAGGACTTTGGAACTATCTGGGCTTATTAAAGATTTTTTTCTTTTTTTCTGAATAATTATTTACTTATTGTCAAAGTGATGTACAGAGAGGTTACAGTTTCATATGTAAGGCAGTGGGTACATATCTTGTACGATTTGTTACCTCCTCCCTCTTTTCCTACCATTTTCTGTGTGACATTAGACTAATTATCTATTTTTTCCCCTGCCTTTCCTGGGGTTTATACTCAGGGACTGGGTGCTATCCCTGAAATTTTTGCTTATAATTAGTGCTTTACCACTTGTGCCACAGTTGTCATTGATAGTGAGTTGCCTGAGATGGCTTTGAACTGCAATCCTCAGATTTCAGTTCCCTCAGTAGCTAGGGTTATAGGCATGAGCCACCAGCGCCCAGATGGACCAAATGTCTTTACGAGGGCCAGGGTTTAGAGAATGGAATAAAATAATTAAATTATCTTCTGCAGATTCTGGCACAAGGTAAAGCCCAATCAAAATTTCTTTGACTATCCACTTGAAACATGACTTGAAACATGTCTGTAAAGTAAAATAAGAGCATCAGATTTGACTGCCATAGTAACACAGAGCTAGGTTCTTGCAAACTGTACCAAATTTATTAAACATTAAATAATTACAGTGAAAGTCATACCTAATTGTACCATAACGATCACAAAAACTGCACTGAGAGCTATTAATAATCAATAATTAATGTTCCACTTACATAAATAAATAATTAGCAAAATTACAATTGGCCAAATAATAAATTCCAATGTCATCATCATTTTACATACATTATGTATTTAGTTCATAAAATGACATTAGAAATAGAATTCTTAATGTAGCTTTACAGATTAGAAAATGATCTGAATTTAAAAATTTACATGTAGAAGACTAACTGAAAAGAAGTAAAAGAGTTTGAATTATAATATATTGTTTAAAATTTCATGCTAATAATTACCAAAGATAATTTGTGGTAAGAGATAATATATACATAGAAATATGCATTCACATATACTCTCTCACACACACACTCACAAGTACAAGTTTTCTTGAAAGAATGATGGCTTGGATGAAATTCCTTGTCTTAGATATGCAGCTACTAAATAGGCACAGCATTCAGGCTGTGTCTTCACGTGGCCAATTTCTTCAGAATTTCTGTCCTACTTTTAGGCAGCACATCTTCCTAAATTGGTAGTGATGGAACTGACCACCATTAGAATACTCAGGTCTATGCATTATAGGTCAATATTTAGAAAAATATAGATTCTGAAATAAGGTACCTTATTTTTTGTGTTATATAATTTTCACATTCACCATGTTCTAGTCTTTATGTTTTCATAAAGATTAGTATCTGCATAGGGTAAAGCTAAACTAAGTGAATAGATAATGAATATTGATTAGAGTTTGATATCGTGCCAGCCACTTCCACATATCATATATTTAAATGTTATTTTTATTGTCAGGGTGATGTACAGAATGGTTGCAGTTACATATATAAGGTAGGACATTGCTTGTCAAACTTCTTACCTCCTCCTCCTCCTTCCTCATTTTTCTCCCACCTACCCTCCTCCCCAACTCCCCACCCCCGAATTGTACAGCTGGTTTACAACATATTGTCTTGTAAGTGTTGCTGTTGCATTGGTTCACCTTTTACCCTTTGTCTCAACATTTTAATGTTCCCTCCCCTTCCCTAATTCAGATAAACATATATACAATACCCAGAGTATCAAAATCAAATACAATGACAACAGATGTTAGACCATAGGGAAGAAAAACTAAAAGAAAAGGCCATAATTTCACATATTCTGTTACCCTTCTGTAGATGAATGGATCAAGAAATTGTGGTATACATACACAATGGAATTCTATGCTTCTATCAGAAAGAATCACATTTCCTCATTTGTAAGGAAATTGAAAGACTTGGAAAAAAATCATATTACTTGAAGTGAGCCAGACTCAAAGAAATGTAGACTCTCTATTTTCTGTCCTTGCTAATAATTAGTAAATGTCTAGAATAGTCCTAACAGATTATTATAATAGCTCAGTAGTATGTACATATGATTACATAAGATGATGCTAAGCAAAATGAATTCCAAGTTATGGAAATAAGTGGTTTATCATTTTTGTTTTTATTTTCAATGCACATATTGTATTTTATACATATTAAGGGTCCTACTTTTAAACAAAGTAAGTTGCAACTTTTTGCATATTTTCTCTATAATTACAGTTATTTTAATTTCACGTGTGACTCCTTATAATAGGTTAAATTATAAATCCATAGAAGTATTAAATAATCCAAAAGATGATTATTGTGTGGTAATGTTTCTTTATGATAAAAATTTGTACATTTCTTTTTCATTCACAGACGTATTCATGGAGGCTTTATCAGCTTCTAGAAGTGAGGTGTTTAATCCAAGCTTGTCATTACTTTCCTTTACTGTAGATGATCATATTTCTTTTTACACTGATTTATGTTTCCTGCTGCAGCTAGTTTTCATACAATCTTTGTCACCTTTCCTTTCTAGTAATTCACACTCAATTGTGTTCTATACTAGAAATTAGCTTGTTGAACAACTGTATTCTGAAATTAAAATTTAAAGAGAAAAATCATCCATGATTGTCACTAGTGGCTCAGGCCTGTTACCATGGCTACTCACGTGTATGAGATCTGAGGATTCTGGTTTGAAGCCAAACCTTGGAGGAAAATCTGACAGAAGGAGCACATGACCAGAAAGGGTGAATAACTTGAGCCTCTAAATTTGCCGGCCAGCATGGCTATTTCTAGCATATTTACTATAACCCAAGTCAGTGTCTGTGTGCCATGATAAAGAAAATACTACTTTACTTTTTCTGGGTGGAGATACTGAGTCTTGAACTCAGGACCCAGGCATTATCCCTTCTTCTCCTCAAGGATGGCACCCTAACACTTGACCTATTGCCTGACTCACTTATTATATTTAATAGATTGCATTGTTAATTTTGACAATGATTCTAGAGTTTACCTGATTAGTTGTAAACTAAAAAGAATCTGTAGTAGGAGGGCATAAGGTGTTTTTCATTGGACACTTTTGGAAAATATGAAAAGTCTTGATTAGGTAGTATTCAACAGCAATACATCGCCTGCCTGCTGACATATTCAGTCTACTGATCTGTCATGGGTTAAACAATGTTTTCATATAAGTTTGTTCATGCCTGACATCTCTGTAGACAGACATGAACATGAATGAATTAATTATACCTTCCTCATGCAAAGAGGCTAGTTATTTGTGAAATGTAAAGCCATAAAATTTGAGCTTTTTCCAATAGGAAATCGATTTTCATTGATTTGTTCATACATTCTTAGAAAATATCCCTTAAGATCAGGAGAATGCATTAAAAGCTGACAGGCTGGGGTTAGAAATGCAATCTATAATTGGTGGAATGGAGTCAAGAGTCAAGTTAGCCAGACCCTATGAAATTTGTATCTATAATCTTGGCTTTCTTGACAGGATGCCCATTCCAACTAATCTGCAGAATCAAGTTCAAACTGAAAGTGAATGTGAGTCGGAGGGAAGGAGAATAAAGGGGGAGAGAGGAAGAGAGAGGAAGGGAGTTAAGGGGAGAAGAAGGGAATGGTTGCCACAATTAATGCTACTAACAACTGTGATGATAACAATTTTGTGTCATTCCAAAGAAAATTTCCTGGCACATTCACATACTGGTGTTTTATCTATTGAGCATCATCATGTCAAGTATGGCATTCTTTTTAATATAAAGTCAAAACAAAAGCAAGTTAAAATTGAAATAGTTATCAATTTATCAATCTATAATTTCTAGTCAGCAACAGTCCATACATGTTTGCTTTAGTTTCTTCCTTTCAGTTTCTCCTTCTCTGGGCTTTTCACTTTTACATACCACCACTATCCCTCTGACACAAAAGTACACCAGTACACTCCCTACAATTTCTCTACTTTGCACTTTGTCTATGAATACCAAGTTCCTAAGTGAAAGTAGATATATTAGCCCCAGGCCTCTTTGCCTCTAGCGAAATATGAAGCTAACCACAAAGCCGGCAAAGCCTGAAAAGTTTAGCTGGCTCTTGATTCATGAAAATTTAAACTCTTTCAAGAAGGAGCAAAGGGAATTCCAGAAGTTAAAATGAAGCAGAAAATTCTCTCAAATTCAAATGTAACAGAACAATGAGTCCTCCAAGAGATGTAGCACTTGACATAGGTAGGGACACAAGACCACTGGACCATGGTGGCTTGTCAGTGAAGATGACACAGGTCGTCATATACTTGGCCAGAGAAGTTTGGATACCCTAGCCCTGTTTGGGGCAAGTTCTTCACATGATCCTCCTTCTCTCTTATTAAGGTTAGCGAGCAATTTCTGACCATAAATGACAGAACTTTTACTAACTCTAAAAATAATGGAATTTCAACCTATAGATTTTCAGCCTATACATTTAATCTTTTTCATTACACCCACACCCACCAAAAAAATTTAACAAGAGACTCTTATAATTGTCTCTTGATTGGAACAGAGCAGAGTAGATGAGAACAAGTAGATAAAGAACCAAGCATTATACTTTGGCTGTTACTAAGACCTCTGGCTTGATGTACTTTTTGCATAAAATGAAGTGTGGCCTGTCTTTGCCAGAGTATATAATGGCACATGGACATGAGCCAGTGGGGCTAGAAATTCAAGAGGGGAGCATGTCAGCATCTCTATGAGACCTACCAGCCGCCTCTATCAATGCCTCTTATCTGTCTTCCTCTCTCCTCCCAGGGCTGTCAACACTGGGCCTGGCACTCTCTGAACTGTCAACTGCCACTTAAGAAGACTCAGTGAGAAGGTCTTGTGTTTCTGAGTACTTCTGGTCATTAGTTCCAAGTTATAATGGGCTGGATGATTACAATTTGGACTCCTCAGTGTGCCTACTCTATGCAATCTCAATGGAAACTAAGTCCAAATGCTAACCATACTCATCAGTCAATCTTGAACATTGCTGTCACCCTTACTTTCTCTTTGTTACAAAATCTGGCATGATTTCATACTTGGATTCTGAGAGAGTTTTGTTTTTTTCTCACTTGAGGCAACACCATGCAGGGAACTAGAGGGACATGTGCAAGAGTTTTAGGAAGGTATAATCCAGCCATTGACCATCACAGACTTGGGTAAGTGTGTTTTATTAAGAGAGTTAAGTGCTCATTCCAGTAGCTAGTTGTTTTGGTAGAAATCACTGGATGCTCCCCTCACCAATGTAAACTCTATCCTCTTTTCTTCTATTATACTCCTAATTGAAACTACAGTACAATGCATTAATGAAATGTTCTGTATTAATATAATAGCCTACTGGGCACTGGTAGCTCATGCCTATAGTCATAGCTACTCAAAAAAACAGATCTAAGGGGCTGGGGATATGGCCTAGTGGCTAGAGTGCTTGCCTCATATACATGAGGCCCTAGGTTCGATTCCCCAGCACCACATATACAGAAAATGGCCAGAAGTGGCGCTGTGGCTCAAGTGGCAGAGTGCTAGCCTTGAGCAAGAAGAAGCCAGGGACAGTGCTCAGGCCCTGAGTCCAAGCCCCAGGACGGCCAAAAAAAAAAAAAAAAAAAAAAACAGATCTAAGAATCAAGGTTCAAAGACAGCAAGGTAGACAAATCTGAGTTACTCACCTCCAGTTGATGAGCAAAAGGAAAAACAAGGTCTGTGCTAGTGAGAATGTCAGCTATTAGTGAAAAAGTGACTGAGAGCTCCGAGTTCAAGCCCAGTACAGGCACAAAAAATGACAAGCACTGGGGCTGGGAATATGGCCTAGTGGCAAGAGTGCTTGCCTCATATACATGAGGTCCTGGGTTCGATTCCTCAGCACCACATATACAGAAAATGGCCAGAAGTGGCGCTGTGGCTCAAGTGGCAGAGTGCTATCCTTGAGCAAAAAGAAGCCAGGGACAGTGCTCAGGCCCTGAGTTCACGGCCCAGGACTGGCCAAAAAAAAAAGACAAGCACATAATCCTAGCACCTACCTTATTTTCATTTGGGAAATTTCTTCTTCAGAAATGCACATTTTATATAGTGGTCATTTATCACAAGGGATATTACTTGTTTCTTTATCTATTACTATTAATTTTTACCACAAAGCTTTGGTCAGACAGAATTTTAATTAAAATGATTATATCTTCTTTAATTCTGTCTTTACATCTCCATTTATGAGTATGAACTTACTAAGTCATATGTCTGGGTATGTAGATAGTTTCCAAGGTTTTGCTATTTTCTATTTGCTTTATAAATGCTATTTCACTGGGAATAACCCCATGGAGAACTATGAGAGGTACACAGGGATATGTATAGACACTCAGCACACAGGATTTAAAAGGTTTACAAGGCTCCCCGACCTCCAATCTGGGTGGATGCCCACAGGCTGTTTTACAAATAAGGGAACTCAATACGGTAAAATTCTCCCCAAGTGCACTTATTGAGCAAGTGACAGAGACTTGAAATTCATATCTATCTGACTCCAAACCTTATCCTCTCTCCTCTGGGTCACGGAACTATTTCCATACTAAAAATTGGCCCCATGATAAAGTCTCAGGTGCAGAATTGTTGCATACGAGTGTGATTATCAGTATGGCCCTTGTTACTTACCCTTAAATGAAAATAACAGTGGAAAGCAGACAAGGAAAAAGGACCAAACCTATTGTCTATGTTCCCTAAGATGTCTTCCACTTTAAGATCAGAGGCAAGCAGTCAGACTGCATTTATTTTCCCATCTGCGTAAATTATAGGCAGAGAAATTTAGTTACTGGCATATTTTTATATGCAACCAAATTTCCTGTGATCTTGTGAAAATACTAGTGGAGGAAATGCTGTATAGAATTGAGCACGTGGTAAATAAGATACTATTGTGATAAAAGATTTAAATATTTGTTCACAATTGTACAGGAAGAAATGGAATTCTTAGTAAATACAGGAACACATATTTAATCTGTGACTAAATAAAAGGCCTTTGTGTGACAAAAATTGGAGAGATTTCTTCAGCCAGAATAAAAATAAACGTTAAGGAGACAAAGGGAAGCTTTCATGGTTTGAGATACACCATTATTATGATGTCTTTTCAACAAGTATCAATGCTCTCTCTTCCTTTTCACTGGGAACAGTGGACCTTTGGTGAACTGACAGTCACTTCGAGCCCATCCACAGAAACTGCCTTAGGTCACATGGCACCAAGAGCTGTTGTTGCCATCGCAACGGCACTATGATAAATTAGCCTGTCTCCACAAAGTATTTGGTTTGCCTCCATGCCTTACAAGGTGCCGTTTTGATAGTCTCCTTGGCAGTTTTGAGCTAATCTCTGATTCAACCCTTCAGCAGGCTTGCTACCATTTACATATACTGAAGAAGTGAAAAAAGAAATTAATATTTTTGACTTATGAGATACACTGTGTAAGTGCTTCTGAATGGTGATCATATTTAAGTATTATTTTTGCATTCTTATGAAGTTTGATTATTGCTTTAAAAGCCATTCTATGCAAGGTTAATATGGATTTATTTCACCTTTTAGGTACTTACCTATTAGTGTCACTTAATAATTGAGATAAACTACTAGACCTAGCAAAGCTCGTGGAAAAAAAAAAGTTAGCCATAAAAGCACTGATGCTTGTAATAGCTTAAAATAATTATTTAATTATTTCTCAAAAATTAGTACATTTTTATTGTTTGGGGGTTACTTTCGTAATAAATTCTGTGAATATTATAACAAACAGTAAGTTTTCTTCCTAGAGGTACAATGAATTTTTAAGCTGTTCTTTTTTAAGAAAAAGATAGTTCCTGATATTTAAATGTAATAAGGTTCATAGATATGGGAGTGCAAATAGAATAAAACATAGTGTGATTCCAGGCAAGGTACATGGGAAGTTAATGTATAATTTATACTTAGCAATTATGCAAAGTGCTTTCAATTTGCAAGATGCCTCATATTAATTTCTCTTTTACTCTTCAATGCTACTTGACATTGTGATTATACCCAGATTACAGATGAGGAAAAATATTTGGGAAGATAAGAAACCACCAAAATAACAAGGGGATAATAATAGTCCCAAGGTAAATATCCAGTGATTCACTCCACATAGATTCCCCATGCCATGTTATTGTCAAAACTATGTGTAGAAAATAACTACAATAATATACCACTTATTTCCCTAACTTGAATTTCATTTCACTTAGCATCATCTTATGTGTTCATATAGGCACAGCTCTTGAGCTATTGTGATCTTCTGCTAGGACTATCCTAGACATGTACTAATTATTTCCTATAAGGGAAACCATAGAGTTTATGTTTCTTTGGGTCTGGCTCACTTCACTTAGCATGATTTTTTTCCAAGTCTTTCCATTTCCTTACAAATGGGGCAGTGTCATTCTTTCTGATACAGGCATTGTGTATATGTACCACATTTTCTTGATCCACTGATCTACTGAGGGACATCTGGGTTCGTTCCATTAGTTATTTTCAACACGCCATGTGAAACTGTGCCTTTTTCCCCCATATTCCTTTCCCATGGTTTTACCCCTGATAGCACTGTAACTGATTTTAGTACCCTGGATATTGTATATAAGTGTACTGGAACTAGGGAAGGGAAAGGAAATACCAAAATCAAGAGACAACGGATAAAAAGACAAACCAATGCAACATCAACAATTACAAAACTATATGGTGTAAACCAACTGTACAACTCATGGGATGGAGAGGGAAATGGGGAGCGGGGAGGTGGGGGAAAAATGAGGGAGGAGGTAACAAGTTGGATAAGAAATGTACTCACTGCCTTACATATGAAACTGTAACTCTTCTGTACTTCACTTTGACAATAAGAAGAAGAAAGTATGTGTGTCTCTTTCCTTAAGCAAGAACAAAAGGATTTCCATAAGCTACTCATCATTCAAAGCATTATCTCTTTTAAATGAAATTTAGCCATTTTACAATCTTACGGCATTCCATATAAGGATATCATTATGTTTGGATCTTAAATGTACATGCCAAGGTAAGGGCAAATTTGCCAGCCTGTGGTTCTATTTCATGGAAGGAGTTTAGATTGTTGCATGCCCTAGAAATTGATATTGGATCCCTGAACCTTTCCTCTCTCTTCCAGTACCCAGTTCCTGTGAGGTGAACATGGTTCTTTCAAGAGGAAATATTTCACCATTGGCCCAAAGTGGCAGAACTGAATGACCACAAATAGAAGCTTTTAAATCTCTGAGCAAAAACAAATCTGTTCTCCCAGGTATTTTGTTACAGCAGCTGTGACAAAATAGTAACTAACACAAATGCCAAAAAGTAAAAATTATATTATTGGAAATATCTACTTCTTCATTTCCAATTTATCTTATGCAGAAAATCAATCACATCAGAGGAAAATAAAATGATAGAAATCTCAAAAGTTCCAAATTTCAGATTTCAGGCATAGCATTCTCATATGGGTTACACAATCAGACAAGGGAGAGCAGTAACTAGTTTTATTATGGGAGGAGATTGCATTTTCTCCTCCCCTGAACATGAAGGTTTCACTTGTTTCCTCATCCCATGCCACTCCAGGCATAGGTGGTCCACACATAAACAGAATGATAGGTATCACCAGAGAGCTTGTTCAAAAGAAAGGCTGTGAACTCCCATGCCAGCTTTCCTGACAGTTTTCTCCCTTGCACATTAGTATTTGGAAAGCACTTCATCACTCCACCATCTGCCGTTTGCCACGAAGCATCACAAAACACAGAGCACCATACATAGCCCAATGAACTCAAGGGTTTCAGGTCAAATCTGCAATAACTTTTAAGGTTTAATGCTAAAGACCTAACTTCATGTATCTCTTGCCCATTTTTCCCATGAAATATTTTGGGAGATGGCATTATGCATGGAGACTGTTCCTTGAGGAATCCATGCTTAAATGCCAACATGAGCCATTGAGACCACAGTGTAATTCACTAGGAGCCATTAACATCTACAGGTAAATTGGTGGTTTAATAGTAGATATAATTAAACCTAACTCTGTCTAGGTTTGAAATTATATAATTTAGGATGCCAGGGACTATATATTGGATACACACATTCTTTTGAATTAAACATTGTTGATGCAAAAGTCTGCAATATGAGAAGCTTGTGTTTGAGAAAGTCCTAGGCTAAAGAAAGATGTGAGACAAGGGTGCTGGGAGTTGGGGCGGGGTGGGGGGGGGAAATGGGGCGTTCAACAAGGAACAGAAGCTCCACATATCCATGCTTGTGAATCAAGCCCAGGATTAAAATAAAACTTGCTTTGCTTTTCTCTTCTAGATGCCAAATATCAGTCTTTATTTTTTTTTTGTTTTGATCTTAATTAAACCTCGGCTTTTCTCCCAATCAAATATTACTTGACTTGAATCATTCAAAGAGAACTTCCTGATTTTGTGAGCGCTAATATAATAAAATGTATAGGCGAGTTATTTCCTAAAAGTGAATAATAAGAAGAATATGTTTGGGAGATGTTATTCAAATAGAAATGTGTGTCAGAGATGGATGGGGTATGCCATTCCGTATTCCAGTGTTATGAATCAATACTTAGTGATAGTAATGACAAATGGTATGTCTTCTGAAACTGAGTTTAAGCTCTTAGAGTCTGGAAAGTTTATGTGATTGTATTTTATTCTTTAGATAAATTAATAAACCTAAAAATATCTTTAGCTTGCCAATAGTTCTCACTGAAATATTTGTACAGACATTAATATTATGCTAACAGAATTAGAAATGAAAGAGGAATGATTATTGCAAAATCCTACTATGTCAACAAGCCAACTCATATTCATTTTTCTCTATTTCCTTCTGGTCATTTACAAGCAGTGTCTAATTTTCCAATGTATCTTTAAAAGGTGATCAATACTAATCACTCCAGACATTGGCAGGCCCCTGGACTCACAGGTATCTGCCGTCCCTTGGTCAGCTCAATCCTGCCTAGCTTCAGAGCCAACTCTGCCTTCTATGGGCTTTAAAGCCAGCAGGGACAGGTGGTGTTGCTTTGGTGGGAAGGAGATGATGGGGTAGGAATTACCATATATCTAATTAAATATTCAGGTTGCTTAAAATATCAAGTATAATAAATTACACTGAATTCCTTTTATGTAGTTTTCCCCCTCATTTTGAATTACTTCTTTAAGATAAATTACCCAAAGTAAATTTATGAGGTTTAGAAATGCAAATACTTTGTGGGGATCTTTAAATACATTATAAAAATTACTTTCAACCACACTGATTTTACTCCATTTCTAATAGTTTGGGTGGAGGCAAAAGTAAGCTGTAGAAATGCCTCAGGTATTAGTATTCACAGTTCTGAATTAAGAATCACTGGAGTAATATAATGTTCTCATTGCAATCCTGCCAGCCTGAGTAGAATTAATTAAATATTGTTTTCTAATGTAGTACATGAAATCTCTTGTTATTCTTTTACCTGTTGAGTTGGAATTAAAACCACATTGGCAAAATGCTATGGAAATTTTTCTGCCTTCTTATTTAACTTGGTATGCTGAAAGGTAAAAGAGAAAAATCAAAGCAACCCTAAACCATACTGTCTCTAGGACACTGTTTTCCACATCGTTCTCAGTTCTCTGTATGGGATGAGGAGAGAGAAAGGACACCACTTAATGTTGGAAATAGGGGGAATGGGGAAGCGGAGTACTGTCTTTTATGTCAAAGTAACTCTGAAGAATCCACGAGTCTGGAAAAACCATCAAGGCACTGGTCTCCAATGGCTTGAAGTAGCTGTATATATTTCCAGCCCCTACCTCACAGTAAGAAGGTATCATCTCTGTCTCAATAATAGGACTTTCTGGCCAAACCCCTTACACTTAAGTATTCTTTCAGAAAAAGGATGAGGAAAAGGTAGTTTTCTTTATGATGGAGAGCTTTGGGCCTGCTAGGTTTTGCATGTTTCCTGCTTCTTGAGCTTGACCAGAGGCAATATACTATGTAGATATTTTATATACATGTTCTACTTCTTCAGATTTTAATGATTACTGGGCTCAGTTTAGAAAGACCTTCAACTGTCCCTAGGGGAGAAAATGCCAAGAACTATAGGAGAAGATCATTTACAATATTCTTATTATTAGAGGCTTCCAAAGACCTTTTCAAGTGGTTATTAATTAATCAAAAATAACCTTAGTAAGATGGACCTTCTTAATATTTAATAAAGGAAAGAGAGAGAGAGAGTGCTACTGTGGTGGGCAAAGAAGATAGAAACAACCTAAGGATTCAACCAATTTTTGCATACATGATAGAAATGATGAAAACATATTTATAATTTATCAGAAATGTGTTTACAAAAAGTGATGACAGGTTAGTGAGACATGTGGAATTTTTCAAGGTTATTATGGCTCTTCTATATCCTTCCAAGGGTGGAAATTTCCAGGCTGAGGGTAATATTTGACAAGCAAAATCTTTTGGTATGTGATTCTTATGCTTCTCCTATGTACTTCATTGGATGTCATTGCCCATCTGCTTGAATTTTTTTTATATTCCAGAATGGATTATATAAATACTCCAATGGCCTTTAGCAGACCAGAACAAAAGGTGTTCCACTCCTGTGTGAGACAATCATGAAGTAGGTACAAAACAAGGATGATAAAATACTGAATCTTATCTACTAGTAATGTGTCTTAAATTCGTTTATCAGATCCTTATACTGAGCAAAGTATCAAAAATGAGATTTCAATATAGTAAGGTATCAGAAGATTAATTGCATAGGACAGAAAATGGTTGATCTAAATGACTATGTTTTTAGTGAGCAATGCAATCTTGTACAAAGAAAATGTAGAAACAAGGAAAAGGTGGATACAAATTCTTACTGGGATTCTAATCTGACTATATGAGGTTAAACACATTCCTTCTCTACTTTTTCAGTTTCCTGATCTACAAAACCACTACTAGTAGTGGTGAAATATTAGTTTTGTTTATCTTGGAAGTAGAAAGACAAAATTGTCTATGGTGCCTCAGTCTCTTCAAGTAGAAAACATAGCATTGGAATTGCTGACCTCAAATTTAGATCTTAATTTCTTAGTACATTGCAAAGATATTTTCATTCTCCATGATTAAATTTCAAGAACCACACACCAGCTAATGTAAAAGACTTTTATTTCTCTAAGAGCAAGAGATCTCAGAGACTTACAAATTCTGCCATGTCTGCTACATTCATTTTGCTTCAAGGAAAGGTTGAGCGCTGGGACTTCCTCTGCACTGACAAAACAAATCTGTTAGAGGAAGTGCTGCTGGATCTATGAATCCTGTTATTTTTACTAACCATTGTTATGCTTTCTTGCAATGCCCCAAGTGATGTATTTCTTATCACATCCATTGTCATTGGCAAATCAGATAACCTAACTCACCATGAGAGTCCAACAGGCCAATACATGCCCAAAGGAGGGCCACATATGCAGTCTTTCTGCTTCTCTCTTCAAAGATTTAGGATAGTGCCAGAGCAGGAATGGGAAGTCAGGAACACATGCCAGCACTCCCTACCTTATCTATGGACTGGATGCCAGAAAGACCAGGGCTCTTTCTCGCCCCCTTGGCCAGCCTGGATTCTCAGAACTTTCCTAGACATACTGGTCTAAGAATGAATGTGAATTGCCTTGGAGGATAATATGAAATCTTTGATTTCCCTTGCTCTAGAGTCTTTTACAACTCACTTGAATTTGAAAGTTCAAACTGTGAAAAGTGAGAATTTTAAAAAATGAGAAAGAAATTGACAGTGTCATTCATCTAAAAAAAAAAAAATCAGTAAAATTTGAAACTTGAAGTCATAGGCTCCAAGAGGGAATGAGGCCTCATTTGAAAAGGGGATGGGTTATTTGGAAAAGAGAGCTTAGCAAGTCAATAGAAAAGTACTGAAATTGTTATGTTTTTTGCATCAGGTAGGTAATCAGAACTTTATTGGCAGAAGGTGTCAAAGGTCTCAATGTTCCTTGAAGCTGTAGAGAATACCAAAATGAATCAATCATTTACTACCTGAAAGGTGGTCTTCATCCTTATTTTGTGTCTGTTAGTGTTTTCTGTCCAATTTTACTACTATGTTAATTAGCAAGAAGAAGCATAAATGCAAGAATGCTGTCTTATAATTAAAGCAATTTACAGGTGGGCCTGTAAGAGATGGAAGTAGAGTAGGCCAGAAGAAAGGATGAGAAAGCACACAATACGACATCCACAGGCTCCTTCAGTTGCTGTGGCAAAGGAGAAAACATTCGTGGCCTGGATATTACATATGCTAGTTGAGTTGTAGCTGAATGCAAAAAAATAGCCTTATTCTCAAACACATGCAAAAAGTATAGCCCACTTAGAAGAAAAAAAGACAATTAAAAATCAGCAAGGAAACAAATATTGAAGTGAAAATTGAAAAGAGAGATGAGCAGGGGAAAATGATTCTAAATTCTTGGAGTCGAAATATTCTCTTATTTTCTTTGAGCTTCTAGAATTAGCTTACTATCCTTAAGGTCATTAGCTTAAGAAATTTTTTTGTTTGTTGTAGAACTGAAACTGAAACAAGGAAAAGGCTGAGTAAAATGAGACCTAAAAATAGCGAGACAGGAAGTTTTTCCCCCTTCACCCTAAATTCATGTTAATAAGATCAACTAAGAATGACACTCTATGCTAAAGAACCCTGAAGAAATTTTAATGTAAAGAAATTGCTGAAGAATTTTATATGCAAACAAAAAGCCTCAGAAAGTTGTATTTTAGAAAAGGAAAATAAATTGGCTGCCTAGAGTCACTTAATGTGATTTTATTACAAAGTTCTTAAAAAGTGTAAATGATTTTGGTCTGGAATCCTTCAAAATTCTTTAGAGAAATAAATCTCTACTTCAAAAATAAACTTTGTAATGGATGGGAAATAATAATAAAGATTCTTAGTCTTCTGAGTCTGTGCTGAGGAAAAAAGAAGGGAGAAAAACCCTACACGTATTTTAAAGCCAACTTCTAGAGGGCACATCAGGATTTGAAAGGATGTAATAAAAGATCCCCTTACAGCTCCCTGAAATATATGACAGTATTTCAAGGAATCTGGCAGAGACTGACACCAACTCTCATTTGAGACTTTAAAATAGAAGACAAACTGTCCCAGCTTTCAGCAATCAAGTGAGTGTTTTTGGAAGCCCCCAACGGCTTCTGGCCTGCAGGTGTACTTCTCAACCTTTTTTCTTTTACACCCTGTACCTAGAAGACCAAACTGATGATGAGCAAGTCCTGGTCTCACCAAAAAATATTTCTCATTTTAATCACCACCTAATCCCTGGTTTCCTTCTGTCTCCCTTAGTAAGGAAATGGGCAGATATTATAATAGAGAGCCTTACTCGTTAAAGAAGTTAAAGAAGCATGTTTGCATTTCATATAAATTCCCTGTGTATATTCTTCAAATAGTCAAAGAACAAAGATTAAGCTATCTCTGCCATGAAGCACTGAGGCCAGAATTAAAACTGTATCATCTGTCCATGACAGTATTGAGCCTGACTACTTCTCCATTCCCATACACACTTTGGTCAGTGGTCAAGTCTTACTTGTTTTCTGTCCAAGCCATTTCCTTTTCTCCATTCTAACTTTTTCCCCTTAGATCCAGTCATCAGTGTCCTAGATTGGGGCCCATCTATTTTCATAAGTCCATAGCCCTGATGAAAGCCATCATTGTTACCTGTATCCAGCATAAGTTCCCAACAGAATGTCCAATGTACCTCCTGAGCTGCCCAAGTTTACACTGCAAGTCATGTGTCTCTGCTAAGCTTCTCTAGACCTTTACAAGTGCTATTCCTGCTGCACCAAAGCCAATTTCTGTGGCAAACCCAAAGATTCTTTACTAATCACACAGTATCCTACTTGTGTTTATCTGCTGAGATATTTTCACCACTAGTACTGAATCTCACTTATGTTCTGTTCCCAACACTAGAACAGTGTCACCGTGTACATACTCAGAAAATACATCTCTGCTAGGTGGATGCTTCTTACATCATTGTAATTATGAGGGTTCACAGAATGGTTACAGAATTTGTAATTACAATTATGGTCTTCACTTACCCCAGATGTAAGCCAATGTAAGCCATACAAGATCCACTCTGTGATTTGTCCTAAGATAAATAGTATATTGGAGGAATTAATATAAAATACTCAGATATAATTGACAGAAGTTTGCCACCTTTGCCACTCAAAGCGTCTATGTAATCTTAAATGATGCCATTTTGTAAGAATAAGTCTACATTAGAATGACTATTATGGGTTGCTAGACAAAATTCGATTGACCTATAACTTTGGGTTATCATGATTTTCTTTATCCTTATATGACATCTCTTAAGAATGATCTTTTTCAATGTCAAAGTCAGTTTCATCTAAACAGATTGTAAAAATCCTCACCAGTAGATGAGGAGAGTGAAAACATAGCCAGGCAGGTGTCTCCCCCTGTGGCAAGGTCGCAGACAGGAGCTGCGATCCCTGAATGACTCAGTTGGGCTTCATAGGTTCTGTCCAGAGAAGCAGGAAAATTAGAGGATTTGGGAAACCTACTGAAAAAGTGCCCAATCTAAGATAAATTGGGGGAAAAGAGCATAGAAAATAGGAGAAAATTAGTTTCTTAAATAACCTATGACATTTGATTCATATCATCAAATAGAGTTTGTTAAGAGCTGTGTAAATAACCAAATTTTGGATGCCAGTCTGGCAATAGTAAAATCCACATCAAAAGATCTGATGATTAGTTTTTATACTAGCTTACCATTAAAACAACTGAAACATAAGAGCTGTGTTTTAAACAAGCAAAATGTATCCCGATGTCCAATATGTACTGTGTAATGTTGTGAGACAAACAGCTTTGACTCTGACATAACAGCTGCAGTACGGCCTTCCAACTCAGATGTCTTGAAGGGCAGCTTAGTGATTCTCAGAGTAAATCAATAAAATTCCACAGCATTTAGGGCCCATGCTTGCAAAACAAATTAAGCCCTCTGTGTAAACTCAGATCGTTTCCCAATAAAGTTTCCAAAATGAAGTGATCAAATGAGAATGTCCCGGGTACTCTGAAGAGAGTATTTCAGAAGTCAGTAGCAGTATTTCAGAAATCAGTTTTGGAAAATAGAATTCTCTTTATCACTTTGTAAGGAAGTAAAGAGATGAGAAGCACATGCATGCCTGCTTTACATACAGAAAATGAAATTCTGGGATGAACAAAATAAGAAATGCTCTTTAGGGAACAGATAACAAATGAATAAATTCCAAAATGCGATTGCAAACAGACTGAAGTGTAATTGTGTATTATACAAATCTAGTACACATAGAGTGGACTAAGCAACTGGAAGCTACTGAAAGACAACATTTGAGATCCCACACACACATGCACACACACACACACACACACACACACACACACACACACACACCCCTTTACCACCACCAATAAGAACAGTACTCAAAGGAAAGGACTAGTTTACAAATCTTTTATTTATATTTCTGTTTTTTAGTTACTACGTTCTATGTATTGTCTTCCTTTCCTTTCTTCTGCAAGAATAGACCACACAGAGCACAGTGCCTCTATTAAAGACAGTATAGACACATGAATTTTTTTTCCATCTTCTGTCACAATATCAGGAAAACGATTTCCCCAGAAGTTAGAGAAAATAAATTATATTCTAGATTTTGGTCAAAGAGTGTTAAATAAGCATTGTTCAAATTAGATAATTAGAATGAAAATTAGATAATAAAAATACCTAAGTTCATTTTTAGCTTATTTCCTTCAGCTCTACTCTGTTTTGGTCTTTTAAAAATAATTATGCCAAGAGAAATGAAGTTGAAATTACTTAGCTGTAAAACTCGATATGTTAGTGATTACTTTGGTGACCTAGAAACATAACATTTTATAATCTATCAAGCTTTCCCTACTATATAATATGGGAAAAAATATCATAGACCCCCCCCCCCCAGAAAAAACCCACACATACCAGGATTCCTCTAAGGATGAAATGCTAAATTTAGCAATTTTATTTAGCATTTATTTAGAAAACTGAAACTAAATTGTTTGATATACTATATTACTCAATCAGTGAGAATATATTTTTTTCAATCCCAGTCTCTGTGGTTTTCCTTCTATCTCTGTCCTTTGCATGTTTGTATTTTCCTGAAGCACTGAAGACCTAGAGAGAGTTTGAATTTGGACAAATAATTCTAAACAAACCTTGCCTTTAAAAAATAGGATGTGAGGGTCACTCTCTCTATTTCTTTATACTTAGGAAAACCTAAGCAGGACAGAAAGGTAAGTAGAGTTATTCAAAATCACATTTAATAATAGAAAAAAAGTAATAGAAAATGGTTCACGGGAAAAATTCATGGCTGTTCATTATTCATTTATGTGTAAATTTGTCCACTCTTGATACAATTACTTTCTTTCCCTCTGTTTAGTTACTACATTTGCATTAGCAGGTCAAATTGATAAAAACATATTCACATCTCCATTCAGATGCATTCAGAGCTATGATCAGGCTCATAGATGAAGATCAAGGTTAATTTTAGTTATCTAAGACTCTTGGCATTAACAGATGAACTGCTGCCAAAACAAGGTTTATAAAACTTGGGCACATTTTAAAAGTTTTTATTTGGCAAATTCATGATCGTAACACTCGAAAATAGAATGTAACATAATTGTGAGGCCTTCCCTTTATTATCTCTTTCTTAAACATTATCTTCCCAGCATCTTTAGTATTTCAAAAAGCTTTGCTCTCTGCTGTCCTCTGTGTCTAGTAAGGAGACAACACCAGGAGCAGAGGATTCACCAGCTGCTCAAGAGCCTTTGGCTGGAGATGACTGAGAAGAACAGGGAAATCGGAGCACAAAATCTGTTAGAAAGTAACTTGATTACAGATGCATCATTTCTTTCCTTGTTGACATGTTTTACAATTAACATACACAGCTATTTGATACCCATAAGAAAATGGTCTTGAATGATAATGAATTTGATTCAAGTCAAAAGAATGGAATTACATCAAATAATAATAATAATAACAACCAGAATTGAGCCAGGTACAGTTGGATCATGCCTGCAATCCTGGCTATTCAGGAGGCTGAGATCTGAGAATTGCAATTCAAAGCTCCTGAGGATAAAAGTCCCAGAGATTCTTATTTCCAATTAATAACCAAAAAGCCTGAGGTGGAACTGCTACTTAAGTGGTAGAGTACTAGCTTGAACAGTAAATCTCAAGGGCAGTGTCCAGGCCCTGAGTTCAAGCCCCAGGACTGGCATACACACAAGAAAGGAAAAAAGGAAAGAAAAGAAGGAATAAAAAAGAAAGAAAGAAAGAGAGAGAGAGAGAGGGAGGGAGGGGGGGAGGGAGGGAGGGAGGGATGGAGAGAGAGGAGGAGGGAGGGTGGGAGGGAGGGAGGGAAAGGAAAGGAAGGAAGGAAGGAAAGAAAGGAGAGAGAGGGTAAGAAAGAAAGGAAAACAAGAAAAACAGCAAACATTGTGTGTGTGTGTGTGTCAGATGGTGAATATTTTAGGTTTTGCAGGTATGTAATGTATATGAATCTTCATACTTCTACCTGGAAGCGGTACCTTGACAACATATAAAAGAATGGGATGCTTGTGTTCTCATTTTTGGAAATCAGAATTTCCTAAACTTCATTTTAAACAAGTTCTGTTGTTTGAACTCATGATCTGGGTGCTGTTCCTTAGCTCTTTCACTTAAGGCACTATCACTGTAGTCACAGTGCCACTTCTGGCTTCTTGGTGATTAATTAGAGATAAAAGTCTCTCTGATGTCTGCCCAGGCTGTGTTGGAACTGCAGTCCTCATACCTAAGCCTCCTTCAAATCCTAACTAGGATTTGAAACATGAACTACTGGGCTTCAGATTCAAATATTTTTTAAACAGTTTGAAAATTTTTCAATGTATAAACTTCTATCATAAAAGTCATTAAGATACTATATTAATTTCCCAGATATTTTTATTATCCAAGTTCATCCTTTAGCTGACTTAAATGTATATACACCAAAGAAGCAATAGTTTCTGTTTTCTACTAAATTATGGAAATCCAGAATTTGATTCAGGCAGGATTGGATCACTGCTGAAAAGTAGAAGGAAAAGTATTGGCTTTTTGCCTATATTGTTTTGATTATTAATTCAGATATGTTGTTTCTTATTCTTTCTCTGCAATGAATTATTTTCAAGTATTTTAAAATAATTTTGTTTCTTGGGGGATGTGTGGGTTGGGATATATGGGAGGTGATTAATGGAAGAGATGTTAATCAAGACACATTATTTCTGTAAGTTGACATGTTGAATTGAAACCCATCCTACAACTATTAAATATAATAAAAATAAATGAAAATTATTTTTGTTATTCTCAGAAACATTCTAACTCTTAACTCTACTAATAAAACATGAATTATTAGTTTTATTACTGTTTCCAATGTCTACTAAACGTCTTTGTTGCTGGCTCAATAGGAACTTTCATTTATCCTTCAAGGTACTTGTTTAAAGTCACTAGGGTAATTTTATTTTTATGTCATTTCTGAGATCTCTTTGAAAGTGAGTTGATTATGTGACTGATGGTTTATTTCTTACAGTGAATGGTTGTGGTTAGTGTCTTGTCAAATAATATACAACACTATTCCTAAAGAAGGTTCACACTTTGTGGTGACAGTTTTACAACAGAAAAGGGCAAGTCCCTAGTTAACTATAAAGCATATACACACAACCATACACACATGCATGCACACACACACACACACACACACACACACACCCAGAAGCACAAAACACACAAATCCCAAGAATAAGAACAAATTATCCAGTCCATTTGGCTCCCCAAAGCTAGTAGCTAATACATTGTTATAAGAGTATATATTTAATAGAGTTTAGGCATGTTGTAGATTTAGGATATCATATCACATTATTAGTATATTATAATTAGTATATTTAGGTAGATTGTTTATGCACCATACCAATGTCTAAAGCAAATAGAGAAAAGCTTTAACTTGTAGCATTTTCTAATTTCCCTGGTATGAATAATCTCATTACGTCCCTTTTCCAAGTACCAATGAGACATCACTGAATGCAGAATGAGAAGAATGGCATGATCTTGGTGCTTGTAAACTAGCATAAACTGGTGTCACAATCCCATTGCCTATGGAAGAAAGTCTAGTGATTTTTCTGATGATATATAGCAGTGCAACTGAAAGTCAAAATTCCTCCTTGAGTCTGCTTTCTCCAGAACGATGTATTTATGCAATAAGATAAGGTCCTCTCAATGACAAAATATCACAAGATATTGAAACAAAAACTTGGCTTTAAGAGAATATACAAATAAAATGTCGCTAGCAAAACTTAGTATTGCTATATGTAATGGGAGGGACATCAATAATAGAAACAATCTCTTATAAATGTTGATGAATGCTATTAAGATAATCTTTTATTAGTTATCTGACATTTTCCAGTCAAATCATGGCAAATCAAATATAATCTTGAAGAGTATTTCTTTTATATGTGGTTTTTAAATTCTCTCCATTGTTACCTTTAACAGATCACCATGGCTTTTCTGAATGCAGATCTGATTGACTGCAATGATTCATGTACTCCAAAGGGAGCAAGAACAGCATGCTATTCTATTAGTATTGATTTCTAACATGAGTGCTTGGTGTTTATGGCAAAGAGAAAAGAAATGCATGAGTTAGCTTTTAGAAGTGTGTCCCTAACGCTTATCCACTTCAGTGCCCGACTTTATTCTAGATTTGTTGTTTACCTTGCTTACCCTAGTTAAAGAAAGAATGCTTTACTTGTCTCCTACTAACTGGTGTCATATGGACTTTTACTAACCTATCTGTAACACAGTCAACCTGCAAGTTGCCACAGTATTGAAGATGTAAACTAAAAATGGAATTTCTTATATAAAAATGTACCATGCTTGACTGAAACTACTCTGAAACCCAACAACTCATTGACCCTTCAATAGTCTTGTATAGATCTCAATTTCTGGTCCTAGAAACTTATAAGAGGGCCTAAATGTAAGATCGAGATAGATTTTCAGGAACTAAAATGGGTAGCAGCCACATAGAAACGTAACATTCCAGGGAAGATAATATGTTATTATACCTCAATTTAGCTTGATGGCTAGTTAGAAAGATAGTAGTTGCTTTAGGGTTCTATTGTAAAGGCATCAAGAGGCTATGTAAGTGGTGAGTGCTACAAGGATTTCCTACATAACAAAGAAGCATAACTCCATCTTGAGGAATCTTACTATGAAACAGAATACTTTTTTTTCATCAAAAGTATATAGTGAGAGTTTTAAACCAACAGAATCCAGAGGAATAAAAATTCATAGTGTTTAAAGAAGGGACATGCCAAACATGAAAGAAACATTCAATTACTTCTAAATGAGACAACCTTGATTCTGACAAAGATCTAAAATAACCCTAAAACACAATAGGTAAGACTAGGTGAGTTTACGGTAAGGTGTTGATGGGATGTGTTTAAAAGTGGGTTTGGAAATAGCAGCACTTCACTGATTGACAGTCTCGTTCAAGAGCAGAGAACAAGGAGTAGCAAAGAAGGGATGGTAAACTTGAATGAAATGACAGTTGAGAACAAAGGCCTCTAGTGGAGGGAGAAGGTGATGGGTTGAGAAACAGAAGTGAGCAATGCTGGATAAGAAGGATATATACACTTGAAAGAGCTGGGAATATCAGGACTGCATGAGTCACACTAATGACCACAAGGGGAGTGGAAACAGAATTCGAATTTGGAATGGAAAAGAGAATGAAGTGGCAGAGATTAGGCCATTAGTCCATATGGCAAGTAAGGTATATGCCAACTTTCCCTCAGATGATGCTCCTTTATAAGAGCAAAATAATAAATATCAAATAGTATTGCGAAACTCATATAATGGGAGGAAAATATCTTCCCAGAGCATGAACTCATCAAAACAAAATCAAAATGTCTTGTTATACTAATGGTGTAAATCTATTTCTAATCCTTTCTGAAAACTTTAACAAGATACTCAGGGCCCTCAATAAAAAAGAATAGATGCTATTTCCCACCATCAGCCACACTTTCCTTCTAAGTATCAGAAGCCTCCCAGCACCCAGAAAGACCAGCTCTCACAGTGATGATTTGGTCCTACCTATGATAGGGGAGGGTTCATTCTTCTTAAATACTTCCCACGACCCAGTCCTATGAATCCGTGGAGATGTTACCTTCTTGGCTAATGGACTTCGCAGATTTGAAATCTGCAATCCTTAAAGGACTGGATTGGAGCAATGAGGAAGAAAAAGAAGGCAGGAAAGACTCAAAGTCAGTGAGAGAGTCATCTAGAAGCAAAGAAATTAAAACAAAGAAATTAATTCTCCCCCGAAGTCTGTGGTGAGCCATGCAACCAGCCTCCTCACTGTAACACATAGGTGAAATCTAGCTTTGGTAAATCTATGGCAAAACGTATTCTAGCGACTAAAAATTCATCCATGAACCATCAATGACAGTGCATTTTACTAACCATCAAAGGAGGAAAGAAATGCCAATGACAAATGGGTTGCTTTAAATGTGAGTCTACAGAGATGAATCACATTTGATAGTTAGCTTGTGTGCGAATTCATCCTGCTAAGTTATTGCTCCACTTGTTCTGTGATGGCTTCCCTTTAAGTTTTTGATAATAGTGCAATCCAGCCTGGAATCTAAAAGGACCATATGCTATAAGCTATCTGTAAAATATTGCTCCTACAGCTATTATTTATGCTATCCTGTGATAACACGGTACTAAGGTTAACATTACATAAATGAGAGAGCAACCAGCTCATCACAGGGATGGCAGGGAGGAGAAGGTGGACACAGCATGGTGTCCTTTAGACAAACCAGTGGTTGGACACATCAGACAAATTGATGACACAAGGAAAGGCACAGGGAATGAAACAACTTTTGGCTTCTTCTAGTCACATCTGGAATGAAGGGTATAAATAATGTGAATGACAGGCAGCCAGAGATGTTATTACTTAATGTTCAGGGTTTATAACTCGCGAGACTTTCTGTCACATAAAAAGGAGTGTGGGATTTATAAACGGAAGGCAGTGCACTGCAGAATCTTAAGCAGTGGAAAACCAAAGTGTATTTATTCTTCTGGGGCAGCATGAAGGACAAAAAGAAGTAGGTTTAGCACAAGTAAAGAAACAGGTTAGGAGATCATTGAGTAATAATTATGCAAAAATTAATTAGGGCCTAAGGCAAAATGTTAGACATAAGGTCAAGATCTGAAAGTATTTAGTTCGAATGTTCTGGATTGGATAGCCTTTCAGGTGAAGGATGGCTGGGGAAAAAGTCAAGGGTCACCACCAATCATCATGGTCACCACCATAATTAATTGTTTTGGTGGGGGGGGAGCCTTTCCATATGTGCCATCACTTAGATTAAGCCAGATGAGCTGAATAGTACTGTGAGAATATTACAGTGGGAAAAACTGCAATCAAAACTTGCAAAGGCAAAGCAACTTTCTCTAAGTCACACTATGTGAGTCAGCTGATGTCCAACTTGACCTCAGCGCCCACTTAAGAGCAGTTCCTTTCTACTATGGTATTGATTTTTCATACTTCATATCCAACGGTTTCTGGCTTGGACACTGTGTGGATGGGGACCCCCAAGAGCCAAATGAAAAAGCAAAGATGGGTAGCCAGGCAGAAGACAGATATTTAATTTGGGATATTTGGATGTGAGGTGCCTGTGTAATACAGGAACAAAGCCAAAGAGCTCTTGGTTTTCCAACTCTAACTGCTTAGTGTAGTGTGATAAGAGATACCTGACTCTTACACTAGGTCAAAGGTTAATGTAACTACCAGGTGTACAAGAGACAAGGGCTGGCCAAGATTAATAAAGATTAATGTTTGAAATGAAAAAAAAAAAAGATTAAAAAAAAAGGAAAGGGGCATGACAACTTGTCCAGGTAGTACAACATCGCCACCTACTGTACCGGATGCCAAGAAAAAAAAAAGAAAAAAAAAAAAAGAAATGTATCATTGTCTTTAAATGTAACTGAGGGGGAGGGTGATTCCCTCTTACAAGCTTGCTGTTCCTTGTTTCCCCCACCCCCACCCCTGCTACAGCCAGCCAGCCCTGTCTTCTCTCTTTTGTTCCTACCAGTGCTCTCAGAACCATGAGTAGGATACAAATAGGGGTATATCATGGCCCCCAAATTGGGAATAAAATCTCTTATTGCTCGTTACCTTATGATCTTTATCTGTCCCCCCTCCCCCCATGTCTGGATCTGATTGTGATGCTCTCACCACTTAGGCTGCAAGAAGTCTCACACTTTGTGATGCTCAATTTTCTCATCTGTGTACTGGGACTTTCTCTTCTCTTCTATGGGTGCTTCTCAAACAGTGTCCTTCAAAAAGGTAGAAGGTGATACTTCATCTGAAACTTACATAACCAAGTCCTAATCATAGCATCTTCCTCCCAACCCACATTTAGAAAGGATATGATGTATCTGAATAAGAACTGACATAAAAAGAGAAAGGGGAAGGCAAATTCTATTAGAAAAGATGTTCATGGAGAGCTATACATTTTTCATAGGCTAAAACAAAAAAAGAGGAAAATACATAAAAGTAAAGAGGTTGAAAATAATTAAATAAGTGACACACTTTTATTGTTTGAATGGCATAAAACACTAGTAGAGGTAGATAATTTCTCTCAATGATTAATCTGGTCTGGTACTGAAGCTGGTTTGTTTCTGGACTTACCCAGAACCAGAAGAGCATCCCTCCTCCCTCCAGAACCCACTTGCTCTGACCTTGGCTAGGGTGTACACTCTGCTATTTAGTGCCCTTTCTTTGATACTCACTCATCAAGTATTTATTACTCACTGCAAGGTGTGCTAGAAGCAATTTTGTCTTTTCTGCATGATGGGCATTGCTGTGACTTGATCAGGACAGAGCTGGAGGGTTTATGTAGGGATTGTATAATTAGATTCCATTTGCACAGTGTCAGAAGCCCCCAAACTTTCTAAATTTGAAAATGTAGAATCTGAGAAGGGTCTCGAGGAGCATTGCTCAGGGATAGCCATCCTGGAGCCCTAGAATGTTGACAGTCTGCACTGGGGAGGTTGACCAGTGACCCTGAACTTGTCCAGGAAAAAAAAATCACCTTAATCGTTCAGGGTTTGTGTGTATCTATGCTGTGAAAAACATAGAATTAAGGATGACAGAGAAAAAGATAAAGTAGGCATAGGGAAGAAGGCAGAGAATACATGTGAAAGAACTATTTCAGAGTTGCAATTTGACTTAGTGAAGGCTCTGAAATGATCGGATAACCTAGGGCTGTTTCAATACCAAAATAAATTTCAAGACAAATATCAAAATTAATTTTTCTGTTTATGAAGATAACTTTTTAAAAAAAATCCAACAAAATGCCACATAAACTTCAAGAGACCCTAAGGAGATGTTATTATCAGCCTACAATGCTCCCAGCTGGGGACTCAGAGACCAGGGTATATGTTTGCTACTCAGAGATTATTCAGGCAACTGCACATGATTAATAGTTCAAATAATGAGCAATGCATAATATTTTGATTGGGCTCTGAGTTCACAGTGTTTTGCTGGTATTATCTCCTAACTTCAGGATATCTCTGGGTAAAACATGCAATCTTGTATCACCCTATTTCCTTACAATCTGGAGGGGATGGGGAGACTTTGTTACAGTGACTTTGTCATTGCTGTTTTGCAGTAACAGAGTAACCAGGGGAAGGCCATGTCTGTTGATCTCCGCTATTTTCTCCTATGGTCCATACACTATCCCCTTCAAGATACACACTAAATGGTAAAGGATTCAATATTTAATTTCCTTTTAGCTTTTTGCCCTCAAGATCATTTAATTGAACTCTCATTACAGGTGCAACCAATTCTCTTTCAATTTGTAGCTGGAAATTACCATAGCACAGAGATTCCAACCATATTTTAATGAAGCCTTTTATTAGAGCAGTGGTTTCTGTCACCACATGTGAAGGCACTCTCGGATTTTCCATTACAGGCCACATTTTGGATGGGTTTATAACTTGGAAGTAAACCTTTTCGTCAGGCTGAAGTAGGGCAAAAAAGGTTTTAGCCTTAAGAGTACTTTGTTATTTCATAATAATAAATCAATTTTGCTTTGAGATCAGAGTGCAATAACAATTTTCTTCCAATGCTATCTCCTTGTATTTCTCTAGGTTTATATAAATGACCACCTTTCACACATTTATATCTCCAGAAAGCATTCGCTTGGGGTCAGGGAAAAAAACGTTCAAGAGGAAGGCAATTGAATAGTGTGTGCATGATGCTAATGCAATATCTGCAGTGGCCAGTTAGAGTGTGCAACGAGCAGAATTTCTGCAGAGACAATCTCTGACCTAAGCAGCCCTCTCACAAACGCATTCTCTTGATCACAGGGTGCTAAACAGAGGTATGGGATGGTTATAAACAAATGTGTTTCCATCCAATTAAAAACAACAACGAGAGTAAGTCCCCAAATGAGAGGCAGTATTACAGTCTGAACATCTGAAGGATGAGCCTCTATGTAAATGGTAATAATAGTACTTGTACAAATGAACCTCCTTTTAAAGGCCAGACTAATGCGTTTAGAACATTTAATAGGAATGATTAGTTGTTGTTTTTTTGTCTTGTCTTGGTTCTTTTGGTAACACTGGGGCTTGAACTCAGGGCCATGGGCTTGCTGAGCATGTACGTTACCCCTGAGTCTTTTGCTACCCTTAAAAGGGGCTTTTTCCCACAGTAATGATCCTAGGGCTTGAACTCCTATCCCTGAGCTTTTGTTGTGCAATGTTAGCACTTTACCACTTGAACCACAAGCTCCACTTCTTTTTTGTTAAGAAAACAAAAGATAGCTTATTGAAGATCAGAGTCTCTTGGATTTTCTTGTTCCAGCTGGCTTCAAACCATGATCTTCACATTTCATTCTTCTGAGTTACTAGAAATATAGGCATGGCCACCATCACTCTGCTTCCTAAAAGGCTTTCAATATTCAGATTTCTACTATTTATTCTTTATAGCACATGGGATCATTTAAACCAATTACTGAATGACCAGAAAAATATGCCACAGTGTAAATGAACTCATGTAGTTTTACTTACTGAACACACACACACACACACACACACACACACACACACACACACTTACACAAAACAATAACCTCTATATTTTTGGCAGCACCTCTACCTCTTTCTACCATTTGTTATATTCTTTCCTATAAGCTTGAAGAATTTAAATGTTCTTTTTTTCTGAGCCATTCACAACTGGAGTTGGTGGTGGTGCTTTTTAAAGTAAAAATTTATGCACCATATCTCTTTTGAAGTATGCATATTTTGTTGGAGGCATCTGAATTAAACAGCTTCTCCACCCGGTACAACTAGTCCTTAATGCTGTTGTTGGCAGCCAAACAACCCATCATGGTCTTTGCCAGACCTTATGTTTGCTGTGTTCTTTTATGCTTTTTCATGTATCACTGCCTTTCATTCGCCACCATCGTAGGCACCTTCTTTAACATAAATTGGATGGGATTTTAAAACATCATTTAACAACCACAAAAAAAACCTTTTGTACTTCTTGACAACCCAGAGAGATGGATTCTTCTAAAAGAAAACAAATTGCTTTACAAATGACGTGTCACAACATAATGGTCATGCTAGTGGGCTTTATAATAAGAAGTATTAACCCTTTGGGATTCCTACCCTGACCTCTATTTTGCTCTTTGTCATAGTCCTGGTGAAGCTGTGGCAGGTAGCTGGCTTCAAGGCTACAGAAAGGTTGGGGTGGCAGGATGGCTGTGATGAGAGACAGTTCACCCTCCTCCCCCATCCCCACCCAACAACCATCATGTCAAACTGCCTACCAGCAAAGCTCCTTTTGCTTATACGCAGCTCTGAAAATTATGCTTATTATTGCCATGATCTCAAAAAGGAAAATTATTATTATTATTCATTCCCATGGCCTACTTTCACACTGAACAATTATGACTTCAGATGAGAAATAACAGTTTCATGTCAAAATGCTCATGCATTTATGGAAATACATAGCTGTCATTCTGCATAAAATTAGAAGCCTTCAATTTTCATTTCAAAGAATCATTCTACACGCAAATAGTGAATACAAACACAAAACGTGTATAACTAGTTTGAAATGAAGCACTCTATCTTAATCACACAAACTTTCAAGCTGAAGCAGAGAATTAACAACTAAATCATGATAACCCTGTCCTTGGCCATGTCCTGTGAATGGTGAACTGTCAATAGCTCACATTTAAATGGTGAGGAGGGTAACAAAACCAGGACCTCAAAGCCTTGGTTTTAATTGGAATATTGCAGAGTTGGAAAACTCCTAACAATCTTAATGCTTTATTTGACAGTGACAAAAACTAAAATCAGACTCAGAGACAAAGAGTAATCATGTTTTCTCCCATGTGTGGAAGTAACAACTCAATTATAAATATATGCAAACATAAACTGATCATATGCATATATGCACAAACATATCCACTAGAATATGGTCTATGTAAGAGAGGATTCCAATGGTGTAACTCCTCTTGAAATAACTTAGACAAAATTGATACCCTCAAACCTGGTGCTTGTGTCAAGGGAGGGGGAGGAAGAGAGGGAGAGAGGAAGAGCGGGTGGATGCAGTCATAATATTCAATATACATATGTGAAAACAGAACTAGGAAATTTGAGGGGATGGATGGGCCTGGGAGAGATGGGGGAGAATGATGAAAGGGTGATACTGATCAAGATGCATTGCACTCATGCACTGACATGTTGAAACGAAATACTTCTGTATAACTACTTTAAGTTAAAAAGGAAATAAATTGATTACAAATGTAAGTATATAATGTAAGGGTTGAAATATGTCTTACAATAAACTTTCCTATAGCTATTATTTTACCTAAAAGTTTTTTGGAATAAAGTATGCAGTTTATTAAAATAATGTAATATAATTTGCACTATTGCCAATTCAAGACATTGGCATAGATGAAAATGAAGACAATACAAAAACCTTTGCTCACCACTACTTAGTTTATGATGTCTTAGAAACAGTTCAGTATCTTACTCTGCTTGTGGATATCAATTATTAAATCCATTGGTTTTGGACTGGGTAGCTCAGATATACCTGTAATTGAGAGTCCTGGGAATAGAATAAGAGCGAGGTGATTCACAAAGCCTTACCACAGGCCCCATGTATGAGTCACATCCACCACTATATTCTGCTGTCATTTGCAGGGGTATTTCCCACTGAGACCAAATAGCCACATGATTTTACAGGATGAGATGCAATCAGTTCAGCTGAAAGTCATTTAGAAAGTTTCAGCTAAAGTACAAAATCTATTCCCTATTGAAGAATTGTTATTCTAATTAAAGTGGTATCACTTCCTATTGTGCCATTTTTTATGATTGCTAAATTTGAGTGAAATATTTTCAAATACAAGTTGATTTATAAATGATGACAACAAAAACAACAAAAGAACACTGATTTAAAAACTGAGCTGGCTGGGAAAGGTCTCTTAGAACTGGTTATTTTTAGAAATCAAAAGGAAATCATATGTATTTCATAGATTGCATTTTAAAAATGTAAGTGGAAAAGTAAAGTTAAAATTATCCTAAAAAGAGGAAATGGAGCTGTGGCTCAATATGGTAGAGTACTAGCCTTGCATAGAAAATTATCCTAAAAAGAAGCATAATATGTTGGTAAATACATAGAAATATTAGATTTATTTATAGCCAGCTGTGGTCCGTTAGTAAGTCCCTCAAAACTTTTCAACATTTTAATGAAGTAGACAGTGGCTATTAGGAGTATTTGGGGCACTGCTAATTTCTAACTCTGTAATTCTCTTCTCTTCTAGATCTGTAATGCTTGTTTTTATTGGCTCCAGTGGTCTTTGGCCATGCATACAATTCTACCTCCTATTGAGTCAAGGGGCTACTTTCCTCAGGATTTACCTGAATTGCAACAAGTCAGAGTGATGATTATAAAATCCAACTATTTGTCAGTGATTTTGATTTTTTCACTCCCCTATGTTGTAGATTTGTTGATAAAATGCACTGTTTTGGCTTCAAGAATAATTTATTAGACAGTATAAATGGTCAGTTTCTAATGAGAACTACAATAATCCTCAGAATCAGATAGATGTTTGTAGGTGCTTCCCATTGAATGGTGGGTCTTTACAACAAAAGAAAATGCTAATGAGTGAAGTTAAGGAAATTACTGAAAGTGTAGGATACTCATAGGATACTTTGTAGTATGAAAAGGGTACATTTCACCTCTTAATGCCTTCTTCCTTTGAATTTAAATGTAATGCTCACATCACAGTAAATTCCAAGTCTGGAAAAATGAAGAGGAATTTACCATCTCCTTAAAATGAATCATTTATAATTTTGAAGCATTTGCTATATTCTTATTTTATCATATTGTTTTTATGATATTTCAATCATCAGTGGACAAGTATGATGTCACATGCTCCCTGTGACCATTTCTTAGATTCTGTGTAAACTAGGAGGTCATGAACGACACCTGTCATCTGAGCTACAAAAGAGACTGAGATTTGAGAATTATACTTAATAGTCAGCCTAGGCTGAAAAGACTGGAAGACTCTGTCTCCAATTAACCAGACTTGAAACATGGTTCAAGTTATAGAGTATACATCCTCACTAGGAAAAAAATAGTAAGAGCACAAGACCTTCAGCTCAAGATCCAATGTTGAAATAAAACAAAGATTCTTTGTAAATGACTTATTGACACAAATAATGTTCTCAGGTGCATGCTCATTAATAAATTTTCCACTTTTAATTTTTTGAACTAATCATGATAGCATAAAATATTATTAGTCATTAAATATTTCAGAATTGGAAATCGATTTTTAATGTCATTAAAGTTTCCATTGCTTTAAATTCAGGAGACATTAAATATTAAATTGTTTACTTATTTGCTAATTTATTTTTTTATAATTATGACTCCTCTAATCTTCTGATTTTAAAAATATTTCCAATATTTATGAATGCTTTAGATAATATATTTTTTGTTGCCAAAAATGATGAGACTTTTTAAGGTTTTCTTACCTGCAATTTCTCTTTTTCTGTGTGTTTTCTCTGTTTCTTGAGTTTTGATGCTTAATACTTTTAAAATATTCAAGTGTTTAAATATTTAGTGAATGGATAATGGCTATATATATGTACATATATACATATATGTACATATATATAGCCATTATATGTACATATATGTATATGTACATATATATAAATTTTATTTCATTTAGATACTCTCCTTTAGTCATTTATTGAATGACTTTCTGTTTTGCTAATGCTTTATACTTTACTTACTACATATGTCATGTATTAATATGTAAACTTTAAATATATAGCAGGATCTATTTCTAGCCTAAATACATGGCACTTATTGTTTTAAGTATTTTAAATTTACGATGGCTTAATGTGCTTCTCTTGCCTTTGTAGTAAACTTGATAGTGGCCATAAATAATTTAAAAGCAATTCTTTTTATTTCTCAGCCCCTAATTTAGGCACATGAACTTTGATTTTAATTTGTATAATGAATATCAAATGAATTAGTCAGATACAATGTACAAGAAAGCCAAAGCACAGCATGTCTAATTTTTTAATTGTGGAAAATCAATTATAAAATTATATCAAGTAAAAAAATTAGAGGTGTCACAAATATAATCTTACAGTGACTGTATTAATACTTGCTTGATTCCTCAGGAAAAAAAAAAAAAAAAACAAGATCCATGGAGACGGAAATGTGTTAGGTAAATGTAACCATGTTGTTTGCCTGGTCAGATGATCAAAACTGTGTTCACCAGTACTCAGGAGTAGAAATGTAACTACCAATTCCTTGTAGTAAGAGGCAGAGCCTTTAGGAGGGATGAGGTAATAAGAGCAGAACCCTCATTGACAGGACAACAACCTGATCTATCAGTGGGCCTGCTGGACTAAATCTATTCTTCTGACTCTTCCACAACATAAGCCCAGGACCTGGAGCTCTCCAGAAAGTGGTGCAACAAGGCACCATTTTGATAGGAGACAGGAACCCTAAGGAAATGCCAGAATTCTGGTCTTGTCCCTTCCTATTTACCAAACATTGAGAAATATGCATCTATTTATGTAGTGTGTGTTTGTTTCCGTAGTTTCCATAGTGTCTGTTGTTTATAATTATCCTGCCAGCAGTATGTTACTGTGACAGTAGAAATAGATCACAATAATGGGAGATGACATCTGTTTATTGGATTTTTAATCCATATGCAATAAAAATATGTACATTGACATAATTTGGTGTATATGTGTCCAAAGGTATGATACACATATTATGGATTAATGTGGGTATAGGAGTTTCAACTCATCACAAAGTAACTAGGTCCATCATTAATGGAAAACAGTACCTCCTACTTCTCACTGTCACCTGTATATTACCAGATACTACATAAAAGGTTAGATTTATTTTTACTTGAGAATCACTATGAACAGATAGATGTAGGGCACATCAACAATCTGAAATCACCTACTTTCCTACTGTGCCTCATTAGAAACAGCACATTGTACAAGAAATGTACCCACTGCCTTACGTATGAAACTGTAACCCCTCTGTACATCACTATGACAGTAAGTGAATAATTATTTTAAAAAAACAAGTCAATAAACTTATAGGGAGAGAAAACTATAGTTTAACAATAAAATTCAATTATAAAAATAAAAAAAGAAACAGCACATAAGGATAAACAGCAAAAATTAAATCAGGATGTTTGAACATGTCCAGAAAAGGAACCGAGGCATAGGGAAACAGTGGAAAATTCTAGTCCCTTTCTTTATTTTTTAAGTGTTTATTTATAGTTTTATCTCCTACAGAGAATTCCTGTCAGTTAGGGAGCAGAGAATTTCTTCCAAATGCAGCGTAAGTTAGTAAAGCATTGCAAACAAGACTATGGTTAGCCCATAAAGGGCAAACGACATACTAACATGATTTAAATGCTAATGATTCTTTTGATTAATAAAAAAAGAACATTAGAGGAAGTCTCTTCATTTCTCTACTTAAATTGAAAGAGAAATATGTGTTCTAAAGGAAAGATAGTTATTCTGACTGTCAGAGATGTGAGTACTAGTGAGAAGGGTGAATGAAAAGTAAAGAGGGTGAATATAATGGGAATACTTTCATGTATAAGTATGCAATTAAACAATGAAGCTTATTGAGAAGGAGATAGTGAGAATGATGAAGCAAGATGGAAAGTTTAGGCCTGATCAAGCTATAGCATATGTCAATAGGAACATGTAAAATGAATCTCACACACAACTAATTGATGCTAATAAAATGTGGAAAAAAGATTGGACACTGCTATTGAAAGAATAAGATCAATGAGAGCCACAATTATTCATTGTGAAATATCAGTGTGTTGTGCCTCCAACTGTAGTTAATAAGAAAATTATTATATTCAAAGATCATTAAATTCAAAATATTTTCCTTTGTTGTTTTTTTTGAATAATTACTTATTTATTGTCAAAGTGATGTACAGAGGGGTTACAGTTTCATACATAAGGCAGTGGGTACATTTCTTGTACAATTTGTTACCTCCTCCTTCATTTTCTCCCTCCTCCTTCCTCTTTCCCCTCCTCCCCCCATGAGTTGTTCAGTTGGTTTACACCAATGTTTTTGTAAGTATTGCTTTTGGAGTCATTGGTCTTTTTATCATTTGTCTCTCAATTTAGATATTCCCTTTTCCTTCCCTAGTTCTAATACCAGTATATACAGTTTCCAGGGTACTCAGATGAGATACAGTGAGAGCACAGGGCAACCACAGGCTGGGGATACAAGAGGATCATGAACAGAAAAAGCTACAGTTTCACATGGCATGTTGAAAATAATTACAAGAGTGATATGACACTCGTTTCCATAACATGGAGTTCATTTCACTTAACATTATCTTATGTGTTTATAAGGCCATAGCTATTTGGCTCTTGTGATCCTTTGCTGTGATGAGAATGGCCAAGAGACACAAGAAGAAGTGCTCTACATCACTGGCCATAGAAGAAATGTAAATCAAACAACATTGAGATTCCACCTCACCCCAGTAAGAATGTCCTTTGTCATGAAAACTAGTGATAACGAATGCTGGAGGGGATGTGGACAAAAGGGAACCCTACTATATTGTTTGTGGAGTGTAAACGTGTTCAGCCACACTGGAAAGAGATATGGAGATTCCTCAAAAGGCTAAACATAGAGCTCCTTAAGACCCAGCAGCCCCACCTTTGGGCATCTACCCACAAGATTTCAAACAAGAACACACTAAAGCCACCAGCACAACAATATTCATCACAGCACAATTTGTCATTGCTAAAATATGGAACCAAACCAGATGCCCCTCAGTACAAGAATGGAACAGGAAAATGTGGTACATATACACAATAGAATCTTATGCCTCTATCAGGAAGAATGACATTGCCCCATTCGTAAGGAAATGGAAGGACTTGGAAAAATGATACTAAGTGAAGTGAGCCAGACCCAAAGAAACATGGACTGTATGGTCTCCCTCACAGGGAGTAATATTTTTGCTTTTAAGTAAAACAAAAGAAAGAATTCTTCTAAAAGTATAACAATCAATGATAACATGAGCAATAACAAATAAACATGTATAGAGGAATTTAAATATATCTATACATATATTTAGATTTAAAATAACCTATTATGACATAAATATATACAATTTCTATTTGCCAATTAAAATTAAACATATAGAAGAATGAGATTATTTCATTTGCTAGACAATGGATGGAACTGGAAATCCTCATGTTAAGTGAAATGAGTCGATCCCACAAATACATTTGTTCACTCTCATCTGTAGAAGTGAGGAAAAAACAAAACAAAGCACTAAAACATAATAAAATTATCCAGATCATAAAAGTAAGAGGGGCACTTTCAGAGAGGGGTAAGGAAAGGGACAGGAAATGTAATTCAAGTTCATTATACACACACAGTGATAATGCAGAACCACAAAATCTGCATATGATCTACATAACTGTATCTCTTCAGTTATCTCTCACCTGATTAAAAACCTTTCTGATTGAGTTTTAATAAACTACTTGTTTACTTCAATTTATTTATTATGTTGAGTGATTCTTGAGAAAGAAAATCTGTAGGTTATCATATATTAGTAAGTTTGATTTCCCTCATTTGTGATAACTAGAATGTGTCTAAAAATAAGGGAAATAGCAGGTCGAAGGTGGAAGAAAATGTTGAAAGGGATGACACAGATTGAGATGTATTGTACACATCAAAAACTGTGTTAAATGCCAAGAAAATCAATACATAGATCGCAAAATTAAGAACAGTAAAGGAAGGAGTTGGAAGGGCTTGGTGAGAATGTTGAAAGTATGACATTGATAAAGATGGTTTGTATTCATAAACTGCTTTGTTGAAAAGCAGTTCCTTTTATAGCTACTTAAAGATAATAAATATATTTTAAATAAATAGAAATGAAAATAAGGGAGAAATAAAACTATACTCACAGCTCTACTATAGATAGATACACGTATAAAATAGTGAAGCTTAAAGAAAATCCAAAAAACGATCTGAAGACCCTGGACAGAATCCCCAGAAAGCAATTCTCACACATTAGAATCATCATAACAAACTTGGGAATCCCCAAGAAGCATCTTTCATGAGGTCCAGGATACAATCCAAACCACATTTGAAAAAATAATATACAGTATCAACCTTTAATCGGAGAAACAACTAATTAGAAGTGATTGTAACATTTCCCAGATGTTGACATTACTAAGTAGATTGCACACCTCCCTCATGTGCCTAAGGGTGTGAGCGACCTATGTCCAGTGTTATTGTGGTGACCTGTTGACTGAGAAATAAACCATTGACACAGTTAAGCTGCTAGAACAAAGACCTAACATCTGAAATAAAAAATTCAAGGAATAAAGTTAACTGAAGTAGATTGGAGAAGAAAAGACTCTGATAAAATTGAAGACAGATTAATTGAGATTACTTAAACTAAAGAAATATGGAAGAATAGTTTTCCAGGACTCAAAATCATTTTTATATAATTGCCAAATGCCACAACTCCTTCAAGCTGGATAAATGACATAAATATTATATAATATTATACATATTACATATAATATACAATAATATGTGCATATACATCATATATGTCTATATTATATAAGTATATATTATGTATATAAGATATGTTTTCTTTTTTCATATATATTTCATACACATGTGAAATAAATGAGGAAAGTATAGATAATGTATGGATGGACATAAAAATGATAAATAATTCAAGCATATATCTATACCTTTATATATTATTTCTAACCAAATTAAACAAGTCTTCCAAGCATAAAACTCAACTATAGGAAGTCTAATATATTTACAGAATTGTTACTCCTAATAAAATAATGTTTATAAATATGAAAAGATTAATCACTGAATATTCAAGGGAATGGCATGTAATATCTATATCACATATCAAATGTTTTAATTGTGTTATGCTCAGATTTATAATAAGAGAAGAAACAGAATGCTAAGGTGAGGAGAATCATTCCTGTATGACCATATATCTTATACAGTTTCCAAACTCCCTTACTTACATGACACACAGTGACAATGTGTTAGATTAAAAGACCAAACATGTTCTCAAAGAATAAATATATGCTAACATTCGAGATACTCAAAAGGATGTGCTACTCTCAAATAAACTCATGAGGTATTTATGTTATGGTCAATGCATTTCCAATATTTAGGTAACTTTTAGGTCTTCATTTAAGGGCACAGATTCTAGAATTAAAATCCTAAAACTACACAGCTTGCTCAAAATTTATTTTTGCTGATGTTTATTTCTTTTTTTTCCTAGATTCTAAGATTGGCCTTGGCTTGCATTTCTTTGTTACGTCTCCTTACTTTCCCTCCATTTCCAGTAAATTTTCATAATCATGTGATAATTTTTTTCATCTTCATACTTCAGCATAGTGGTGGACAGTTATTTCATAGGATGCCCTGCACTTCAAGTCTGTCTAATGTTTTCTCATGACTTCACTGATCTCAATTATTCCTAAGAAAGAGACCCAAGAACTGGCAAAATGATATATCCTTCTCAGTGCATTGTATCAGCAAGAACACTGCATCTATAAGTATTACTGATTACATTGAACTTGATCATTTTATCACTTGGTTAATGTGTTATCAAACAGAATTGTACACTAAGGGTTTTGTGGCCCACCATAATTATGAATTTCATTAATGTGATACTTTAAGATTGTGCAAATATGCTATTTCTATTTATTTTTGTAATCAAAGACCTATGTGTAGCTTTTGCATAAACTGATTATGACTCTTTTTTTTTTTTTTGAGTGTGTGTGTGTGTGATGCTGGAGTGTTTGAACTCAGGTCCACATGCTTGCTAGACAAGTGTTCTACTGCTCAAGCCATACCTCAAACTCTATTTATTTTTACTTTGCCTTTCAGGTAGGGCTTTCTACCTTTCCCTAGGCTTGTCTCATACTGTGAACTTCCTACCTCTGCCTCCAAGCTGCGATTATGCGAACATGGTACCAGGCCTGGCCTGTAACTCTTACTGTTTTTAATTAGGATTTTACATTTCTCTTGTTTCTCTATTAATTGAGAAATTCTTCTGTAAGAAAGATATCACTTTCACTCTATCCATGTATTAATATCCATATTTGTGTGAACAGAACACTCGAATCTTGGGATATTATCATCTCAATTCTTTGTGTATTTGCTTATGTGTTTCTTTATGACATTTACATTGTTGCTTAGTTATTACAACTTTGGTCCTTGAGAACTCTTCCATGTTTTCTCCAATTTCTTTTTGGTATATCTCACTTTTAAAACATGTTGCTGATTTCTAGCAATATGGTGTTCTAGATTTATCTTATAATTTCAGAACACAGCTCTGTAACTGCAAAATCGCTTTAAAACTATACTATTTGTAAAGGTGTTTTTCACATAGCAATGTAAACTGATAGTATTATTTTAAAAATATGTATCCAGTTATTAAGCCTGACACTGTGGCTCACTCCTAGCTGTTCTGGAGGCTGAGGTGTATGAGAATAACAACCCAATGTCAGCCCAGGCAACAAAGCCCTTGAGACTCTGACCTCCACTTGGTTACCACAAAAGCAAAAAATAAAAGCATCATTCAAGTGATAGAGCACTCACCTTCAGTGAAAAGTCAGTTGAAAGTGTGATCAAGTTATTTTAGAATTGTAGACTTTCCTTTAATTATTTTGAACTCCATGGCGTTGATACAATTTGATAAATATGTGCAAACCAAACCTTTAACATTAAGTAATTAGAATTTAATTCCTTCCTGTTAAATTTTTAAAATAAAATAGTTCCTAATGTTTGAAGCTCTGACTATATTACTAAGTTAAGTTGCTAAGTTATTAAAAAGGGGAACACATTTTTTAAGGCTAATCGATCTGTTTGGACTTACAACCACAGCAAATATGATGTCAAATTTCCTCCCTCCATGCCTATCCAAAGCTATTTAATAATTACACATCTTGTTTCCTCTAGCAACCCCTACTAACTTGACATTTCTTAATATGTTTCTGCCTTCCAGGGGAATCTGTTTAATATATATATATATATATATATATATATATATATATATATATATTTACAGTTCTTTATTCTTGTTGCTATGCTTAGGATCTTATCACAGTCATCAATCACTATCTTCAGTTTTAAATTTTCACAAGAATTTTTTGAGAGGCTTTTCAGGTATTGTTAAGCTCTTAAAACTCTTATCTATCCCAGGCTGACCCGCACTAAACACTGTAGGCATCACAAGAGTCTTTACTGGGTAGTTAAATTTGATTGGCTAAGTTCTATCGAAGGTTTTGCTTCCTGATGATATAAAACTTGAACTCTGTCTTTAGATTAGATGAAATAGTCTACTGAAGTATTGAACTCAGAATATCATGGAGGAAAAAGACTTCTTGGGTATTCTGTCCTGTGAGTGTTATAAAATCAATGTAAAACCTAACTGCAAAAACACATGCCATCATTGGGGATTTTATTGACTGAAGATTTAAAAGCATAATAGTTTCACATTTTAAAAATAGTAGTGTTTTTCTGTGAGTCTGTTTTGAATAAGCTGAAAGTCTTGAGACATTAACTTTTGGGTCCAGATAACAATATTCAATGTGTTTATTTTACTATCATATTATTCTGTTGTGATTCATTCCATTTTACAACTTATGTTTAATGGCTTTTGTGTGTATTATTACATTGAGGCTTGAGCTAAGTCTTTACTAGGCAGCAAAACAGACACTTCTAACCATGTTCATTTTGTCAATAAATAAACCAAGAATGAATGAAATTCCGTGTTCAATGGTATTGTTAAAATTTGAATCCCAGTCTTATGAATCAAGGATCCAGACACAGATATTGCCTGGTAAGTGGAGCTCAGAGGGCAGAGGGAGGCAGCTGCTAGTAACTGTCACTTGTAGAGATGAGCATGGTTATGACATCATCATGGAATCACTAAATCATGCATCTGTGCTAGCAATGCAAAATGACCTTTAATGCTGTCTGGTGCGGTGCTTATGTCCTAGTGGCAAGGTTAGACAAGAAGTAAGGAGTCTAGAAAAAGTTTTTGCTTGGCTACAGCAATAAGAAAACAAAGGGGTTCTGTTTGATAGTCCTGATACCAATTTGCCTTGGTAAACCAAAAGCTAAAACCTCTGAAAGTTACTAGACATAACTACCTACATTACCAATGGGCTACATATTTCCAAGCTCTTGAACATCCTTTAAATTGTTTTATGGCTTAGGTTAGGTTCCTCCTCTCCACAGCTCACTTCCTTCTCTCAGCATCTTGAAGACAGGCACCACTAAGTTGCAAAGGGAAATAACCAAGACTGAGGAAAAGTATTGTCCAAAATGTACCCCTGGTGAGTGGCTTGACATCCTATGGTTTTCACCCAAAGAAAATTATAGTATTATGATGTGCTTAAGACAGAAATTCTTTACTTCTATCTGTGAACTCAGAAGAAGAAAGAAATCACATATTCCTCACCACCATACCCTAGAAGAAGTTTTGTATTTGTATTTTTTTGTAGGAAATTGAACCACAGTAGTATTCATAGCACGTATGACTTTACATCAGTGGGTATAACAAATATTTTCACAATACATTACTATTATTATAGATGTCCCACAGATATGATCATTCAGTCTGATAATTAAGAGCCACCTATGTAATATTAAACCTTACATGTGAAATATATTCACAACCATATTTCTTTTTTTTTCTTTTTAAAATTTTTTTTTATTATCAAGCTGAATTACAGAGAGGTTAGTTTCATACATTAGGCATTGGATACATTTCTTGTACTGTTTGTTACCTCATCCCTCATTCCCCCCTCTCCCTTTCCATTCCTCCCCCCATGAGTTCTTCAGTTGTTCAGTTCATTTTCACCAAACAGTTTGTAAGTATTGCTTTTGTAGTTGTTTGTCTTTTTTTGCCCTGTGTCTCTCGATTTTGGTATTCCCTTCCAATTTCCTGGTTCTAATACCAGTATACCCGACAACCATATTTCTTTCTTTCTGGGTCCTTGCTTCTTCCTTTCTTTATTTCCTTCCGTCTTTCCTTCCGTCTTTCCTTCCTCCCTTCCTCCCTTCCTCCCTTCCTCCCTTCCTCTTTCTCCCTTCCTTCCTTCTTTCCTTCCTTCCTTCCTTCCTCCCTTCCTCCCTTCCTCCCTTCCTCCCTTCCTCCCTTCCTCTCTTTCTCCCTTCCTTCTTTCCTTCCTTCCTTCCTTCCTTCCTTCCTTCCTTCCTTCCTTCCTTCTTTCTTTCTTTCTTTCTTTCTTTCTTTCTTTCTTTCTTTCTTTCTTTCTTTCTTTCTTTCTTCCTGTTTCCTTATTTTTTTTTTGTGCTGGTCCTGCAGCTTGAACTCAAGACCTTGGCACTGTTCCTGAGTTTTTAGCTCAATGCTAGTGCTTTACCACTTGAGCCACAGCTTCACTTCCAGATTATTTGATGCTTAATTGGAAACATGAGTCTCACAGATGTTCCTCCCTGGTCTGGTTTCAATCAATGAGTCTTGGATCTCAGCCTGCTAAGTAGCTAGGATTACAGGTATGAATCACCAGCACCCAGAAATAACTATACTTCTAAGAATTTGGTTTCCATTGTGATTTTAAGTATTTTGTTTTATGTTGTGTTTCTGAAACATCTGCTTGAGAATAGACCAATAAAATTACACATGGGACCAAAGAACCTATGGCATAAAGTTTATTAAGAATCCTGATCCTGATTGATGTTGCTCAAGTGATAGAGCACCTGCCTAGCAAGTGTGAGTCTTGAGTTTAAGACTCAGGAACTCTAAAGAAACAGCTTTTTTTCTTTTTTATTGTCAAAGTGATGTACAGAGGGGTTAAGCTGTCAGGGCAATGTTAGAAGTCCCCTAACTGACTGCTCAGTATCATAAAATAAAGTATTTTCTACCTGTAATGAGGGCAACTGAACAGAACCGTGTGATCTCATAGGTTGGAGACTGGGAAGCCCAAGGTCATGATATCACAATGGCTAGTTCCTTCTGGGACCTCTCTCCTTGGATTTCTGGTAGCCATCATCTCATTGCATTCTCTCTGGTCTCTTTTTGTCTGTTGCCTGTCTGTGTCCTTATCTTCACTTCTTTTATGGGCCACCAATCATTGGATGAGGGCTCTCAGAACTGACCACATTTCTGTCGTTATTTCCTTCTTCTGAGTCTATTTCTAAGGTAGGTTGTGCTCTCATGTCCTGAAAATTAGGACTCCAACATATGGTATGGTGGGTGGAAAGGAGAATTCAATTTTAAGAGCAACATCATAGAAAAGAGTTTCAGCTTAAGGAAAAAAAATAATGGTAGAGACCGGGTGATGACAATTTATAGGCCAATTTTTTGTAGTTGATGAGGTCTTTCAAACTAGAGTGAAAGTCTACTGAAAAGTATTTGCTAATTGTGTTAAGCTTTACTAGAAAAAATATTCCAATAAGATAGAATTCAAAATAATTTGAGTTCTACATAAAGACAAAAAAGTCTTAGACTTACAGATAATCTATTATGGTTTCTATTTAATGTTTGGAATTGTTTAAGTTAATCTACTAAGACAAGGTCTTACTGGGTAGCCCAGGAAAGCCTCAAATTCATGAGCCTCGGGAATGCTGGGATAACAGGTATGCATCAGAAGCATCTACATAATTCTTTTTATACTGGCCAACTCTTTTTCTTTAAATCATAATCTCAACTTAAAAGTACAACACGTTAAAATTTCTAACATATGTATTGCTACATTTAGCAAGGAATTATTGAGTTCTTTGAGAGCCAGCCTCTGATGACTTGGGTATTAGAGACATTTCCCAGTAATGCCAATATGTGTAACATGGTGTCATTAAGGTCCTTTCACCTCTTCTTTCAGCTCTCTTTTCTGGGTCCACTCTGTGACTCCCTGTGTGAAAAGAGAAAAAACAAAGCTCCTGATGGAGGCAGGGAGGGACAGCTCTAGACCTGCTATTCAAATTAAAGTTCTTTCTGTTAAGAAATAAAATGTAGAAACTTTGTGTGAGATTGAAAGCTTTGAAAGCCACTTCTGAACTTTACATTTAAATAAGCCACGTAGAAATTGGAAATTAACATCTTTGATGTAAGCTTTAGAAACTTAATGGGGAGGAGAAAGAGGATGAGGAGGGGCAGAAGGGGGAGGAAAAGAAGAAGGAGGAAGAAGAGGGCGGAAAGAGGAGAAGCACTGACATTCTTGTTAGCCTGGAAGCCATTTCAGCTCACATTATATCCTGAAGACTCTTATGACTTGTGACCTCTGTATAGTTTTACATAACCAAGGTACTTTAGTGACACACATACACACACACACACACACACATACACATACACTACTCCAGTAAAAGTAGCACAAAAACAAATTTCTTTTTCTTAGAAAAAAAATAGGCTAGCTACTTGATTTCGAATCTCCTTTCCTTCTGACTGGTCTTTCCTGATGATTTCCATGTCTTTGCTATAATTTTCTCTTAGGTCATGCATGGACTTCTTTACTTCATTAATTTGGTTTTGAGTGCTGTCTCTCAAATCTTTTAGCTGGGTAGCTATCTTTTCATTTGACTCTTGAAGTTTATTTATCTTTCTATTTGTTGAGGCCATGAAATCGTCTATTACTTTATGGACAGATTGATGTATTGATTCAAACTTTTCATTTAACATTTTTATCAGTAGACTTTGTAGAGAATTCTGAGGGTTCTTTTCTTTGTCTTTGATTGACTGCTCTGCTTCCTGCTTGTTTTGAATGGGAGATGAGACTCTATTGTTTGCCATCTTTCTTGTGGTTCTTCTGCCCATTTGGATTGGGAATACCAATCTATAAGCACCTGTGAGCACTGTTTAAGACCCAAAGCAGACCTTACCAAGCACTGTTGAAAAAATTATACTAAGTGAAGTGAGCCAGACCTAAAGAAACATGGACTCTGGAGTCTTCCGCATAGGGAGTAATTAGCACAGGTTTAGGCAAGTCACAACAGAGGATCACAAGAGCCTAATAGCTATGTCTCTATGAATGCATAAGATAATGCTAAGTGAAATGAACTCCATGTTATAGAAACAACTGTTATATCACTGTAGTAATCACTTTCAACATGCCATGTGAAACCATAGCTTCTATTGTTGATGATCCTCTTGTATCCCCTTCTTGTGGTTGTACCAGCACTATCACTGTATTTTATCTGAGTACATTGAAAACTGTATATGCTGGTATTAGAACTAGGAAAGTAAAAGGGAATGCCAAAATCGAGAGACATAGGATAAAAAGACAAATGACTCCAAAAGCAATACTTGCAAAACTGTTTGGTGTAAACCAACTGAACAACTCTTGGGGGGAGAGGGCAAAAGAGAGGGGAGAGGAGGGTTTGGGGGCGGAGGTAATAAACAGTACAAGAAATGTATCCAATGTCTAACGTATGAAACTGTAACCTCTCTGTACATCACTTTAACAATAAATAAGAAAAAAATTAAAAAGAAAAGGAAAAATAGTTTTAATTTGTCGAGATACCACTGATGGAAGTCAGTGGTTCCTTCAAGCATCTCCCAGTACCTACAGAAATAAAGGGAAGGTGACAGAAGCTTTTTGTTATTTCTAGGTTTTCACGAACTGACTAGACTGTTATATAAGTCACAATTGTCCAATTACTTGCCTACACAGGAGACACATTAGAGTCCCCTCCACTGCCCACATGCTCAGTTCAAACTAAATTGCAAGGCAGTCGGTCATCAAATCAATTCGTCCTCCTGCCTGGTTGACTCACAGACATGGCAGCCATGGACCAGGGAACTCCCTTGGCTATGCTGCCCAGTCTCATTCCTGTGAGGGAACTTCCACTGCCCATGGCTGTAAGGAACAACCTTTCCTGTGTCACTGCCCAGCTAGCAACACCTCATCTCACAACTGCAAGCTGGCTCAGCCTTCAAACATCTGTCATAAACCAAAGGTACTAGCCAATAGTGGATTCCCATAACAGCCATTTAACCCCAAGTGCAAGAAAATGGAGGTTCCTATGGACAGTAAGTATTTCATATTTTACTCAAAGGGCACCAGCATTTAAAAATTTTTATATCCTAAACAATGTTGTAAAAGGTCCTGACTGAAGGAAGACAGTGGATAGACAGTCCCCTACATTTCCTAAAGCACCAAAGCCAGTTCCTGTGACTCCCACCTAGATTATTGTGCTAGATAAAAAAGAAGGAAAGAAAAAACACAGGCTCTATCCAGCTGAGAGTTTATTGTGATGGTGAATCAAATCCTTCTAGACAGGGCTCTATTCTGAGTTTTGGGGATCACATTTTTAACATTACAGAAGCTAGACTATTTTATAATATTTCTCACTAGTAAATATTAGTTGAACTTATTTCATTCACTATAGAACTTTTTAGAGACCTAAAACCAATGATCTATATCTAACTTGATTTCTACTTGAGATTGACTACCAACTCAGGCAACATTTACTGAGGGCATTTTGATGAGAGAGTTGTGGGCAAGCAAAGACGAAAATCTTTTATCTCCAGTGGTTTCTTGATGTAAGCTGCTCCCTGAGAAAACATTCACTTTCATACTCTCCCAGAGGCTAATATAGAAGCAAAGACATTGTTCTTGTCCCTCTTGAAAATTTGATTTTCTCAACAATATGTCAGCATGATGCACTCAAATCCAGAATCAGAGAAATTTCTTAGTCTATGGGTCTTATTTTGGACAGAGAAAACCTAAATAATTCATTTTTCTTTTTCTTTTATTTTTTTGACATGGCCAAGAACCTTTGAAAACTTTGCTATCTACAGCTAGCATTGAGGCCTTGTTTGTTTTCCCAGTTTCTTTCTATTTTCAAAGCTGCCTCAGGTTGAGCAAGTATTCCCTTTTTCAGCAGACACCCATTAAGGACCAACTAGGTGAGATGTATTTTACTAGGTTTCTGTGAAGATGTGCTCTTAAATATCAAAGAATTTATAGCTTTTGGTTTCAAAGCAGGATCAAATATTTATAAATTAGCCCATTTAAAACTGAGATTTAAAATTATATAAAAATAAAAGCATCGATTGGTAAATTAATATGTAAAGAATGGCACTATCACTGACTATTGCAGTTACACAATACTGAAGAATTTCCTATAGAACCAAGGATAACTTTTTTGCATAGGTCTTCTGATGATCTCACAACTGCACACAGCAATGCATTTGGTCTGTTCAGCATTTCCTCCCTCACAGCCTTAGATCTATCAGTGAACATCTCAGCTTGCAATGAAGTCAGCCGTATCTTAAATAAAAGACTTTCTTTCAAATGTGAGTTCAATTTATTGGAATCAGATGCCTCAGCTTGCTGGAATTCCTGATACAATCTGAAATGGTAACTTTTTCCCTTCAGTATATCCAAGGCAAGTAGCAACAACAACAACAACAAAAATACCAGACAATGAATTAGAAGCCGCATTTGTTTGATGTATGTGTTCACCTCAGCAGGTCAGTCAAAGAAATATGGAATAGAAGTGGAAGAAAATATTTTTTGCTTCAATGATTGTTGTTATGTTATTTATAAATATTATTTATCTTTTTGCCAGTATGGGGGCTTGAACTCAGGGCTTGGTGCTCTCCCTTGGCTTTTTCACTTGAGACTGGTGCTCTATCACCGAGTCACACCTCTACTTCCAGATTTTTGCGGGTTAAATAGAGATAATAGTCTCTCAGATTTATCTTGGTGGGTTGGCTTTGAATAATGACCTTCAGATCTCAGCCTCCTGAGGATCTAGGATTATTTCAGTACACCAGAACCTAGTTTGCATTATATTTTGAGGGTTTCTTTCCCCACATCTAAAAGTCTGTTTCTCTTCAAGCAATCAAGTTAGGTATGGCCTAGCAACAAATGTGACTATTTACAGATAGATATTTTCATATATTTCCTACTGAACAAGTATAAAAAATGTCCTCTTAAAAAAAGTTCTGGGCACTGGGAACATGGCCTAGTGGCAAGAGCGCTTGCCTTGTATACATGAAGCTCTAGGTTCGATTCCTTAGCACCACCTACATAGAAAAGACCAGAAGTGGCGCTATGGCACAAGTAGGCAGAGTGCTGGCCTTGAGCAAAAAGAAGCCAGGGACAGTGCTCAGGCCCTGTCCAAGCCCCAGGACTGGCAAAAAAAAAAAAAAAAAAAAAAAAAAAAACAACAAAAAAAAAAAACTGTATATCACCTTGACAATAAAATAAAATTAAAAAATAATAGTTGGAATTATTTAAAAAGAATAAATTCTGAATAAGAACTTGTAAATAAATTTTATTTTTCCTTATTATGAAAGCTAATATGCTCCTGGTATATTATATAACATACATATACACGCATATATTTTATGATTACACTAAGCTGCAGTATTGCTTCCACTGTATTTATGGATTTCCTTTACTTTTATTTTCTGTAGGACTTATTTTGAATGCATCTATTGATTTGAGAAGAATGTTGATTTTTATCAAAAACAAGCAATTAGTAGTTGAAAAGAATTACATGTATTTCTTCCTAAATATGAATACAATTTTGTCCTGGTGTACGATTTGTCCATTTATTCTACAAAGTTCACATCTAATTCTGTTCACTGTTTAACTGCACTTAAAAAAAAGATAATGGTGCCCAGGAATGACACTCCTAGCAGTCAGAATTAATATTCACTGAGCTATTGCTGTTTTTTAAAAGTATGATAAAGCACTGTAAAATTATACACAAAATATGAAAAATGACATTTAAGTAAAAAATAAACAGTCTCTTCGCTCTTTGAGAATTTACTAATAACTTTTTCCTTTCAGTCTAACATAGGGTAGTTCTATGGTTTTCCTTTTATCTCTGTTTGCTTTCTTCTCCCTCTTTCTTTCTCTTGCTTCCCTGCATTTTTCTCATTTTTCAAGACCTTTGTACAAATATATTGAATATGAGTCAAATTAAAGACCTAGAATTTGCTCCTTAGATTATACATGAGGTACATATGAAAATGCAAGTATGCCTTATCTGACCTGGAAAATATGTTCTTGATGACAGGTGCTGGTATGTCCACATTTTTACCTCTGATATTGATATGCCAAGTGAGACTAGACAGCCAACCCTCTAGAATGTTTTCCCCTGTACCAGTATTGGGACTTAAACTCACAGCCAGGGTGCTCTACCTTAGTTTTTCATTTAAGATTACCAGTCTACTATTTGAGCCACTCTGACTTTTTGCTGGTTAACTGGAGATAAAAGTTGCCTCTGATTTGTCTTCCTGGACTATTTTTGATGTATAAACCACACCTCTCAGCCTCCTGAGTAGCTAGAATTATAGACATGAGCTACTGGCACCTGCCTTTAGAATCCCTTTTTGATCACACTCTTAAGTAATCAGATTTTTCCTTGTTGCTAGATGACTTACCTCCATTCACCCTAACTAGGGCCATTTTAATCTCACCAAAAGCTATGGAAGTCATAACTAGAAGGCCCTGTGCCTATTTTTAAAGAGTGAACAGTAGGTAACTGTAACTTTACTTGTGATTCAATGTGTTCTATGTTTTCTTTATCTCTTGAGTGAAATTTATGGGATTGTATAAAAAAGTTTCCATTCACCATGGCAGTGTATGAATACAATGAATCTTGATCAATGGCATTTTTCCCATGGTCCAACTGCACCCATCCTCTCTAGTTATCTGATTCTGTTTTCACATATGTACACTGCATATTATGACTGTATGTACCCATCCTTCCAATTTACATTTTTCTGAATCCTCCTCTTGACCTCACCCTCTTCTGTCAAAGTACATATTCCAATTTTTTGAAGATAACAAGTATAAACTGCTTTGTTAAATGGCAACTCTTTTGTACAACTTCTTAAAATAATACAAAGAATAAACAAATTTGTCTGATGTCATATATGCTAGACTGTCTGGTAGCTAACACACACATATTGATTGAACATATAGATAAGGCAAGACATTACTAAGTTCAATACACCCCTGATCTTTTTTATCTGGTCCTGATGGATTTTCATATTTTCCTTTTCGAGTATCTATAATCACCCATTTAACTTGCTTTCCCTCCATTCAGTAATCAGAACACATGACCTGGAAAGTGCTGAAATAATCAGAACTCCCCAGCTATTGTTCCTTTACTAACCATTAACCAATTGATGGTGTAACAAAAAAATCTACAGACACATTAGCTAGATAGTATTCAGAAAGGCAAATAGGAATGACGAGAACATAACAGTTTTTCAATCTTTATTACAATGTTAACCTACATAGAAGCCTTTAAATTTTGCCTTTCTGAAGATTAGAAATCTTAATACCAAATAATTGTTTGGTTTGGGGGATCAGGAATTGAATTTCCACCTTCACCCTTGCTAGGTAAGTGCTGTACCACTTGAGCCATGTCCTAGTTTGAATAATATTTGTTAAAAAAAGTAATTCATATAAGACTATTTTTGAGCTGACATAGATTAAACAAATCCAACTCTAAAAAAGGAATCATCAACCTGTCTCACTATGAAAATATATATATATATACACATACATATGTACACATTAATGCATATATATCCTCACACAGAAATATTTTTAGTCAAACCCATGTTCCCGTCACCTTGTCCATTCAGGTGACTTTTCCTATAGTCAGATGTGTCCACATTTTTACACATAACAAAATAATTGAAGCATTTTCCAAATACCATCACAAAATAACATCTTTAGTTAATGTTAACTGATGATTAGAGACATCTGAAAATTCATGTTAAATAACTAAAACATCTATCACAGAGAGAATGTAGCGTGGTTGTATATTCCCATAATGCTTATACAATCCAACTTACATGAAAGGCTTACTGTTTAGATTGGGGGAAAATTGTCTATAAAGAAGTTTACCATAAAACTCAAATTATTCAAGAAAGACAAAAGTCAGAGCTGTCTTGTAATTGACATAAATGTCCAATGTTCATAATCTTGTTTATTATCCTTGTACAAAGAAACTGAAATTACCAAATACAGGAAGATTTCTATTTATTTTCATCTAATATAGTCATCTGCTGAAGAGGATGTATGATTCAACTTATGGTCCAGCACTGTCTCTACTTTATGGTTCAGCACAAGGAACTCATTTGTTGCCAAGTTGAAATTAAACTTAAGAGACAATTGACTGATTACTATGCTGGGATCTGATACCAGCTCTGCAAACTTTGATTAGGAGAAGTTTACATTTTAAATTTTATTGAATATTTTTATATAAATTAGTTTTGTACTGGAGTGTAGCTCAGTATTAAAGTTACTTTCCATAATGTGCCAACCCCTGGGTTTGAGCTACAGCAACACAAAATAAAAAGAAATTAGCTTTAAGATATTTCATAAAACAGTACTGAAATTTAAACACAGGGCCTTGGGCTAGGCAAGTGCTCTACCATTTGAGCCGCAACCCCAACCCTTCTTTACTTTAGTTATGTTTCAAATAGGGTCTCACATTTTCACCCAGGGTCAGATCTACCCATATGTCCTCCTACACATGCTTCTGCATAGCTTCAGTTTCAGATGTGCACTACCACATTAAGGTTTATAAACAGGCATTAGCTGGTGGGGTCCCATCAATATTTTGGTCAGGATGGCCTTAAACTATGTTCCTCCTGATAGTTTTGTCTCTCCAATGGCTATAATTGAAGGCATGGGTCACTCACCACACCCAGATCTCTACTACTCAGATCTTCCTAATTTTAATCCATAATATTCAAAACTGGCTGGTGGAAACTTAAGTTTTAAGTAACAACAAACAGCTAATTTTTAATTCTTCTCTTTAATTTTATCACTATTCTCCATTAATGTGTTCAAAATTGCACAAACTTTTGCAGGATAATTTTTTTTTTTTTTTTTTTTTGGCCAGTCCTGGGCCTTGGACTCAGGGCCTGAGCACTGTCCCTGGCTTCTTCCCGCTCAAGGCTAGCACTCTGCCACTTGAGCCACAGCGCCGCTTCTGGCCTTTTTCTGTATATGTGGTGCTGGGGAATCAAACCTAGGGCCTCGTGTATCCGAGGCAGGCACTCTTGCCACTAGGCTATATCCCCAGCCCTTGCAGGATAATTTAAAAAGTATCATGCCTACTCTGAAAATTTCTTTGTAATGATCACATCATCATATAAATCCAAACAGCCTACCTAATGGATATATTCTGAAATCAGAAAATGTTGTCTCATTGAAAAAGTAGTCATAGCAGCTATGTGTTGCAGACATACCTCCCATGAGATTCTTGTTTGTGGGGTTTTTTGTCTAAAACAAACAAATGCTCTTGAGGTTTTAAATTCAATATTGATTAAAACTTATTTGAGGATATAAAATCACCTCTATGGGAGTCAGTTGTCAAAAATTTTGTTATCTGAAATAGTTTTACTCCTTTTTTTTTTTTTTTTTTTGCCAATCCTGGGGCTTGAACTCAAGGCCTGAGCACTGTCCCAGGCTTCATTTTGCTCAGGGCTAGCACTCTGCCAACTTGAGTCATAGTGCCACTTCTGTATATATGGTGCTGAGGAATTGAACCTACTGCTTCACGTATATGAGGCAAGCACTTTTGCCACTAGGCCTTATTCGCAGCCCAGTTTTACTCCTTGTAGATTGTAGAAGACATGCAATTTCTCAACAAAATAGTTTTTCTTTCTCTCATTCATATATTTATTCCCATATTTATTCACTTGTTTATAGAGAAACATTCACTAGCTCCTATTCAAGCAAATAATAAAGGGGGTAAATCTAATTACTGTCATTATTGTTTTCAAGTGTGGGCCCCTCCCAGCTGCCAAGATCAGAACTTTCCAAATTAATAAGCTGACATTACTAACATTATTAACATTTTTAAAAAATTTATTTATTTATTTATTTTGCCAGTCGTGGGCCTTGGACTCAGGGCCTGAGCACTCACTGTCCCTGACTTACCTTTTTGCTCAAGGCTAGCACTCTGCCACTTGAGCCACAGCGCCACTTCTGGCCATTTTCTATATATGTGGTGCTGGGGAATCAAACCCAGGGCTTCATGTATAGGAGGCAAGCACCCTTGCCACTAGGCCATATTCCCAGCCCCCATTGTTAACATTTTTAAAACATATATTTTTATAACTAGTACTTTATAACTTACAGAAACAATGCTATGACAGAACCACTATGTGGCTCGAGGGAGAGAAGCAATGTTGTCACTCGTGTTCCGAAACTATAAAGGGCTTTCAAATACTTAGGAACAAAAGGAAAGGATTGGATGGGGATGGTGAGCCACATCTATAATCTTAGCTACTTGGGAAACAAAAATGGGAAGATCAATGTGCATGGCCAGCCTCACCCAAAGTTAGGAAGATTCCATCTCCAAGCCATGTGGGTATGAAGGCTCACAGCTGTAATCCAGGGTGCATGGTGGGTAAGAAGATGGCTGGAAAAAGGTCTATTTCCTCTGAACAATGAACTGAAAGCAAAAGTATTGAGGCATGGTGTCCCTGGGTATAAAACCTGGCTAACAAGTGGGAGACCATTAGTTCAAATCCAAATGCGATGAAACAGTGAGAGATAAACTCCAGTATGGTTATAATTATGAGGCAAGCACTCTACCACTAGGCCATATTACCAGCCTCAGTATGTTTATAATTAATGGCTTCACACTAACTCTAAAGTAAAGGTGAAGATGCCCCTTCATGTAGAGTTGTGCTTTTATCATAAATCCTACTGAACTCCCACCATGAGCTTGAAATACATATTAGCTCACTGCACAGCTTAATTCAGAATCTATCTAGAAATACATACACAACTTCTCACTAAGCCTGATCTATGCATACCTTCAGTTAGATTCTTACAGAGGCGAATGGAAAAGTCTCACATATCCAGGCAAAATCATGTCCCCTTTTCAGTCTTCCCAATAGACAAGTCCTACAATACATTCTCTTTTCCTTCCATGACTCCAGTATGCAACAACAATTCCCAGACTTTCTCTACAAGTGATTCTCCTTGAAACTAAAATTATTTGCTCTTATGGTCTTTTGGGTAAATAAAAACATAAGATGGCTTCTTTGCAGAAGTATGTAAAAATATAGAACTATGGCACTGTATTTGTATTTCCACTGCATACATAAATGAACCTAAATTCGCCAAAACTCATGGTAAAATAACTAGATATTTGTGATAAGCTGAAAAATAAGAAAATTTTGAGGAAAGCCAATGTACAAATATCAGTCATTTGAAATATTTTCATTATGATTTCAATATGCCAATATGGCAAACATTCAAAAGTGAAATGATTCCACTTATGGTTTCCTGTTTCTTCATAAAGAAGGTTTTGAATTATTTTTAAAGCTTTCTAATAAATAAAGATTTGCTTAAGGGAAAGAAATTTGTCATCCATGATGTAACTAGATTAAAGACAATGGAAGATCAGATTCTAATTTAAAAAGTGACAGTAAATGATAAGCTACTAAGCAAATTGCCAATATGTACATCTATGAGCTGTCACATCCTTGAGCCTGGACAAATTTAAAATATGTTATTTATATTTCATTTGTAAAATAGAGGCATAGGTGATTTTTCCTGTCACATTATGCTTATGAAACTAAGGGGTTTCTTGTCATATTTCACAAATACTTAACTTACATTCTTGCATTTAAACAACTCATTCAGTAGTCTATTAGTGTGTTGACAACTTCATTTATAAATATGTAAGTGTTTAAATTTTTCTATTTTGATCATTAATATTGCACTTGATACTGATGATCATTCTTGCATTTTTCCTCTATTCACTGTCATCTAAATATTTGAAGCTTCTGTCAGATCATATTTTGGATCTCTGCATGGGAAATTAATTGTGTCTGAGGTAATTGACTGAACCCTTTCTCTTGGTTCTTTTTTCTTTCTATGCTGGTACTGGAGCATCAGTTAAGGGTCTTGAGCTCTTGCTTAGCTTTTGCACTCGAGGCTGAGGCTCTACTTACTACTTGAGCCACAACTCCATTTCTGGTTTTTTGTTGGGCAATTTTATGTAAGACTCAGCTTTGTTCGCCTGGGCTAGCTTCAAACTATCATCCTCAAATCTCACCCTTCCATATAGCTAGGAAGACAGGCATGAGCCACTAAGCATCTGGCCGCCTTTCCCATTTTTTATTTTTATTTTATTTCTTGTACTTGGGCTTGAACTCAACAAGTAGGTGCTATTCCTTAGTGTTTTCCATCCAGGCTGGTCCTCTGCCACTGGAGCCACAATTCCACTTCCATCGTTTTGCTGATTAACTGATTATAAGAGTCTCATGGACTCTCCTGCACCAGCTAGCTTTGAATTGTGATTCTGAAATCTCAGCCTTATGAGTAGCTAGGATTAGAAGTATGAACCACTGGCACCTAGAAGCCCTTTCTCTTGATTAATAGAAAATGAAGGCCCAGAAACAGCTGACCAAGATCTGCCTAAAGATTCCAGACCACCTCACAGGCTTCTGATTATGGTCCCATCATTAGGTCAAAAGCCAGTCCTATAGTAACAAAATCGATTTATATAGCCTACTTCAAAACAGGGAAGAAACTGAAGCATCTAACTTTATTTGCTTTATAGCTTTAAACCAAACCCTGGAGGGAAATGGAAACTCATCAAAGGTCTTAAATGTCAAATTAGCCCAAGAGCATATCTTCCCCCCCCCCCACCTTTTTTTTAAAATTCTGGTTATGGCAGAGGCTTGTTGTCTATTAAAGATATTCAGAATGACTTCATTGACACAACTGCCTGTGTATTTACAAGGAAATTAACTGAGGAAGTAAGTGCCATTATATACTCTGGTTCTCAGAAGCATTTTATGGAAGAGCAGACTTACAAAATAGAAGCAGTGCTTGGCTTATTAGAATTCTGCATCATAAAAAGAAAAAGACTTCTGTTGTTGCTTTGCTGATAGGAAAGATAATAATATAGAGCCTTTAGGAAACGTGTTTCTCATTTTGGAGAAATCTGGATTTAACATGAATCACACACAAAAAAAATTCAGGTATACCTTTCAGAGATGGACCAAAGAGACATAAGTGAGAGTATTTTGGTTTTAATCTTGGATCAAAACAAACAATTAATCAAAAAATCCCTTGGAACCTTTTGAATTTAAAAATGAAATTCTTACACAAATAAATCTTTTTTCTCAAACTACAGGCAGGAAAGTAATAGAAGGAAGATATAACCATTCTCACATTGTGGGGAGGATGTGCAAATATAATCATTGAAAAATTCTTCAATCTTGCTAGTTCAAACCAATGCTAGCACAGCAAAACCTTAACATACTGCATGCCTCCTGCAGGCCATGTATTATGTTATTTGTTTGCCTTCACTAATTCATTCTTTTTTTTTCAAATTTTTATTATCAAACTGATGTACAGAGAAGTTATAGTTTCATACGTTAAGCATTGGATACATTACTTGTACTGTTTGTTACCTTGTCCCTCATACCCCACTCCCTACTCCGCCTTTCCCTTTCCCCCCATGAGGTGTTCAGTTCACTTACACCAAACAGTTTTGCACAAATTGCTTTTGTAGTTGTTTTTCTTTGTTTACCCTGTGTATCTCAATGTTGGTATTCCCTTTCTATTTCCTAGTTCTAATACCAGTATACATGGTTTCCAATATACTCAGTCACTAATTCATTCTTGATGGAGCAGGTTTGGCTTTTTTTTTTGTTTGTTTAGTTTTGTTTATTAGTACAAGAGCTAAGAGCTAGATGCAAGAATGGGAGGAATGAGCATGCTCTGAGAATACCTGCACCCAAAGATCCGTCAGCTGACATGGAAGTTCACAACAACCAGATTCAAGCTTCACATCACGCCGCCTAACCCATCCAGGAACTTGAGTTTAAATAATACCATTTTTAGGATGTAATCAAATAGAAGTGTAAACAAAACTATAATAAACAAAACTATAATAAATCACTGCCTGAACAATTACTGGTTAAGTTTAGTGTCCAAGAACCATGTAACACATTTATACACACTGTTTTTACATACTTGGAATTTAGAATATCTAAGTATATTTATTATGGTTTTAGTTTATTATTTCTATATTTTAGTAATTTTTCCATGGTAATTTTTCCATGGTAATTTTTCCTGGTAAGTCTATTTTTCATCTGAACAAGATTCCGTCTCCTAAGTATACAATAAGATTATTTCTTACAAGTCATGCTCATGAGAAAATCATTTTAACTCGTAGAATATACATGCATAAGTTCAGAAATACACACAAATAGCCCATTCTGACATCTCTTAAGTTTCTTCTTTTAATTGTTGTGTTAGTAACCATTTTTCATTTTAAATGATTTTTTAAATGCTATTACTGTAATTATATGTATAAATGTATATTTTCCTCTTCTCTGAAATTATCAACTCCTAAAAGTATCTGTGAATTTATCAGAATGAATAATGAATAATTTAGGAACTGACATGCTATCTTTATCCTTAGATTCATCCTGTTCTTTTACTTTTTTCCTTTAATAATATTTTGATTTTAATTTCTAGATCTGACATAAGGACTTTTTATACATTTCAAAATTTCATCCATTTTTAAAAAAATCTTAGTGAAATACCACATTGATTTTATAGCCTGTGATAAGAGAAAATTAAAGGCCTGTCTTTCAAATTCACATGTCTTTTCCACCTTCTGATTCTATTTAGCTTTATAATTATTTTCATGTTGAGAATTAAAGTATACATTTAAAATTTGAAATAAGCGATGTATTCTCTGGCTTTATAATGAGAAATTTTAAAGAAAACTATAAATGAATAAGCAGAATATTCACCATGTACTACAAGCTGAAAATCTATGATTCTGTTATAAAAACTTTGCTTATTCAAAGAAGATATTTTGTACTCCTAACTCTTAATTTATATTGTGTTGACACTTGCCATAAGTTTGGACACATCTCACGAGTTTCCTTGATGCTCATATAATCCCTTATCCTACATGTCTACCTTTTAAATACTCTTATCTAAACCTAGCTAATGTAGGAAAGCAGTCTTGGCCTGAAAGATTTCCCCTGGAGGAGGCAAAGCTGTGGGAAAAAGACATTGGGCCTCACGATCAAGGTTGTATGAGTTTAAAAATATAAAATAGAAAAGCTGGCCTAAATGCTTCCTGCCTTTTGTATTCTTTAAAGAATCAACCAAATTACATGGCTTAAAAAGGCAGGTCTTTCTTCTTCAAAATCTATTTGTTTGGCTGGATGCAGTGGCTTGCACTTATAGTCCCAGCGAGTTGGAAGGTGAAGAACAAGAGGACTGTGTGTGGTTAGAGACCAGATTTTGTAATATGTTAGCCAGACCTCAACTCAACCAACAAGATAGGCATGATGCATGGTGGAGTGAGCCTGTATTCCCAGCCAAGTTAGAGGAATGGGTAGGAGCATGGGGCCCTGAGGCGAGTCCTGGGCAAAACTGCTAGTTCCTATCAGAAAAAATGAAAGCAATAAGGGACTAAGGCAGGGCTCAAATAGTAGAGTGCCTTGCCTAACAAGTAGATAGGCCCTGGATTCAGGCGTCAGTACTGCCACCCTGAATAAAGAAACATACATGCATGTGATTATATGTATATACATATGTACATAAAATATATATTAAATATTTGTATATAAAATTTAATGACACCACACACTAATTTTCTGCATATCATAATATTTATGTGTCTATATTTAGAAAATAGATGATACTAGTATGAATTAATCATTTATCACCACACTACAATTGTATGCTACAGAAAATTTGAACAAATACAGAAAATGGAGAATCTGTTACAATTTTAAAAAGAAAGAAATTGAAAATTTTAAAATAGCCAAAAATAATTTAGAAAATCCAGCACACACTTCGATATAGAATTTGGATCAAAGAAGATAATATAACAGAAATATTTAAATATATAGTCTGGGCAAATGTTAGATACTGAATAAAATATTTAGAATCTATCTAAAAATCATTATGTTGAAGAATGATAGTACAAAATAAATAAAAGCAAAATGTAAACATAAAGAGCTAAAGATGCTAATAAAATGATAAAATATTGCTAAGTAAGTCTCAAATAATAGAAGGAAAACATATTGATAAAAACATTGAATGATGAGGGAAACTCAGAAATATAATAGGATTAATAAATAACAAAACATGTTTTTAGGAAAGTTTATAAAGTAAATATACTTCTACAGCATCCCTTATGAAAATAAGAGTCAGGCACAACTTAAGAAGTTAGGAGTAATAAAGTGGAGTTATAGGTCAAGTGGTAGAGCGACAGCCTAGAACCAAATGGAAAATCAAAGTTAGAAGCCCTGATTTCAAGCCCACTATTAAGTTAAAACACAAACAATAACAGCATACATGCATGCGCGCACGCACACACACACATACACACACACACGTGAACAGAAAGGAATTAAAATGATATAAGAATAGATAAGATGCAGATTTACCAATATATGAAAATGCTCTGAACAATTTTATGTCCGAATGTTAAAATTTGGATGGAATGAATTAGATGCAGTTGTGCAGATTACATAACATCCTGAAGCAGAGATGCTGAATTGTAAAACAGAAAACTACTTGTAAACACCCTCATGTAAACCTGAGTTTCACAGAAGGGAAATTTGATGTCTAGAGTGAAAACCTCAGTTTCAATGTAGAGAAAATTGGTTTTAGCTTACTACTTTTACTTATCATATAAATGGATTTAAGAAATAATATTAAAATGTCTTTTTAATTAAATAAGAGTCCTTAAAATTGTCTTTCTAAACCCTTATCAGCACTGAAAGGTCACTGAAGATACTAGGTATTGATAGCTAATAGAATATTCAGATTATAAACTATACTAAAAATTTTTGATAGGTCATGGTTGTATATGCCTGGAAGGTAGCATAAAATGACAGAGGCACAAACACAATCTTCTAAGATGACAAACAGGAAGAAAGTAATTTTTTACAAATATACCTAAATTGTATGCTTTGATATACTATAATTTTCACCATATCATATATGTAAAGTTAATTATCTAAAAGAAGCTCAAAATATTTTGGAATTTTACTATCAAACTGAATAGAAATCAAACTGGATGGAGAATCTTTTGAACTGGGAAAACTTGCTTTCTTTTCCTCTCTCCTTTCCATTTTCCTTTCTTTCTTCTTTCTTTCCTTTTCTTTTTTATCTCTGGTTCTTTCCCTCCCACTTTTGCTTCCTTCCTGCTGTCTGCCTTCCTTCCTTTCCCTCTCCCTCCCTCCCTCCCTGTCTCCCTCCCTCCCTTTTCCTTCCTTCCTTCCTTCCTTCCTTCCTTCCTTCCTTCCTTCCTTCCTTCCTTCCTTCCTTCCTTCCTTTTCTTTCTTTCTTTCTTTCTTTCTTTCTTTCTTTCATTCATCTATTTATTGCTCTCTTCCTTGCTCTATCCTTTTCTCTTTCTCTCTCTTTTTCTCCTTCTTTCTATGTTTCTTTCTCTCTCTTCCTTTCTTCTTTTATTTCTATTTTTTTCTTTTCTTGTTTATTGGTATGACATGTTAGGGGAAACGTCTGAAGTTAAATCATATTGAAATAGAGTATTCAGTACATGTATTTCAATGAAGAGAAAGGAACATCATTCATTTATATAATGATTTTTCTCAGATCCAAATCTTAGGAAGTCTTACTTTAGACCAAGGCTGTACAGACAATTTCAAACTAAGACATGATCCATGGCTTCAATTAACTGCTGACATCACCAGTGCAGTTTCCGTGCTTGCAAGGACATGAATAAATGATTTGAAGATCATTTTCTGACTCAGGGAAAGTATTTTCCAGGGAAGTAGAAGTAATGAAGAATCTACAGCTACCTATAAGAACTACCCAGGCAATTTAGTCCTAATGATGAATAAAGAGTCTCTTAAAAATATTCATTTACACTCAGTACTTAAAGGGTTCCAACTGACATTGCAAATGAAATGAAACCAAACTATGTGTAAGTTAGGAATTATTATGGGGTCCACCTGCAGAGTCCTTTTTGGACATTAAAATTGGATGGAATGTGGAAGTGCCAGTGTTGGAGATCATGGCCCGATTTAATTCCCAACTCTGATAGAAAAGGCTTCAACAATGGACAAACAAAGAGCCAAAAATTAGGAGAATGCAGTCAAGAATCCAGCATATAGCCTAAAAAATTAAGAAAGATGAGGGAAGAGGTGGGTGGAGATGGTGAGAATGTTGGAGGAGTGACATTGATCAAGATATACTGCATTCATAAACTGCTTTGTTAAACAGCGACTCAATTGTACAACTACTTAAAGATAATAACAAAGATAATAATAAAAGTGAAAAAAATTCAGAAGACAGGAAATAGAGTCCCCAAGACAAAATAAGTTACAATTCTCTAGAATAATAAAAAAGAAAAAAAGAAAAGAAAATTGAAAATCTCTCCACACGGCAATGTTTCTAGAAATAAATCAAATCTTAGCATTTTACCCAGATCCTACATAGAAAGGCCTTATTACTAGATTTTGATTGTAAAACAGAAGGTAACCATTTCTTCAGACCTTGAGAAAGATGTCTGAAATTAAACATCCCAGAACAGGAAATGACAAATTATCCCATCCTTCTGTTTTGTCTTCTGTGTGGAAGTAGGGAAAATATATGACTCAGTTGGAGGCAGAGAAATCTGACAGAGCTCATTTTTCTTCACTCATACATCTTTTAAAATCCAGCAAAATATTGTCCTCTGAGAAATCAAAATGGAAAAGAAGAGACTAGAAATCTCTTTCCAGGCTCATTTATGAATATGAAGATAATGACAGAGAGGTAATGACAAAATGAAATATGAAGTAAAAAAAATTGACAAGAAAATACCCTTTGGCACAGAACTAGAAGATCTTTTAAACTTCTCTTTTTCATAGTCTTTCTATAGTTAACTGTTGGCCATGGATGATTTAGTAATTTCTTTTTAGAGTGTGCTCAGGATAAGGTAATCTAGAGTTCTTAGATAATATTAAGTATAGTCCAACAAACGGAATGTCAGCAGCCACAGATTTTCTTGTTTTCAATATCTCTCTCTACCCTCTTTCTCTTTTTCTGTGTATCTTTTATCTTTCTATATATCTCTGTGTGCCACTCTCCCTCTTTTCTGTGTCTCTTCTCTCTCTGTCCTGGTCTGTCTCTTTCTGTCTCTCTGTCTCTCTCTCTGTGTCTCTCTCTGTCTCTCTCTCTCTATACATATACATACATACATACATATATACATATATGTATACTGGTAGATAATCTTTCATAGCTTCTTCACTATTGCTGTTGCCAATTCAAAAGTGTATCTCTTATGCTGTGTAAAATAGAGAGTGTGAGAGGTACAGAGTTATTTAGATCTGCTATGAAAGTTGGAATTGTCTTGGGTTTACAAGAAAGAAAAAAAAAGAAAGAAAACAGTAATATCTGTAAGGTACACATGAGAGGGAGTTTCAGATTGAGAAACTATCACAATGTATAGAACTAGATACACAGGGAATCAAGGAACTGTGAAGTAATATACATTCTAAGATATCATAAAGTAATATAAGAATTCCAACAAGTCAGGTATTAGGTTCAAATTATTAAAAGGAATTTTTACACAGAAATATCAGATTCTTAATGTCTGTGGTCTTGACATAAGTATAAGATATCAAATGGTTCATCCTTTTCAATTTCTGTCAATACTTCCTTCATATTTCTAGGTGAATTTATTCTAATACTCTAGAGAGAATGCTGAGTAATACATGAGCAATGTGAGATTTTTTTTTCTTCATTACTTTTTCTGTGACTCACCACAGTTCTTGTACTAACACCTGTTGAAAATGTCAGAGGTGTCTTTCTGATGCCAGAATCCCAGGTGTTCCAGGAGTCTGGAAACTATCGGGTTCTGTTTCAAAGAATGGTGAGTCTACCCCAGCTTTGTACTGAGCTGGTACTAAGCTACTATAAATAACTATCATCTTCATAAGACTACTTGTCCAGTAGACTCATTGCCTGTGAATTCATGCAAACAGACCCAGGCAGGATCTGTTCAGTGTATATTTTGAGTTCCAGCTTGGCCCATGATCTCATCCCTGTAACACATCCTGTCTCCAGTGCTCTTACAGGACATAGCTTCTGGTTAGGAAGAAAGTTGACAATTGAAAAACACATAGATAGCATTTTCTTTAACCTCTGACAAGCCAGCTTGCCATAGTAACTGTGAAGCTTGCTTTCTATAGTCAATCTGAGGAATATCTTCCTGACCTTCTCAATTGGACTATGGTTTTCAAGTTATAATTTATAGAAATATATTTTAAAATTCTTTAAAGTATATTTTGTCTGGTGGTAAAAGAGATATCCTATTTACCACAAGTTGTTTCAATATGCAATATACATGTATGGAAAGGTTATAAAAAAAAACCTCCTTTGTACAAGTAGTGTATGCTAATAAAAATAATTCAGTAAAAATTAACTGAGATAACCTGAGCAAAGTGAATAGCACAGGAATTACTATGTAGTGGAAGAGCTATCACCATTTTATTAGTAATATCAGTACACCTCCTACTTCAAAGCCTCGATGTGCTGTAACATCATTCCAATGGAGAAAAGTCTCTGCAACATTCAGAAAGTAGCTTCTGTATTCTATTCTCTCAGAAAGAAGCTATGCACCCACCAAATTCTTGGACCCTCCTGATTCACAGCTTTAAATAACTTCGGTGCTTCCTTCTCTTAGGGAGAAAATAAGACAGAGAAAAAGATGAAGGTAAGGAGAAGTTTCTGAACAGTACTGCTGTTTTCTCTAAGAGTAATGTCATGGAGGGAACCCGAAACCAGGTGATTAAAGGATAGTTGGGATATCCCAAAGTATTCAGTGCATGATTTCCGTATGTTGCCAGGATAACCACTTAATTATCAAATACTTAACTTCCTGTATGGTTCAGCTACTACCAGGGTCAACTATTTAGGATCTTGTGCAGAAATGTTTCACAGAATGGCTTGACATTCAAATTGGATGTGTTGAGTAATAAAAAAAAAATCCACTAGTAGGTGTGGTTTTCCTTAATTTGGGTCTTGGTTTGTGATATTTCAGAAAGATTCCAAAATGCAGCACATCTTGGAAGACTATAAGAATACATTATGTTGCCAGGGAGACATCTTAAATTAATGTTTCACACACATGGGACTTGGCCCAATAAAACTGATTTTCCAAGTCCATCTTCCCAAAGAAATCAGGCATTTTGTTAAGAGTTGGCTTATAATTAATCTTAAAATCATCTTGGAGGAGAATATTTAGCATTTAGTACTTTGTAAACAATTAAAATATTTTGATAGTTTCTGTAAAAGCTATATACACTTTAATGATAGCATATGAATATCCAAAGGAAACAACATGAACACAAATAATGTTTTCACAAACTTATTAGAATGATTATTGAAAAGATTCAATATTTCAGGCTGGACAAAAATTTGTTTAGGCTCTAATCCTATGACCTTGAGACGCTGAGATTATAGAGGATTGCAGTTTGATGTTAACCTGGGTAGAAAAAATCCATGAAAACCCTACCCAACCAAGAGTTGTGTGTGTTTAGTTTCACTCCTGCTAGCCTAGGAACGAGAACAAAATTAATGTACACAAATTGTGGCTCAGGTACCCAGGTGGGATGTAAGATCCTACCTCAAAAATGATCAGCACAAAGAAGGACTGGGAGTGAGGCTCAGTGAGAAAAAGCTTTCCATGAATCAGAAGGCCCTGAATTCAATCTCTAGCCAGCACTACCAAAATGCATAGTACATATTAACAGCTTCATTTTTTTCAGCCACTTTGAATCAAAATACAGATAGGACTAGACTTTAAGACATGAATTCTAATATTACCAGTTATGTACACCAGAACAAAGGGCTAACTGACAACATTTTTAGAAGAGTTTTAAGAATTCTACATTTTGACAAATTACTTGGATTCTATGTAAAAATTGAAATAACTTATAGCACGTTTCCTTCTAATAGTTTATTAGCACAAGAACATATTAAGACAACATAGAAATGCTTTTCCACCTCTTGAAAATATCCCTTTATGATTTTTAAATGCAACATTTTTTTTGTTGTTGCTGATGCTTGCTGGCACCAGAATTTGAAACCAGGATCTTGTGCTTATCCAGATTACTTGCTGGATATTCCATCACTGAGCAACTTCTCCAGTCTGGTTTTTTGGTGGTTGCTTGGAGCTGAGAGTCTTATGGCTTTGATCTCAGCCTCATGAGTAGCTAGGATTATACGTGTGGCCTTCAATGTCTGACTTATTTGCTCTTTTCTAAAATAAATTCCAGTAGGGTCCCATGCTTTTTATTTAATTTTTCTATCTACTGATTGTAATTATGGATGGGATTAACCTTGTTAAACCTCATCCTACAAAATGAGGGTGCCCTTTTCCCATGATTCACTGTTTCAATGCTTTATGTCCTTTGAGCTCCAGTTCAGGTTGCAAATTTCTCCCTAGGATTTTGTTTTTCTTAAAGAATATTACATTTATTGTGTGTCATCCGAATTTTTGTAATACTTTATCTGTCATTAATCTAAATTTATTGTATAATTTTCTTTCTTGGTTGCTGGACACAATCTTTGTTTTTAAATAAAATTTACAAGACATTTTATTATTTTTTAGTTAGGACAGGGTTTGGCCATCATCCTTTGGTAATTCTGTAAATGAATGCTACGTGGGCACAGTTGCAAAGAATGAGGAGAAAGATTCACACGTAAGTTATCATTTCCATGTATTTCTCAAAGGAAATGCCCCCCCCCCAGGGAAAAGTCTGAAAGATTTGAGGCTTAGAGTTGGCACCAATGTGCTATTTTCCTTTGTGTGTATTGAAAGGGCAGAATGGTTATAGGATATTTAATTTAGGTAGCAAATATAGTGATTACTTTAATTAAAATGAGTTCACAAGTAGCAATCACTTTAAAAAGCTATACAGAAGCATTTGGCAAAAGAAAATGGGTATTTGCATTATGGACCAGTTTTGATTTTTGTTTTTGTTTTTTACCATGTTAAAGGTGCACTTTGTTTTAAATAATGAAAATAAAATTCTGTTGTGTAGAACAGATAAAATAACAACTTGCTATTTTGATTTATGAATGTTTGGCTTCTTTACTTTTTATATTCTTAAATAGCTATCCAGAGCATTTTATTGTTAACAAATCCATATACTTGAAAGACACAGTATTTTCATACACAGTGAGTAAAAATAATTGAAGGTATAGAGCAATTGTATAAAATAAGAGAGATTGTCATCAATGTGCATGCTTTTTATAAGTAAACTATAAAATCTTTATCACACTATCACACAAATATTTTTTACTAATTTAACTGAAATTCAACAACTATGTTCATCACAGCACAATTTGTCATTGTTAAAATACGGAACCAACCCAGATGCCCCTCAATAGATGAGTGGATCAAGAAAATGTGGTACACATATACAATGGAATTCTATGCCTCTATCAGAAAAAATAACACTGCCCCATTCATAAGGAAATGAAAAGACTTGGAAAAATCATACTAAGTGAAGTGAGCCAGACCCAAAGAAACATGGACTCTATGGTTTTCCTCATAGGGAACAATTAGTACAAGTCTAGGATAGATCTAGCAGAAGAGCACAATAACTCAAGAACTAGGCCAATATGAACACATAAGATGATGCTAAGAGAAATGAATTCAAGTCATGGAAACAAGGGATAGTTAGTATTGTAGTTACTTTCAACATGCCATGTGAAACCGTGCCCTTCTACTACTTTTTTTTTCATATTCCCTTCATGTGGTTTTACCCCTGATATAACTATGACTGATTTTAGTACCCTGGATATTGTATGTATGTGTATTGGAACTACAGAAGGGAAGGGGAATATCAAAATCAAGAGACAAAGGATAAAAAGAAAAACAGATCTAACAGCAATACTTACAAAATGATATGGTGTAAACCAGCTGTACAACTCAAGGTGAGGAAGAGGGTATTGGGGAGGGGGAAAGTAGTGGAAAAATGAAGGGGGAGTAACAAGTTGGATAAGGTATTTACTCACTGCTTTACATATGAAGCTGTAATCCCTCTGTACTTCAGTTTGACAATAAAGAAAAAATAGTATAAAACAAAATTCAAAGAAAATGTCTAGCATGGTCATATATAACTATGATCCTGGCAATTAAGAGAAGAATGAGACAGAAAAATTAGGAATTTGAACGTCATTTTAGTCTATATTGCCGGATGCTTATAGAAAGGAAACAATACTGCAAAATGCAAAAAGGACCCCAGCATTATTAATCTTCTCTACTAGTTCTTATCACTAATACATTTTGTTATTTGTCCCATGTAAGTCAAATAGCAAAAGTCAAAGACAAAAACAGAATATGCAGAAAGCATGAAGCTTGTATCTCATCACTTCTTTAAGTGAGGCAAGTTCATGTGATTGTAGTCATTTGTTAAAAGATACCTGTACCTACTCAGTTAGTGAAAATGTACTTGGTAAACCTGTACAAGAAATAGTGTGTGTGTGTGTGCTAATTTAATTTAATCAATTTGTAAAGTTCAGCCATCCATTACACCACAGTCTAAATGAATCACATTTCTTCACTCCTACTAGCTATCTCAGTATATCTCTATTGTTTATTTGCTATGTTTATTCTTTTTCTGAATAATTATTTATTTATTGTCAAAGTGATGTACTGAGGGGTTACAGTTTCATACGTAAGGCAGTGGGTACATTTCTTGTACAGTTTGTTACCTGCTCCCTGATTTCCCCTCCCTTCCTCCTTTCCCACTTCCCCCAGGAGTTGTCTAGTTGGTTTACACCAAATAATTTTGTAACTATTGCTTTTGGAGTTGTTTGTCTTTTTATCCTTTTATCTCTCGATTTTGATATTCCCTTTTCGTTCCCTGGTTCCAATTGGGCTCAGTGGTTTAAATTGAGAAGTACTTTAGCTTATAAAGTGACTGGGTATGAGAAAAAAATGAAAGAAATTAAGCCCACAATTTTAAAATGTAATTTACACAATGAAAAATAAAATCTACCTAGGTTTGCTGACTACACATGCACAGAAGGTGCTTTATCAAATTTCACTCAGGGCTGAAGGGGTAGCTTAAGAATTCTTGCCTTCATGTATAAGGCTGTGAGTCAAAGTCCCAGTACCATAAAATAAATAAATAAAACCATTATCTATTAACCTCCCCATGACCATCACCTTGCTGAAGCAGGTTGCATGTGACTGTGAGATGTCTCAAAGACAGAAGAGAAGGAGACAGAGTTCGGGATGTCATCAGATTGGGTTCACTGTCCCTAAATCCATGCTCACCAATCCTATTGAAATTGCAGAAATGGAGAGAGGTTTGAAGACCTCAAATGAAACCACTAAGGTACTTGGAAACATTATGTCCCATTGGCAAGTTCATGATAAAACAAGTGAATAATCATTGTGAAAGAAAAATGAATTGTTCCTTACCAATGCTCCTTAGTTCATCTAGTCAGGTTGCTATTGAAAACTTTGAGAATGAAATGTGACTTTTTGCAGGTATAAGCCAAAGCTTTAAGCTGCCCTGGAAGATAGAGAATGTACGGAAAAGACAAAACAAAACAACTGACCCTTCCTCTTTGTCTTTACAAAAGCAACATGCCTGTGACTTAAAGGTTTTACAAATGTAATTGGAAAATAGAAATACAAAAGAGTAATAAAAATAAAAATTCAAAAATACTAAAAAGTGCACTTAATAGTAATAAATAGATGCAATGAGACTTTTGGATTTTGCATTTCTTGAGTTTCAACTCAGGACCTTGTACTTGCAAGAGCTCTACCACCTGAGCCCCACTCCCTGCCTTTTTAAAATTATTTTTATTTTTAATTATTTTTATTTTTTGGTTATTTGGTTTTTGGGTTTGGTTTTTGGGTTATTTTCCCAGATTTTGGGTTATTTTCCCAGATTGGTCACAGACTGTGATTTTCCTACCTCCACCTCCTATGTAGCTAAGATTATGGTTTTGTGTCATCATGCTTTATGCATAAATAAGATATACAATAATTTGGTATATCAAGATTAAAAAGACTTTTTCAAGGCAATGTATTAGTAAAATTTTAGAAATTTTCTATAATTCACAAACATGCATACTTATTCTGAAGATGAAAAGGTATATAAGTAGTGCATTTTTATCTCTATCAAGCTCTGCTATAGTAATGCTACAGAGACTCATTTTCATTAAGGTTTTTTCAAGTTGTATATACAACCTGAAACACTGATTTTTCCATAAGTATAGGTTAGAAGTAAAGGTAATCAATATCAAAATTGTATTACAGATATTATTCATATATTTATTTATATTATAAATACAAAATGCCAAATCTGTTTTATTAAGACTCAAAATGCAAGAAATAGATTGGTACTTATTTAATACTTTAACATGAGAATGTTATGATTGATTAAAGAATAAGATTTAGTATAACAATTACATTCTTCAAGCATTCACATACTTGATTTTGATAATAAAATAGAATGGGTCCTGAAATGGTAAAATACCTGCCTAATTAAAAAATAGAGAAAGATTTTTCAAGCAAGTTTCATTGATACTACTTGTACTAGGGTATAAATAGACCCTATTTGTCTAAGGAACAATCCGAATATAAGTCCATTCAAATAGAATACTCACTGTTAATGCTTTGAAAGGTTTAGCATTTTCCGTTCTAACATTAATTCATGTTCAAAACTCAGACTTTGTAGCATTTTGGGTTTTGAAATTCTAAATATATATGTTTAACAATAACTACCCTATTTAGTGCAAGAATAATTGTCTATCTGCTATGTATATCATCCTTAGCTACCGTTTCCCAGCTCTGAAAAATTTAAGGTTATGACACCTTCCATCATTGTCTCATTTCATATGCAACACTCCATTCTGACAAACCTTGTATCTAGAAAATTGTCTTACAATTCTTTATGAATTTTGTTTAAAACAAGAAATCTATTTCAGGTAATTGTAGTTAAAAACTTTTAATGTTGCTACATACAATTTAATTTTTATAACTACTAGCAAATAAAATAGTTCACGTCTCATTAGAACTCACAAGGAAGTAAATCAATTCAAATGAAGATTAAATGAAAAGGTCACTGGAATAAACTATCAACAAAGAATTTTGCACTGGAAGGTGACAGTTCATACTGTAAAAAATGCAGGAAAATCTCCCAAACGGTCTCTTGCTTTTTTCAAATGCTGCTTTTCTTACTGCTAGTAAAAAAAAAAAAAAAAAAAAAAAAAAAAGACATTATGTGGATGTTGTTGTTGTTTTCAATGCTAGAGTCAAAGGACTCTATCATCAGTTAGCATTCAGAAATATGTCATTTTCAGTAGAAAAAGAAAACAATATATATATATATATATATATATATATATACTCACTATCCTCTGTGATAAACAAGTGAATATCTGAATATTGAAATGATTTTGAAGAGCAAGTCATGGGTTTCTGAGTTGTTACTGAGGCAGGCATGGCTCTGCCTCTCAACCTCCCAAACTTGTAGAAGTGATTCCAAATCTTCTCTAAGGTCCACTGTCTGTCAGAGACTAACATGTTTTCTTTGTAGATATAGAATAGGGATTTGCATTATTAATAGCTGATATTGATTTCATGCAGAATGTAGGCCAAGCACTCCTCTAGGATCTATATCCTTATCAGTTAATTAAATTACCATACAACATTACATACTATAATTAAAACTACTTTACACAAAAAGGTAATAGAGGTTAAGTATCATGCCTCAGGTTTCACTGCCAGCAACTGGAAAGCCTATAATAGCAACCCAGGTAGGAAATGCAGCTGCAGACATTATGCACTGCAATGCTTGAATCAGTCGTCCAAAGGGCAATGGTCAGCAGAGAGATGGCTGCTGCTAACTCCTGTCACTGGGTTGTGAGATTCTTCAGATCAGAAGCCCATTGTGTACTGAAAGACGGCAATATCTGGATTCGACGTATGTTCATCTAACCTATAGCTTCAACTTCTCAATGAATTTTTGTTGAACTATACAAATAAATAGTAGTAATACATTGTGAGCTTGTCCTGATCTCTTCAGTCATAGGATGAACGAAAATTACAATATTCTCCAAAGGAATCTTTGCTGTGGTAATGTTATTTAGAAATCTGTTTAAGTATCAAAGTTTGTATTATTAAAAATGTTGGCAAGAAAAAAGTAAAAGCTCCTGAATTTTATAATAGTTTCATCATATGATATTTTATCTTTTGACAATGAAATCTATTTTAAAGTGTCTAAAACAACACAAGCATGGTCTTTTCGAAAATTTTTCATCATAATAATCCACATCTTTGAGGCTAGTTTTTGCATATAGCAGTCATCATTGGAAACATTTATTTGATAAGTCAAAGATTTGATCAAAATGTCTTTTTTCTTTATGTTTACTTTGCATTTAGGAGAGCAATATTTTTTAAACTCTATCATATACAAGATGAGAGGAAAATACAACAAGAGCCAATTAATGTACAGTCTTTCTAGCAAATAACATAAAAAGAAAGGGAAAGGAGAGGGAGGAATTGAGAAAAGGCCCCAAACAATGCCATTCATCAATTGTCATTTGGGAATGCAATCTTAAGATATATATTTTGTTGAATGACATCTCTATGGTACAATCATTTAGCTATAACTATGACATTCAAAAAAGATATATATGTATACATACATTAAACAATTTCTTCATTGCACTTTATTTTTAAAGCAATACATACTTAACTGTCTTTGGAAAGCTCATTATTTCAAACAGTGGTTCTTTGAACATTTCATCAGATTTTTAAAAGCATGTAAAGAGACACCTTTAATATACTTTCTAAGGGAAATACATTGGAAAGCTAGTAAGTATCATGATCATTTAACATTTTATTTTCTTTGGAGTTGATGCAACAGTAGGAATCAAAATGGTGTTAGGTCAAGTGTTGATAGATCATGCCTGTAATCCTAGCTACTCAAGGGGCTGAGATCATCATGATCAAAAGCCAGCCTGGGAAAGAAAGGCTGTGAACTTCTAATTTCCAATTAACTAACAACAAAGAAAAGGGAAAAGGAAGAAAGAAAAAGCAAGCAATGGAGCTCTGCTTTAAAAAAAAAAAGTGTTAGGTAGGAAGTTTTAAAAAATTTGCTACTCAGGGCAATATATACTAGAGTGTTTCTTGGATTCATTTAGAGAAAAGGACAATATTTATCCCTTGGCTTTCACCTCGCTGTTAAAGAACAAGCTGCTATTTAATTTAACCAGGCAGAATAATAAATTAGTGTAGCTTCAGTGATATAAATGGGAGACAGAGGCAACACATGCATATGAGAACTGTAAATACAGTAAAATCATGTTACCCTCAAACAAATGATTACATTTCCCGTGTCTCAATTTCCTCCAAGTGATGTGCAATATCAACAGTCTCCCCCCAGCAGGGTAATCATCCAACAGTGCAATTCCAGTCACTCATGAAAATGGCATGGGGAGGGGAAGCGCGAGGAAAAATCAGATCCTAATTCTCCTTAGGGTAGAATCCTCATTGCACCATACAGAGAATGAAGAAACTCTCTTCTACTGCACGCGAGAGCATAGCCCTTCACCATGTAATTCAATAAAAGGATCAGCTTCCCTGATAAAACTGCACTGACCCTAGGGTCATCTCTTACCTGCTGAGTCCACCACTGTAGCTCCCCAAACACAACAGAGTTGGGAAAGTCTTCCCCTGCCCAATGACACTTCACTAGCTAACACCTAGTTATTTCTGGAAAAAAAATTACAGGAGTCAAAAGAACAAGATTCTAGTTTCATTTCTTTCACTAATACATCCAATCAAGTTTTTCTACCTATAAAAATAAAGCTAGATTATATAAATTCTCTTTGAATCCCTCTTAGCTCTGAAAGTTTGTGTCTGCTATTAGGGTGTTCCTGGAATAATTTATCTATCTGTCTTTCTGCCTACCCGTCTGTCTGTCATCTATCTATCTATCTATCAATCATCTAAATATCTGTATATCTATTATGAACATGAGATCCACCTTTCAAGAGCCAGTACTGGCACACACACATGAACACACACACACACACACACACACACACACACGATTGTCAAGTAGTGAATAAGTGAATGAGGAAGTCAATGAATGAATGAAAGAAAAACTAAAACTATTCTCACCATACTTAAAAAAATCTCAAATGAAATGATTGAAATAACTTTTTATTGTTCCTTCCTTCCAATACATTTAAATGTCGACTTTAATATTTAACTTTATTATTACAAAGTTTGAGTAAAAGGCAAGGTGATTCTTACATATCTCATATTCTTTCTGTGTTTCAGTGAATTATTTTATAATTTACACAATACAAAACCCCCATCACCATATAATGGAACATGCATCAATCTATAGACAGAGAAACAGATGTTATACTGATAGTTTTGAAAAGACAAAATATTTTTCTTCAGTTTTTCTCTTAAAGCATATACTTTCCTCTTTACCAAACTGCCTAAAAAAAAAACCTGCAAAGATTTGTTTTCTGTTGTTGATGTTATTGTATTTTTGTTATTTAGGGTTTTTCCTGATTAAACCAGATTGTTTTAAATTTATCTTACACTTGAGTCTGGTCCTAATTTTCTATTAAAAATAACGTATTTCAAAATGTGCCCTGTGTTATTAGAAATACTTAGCCTTTTAGCTTTGCTTCCTGGGAGAATCAAATATATTTCTCTTGATTGCATTTATTCCTTCAGTAGATGTGCTATTTTCTACCACTTCTGGGTGCTTTAAACATGAGATACCTAGCTTTTTCTTAGTTATCCTTAGTTTCAATTTAATTTAGAGAACATTTTTAAAGCTTACGTGATTTCAAAATGATCTTTTCTTGTGTGAGTGTGCCAGTTTGAGGCTTGAACTCAGCGCCTCGGTGTGTCGCTTACCATTTGTGCCTAAGCTAGTGCTGTACCCATTGAGCCAGAGCTCAACTTCTGGCTTTTTTGGCTGTTAATAGGAGATAAGAGTCTGGCTGTGAACTGCAATCCTCAAATCTCCACCTTCTGAGTAGAAAAGATTACAGGCATGTGTCTCCAATGCCAGGCAAATTGATCATGTCCTTAACACTAGTTTGTACCCAGTGATGAAGGAAACAAGATCTAGACAGATAGGATTCTAAACTTCCTCTGCAGTATTTTTAAAATGAGATTGCAATTTAGATCTTTTTTTTGGAGTCTTTTTTAAAAGGCTAAGTTGCTCATGTTTAAAGTACCCAGTTAGAAGAGATTATGAGGTAGTAGAAAATTCAATAAGGTTGATATGAGTCATGCTTTCAAAAACATATTATAATATAGACCTAACTTCCTCTCCAAGTTTTCTTTTTAGAACTGGTAGAACAACTGCAGTACTGGAAAGTTTTTGTAAGTGTAACTTCAAATGTTCACAAACTATGTGGTTTTGGTTGCAGAGTCTGATAATAGACAAGCTGAATCCTAAATTGCAGTGGAATCACTGCATTTCCTCTTCCCTGTGAATTTTATTTCCTACTGTACCATACCACAATCATACTAGTTGATTTTTTTCAGCTGTAAGTGTATCAATTGAAAAGTTGCAAAATACAAGCTAGTTTTATGATTTGGGGCAATGCATAAAAGTTTCAAATCAGGAATACTTATTTACCATTGTGTGTGGCTTCTACTTCCCTTGAGATTGCTAATCTTCCATGTTTTTATAATTTCTTCTCAGTTAAAAATAATATATACATGAATAGTATATATGTGTATGTATAGTGCATTTATAATATATATATATATCCACATATGTATCTATTAATATATCTATATCTATCTACCTATCGATAGTAAGTATCTTGGGGAAACTCTGAAGTAGAAAAAGTTAACTAGCAATTCAACATATGGATATAAATGAGAAATACCTTGTACAGTGGAACTACTTAAACACTAGCTAGGGATTGATTAGTCTATCTCATCACGAATTTCCAAATTCTACAACTACTACACATTCATTAATATGAGGGCTAAACAACAGTATATTCAGCCTCAAAGAATTTTTAATACATTTTCTTTGATAATTCAGAATATCTCAAAAGCAACAAAGATGTGTCTATGTTTGGGTTCTGAAGCTGAATCTCCTTTGCTTCTGTAAGAATTGGGTAAATCTATTAGATTATGAACTATCTTCTAAATTAGTGACATATTACTCACAAGTATATATATGTATATAAACTATTTTTATGTATATTAAAAATATCTTGTCTTGAATGGTAAAGTTAATGTACAGGAAATCAGCAAGTCTATGAATTAAGAACAAAGATGTTACACTCATAATTTCTTCTCTCTTATAATTTTTATGTTTCATTGGTGAAAAGAAAGAGGAAAATTGTTTTTTCAACATACCATTTAAATTTTTTTTCAGTTCATTGTGTAAATGTGTAAAAGGGATTCAAAAGTTCCAAAGGAGACATTAAACATTTCTTTTGTAAATGTATTTTCAATGATTTTCATAACACACATTATATTGTTTTTCAAAAATGAATATCATGGTACCCAGTAGATCAATAAGGGGCCTTTAGATCAATTTAGCAAGTAATTATGTATTCAGGATTCCTTTCCCATGTGACTAGAATCATTTAGTTGATGGCCTTGCAAAAATCCAAACCAGAAATACTCATTTTAGCTTGAAATTATATGGAATGTGTACTGTTCTAACTGTACCCATTCTTTCCACCATTGAGCTTTTATCACGCTGTTTAAATATTAAGAAATTATGTTACATAGTTAGGGATGAGAATCTCAAAACTTTTCCTTTTCAGCAGTAAGAAGAGATTAAAGTTGGGTTTGAAAACTCTGCTAAACTCTATCATAAATCATAATAGTACTTTGAAGTGGGAAACTAATATAGTCAATTAAATGTATATTGCCTAGCAGGAGTTGTTAAAGAAAATTCCAGAAATCATAACTTTCCTTTTCCTATTTTTATTATTCCATTGATGAAAAGGTACTTTCTTTAAAAACTAAAATTTGAAAATCCTATGACTTTCCTATAGAATGAAATCTACAGCTAAATTAATTGTTGTTGTTTTCACAATAATATGATTATTACTACTACATAATTACTGGTACTTAAAAGAGCAATGATAGTTTTTAACAATTCAAAACACTGTATAACTCTGATTTATATCTTGTAATAATGCTCAAAGACTCTTAGGCCACTGCATGACTATATCTATGGGGACATAGGCCTCGTGGAGTTAAGGCTATACCAAAACACTTGAGTATATCTGACGATCATGGCAGAACAGGTTGCTGTAACATCTAATGGTATGTTTTCATCCTGAGGTTTCTTGGTTGTAAGTTCTAGATCTAGTACGTGATAACTACCAGTGTTCTTGGACTTTCTCCACACAAGAAGGAATTCTCCAAACCTCTTCCACTTTACAGTACTTTTACTTTTTGAAGATCAAGTGAGATGGTAAACAATTTGTAAGACCTACATGGATATGTAGAGATAGCACTTCTGTAATTTCCTTGTCTGCTGATTTATATTTGTTTTCACTGTCTTAATTTTTTTTCTTCTTATTCACACAATCTAGCTATGTTGAACTCATGCCTCTCTGTCTTCAGCCTCCTAAGTGCCAAATTTATGAATTTTCAAGCTGTAACGAATGTCTGTATTGCCTTTCCCTCTCAGAAGGAATCATCTAGTATTCTTAGATTGTGGCTTAACTATCACAGTATATTTGCCTTTTCTGTGTCTATTTTATTCACATGTTATGTTAAATCTTGGAGACAAATAAGGGTAGAGGAGAGAAAAGTATATGTGTGGATTTCTTTGAAAAAGAAGGAGAGAGAAAGAAATACACAGAGAATATGTGGCATTGAATATATAATTATCCAGATATGTTATATACAAGGTTCTTCAGTGTAGGTTCATATTATAACAAAATGAGTATTCTTTTGATATGAATGATTGACAATGATATATGTTTTCGGAGAAACCATTGGACACCTAATGTTTCTGCAAATGAACATACCTGAAAAATAGTACCATAGAGTATTTTAACCATTGATTCCAAAGTGAAAAAATTTTTTGAGAGACTTTCCATGTCCATACACATTTTCATTATCATATGTTTGTTAAAGTGTGGCTTCATTGTGATATTTCCATGCACATATACAATATCTGGTCCTAACTCAAATTCACGCCATCCTTCTCTCACCCTCATCCCCTCTTTATCCTTTCTTAATTTGAAAAGGTGTCATTGTTCTATTCACATGTGCGCATCAAGTACTTCGACCATGTTCACACTCTCAATTTACCTATCCTTTTCCCCCAAAACCTATTTCACATTTCTGTCACTCACTTTTCACTTTATATTAATTGTAAAGAGGATTTTCACCATTGTATTTCTCACATGCATATATTATTAATTTCTTTTGTCCTGTCTCTCACATCTTATTGTTCACCAGTAGGTATAAAATAGGCTAAATAGCCACACTACACTTAAGACTCATTAAAATGTAAATATAAAAATTTTCTTTTCTAAACAATAGCTTTTTTCTTTAAAATAAAATAGTTGTGTTAGGCACCAGTGGCTCATACCTGTAATCCTAGCTCTTCAAGTGGCTGTGACCTAGAGGATCATCAGTTGTGGCAGAACAGTCCTTGAGACTACCATTTTTAGTTAACCAGTGAAAAAGTAGTGCTGGAGGCATGGCTCAACTGAAGACATCGACTGACTGCATGGGAAACCCTAAGGCCAAACTCAAGTTCCAGAAAGAAAAAAGAAACAACTAGATAACACTGTGTACAAAGATTTTCTGTTTCTTGAAATTTTATCAAACCATTGTCCTGTTTCAGAGAGCAACATCCTACAGTGGGTATATTGGAGTAGGGGAAAGAGGTGAGCCACTAGTACAGACCCAGAGTCTGTCAACATGCTTTGTAGCTGCTGTGTTGATGTGGCTTCAAGTAGAGGAGAGATATCTGACAACTTCATTATTGCTAACATAGAACGAATATCAAACTTATGCAATAAAACATGCATTTACTTAAAAAAGTTATTTCCTGGGTGGGCACAAGTGAGTCAAGCCTGTAAAACTATCTACTCTGGAACCTGAGATCTGAGGATGGAGGTTCAAAAACAGCCTGGGTAGACACGTCTAAAATACTGTGACCTTCAATCAACCAGAACAAATTTGGAAGTGGAATTGTGACTAAAGTGGTAGTGACAGCCTTGAGTATAAAAGCCAAGTAAAGACCAAGAAGCCCTGAGTTCAAGTCCCAGAACTGGCAATAACTGAAAAAATAAACAAACAAGTCATCTCCTTCTGGCTCTTAGATTTACAACAGGAACTATAGTGAAAATATTTTTAAAATGTGTTTATAGGTAGAAAATATACTGATGAATCCTGTTGAAAATTAAAACTATATGTAAAATCTAAAATAAACTGATATTCTTACTAAAGGAGGATATACATCAAGTATATTACTCATTGATACTATTCTGTGTTAGTCTTAAAACCCTGAATTTCATTCCTCATGTAGAATTTGGAATAAATAAAAATATCATCTGTGAATACAAACCAATCATAGACTACTCACTTACTACCTCCAGAGTATTTGCTGGACTGGCCAAACTTGTAGAAGTTACATACACATGACAGTTAATGGTCAATTGCCACTTCTTTATATTTAGGGTCCATACTATCAAAATTATACTAACAGGGATTTTTTTTATATTTTGTATATTTTCCCTAACATTGGAAATTTGAGTGCCATGAGATTTTTTAACAGGAGTTGTGTCTTGCTTATTGTGTGTATTGCATTTCTGCAGTATTTCCTACCTATGTGATGACATCATATTTTTTAAAAGATAATAAAGAAACTAGGAGTTCTAAATAAATGCATAAAGCCAATCTATTTTGTTGATAGAAATGAGAGCCATACATTTTTGAGAGGCTCGTTTCATAAATCACTTCCCTGTCATTCACTGCAGTTGATGCTGTAAGCATATCAATCCAATAACTTCTTGTTTATTATGGACCCATTTTGTCATTTTGATGGTACAGATTCAAGTATGGCAATCTTCTTTCTTCTCTCTGCATCACTGGCTACATGACTTCCCTGACTAAGACCATATTGAAACATAGACTTGGATATCATAAGTTTTGACAGTCTGGAAGCAGAGTGGAATTCCTAATAAGTGACCTATAAAATTATCGAATTATAAATCTCAATGAATGCACACTGGGCTATGTGCAAAGCTTACTGTATTAGGCAAGTATTTCTTCAACATGCTCAGATAAGTCCAAGGTAACATAACTTAAGTGCATAACGTATTGATAAATTGATTCAACATAAAGCCACTTTTAATCATATACCCCTTCCCTAGTAATTCTAATCAGCTGATGCCCACCTGGAAAGTGTAACAGCCACCCAGCCAAGAATCCTGCGATCAATTAATTATTTGCTGTACATAAGAAGAAAGTATCATAGATAATTTTAAAATGTTTATGGACATAAGTATTCTCTGGCCAAGTATCAAATAAAATATCTACATGATATCATTAGATTAAAACAGGACATAAAAATATACAAAAGTCTAAATGGAAGGAAGTTGAGAAGTTAAACAAGGTTAACCATACTGCATACTAAATATTCATTACAGAGCACAAATTTTGTTACATTATGAATAAATTCTGAGGATGTGATACATAAAAATATTACTATAATTTATATATAATTTATATATAATTTTGTTATGAGCACATTTTAAGTTATCTTCTCTCTCTCACATGCCCCCCCACACCAGTCACATATTATGGGTGTACTTTCTCCACAATGTATATTAACATTAGATAATTCAGTTCTATATTTGAAATATATACATCTTCAATTTGCCATTCTCATATTTTTTAGAAAAACAAGCACTCAAAATGGAAAGTTATACATATTTAGGCTGTAAGCTTCTTCTCTCTGTGGACTGAAGTCTCCCTTGCTCTCGGTGCTTACCCATCCGACTATCAAGTAGTGATTAATGATTTGATGTCTACTAGGCATCTCCAGCTTCTTACTTGCCACAGAAAAGCGGTTCCTCCTGAACTTATGGAAGCTCCCTCTTGCTTAATCTAAGAAGAAAACTCTTGGAACCACCCCCAACTCATGGAATCCATCTCTCAATTCGCTGAAAGTCTAAATTGCAAACATGCAGAACCCAGCCAAGCCACCATCCTATTCTGCCTCAACAACTGCAGCAGCCTCCCATGTAGACTCCATGCTTTACTCCTGCTAAATTCCTCTCTGCTTTCAACACTGCGGGCCAAGAGAGTGCTGGTAAGCATACAGAATACTGTTTAGAATATGTTTAGAATATGTTCAGAACTCTTTACTACCTTTACAAACTATTCAGGAAAAATAGAAATCTCATTGTAGTTCATTAGTATGTTTTTAAAAGATTTATGTCAGGAAAATTATTACTGTCTTATTTCACAATGCAGAAGAGAAATCTTCAATGTAAAAATTAATAAGTAGGTAAATAAGTGCTTGCCTGATATAATAGCTCAGATTATGGCTATATATATATGTATATACAACAAATACTTCAAATAATAGAAATTGAATAATTATTTACCAAGTTCAAGAATATGAAAATCATAAGCCACTCTTTAAATTTCTCCTCTTTAAACAAGCAAAATATGAATTTGATTGATGTATATTTTCAGTTTGTCTTCTTGACTGAGCTAAGTGATGCCCACCTAGCAGATGAAAATTTTTTCTGTGTGTGTCTATGACTGAATTTCCACAATATATTGTCATTTGAATCTTTAATGATTCAAATTTTACTATAAGGGAAACAAATCTCTCTTCCCTATGTTAGAGAACTTCATTCAGTCTATTCAGGGTTTTAATAGAAAAGGGGTGAAAAATGCAAATTATTGCTTGATCACCCAGCTTCTGCTTTCATGCATTGGAATTCCTAACCTCAACGTTTGAATAGAGATTCAACCATATCACCAGATTTCTGGGTTTTCCACCTGGTAGTTCACAGGTCTTCTTGGCCTCCATAACCAAATGAGCCATTGCTTACATTAAATTTCCTTCCACATTCACACACCCATATACATGTACCTACACCCACTCACACACATACACACTCATATACACATACACAGTCATACACATATATATATATACACATACACACACATACACATGAACTCTCACACATACACACATACATATACACATGCACATACAAACACACATACATATACACATGCACACATGCACACTAAAGATCTTAAGGTGCTACATTATCTCCACTGAATGTTGCTTTATCTCATTTTGAGTTCTAATAATAATGCACTTTTGATTCCTTTCTGACTACTCTGAGTACTTCTTATCCATTTGACTTACACTCATTCATCAATATCTACACCAGGCATCCTCTTCTAAGCATTTTCCTTCATCGATCCCTTGACCTGCCTGGCTCTAAGATGTTAGCACCAATATGGCACCCCAAACTATTCTAAGATTATTTATTATGTAACTCCACTACAATCTTTCCTTTAGCCTACAGAATTACATACTGTGGGGCCTGGGAATATGGCCCAGTGGCAAGAGTGCTTGCCTTGTATACATGAAGCCCTGGATTCGAGTCCTCAGCACCACATATCTAGAAAATGGCAAGAGGTAGCACTGGGGCTCAAGTGGCAAAGTGCTAGCCTTGAGCAAAAAGAAGCCAGAGATAGTGCTCAGGCCTGAGTTCAAGCCCCAGGACTGGAAAAAAAAAAAGAATTACATACTGTGGATTTTGTCTTTTTCTTCAAATTCATCCCTTACCACCTAGTTATCTTATAGTGCTACTGCCCTGGCATCTTGTAGTCTACTTACCAAAAGAAAGAAAATTGGCCCATTCTGATCTTTTCTTCTTAAGACCAAGGTCAGACCTTGGAATGATTGACTATCATTATCAACCTAAGTGCCCTTATCTTAGGGTATTGTTCCCATCACCTGATCTATAATAGACTGTCCAGCTACATGTCTGAGCCTCCCAGTGTCTTATTTTTTCCTCCATACACTTACATAACTTTTTTCTGTATCATTTGTTTACTATATAACCCCTACATCCCTACTTGGCTTAAATCACAATCGGAGAATGGTTCCTGTTTACTATGCCACTTGCCTATTAAGTAAGATCTGGTACCTAATAGATTATGAAAGATGGGATAAGGAACTGACCTGTAAAATGTGCAGTAATCCCTTGGGAGCCGCAGTTTCATGGTTCCTAGGTGGCCATTAAGGAAAAACCGCACATGCTGAGGTTGCATAGAGTTCAGTTCTACAATGCAGATGCTTGACTGACTTTTCCCTTGATGCAACCCAACTTATACTAAACACATGTTGCACCTAAACAAATTTAAAAGGTTCATCTTCTCATTTCAATTAAACACATCAACTTTTTACCTCACATTTTGGACACTATTTTCTTTTAGAGAGGCAGATTTTCACTAAGTTAAGTGAAGGGAAATAGCAAATAGATCGCACAAGGATTTAAAGCAGGAGGGACTGAGTTTATTTACATTAACTAAGCTGCCTCATACACATGCAGAAATCTAAAGTTTGTGTTTGAAATTTTTATTTTAATTGATTTATATTTTCATTATATATACTTGGTCAAAAATAAATCCATGAATAAGATAGCCTAAATGAGTACATTTTTAATGTATTATTTTCCCTAGGTAGATGAAAAAAGGGGTATTATTGTGTACATTTGCACGTTGTTTTAGCAAACTAATCCCTAAACACCCTCTGAGCAAGGCTATGTCTTACTTGCCTTTTCATCCACAGTTTGAGCAGAAGACATATTAAATATTTAGCTATGTTTTTGAATGACTCATCATGAATACCTTCAGCAGAAGCCCTTATTCTCAGAGCACTGCAAATGATCGTTCCAAAAAAATAAGATATAGTGAGGATCTGAGAATGAATTTCTGAGAAATCAGACAAAAAGGCTTAATTGTTTGTTTATGATCAAATGAGTTAGATGTCAGGGTTGAGACAGTCATATTCACCACATATTCTATCCACTTCTCTGTATATTCCAGCCCCTTTGGAACTAGGTGGAACCAAATCACTTGTTACAGCCAAAGCCATGGTTATTTTGGGCTGAGGTAATGAGAAGGCTGTGTACAATCCTGTGATTGCTCTTTCTCTGTTTCCGGAAATGGGGAGGCCACACAAGATCCAGATCAAGGCGGTCTGACTTAGAGAAATGTCACTCAGAGGACACTTGAGGGAAAAGTTTGCTGTATAGCCAGAGAGATGGAGTATAAAATAAACACTTCTGTCAGATTTAGCTACTAAGATCTTTGAGTTTTTATTCCTGCAGCAGAACTGAGTGTATCCTGACTAACCCAGAAGCATTTTCTTTCCTTTTATACTTACAACCATACCCGTGGAGTTGATGAACCTTTAATTGTTAGATAGATAATAGCATAACCATTTGTAGTATAGAGAGATAGGCATCATTGTATGTTATAAAAGTATGTTATATCTGATTTACATATGATACTCTTTTAGTAGTAATCTATATCTATAGTTGTCATTTATCTTCTTATCTATCTGTCTACCTATCATCTTTATTACTCTCATTTAATTTTCTGTTACTATCACAACAAACTCATGACCAGATAAACCAATGACCAGAGAATTTAACGCAGACAAGTTTGATGAGAAGCTAATGCCAGCAGAATGCTATGCAAAAACAAGTAATCACATAGTCAGAACAAACACTACTCTGCCATTTAAGTTAGCTTCTAATTTTTTCTTTTATGCTAGTCCTGAAGCTTTTACTCATGATTTGGGTGCTGTTCCTGAGATTTTCTCTCTAGGTTAGCACTCTATACACGTGAGCTACAGCTCCACTGCCAGTGTGTGTGTGTGTGTGTGTGTGTGTGTGTGTGTGTGTGTGTGTGTGTGTGTGTGTGTGTGTGCGTGTGTGTGTGTGTGTGTTTAATTGGCAATAAGCATCTCAAGGACTTTCCTGCTCTGGCTGGCTTCCTATCAGAACCCTCTAATCTTAGTATCCTGAGTAGCTCAGATTACAGGCATGAGGCTACAGTGCCCAGTTCATAGATTCTAACTTTCATACACACTTTTACAAGCAAATCCTGAGAACTTTCCAAATCTCTTGCAAATACAGCAGCACCAGCAGGAGTTAACAGTGTCCCATCAGGCCCTGTAACTTTAAGGTGCTGACAAGTCTCACATTGCCTTCCTTGGTACAAAACCCCAACACACATAGACAAATGTTCAGAACTCTCATTGTATTTATTAAAAAAATTAATGTAGCTCTTATCTGCAGGTTAGCAACACTGAGACATGAACTAACATTTCAATTGTTCTGGAAATTTCCATTTGAACTGTTTGGTTCAGAGAGAACTGTATTTTGTTCTACTTTAAAACCAAAATTACATGTTATAATTAATTATGGTTATCTAGATATTCTAGAGAACATATATGTTTTAATAAAATATTACTATTTCTCAACTAAAAATTGAAGCATTTTAGAATTCAATATAAAAATTAAAAATGAGTGCAATGATTATGATTTTTACCATTTTTTTAGGTACTAGATCAACTTCTCATTAGTGGAAAAGTCAATCAAGCACCATGTAAATAAATATTAGGTTAAAAAGAGATTGTCAGTCAACTAAGTTGCCTAGAAACTTCTTAATATTTAGAGGGTAAGTTGTAAATAACAAATATTTTTTTCACTATGTAAATCTTATATAGCATAGGAAAACTACAATAAAAGGAAATTGTTAAATATCAATATATTTTAAATAACATATTTTATAATATGAGAGACTCCAAATACAACAAGTGTGAGCAAATGTTACAAAAATTATAATCAAAGTTGCCTTACATAGGTGGCTCATGCCAGTAATCCTAGCTACTCAGGAGGCTGAGAACTGAGGATGGAGGTTCAAAGCCAGCCCAGGAAGGAAGGTCTAAGAGGCTCTTGTCTCCAATAACCATCAAAAAAACCAGAAGTGGAGCTGTGGCTCAAAGTGGTCAAATGCTAGACTTGAGCAAAAGAAACTCAGGTACAGTACCCTGGCCCTGAGTTCAAGCTCCAGGACCCACACCAAAATCATCATCAAAATCATCATCATCATCATCATCATCATCATCATCATCATCATCTTCAAATAAAATGAAATAGTATGTTGTTTTTATGCTTGTTCTCAATAGAATTGGGAAACATATTCACTTGCTGATCATTGTCATTTTAAAAATCAAATGAATGGACTTTAAATGTATCACCTTTAAATCTACATTATCTATCTATCTATCTATCTATCTGTCTATCTGTCTGTCTGTCTGTCTGTCTGTCTGTCTATCATCTTTTCCTTGCCTGATACTACTTTGTTCTCCCTTGGGGGCAATTTGAAAGGGTGATCCATGGCTATTTGAACCTTCTCTGATCTGCCTGACTACTGGATGTTGTTTTTATATTCCTAGTTCTGAAAGAAGCCACAAAAAGTGTCTAATTTTTTTAAAGAAACCATGGAATTCAAGTCAGTTTGTAAAAAGGCATTTCTAGATATTAAAATTGTTCCTAATAATCAATAAGAGGAAAATTCCCACACCACAATAATAGTACCATCATGCCAGATACCCAAATTCACCCTGACAAAGCACATTTTAAACTAAATCACTAGTACTTAGCTTATATTATTAGCTTTAAATACTTGTACCAATGAATTTCAATTCAACATAGCAGTTTATATGTACAATGCCAATTGATCCATGTCAGTCCTTTCATCATTCTCCCCCTCATTTTTCCCAACCCCACCCATGTCCCCAATTTTCCTAGTTCTGTTTTCACATATACGCATTGAATATGGTGATTGCACTCTGCAACCCTTCCTCTCTTCATTGGTCTGCTGTCCTCCTCTTGACTTCACCGCCCTCCACACTTCAAGTTCCAGCTTCCTCACATTGATTTTGTTAGCCATCCTAAGTATTAGTAGTCACTGCACAAGCAAGACCAAGAAAAGATGGCTGGTACTTAGGATGTTTAAGTGTTTACCCAAATGTTGCCTAGGATCCACCATTGTGGGAAGAAAATGGCAGACTATATTTGCAAAATGAAAAAGAAATTTAGTGCTTAAGTATCCAGATTAACTCAGAAACTTTCTCTGTGTATGTGAGTAAAGCATGACATGAAAGTGAACATGTCCATATACACATGTGTTACAAAGAGGAGGTTCTTGGCTGCCTCTTGGTGCTTGGTAAACTTTCATTGTTTGAGGCATTGTGCAGATTACCCGGACTCAAGAATTTAGTATCTGTGAGCTGGGATGTAGCTCAGTGGCAAAGCGCTTGCCTAGCAAGTGCAACGTCCTGGGTTCAATCCCCAGTACCAAAAAAGAAAATACAAAAAAATACAGTTAAAAAAAAAACAACCAAGAATTTAGTATCTGAGTTATTTCCTTTGTATAAAGCTAGCATTCCCATCCACAACTAGCTCGACAGATTCTTTCAAATATACCAAATTGGAGACTTTACAAGTACCAACGAGTCTCTTAAATTGGCAAAGCTAACATTTTGTTTTTCATTTTTTCAAAAACAAACATGTAGCCAACAATATTATAAAGTAGAAACCAGGACAATTTAATCTTATTTGACAAGCACTCAGACCTCAGGATCACCAACAAGACTATTATGTAGACTTCAATGTGCTGTGATTATAACTGAACTTTGCCTACAGACATGCTATTGTATTTTTCTGTCTTTGTGAATCATCTTTCTTCAACTGTAACAATTATTAAACCAAACATTAAACTGATCCTAAATTGCTAAACCCTCTGAGTGACAAAGAAAGAAAAAATGAATATTTAAAAATGATAAAACGTTTATCTAACATATACATTTTTTGTAAAGAGGATTCATTTTAAAAAGCAATAGTTAAAAAATGTCATTAACTTAGAACACCAGCTCAATTTTAAAATTTCTACTTTCACATCATTATTTTTTAGTTTGTTTCTATGTAGAGATGAAGACTTTTTATATTGCTCATGCTGTTCATGAACTCTTGAGCTCAAGTAATACTCCTGCTTCTTTCTCCCAAGCGCTAAAAGTGAAGGCATGCACCAAACAGCCCAGCTTCTACCTTCCATGTATTTTAAAGCTCCCCTATGACCCAGAAGACCCACTTTTGGGCATCTACCCAAAAGACCACACACAAGAACACACTAAAGCCACCAGCACAACAATGTTCATGGCAGCACAATTTGTCATACCTAAAATATGGAACCAACCCAGATGCCCCTCAGTAGATGAATGGATCAGGAAAATGTGGTACATAAACACAATGGAATTTTATGCCTATATCAGAAAGAATGACATTGCCTCATTCGTAAGGAAATGGAAGGACTTGGAAAAACTTATACTAAGTGAAGTGAGCCAGATCCAAAGAAACATGGACTCTATGGTCTCCCTCATAAGGAATAATTAGCACAGGTTTAGGCTAGTCACAGCAGAGGATCACAAGAGCCTAATAGCTATGCCCCTATGAATGCATAAGATAATGCTAAATGAAATGAACTCTATGTTATGGAAACGACTGTTATATAGCTATTGTAATTACTTTCAACATGCCATGTGAAACCATAGCTTCTATTGTTGATGATCCTCTTGTATCCCCTTCTTGTGGTTGTACCTGCACTATCACTGTATCTTATCTGAGTATATTGGAAACTGTATATACTGGTATTAAAACTAGGAAAGTGAAAGAGAACACCAAAATCGAGAGACACAGGATAAAAAGACAAACTACTACAAAAGCAATACTTGCAAAACTGTTTGGGGTAAACCAACTGAACAACTCATGGGGGGAGAAGGAAAGAGGGAGGGGCGAGGGGTGAAAGAAGGAGGAGGTATCAAACAGTACAAGAAATGTATCCAATGCCTAATGTATGAACATCACTGACAATGAATAAGAAAAAGAAAGAATACATATGTTGGACTTATGCTGTAGTTTATTGAAGTTTATTTGTGTGTGTGTGTGTGTGTGTGTGTGTGTGTGTATGTGTACATGAAAGCAGACATTATTATTCCCAACTACTTGCAAAAGCAAAAGGATAGCAAATTTGAAGCTAATGTTAGCAATTTATGAAGATACTGTCTCAATAATAAAATTATAAGCAACAAGGTTGGATGCTGAGCACAAAGAGTAGAGCAAGTGCCTAATTGTCGTGGCCTCAGTCCTCAGTATTTCCAAACAAATAGCTATTTTAAAGTGGCATTTACCAATCTTAATGAAACAAGGTGTTGGGCTTGTTAGCCTCTCCCGGCTCGGGTACTTACTTCTTTCTTTCCACCCTCCCTTTCTCGCCCTCTCCCCTAGCCGTCCGACCCACAGATAAGCTAGAGTGAGGCGGGGGGAGTCAGTGCCGACATGCCGTGCACGTGGCCTGGCCGCAGATGTGTGCCCGCCTCCTTACCGCTAGAAGTCTGACATACACATGCCACGGGGTTAGCTTCTTAGAGCGAACTAACTTTATTGAGACAAGGACAAGGGGAGATGATTCTGAGGGGAGGGGTTTGGCCAGGATGTCAATAGGCTGAAAGGTATCACCTGACCCCCAATGGCTAACGTCACTCCAGCGCACCGAGTCAGGGCGGGGTTGGTAGGTGCAGGGCTGGCTAGCGGGTTGGGGGCTGTTTGCCAAGCTGGTTTCTCTGGATTCCAATCCAGAGAGGGTAGCTGGGGTGCATTCCCCAGGGCTGGGGGAGGGGCATCAAGCCCCTTCCATCAAGGCCAAAGATGGATCCCAACAACAAGGAATTTCCACTGATGTCTACTATAAACCGCTTCAATTACTAAGAAATAACTGATGTGGCATTAAACTGTGGTTATTCAATATTAATATAATTTCTAAAATCATATTCCTGCTGGGTGTTGAGGGCTCACATCCATAATAGCTTTTAGGAAGCTGAGATCTGAGGATCATGGCATGATTTGAAGCCAACCCAGGCAGGAAAAATCTGTGAAACTCTTACAAAAAATTAAGCACTAAAAGAAAAGCTGTGGAGCTGTGATTCAAGTGGTAGAGCACTAGTCTTGCACAAAATATCTTAGGGACAGAACCCAGGCCATGAGTTCAAGGCCCAGTATTGCTCCCACCCTTACAAAAAAATAATCACTTACTCCCCCCCACATATTAATTAATTAATTAATTTATTTATTTATTTATTTCCAGTCCCCCGACATATTCTTAATACCATGTCAAGACTAGAAAAAAAGTAATCAACAGGAATAGAAGGATAACAATATAAGAATGTAGATGGTGTAACAGAATAATACAAAAGGAAATGGAAAACTTGATCATATGATACTATTTTTCAGGGCCCTAAGTAAATGGTCCCTTTTCCCTGCTGTGTGTAGGTGACAAGAAAACAAATGATGCCACCCACATATACCAAGGGCTCAGTGGGGCAAAATGTCAATAGTTTTTTCATAGAGACAGACCAAATACTGAACCTAAAAAATACAAACACAGAAATCACACAGATTTAATTATTTTTTGAATGAGCTTCCTTACTGTGTTTGCCATCAGAAGCCCTGGCAGGTCCTTCTGGAAGCTAACTCTAGAATATGTTGAGAAAAGTTAACACATGAGGTAGATAGGTAAACAATCTAGGATGTTTAAATTACAAGGCGGTAGCCATGCCTAATTTAAGCATTTAAATATTGTCACTCATATTCACCATTTTATTTTTATAATTATTCCCTAAATATGAGTACCCACAAGAGACATTATAACTGAAAAAATTGGTGTTGGAATATCTGTGATTTCTCTGAGGACTTGTTGTATTTCACGTCCTTTCTGATATTAAGACATAAGCAAAACCCAGTAAAATTTCATCCCAGAGTCCCAGTTCATCAACTCAGGAAATATTTTTAGACTTCGTTATTTTCCTCTTCAAGTCTTCTATTTTCCTTTGACCTAATTCATTATTTATGCCTGACCATAATTGCATCATGTATACTCTCACAAAACTATCACAAATACTTTCTAGAAAAAGGAGGGTTAAATGCAGCAAGTGGATTTGTCATTTAATTAAATGTTTCCTTGATTATAAAAAGGCTATGAATTATGGTTTAATATTACTAAAAAAATATGCAGACCTTATTCTAATTCAATATAGATTTGATGTGGATACTTGAGCTATGGTCCTTATAAACATTCTTTCAGGAAGTAAACTCACTATAAATTGCTGAGGATGAACTGTCTGTTTTACTAATATTATTACAGATTGGCTTTAAGACAAAAATATCAACTATGTATGTTGAAATAAATTATAATGACAGGAAGCAGGTAAAATCTATGGTATATTTAAAGTGAAAACCCTTATCTACTCGAGTAGTGTTTTGTTTTTGCATTTCTCTAAAGGCTAATTTTTCTAAGTAGCAAAAAGAATTTTAATATAAGTAAATAAGAATCACTACATCTTTTGGTCAGAAAAAGAAATGTTTCTCTTTTCCTGAGATTACCAAAAGTTCTTTTTAATAACTTACTTCAGTTTGCCTGTGGTACATATTTTCCAAGTGATCTGATTTCTCTAGAAATGATGCCTTTGTTTTTCAAAGCTCAAATTCAACAACCCCAAAAGAAACAGAGGACAAATTATTCTTCTTAGTTCTGTCTTGTCTAGGGACATTCCTTGGCTCTTTAGAAAGATTTCCAAATGTTGACATGACCAATGTATAAATCAGTTGAGAAACATTACTTTTTCCATGTTTGTGGAATTAAACCTATAGGTAGGTATGATGGGTAATCTACAATTCATTACCCTGGGTTCGGATCCTGGTATTGCAAAACCAAAACAATGTAGATGAAAAATTACTTCTTTTCATTTTCCTCTTTAATATGAAAAAAATGTCCAAGGAGAAGTGTCTAGGATGAGCAGAAACATCAAAGAGTACTTTCTATCATTTTTACTCTGTGGTATTGAGGCTGTCCTTGCAAAAATCAAGCTAAAGCTAATTATATTGGGTTCATTTACAGTAACTGATATTTACAGGAATCTACTGGAAACAGCACTAAAAGCTTTAAGGAGTGTTGGGATCCAGCCTTTGGACTTGATGGGGGATGGGCATTGGGAGCGCTCCTGAGATGCCACCCTTCCTCCAGCCCTGGCGAATGCGGAAGCAGGCCCCAATTCTCTGGGTCCGGAACCAGAAGAACCGGCTTTGCCAACAGCTCCCAAACTTTCTCGCCAGCCCATGCGCCCCCAGTTTCCCCCTGGCCTGGTGCTTTCCTAGTGACGATAGCTCATGAGGGGGTCATATGACAAGCTAGTAGCCTATCAGCGTCCTGGCCGATCGCCTTCTCTCTTCTCTTCCTATCATTAGTCCCTGCCCCCGCCTTAATAAATCAGATTGCTCTTGAAGCTTCTCTGAGGTCCGCCTATGCTTGGCTTTCTTTACTGGTAAGGAGGTGGGCAAAGCGATCTTGTTCCGCCTCGCGCACGTGAGGTCTGTGCTGGCTCCCCTGTTCCACCCTGGCCTTGCCTGCGGGTCGGGTGACCAGGGGAGAGGGTGAGAAAGGGAGCTGTTAGAAGCATAGCTGAGCCTTAGTCCCCGCGCCAGGGGAGGCGACCCAAGCCCGACAAAGGAGGTGTAAGGTAAACTTGTATGCACCCAATACAGAAAAGTAACTTATTAATTATGAAAACAAAAATCATCCTGTAGGGCTGGGGATATAGCCTAGTGGCAAGAGTGCCTGCCTCGGATACACGAGGCCCTAGGTTCGATTCCCCAGCACCACATATACAGAAAACGGCCAGAAACGGCGCTGTGGCTCAAGTGGCAGAGTGCTAGCCTTGAGCGGGAAGAAGCCAGGGACAGTGCTCAGGCCCTGAGTCCAAGGCCCAGGACTGGCCAAAAAAAAAAAAAATCATCCTGTAGGTGCTAGGCCGCTGTTAGTGAAGAGCAACGTGCACAATATTCTCTTTCCCAAATGATTGCAAAGGCAGTGAAGGCTACAAAAGAGGCAAACCCGAAACCCACACAGCAGCAAGCACACCTCATGGTATGCATGCAGGCTGGGCTGCCTGGCCTGAGAAGGGGACTCTGAACCTTGTGATTCTGAAGCCAAGCATGGCCCTCCAGGGCACTGCAGATATCCACACCTGGCCCTGCACCCAACACTCCTGTTGCTTCCCCCAAAGCAGCCTGTAGAATGCTGCCTATGTCCTGCATGGATAATCTGACCATGTCCCAGCAGCCCCAGAATCCTTTCCTATCAGTCACAGCCTGACTGAGAGGAACTGGCACTGCAATTCAAGATGGGTGGGGTCTCAAAAAACAAAGTTACCTTGGGGGGGCCAGTGGCTCACACCTGTAGTCCTAGCTACTCAGTAGGCTGAGATGTGAGGATATCCATTGGAACCCAGCCCAGCAGGAAAGTCCATGAGACAACTCTAATGAGCCAGCAAAAAGCCAGAAGTGGAGTTAGAGCTCAAGTGGTACAGCACTAGGCTTGAGCACAAGAGCTCAAGAATAGCATCCAGGCCCTGAGGTCAAGACCCAGTACTGACACAAAGAAATTAATTAATTTATTTATTAATAAGATAAAGGCAAAATTAAAGAGACTGCCCAAAATTTTCTTTATTTTTCTTGAAAAAAAAAAAAGTTTTAGCTGAGACTAAAAACAGGTAGCTGTACAGTGTATTAGGTGCAGAACATCAGTTTTCTTTCTGCAATGATGTATAGATTTTAATTGAAAATCTGGCACTTCACTATTTTCAGGCTTATCAATTATTTACAAACACCAATGACTTTATTCACCATGTGCAGAGTAGGAACCAGAATGACTCAAATACTAAATAAACAGAAATGCAAAACCTGCTACTTGGTTTAACATGAATTATTGTTTTCATGCGCTACGGTATGGGGAGCAGCAGTGGGGATCTCTCAGCATCTTTCCTCTTTTTCAGTTGATTTTCTCAAATATTTTGTCAGAAAGGAGACAAATATACAAGGTAAAGTTTGCAGAAAGAACAGCAGCCTTCAAAGAACCTGAAATGACCCGACAAATCTGAAGTCGATCCCAGAGCCAGGAAGAACCACCCCGAAGGGTGGGAAAGAAGAGAAAAAAGAAATGGGTACTTGGTTCAGTGTTAGAAGTAATTTGTTCAGTTTGGCCTAGGAATGGAGGCCATAATTTTAGCTCTGTAGAACCCGGCGTCAGCCCAGGGGTAACTCCACAGGTAGGTAGGTAGTAGCAGTGAGACCAGAAGGGAAGAAACCAACACGTCCATTTTAAAAAAACTGATGTGAATCAGGTAACATTAAAATGACAAAAACAAAACAGTAGTAAAATGTTTAAAGAAAAACTAAGTCAAGGAAAGACTTCAGGAATGGGAAACCAAAGAATAAACAAGGTCCACAGACAGGCGGTATTGAATCAAAAGTGGATGGAAAAGTGAAGATTATTCCTTTCATTAAAAAAAAAGGAGTGTTATGAGTGATTTATTGAATTACACAGATTTTTCTCAGACACAAAAAGCAGATGAGAAGGAGAATACTGCAGAAATTATCCAGACTAGTTCAGAAATTATTTTTCCCTCCTGTGGAGGTAATATCTAAGTAAAGAGTACTGACTAGCCAAGATAGCTTCCTTCAATGATTTTTCTTTTTAATTCTCAAACTAATTTTGCTCATTTAAATAAGAATGAGAATGTTCATAGTGGTTAGTGGGTGGTCTGTTTGTTTGGGTTTTCGCCTTTTAATCTAAACAATTCATTTTGTTTCTAATTATCTTATGTATTTTAAAGTTATGTTTTGAATTTTTTATCTTTGAAGCTTTAACTTGGCAAATGCAGAGAGGGGAAACTACACAAAACTCTATTAGCATAAGAAGTAAAAACATGAGGCTATTTCTGAAAGTTTTTCTTGACATCCCCCCCCAATACTAGTTGTAAATTTTGTCTTAGCATTGCTTCACCAACAAAAACAACTTATTAAAATGTATATGTGTTCATTTTGTATTATGTCACTTTCTCACTATGCATTACAAGGAAGGGCTGAGTCTCCTTTCTTTTCAACATTGTGATACCAACAAATGGAAGTGTAACAAATGCTTGTCGAATGAATGAATGAATATATGAATAAGAGAGGTAAAATGATGACTTATGATCTGAAAATGAAGCTCAATATCTTTTCCCATATGGGTTAGTTGAATGAAGACTTTTGAGTGTCTGAAGATAGGAGCACAGTTATGGTCCCAGAAAAATACCTTAGCTAGACATGAGGGGAAATTGTACTCTATGTTGTCTGGTTTAATAACCAATCACTGAGCTTTATAGCCCAAGAAAAGCATAAACCATATATTTCCAAGTTTCTTTAAAAACCTGCCCAAAGACTATTTGTGATCTTCGCAAAAATAATAATAACAGAGCCAGGTACTAGTAATCCTAGCTGCTGAGGAGACTGAAATCTCAGGAGTCTGAAACCTCAGGATTGAGGTTAAAAGCCAGTATGGACAGACAAAGATGACACACTTATCTCCAGTTAACCAGCAAAAAGCTGGAATTGGAGGTATAGTTCAGGTGGTAGACTGTCAACCTTAAGTGAAAAAAAGTAGAGCCAAGAAGACCTCAGTTCAAGTCTAGGTTCTGGCCAAAAAAAAAAAATAATAATAATTTTGAAGATGACTCAGAAACTAAATGTCAGCAAATAATAATAACAATGAATGATGAAACATTATTAGAAGTCATAATAATACATATGATTATATTTTGATCTGCTTCATCTTTTAGTCTCTGAAATAATAAATGACCATATTAACAAATTCTCCTACATATCAGGAATTTTAAAGAACTTTCAATAATAATGCTACCTTGATAAATTTTGTTATCAAAAAAGGTGGTTAAGTTGTCCAAATCTCTATTTTGCTGTATAAGTCCCAATGTCCTTAAGTTGAATGTGCTATAAGACAAACAATGCTACTCTTGTTGAATAAGCAAGAAATGATTCCCAATATAAATATGATGAAGAGTATTTTAAAAGAAAGATGACTTGTGACATCAATTTTAATGTATTATATTACAAGCACTGTCTCTCAGAAAAAAATGATATAATATTTAAACCCAAATTACACAGATTAAGGAGCTGGATCTACAAAGATCTCTGGCAAAATAAAACCCCTAAAATGAATGAATTTGTTTTATTTAAAAGTGGAAAGATGGCTAGAGCAGAGAGGAAGACTATTTCAGATGTGCTGAGAGGTATATGTCAACATTGCTCATTTCAGTGTCACGCAAGAAGGCAGCAGGTAAATATTGAGATCTCATCACTGGAAGATACGAAGCAGAAAAATGAACTGGTATCATTAATGTTCCTGAAAGATAATCTGCTTTATTTTTTAACATGAAGAGTAGTAGGGATGTTAAGAATTTCAGGTAGCAAATACAAGTAACAAAATCTGATTGGGTTCAAGTAGCATAGTTTAGTTGCAGGGGAATTGAAATGAGACAGATCTGGGATGATGTTGAACCAACTCAATGAGGAAATCTGATGAACTCCAGGTTGAGCATAAATGATAATATAAACTGAGAACAATCTATATTTTTTCCTAGATTTTCCAAATAGATGGTAAGGACAATACTATCAGCACAGTGGCATGGTGCAGAGAAGCCTTGCTAGGCCGCAACCCAGGCGTCACCACAAAACACTGTTTGGCCTGGATGACTATGAATAAGTTTACCAGCTTTCCACTCATGTGTTTCTAAATTTATGAAATGTAGGAAATAAAAATTCTACTTCCTAGGTTTATCATGGGAAGTTAGTAATGTTGCCTCTGAAAAGTGCTTACATAATTTTTCAGAATATAGTAAATGGCTAATAATAATGATATTAATAACAATTGCTATTATTGCAATTATTACTAGGAATAAGATGTGAAACAAAATGAAATAAAGGAGCCTAAAAAATTCAACACATTTCAGCTTTGTTAAGTTTAAGATATTTATCAGACACCCAGAACCAGAGATTGGAAGGCGCAAGGCCAAGAAATCGAAACTCCCGAGGAACTCTTACTCTTGAAGAGGCAGATTTGGCAATTATAGAAGTGAATCACTTCTGGGGCTGGGAATAGTGGCAAGAGTGCTTGCCTCATATACAGGAAGCACTGGGTTCGATTCCCAAGCACCACATATATAGAAAATGGCCAGAAATGACACTGTGGCTCAAGTGGCAGAGTGCTAGCCTTGAGCAAAAAGAAGCCATGGACAGTACTCAAGCCCAGAGTCCAAGGCCCGGGACTGGCAAACACACACACACACACACACACACACACACACAAAAAAAAAGTGAATTACTTCTATAGATGTGGTATTGAAAGCTGTGCATAAAATCCCTTAGAGAACTTTTTTAAGAGCAAGAGGAAGAAGTAATAACAGTTAATAACACGTTAGTTCTTAGAGGTCAGAAGAGGAGAGAGGACAGCCATGAATAAGGTAAAGAAGCAGAGAATGAGAAGAAATCCTGGATTGATGCTAAAAAGTCACCAGGAAAGAACTAGTTAACTGCGCTTTCAGCTTCAGAGAGATCAAGAAAGTTAAGAGCAGAGAAGAGACTAATTGAAGTGGCCTGGGGACTCTTGACAAAGGGTTTCCTCAGTGGGCTCTAGAAGTGGAAAGCAGAATGTCAACTCCTGAGGAAGCTTTGCTCAGTCTGGCACAGAGAAACCATTTTTACATTGTCCTGGTTATTTCTGTAGAACAGGCACAAATAACTATAAAGAAAATTAAAATTAAATTAAATTATTATCTATGTAACATATACTGCTTGTGTACATTTCCATTTATTTTAACCCTTTACTAGTAGGCAGAAAAGAGACCATATCAATCTTGGTTATACAACATCTTCAATAATTAGCAAGTTGCTTATGCATACCACTGCTGAATTGATAGCCAATGAGAGAATGCATTTAAGACACATTTTATTTGCTTTTACCCAGTACGCATATTAATGGCATGCTTACTTTCAGATTATTTCTATGTTTTGGCATAACTGAATAGTTGGCTTTGAAATAATTTGGGAATTATAATAGTTACCTGAAGTAATTTTGGAATTATAGGCAGGATAAAAATAATGAACAGTTTATTTTTCACAGGATCATTACCTATACTTTTTTCACTAAAAGCAAACAATGTCTCTTCTCACAGAGTTCTTTTCAGCATTCAATCAAAAATTGATTACTATCTAACTCTTATTAAAACCCAATTTGGACAACTGATACTGGAGCAAAGAAATTCAAGGGCCATGTTAAATGTGCATTGTTCTAAATTGTCTTTTAGATTCATTGTACTATTAGCAAAATTTCCACATATCTTAGCTCAATTTCAGTTGATTACTTCTTTACTGAAATGACATTCTAGAAGTTCTGATCATTTATTGTTATTTTATTGCGTTTTACAGAAGATAACTGTAAGTAATCACATACTAAAGATATCTTAGCATCTCCTTATAAAGTCTACTATAAAACACCTACATTGCTCTATGTCGCAAGTTAAACTAACACCCTATATTGTGGTGAAAGGAAATATTATTTATATATTTCTCTCTTTAATAGTATATTTCTTTTATAATATTAAAATAAGAAGTATAATAATGAATATTACTAAATTCAGTGCACTATCATTTCTTCTTGCTCCTTCAATACAAGAATGTGTATTGTTGTTCTATTTGATTTTTATAACCTGTTGTGTGTGTGCACTTGTCACAAATTATCCCCAAGTTTTCAAAGTAGAAGAAATATGAATAAAGAAAAAAAGAGAAGAAAAAATGCCCTTCTCACTTCCTTATTTTTATCATAGAGACAAACCATTATTCGTGGTCTTGTCAATTCAATGAAGATATTCTGGACTTCAAGGACAGATTGGCTCTTTTATGTCTCAAGATCACATTTAAACCCATACAAAGGCATGATCATCATATAAAATTTGGTGTTTGATTATTCTGTTGTTAAACACAACTTTACATTTGAGATTTTTCTCTTCTTTTATTTATTTATTTGTTTATTTATTTATTTTTTTTGGCCAGTCCTGGGGCTTGGACTCAGGGTCTGAGCGCTGTCCCTGGCTTCTTTTTGCTCAAGGCTAGCACTCTGCCGCTTGAGCCACAGCGCCACTTCTGGCCATTTTCTGTATATGTGGTGCTGGGGAATTGAACCTAGGGCCTCATGTATACGAGGCAAGCACTCTTGCCACTAGGCCATATCCCCAGCCCTCTTCTTTTATTTTTTGTATCCTTGTTTATAACACATGAGGTTAGGTATTTAAGACAAATAGGAGCAAAAGTAATACAAAAAAACAAAATTTAAATGGTGAAACAATGGATTGCTTGAGAAATTACACTTGCTTGTTTTGTCAAATTAAGAATGTTTACATTGACTTCAGAAACTCTCTCTGATGATACATATTATAATTTAATATAAATAATGACTGCTACACCTTCATCAGTCTATGATATTCTACACTTTGTTTCTTTTCTATTGTTCTATTTTTTCTTTGTATTTATCACATGACTAAGTGAATTAATAGGCACATATTATAAGTATAATGTAAAAGATCAACTATTATTCTTCATTGTTTATTTTCCTCTCAATTAAACCAAAGGTGCTTTAAAACTAGGGACAGTGTTGTTCTCAGTATTCCTTGGAGGAAGTTCAGACTGCTGACTGAGCTTCACCATTAGGATGACTGAGGACACAGAAGTACTAATATTAGAAAAACTCAAAGTATTACTAGCACTAGCCAGAATTAACAAATCCCTTTAACCAAATGTAACAAAAAATAAATTTAGTTCATTCAAGTTGCTATGCTGTGATGTTAACCAAGAGCTGAAGATGAATTATCCCTACTTGACAGTATGAAGTAAACCAAATGTAATTCTTCAAATACAAGTGAATGGGGACCAGGCTTCCAAACAGTTTTTCATGAGTGTGTAATATAGATATCCTAAGTAAAATACATAATTAGCAATTTGTATCAAACTTATCAAATTATCAGATAGACAGTACTTGTAAAATACTTCAAAATTTTGTAAAATAAATCACGAGCTTGAATTCTGAATTGCATAATTGCCTCCAAAATATGTATATCCAGAAAAATATCATTAAACTATACCTGCTGATAATTTTTTTGTTTGCCTAAGTGAAAGCTTGTTGTGGTGGTAAAATATTCTTTTATATTATGATTTGAATAGTATCTGTTTGCAGGAATATTTAGTGCCGAGTACCCCATCAAACTGTGAACAATTGATATTATTCTCTCTTCCAGATCCTGCTCATAAGAATACACAATTTCTCTGATTGTTTAGAATCACAACATTTAGTAACAGCTATTTTCCTCTTTGAAAACATAGTGAAGATTGTGTATGGGAAGGAGGATGGGAGAGAATGAATGAGAATTTTTGTCTAATTGAAGTAGATTGTCTGCACATATGGATATACATGGACATGTCAAATAGAATCCCGGATGCATATCTAATTGATGCTAACAAAGAATGTGTAAAGATAAAAGATTGAAAAAAGAATACAGCATCAAAGTATTTTTCCTTAAGTTACCAACCTATTTTATTTTCTATACACTGGAATAATAATAATCACCCAACTAAAAATTATGAGAAGTACATTTTAAAGGACTATAAACACGATGTATTAAATAGATATGCACATGCTGAGCGAGGCAAATGTGAAATGTGTGTGAAAAGGTAACTAGCAAGAAGTCAGAGAAAGCCTAAATGGTCAGTGCAGGAGGCAGAGGAGGGTCACTGGGAGTTGTAAGGGGAAGCTGGAGAAGCGAGGTCAGAGGTAGAATCCTCCAGCTCCTGGCCTCTTAGTCAACTTTACTAGTGGCTTTCCTTATCACAGCCATATAGTATTTACAAGGGGGGAAATCAGATACCACACAGTCATAGAAGTTATTTATGTTATCACTCCAGAGGAAACCCCAAAGAAGATTTTTAAAATGTATTATCTTTAAGTACTTGTAAAAAGGAGTTTCAATTCAGCATATCAATTAATGAGTACAATGCATCTTGACCAATGTACATTGATCGATGTCAGGCTTCCATCATTCTCACCAAACTATTCCAACACCACCTATCCCCTCATGTTACCAGGATCTATTTGACATACATACATTGAGTGTTGTGGCTACATTTGTCTACTGTTCCTCTTGCCATTTATTTGCCCCATTCCCTTTAAACCCCAATTCTCACAGAGATGCATGTCTCAGCTTCCTGATACTCAGTAGGTTAAACTAGCCATATATTGTTCAACAAGAAAGTCCCCACCTCAAGCACCATACTTTACTCATTTTGATTGTGTATACATTCATATGACAATATGCGTGCATGTGTGTTTACATTATATCTAACTTCCACATATGAGACAAAATACATGCTCTTTCTGTCACCATTTCCCGGAAAATATATTATTCTTCCTCATAGATGAATAAATTTCTAATGTGTTTATTATACATGTAATTTTATTACTCATATGAATATAAAATTTTATATAATTGCATACTGCACATGCAATATAATTATATATAATATGATTATTGTAATGTCATATAATCACATATACAATAATTACAAATAATGTGTATACAACATTTTCTTGATTCATTTCCCATCTAGGGCATCTAGGCTGTTTCCATATCTTGGTTACGAAAAACAGAGTAGAACTGAATACAGATGTGCAAGCATCTTTATTATAAAAGTGGCACTGCTGGATCATGGGACATTACTAGGGTAGTAGTTTCATTTCTAGTGTTTTTGAGGTATCTGCATACTGCCACAAAAAATTTTAATGGAGAATCTGATCTGTTTTCCTGAGATCATCTGAGCAATGCTATTAGAAGAGGCATTTTATTTTTCTTTATGCTGCTTCTATTTTGAAATTTGTAATTTCTTTAAACATGAGATGCTTTAGGTTGGACTGTTTAAAAATTATAGGGGTATGAATTGTGTAGCTGAATTGTTATTAAATTTGTACTTATCACAAAAAAATCAAAAGATGTAACTTATATGCTTTCCTCACTTAAGGGAAAATATCAGACTTATTTGTCTGCCCCTTGTGTCAGCACAATTGTATTATAATTCTGTAACTTGCATATTGGAGCTTGGAATTAATTTCTTTCACAACAACACACCTGAACTGAATAGAATTCAGGATTTCTTCTGATGTAGGACCAAACCTTTTCTCTACTATAATTTTAAGAATTTATTCAAGTAAATACTTGACAGCAATACTTTTGGATCACATGTTGAAGAAAGCTTGGCTTACCTTGTTAATGTTAAGTATGTTGTTTACAACACCATAAAATTCTGAAGCTCTCATTGTGATGGTTCTGTGTGACTCGTTGTTGGTATTGATTAATGTGTGCCACTTATGGGAAGGTTGCTGAAACAAAGGTTCTGGTAATTTCTTTTTCATGAACTAATCCACTTAAATACATTTCATAAGGCCCAACACATATCTCTGGAAGAAAGTGGTGATCAGAATCCATTCATTCTAGAATTAATGTCCTAAAATATGAATAAAATGATTCACATCCACTTTTGCACTTTGTCATCTTGAGAGAGCACTATAGAATAACATTGGTTGATTTTGACTGGTGGTTAAGAGGAATACTGGAGCTACTACAGATAAAACGAGGGTTGCCGGCACAAATATCAACAACCAAGAAACCCATCCACACCAACAGTTTAGTATTATACAGACCAAACACTTGGTTGTGTTCTTCTTGTGTTTAGCATGTTAATTTGTAGTACCACAATCCTAGCTGCAGTTTGAAATTTAGGCATGAATATATGACTCACAATGGATCAATGCCAACTTCACACCAGTTCAAAATACATCAGAAACAAAAGAAAAAGAAAGGAAACAAGTAAATAAAAAAGAATGAACAAAGCTTTGACTACTGTAACAATGAAGTTCATTTTGTGGAATTGTGCTACACGTGGACATAACAAATAAATAAAAAAGGAAGTATAAGTACTTTTAAAATAAAATTCATTTCTATGACTAATAAGATGTTTAAATCTTAAAATTTTCACCACTATTGGCATTTAATTAAAAACTGTCAGCTTGAAAACTAGGCATAGCTCAGGAGTTACAACTTAAGATATTCAAGAAAATAAGAGAGTAATCATCAAAATAAAAAATAATAAACAATTTTATCATTGAAATGAAAAGCATTGTAGTTATTGAAAGCTCTCATATGAAAATGTTTCATAAGGATACAAATAACAACACTTAAGAATAAATGTGAGCATATCTATACATCTTCCAATATGCATAGTGTCTCTTAGTGACAAACACCCTTAGTATTGCACATTAAAACAACAACAACAGCTGAAACAATGTGTAATTCCACCCTGAAGTGGAACTAATGTCTATTGCAAGAGTACTACAAACATGTTTATGCCTGTATTGAAATAACTACTGCAATCCAAATTTCAAAATAGCAAACTAGATAAGACTTCACAATCATATTGTTAAAGATTATCCTTCCTGGATACATATACACTTGATTATAAAAATTAATCATATTACATTTGTGAATAAAATAAATATAGAATTATAATTACATGAGAGTAAGGAACCTGGTGAAATATATAATATTATAAATGATTATCAAGGAGCATATAATTATATTTCTCTTTCAAAATATTTTAGAATAAAACAATGAAAGAGTGATATACCTCTTTGTCAAACAAAATGATAAATTATACCTCAAAGTGTGTAGGATGGAATGAAATCTTGAGAATAATTAACACTAAAGAATTGAATCTTTCATGGATGAATTGTGATCTTTTATTAAATTCTATTAACTAAAATAGAACACATGAGGCTTTTTAATGATATAGTGAATTTACTCCTAAAACTGTGCCAATGTTATAACAAATTTAGATTGGTAAAACAGCAAAGTTTATCTTTATCAATTAGTTTTTCTATTCTGAATGCCTCCCTCAGATTGCATGAATGGATATTCTTCCAATAATACTTTCTATACTTTATTTTTCAAACTTGGAATCTCTACTTTGACTTTTATTTTCTGGAAACCATATCCATGAATGGACTCTCCATCACCTTATGAATTCAATGTATGATTTTCAGAATTAAAGAGAAAATGATCCTACAGGGTAATGAAAACCAATGATTTCCCAAAACCAGTCCATACACTGCATATGCCGGAAGAAAACATGAACTTTCTTCTAAATTCATGGTAAACCTCAGGCAAATTTATAACATTGTGAGAGAGAAGGAGGGGAGGGAAAGGAGGAGGGAAAGAGGGAGGGTGGAAGGGAGGGAGGGAGGGAAGAAGGAAGGAAGGAAGGAAGGAAGGAAGGAAGGAAGGAAGGAAGGAAGGAAGGAAGGAAGGAAGGAAGGAAGAAGGAAGGAAGGAAGGAAACAAAATCTGTCCAGAGACGTTTTAGTAAGGCCTTTCTTGGATCTGTTTAGCAAATACAGGAAGTTATTTCTGCAACAATGCCAATTGTTACATTACCTGTCAGTTTCACAGTTGAAAATCTTCCCTGGTGGTCCATACATGATGCGTGAGCATTTATAAAACTCCTTGGAACCATCAAACAGTTCAATTCCCAAAAGTCATGGAGCATAGCACAAGAGTTAAAGCCAAGCAACACCAAAGTCAAAAGAGAACTATCACATATTTAAACGACTAGTGATAAGAGAGAAAAAGAAGATTCCTTACCAAGTACCCCAAGTCGGTAGTTGACTGTGATGACAATCACATTGCCATAGCTTGCCAAGACACTCCCATCGTATAAGTTTCCAGTACCTTCCATATATGAGCCTCCATGGATATACACCATCACTGGCTTCGGACCCCCACTGTCCCGAATATCTGAAAAACAAATGATTGCCAATTGTTCTTATCCTCAAAAAAGAAAAAAAAAAAAAAAGGAAACAGAGACTACAGTTTTCCACTTTAGGGACAAGAGGGAGTGATTTTAATATAGGTTTTTAAATTGCTGTTTTTCTTAGAGTGTTTCTTAAGCAACTCATATTAAGTGCTACTGAAGAAAAGAGCAATAGGCTTCCATTGTTTACTATGTGAAATTTGTTTTCAAGTTAGAAAATAAATTGCAAAATGTGGTCAAATGGAAAAGTACAAATTTTAGTGCATTTTGATTGATTCCTGAAGTGGCAGTTACACTTAAAATAAAATAAAAAAAATAACCACGACTTTCAAAGGACTTATCAGTGTTACAGATCTCACAAGGAATTTATGAGCCAGAAACTAAGGAAAATGATATCATTGTTATTGTGAACAAAACAACTGGTTTTTATACCTCTTATTTACTTGTAGAATTTAGTATCAAAGGCAACATGATTGATGACATTAAGTCATTTGTGCTCCTGATTCTGAACATAATTATAGTATTTTATGATTCATTGCAAGAATTCTAATGTTACAGTTTAAGTATCATTGAATGAAGTTTGACTGAGTAAAGTCATGTATATGAATACCAGTTATTGTTGCATTCGTGGAAATGTTATTTCATTGTGGTTCTTTACAAATCCAGGCCAATTCATTCTTCCCACATACCTTAACATTTGGGAGAACAACAAAATACATTTTTTCTTTACTTCTTCCTGTAGCTAATGTACTCCTCATACCCGTACTCTAGTCTGTGTTCTTAAACAGGGAGTCATAAGACACAGAAAGCTAAGTTCAAGTACAAAATTCAGTATAGTCTGATGTTGAGATCTTTTTAATTCCAAATATCAGCCTAATGCAATTGATTTTCTAAGATCTGTTGACCAAAGCTATAGTGTCTTTAAGGCTGTAGAATAAAGGGAAAAAGAAAAGCAAGACAATATTAATTAGTGCGAGATGTGTACAGACTTCTATAAAAAATAGAACACAAACCTAACCTATATATTGGTTCTACCATATAATTTAAATATTATATGTGTGTATGTGCATGTATAGCTATGATTATGTGTAAGAGTAAAATATTACTGTTATATGTAATCCATGTTCTCTTTAATCCAATTACACCAAGTATATTTCTCTTATATCTACATTGAAATTATCATTTATAAATGTAGTTTATTTTTACTTTAGTTTTTTATTAACTTTTCATTATCTTTAAGTACTTCTAGTTTATGTAATTCATGAATACATATGCATCTTGATCAATGTCACTTCATCTATCATTCCATCCTCTCCTAAAAGTATAGTTTTCATTCCTTAGTTTTAGACTATTTTTGCCTTTTATCAAGTTAAAATCTCCTCTGACTTTAATAGTGAAACACAGCCTTTCCAAATGGACTCGTACACAAATTTACTTGAAAGATATGGCAATTATTTAGTCTATTTTATATTTCCTGAAAACAAGGACTAATTTAAACATATCAGGGTTTTTTGGCTGGGAAAATAAAGTGACTTCTTAAAAAAATGCTTTTTAGAATCAGAATTGCAGCTTAGTTAGCTTGTCTAGATTTTCAATTTGAGAAACTGACTCCTGGCAGATATTAAAGACTTTTTTTAAGCCTTTAAATTGACTTAATACCAGTGTATAAACTTGCAGGCACGCCTCCCCCACCCCCGCGGGTGTACTCCAGAAGAATGCCTTGTTTCTAAATACTTAGAGGAGGATGCTTTGACAAAGAAGTCATCGGCTAGACACAGCTACATTTAAGAGGGAAACCTACATTTATTTTCTCCTAGAATGTCTTTGAATGTAAAATGGTATTCTCTCCCGTGTAAAGATTTGGGGCTTGTGAAGATGTCAAATCTACATGAAGTGTTCCTTTTGAAATTGTTAAAACTGTGCACCTCAAATGCCTGTTTGTTGCATAGAGCTTTAGCTTCATATTCTCCCTAGTCTGGATGGCAATGGAGAAGCAATAATAAATTATTAAACTGAAATCATTAACTGACTGTTCACAGCAGACATTGTACTCTGCTAATTGTATGCTTGGAGGTAACACAGAGGGAGGCTGCTTCAGAATTCTTCTTTAATTAAAATTACATAGAATTACAAAGCGCCAACTGTGAGCAGTAATGAAATCTTGATAGAACCATTCGGCTCACCTGGAAAATAATGTAGAGCCACATTGAGAAGACATGCCACATTTTATACCTAATAACAGAAAAAAAGTGGACATTGTCAGAAAATACTCCATATATGACAAAAGAATCGAGGATCTTTTTTTTTTTTAGCAGAGCCTTTTTATTTTCCTTTGAAAGTAGACTTGAAAGAATTGCATCATGATTGGCTTAATTCTAATTTTTAATTTGTCTTTTCCATCTTTTCAAAGCTTTCAGTCTTGTCTCAGTTAAAAAGTTCTTTTCCAGAAGGTTCTATAAAATTTTAAAGCTGTGTGCTTACAGAAAAAAAAATTATGTTTGCTTGGAGGGACTTTGAACTTGATGCTGTACAGAGCATTAAATAGGTAAAATTCCTGGATATTAGTATCCTCCGTACTGTTAGGATATACTGGGAAACTTCATAATCTTTGGAAATCATTTTTATTTTATTTTTTATTTTTTTGCCAGTCCTGGGCCTTGGATTCAGGGCCTGAGCACTGTCCCTGGCTTCTTTTTGCTCAAGGTTAGCACTCTACCACTTGAGCCACAGCGCCACTTCTGGCTGTTTTCTATATATGTGGTGCTTGGGAATCAAACCCAGGGCTTCATGTATATGAGGCAAGCACTCTTGCCACTAAGCCATATTCCCAGCCCATCTTTGGAAATCATTGAATGTAAAATAAACGGAACGAGGAAAGGATTTTATCACACTGATTTATCTTAAAGAGAGAGAGAGCGCGAGAGAGAGAGCGCGCGCGAGAGCGAGAGAGTGTGTGTATGTGTGTGTGTGTGTGTGTGTGTGTGTGTGTGTGTGTGTGTGCTCATATTGGGGCTTGAACTCAGGACCTGAGCACTGTGTCTTAGACTTTTATGTTTTAAGCTAGTGCTCTACCACTTAGGGAGCCACAGTTTTACTTCCAACTTTTTGGCTGTATTGCAAAGTATTTCATGGGCTTTCCTGGCCAGGACAGCTTTGAATAATGATATTCAGATCTCAGTCTCCTGAGTAGCTAGGACTATAGGTGGGAAATTGTAATCATACTACATAATCATACTGTATTACATTTTATATTATAACTAATATAAAATGCAAATAGTTCGTATGATATAAATTTACTTTCTCTGAAAGATGTTTATGAGTAAAATGGATACAGCAGTGAACTAACATTGATACTATCTGTTAATACTATAATTTTAATGATCATTTAGTGGATATTTGTCTTCCGTTGAATAAATATGAATGTACTTTAGTAATTTATATTGTATTTTTAAAATAAAATTATGTTAAATGCTGTCTCTTTAACCAACTCAGCATAATGTTGGAAATAATGTGTAAATTTAATCTAAGATTTTTTTTCACTTTTCCCTAACAGCTCCTACTGACTTTACTAAAATTATCAGAACGCTCTCAGGGATCTTAAAAAACAGCTTCGTTTCAGTAAAAACCAAAATGGTTCATTAAGAATGGCTTATTTTCTATTATTTCTAACATTTCAAGCCTTGGCAAACATACATAATTCTAAGTACTGGAATGCTCAAGGGGAAAAAAATCTCTGTTGCTGATTAGTTTTCTTGTAAATTTTTAGGGAATTATTTTAATTAAGTTTTGAGGATAATGAAACAACCAATTTGTTCTGAGTAGAAACTTGGGTTTTAAACTTTAGGAACAATCTCATTCTGCCTATAAACCTAAATATTACACCATCATAGCAAGAGTCAATAGGTCTAGTGTATTTATTATTATTTTGTGCCTGACAAGGTTTGGGAGACAATTCCCTTTAACAGTTGTGGTGAATGATTATTAGTCATATAACTCTTTAAATATGTTTATGGGTTTCTTCCTTCTTAAAGACTCATAAAGTGGGTAATTGGCTACATCTTTTCATCCTAACAGTTTAAACTTGTGAAGCATTGCCTCAATTAAATCTTTTTCTGATTCATAAAAGGATATTTCAGACTTCCGAGAAGACGTTTTAGTGACTCCCACTCGAATTTTTATTGGCCTCAGTTATCATTCAGAACCACCCAAATTATGTAGAACTCATGGCTTAATTTGTGCCTGTTGAACTGGATATAATATAGAGGCATATTTTTAGTTAAAATATACACAAAATCTACAGAGCATCTTTTCCAGTGTTCAATGTAGAGTGTACCATTACATTCAGATAATAACATGTTAACATTGTATTCTTATCAGGATATTTATTTTAAGTCTTAAAATCCCTATACTAACTTGGTAGAAATCTGGAGTGTTACTTCAGTCTATTTATACATTTATTTTTATTTTTTGTGCTGATCTTGGGCTTGGACTCAGGGCCTGTGTCCTACATGTACTTGAACTTATTTTATTCCACAATAATAATATACCACTTCAGCCATAGCTCCACTTCTAGACTTTTTGTTCGTTAATTGGAGATATGAGTACCATGGACTTTGCTCACTAGGCTGTCTTCAAACTGCAATCCTCAGATCTCAGCTTTCTGAATAATTATTATTACAGGCATGAGCCACAGGTTGCAAGATTAGACTACTCTTTTTAAAACAACAGAAAGCTTATATACTTATATTAATAACCAATTGAAAATGGTACACTTATGTTTGATCTAGAGATGGTAAGAAGAAGATGGCAGCGACCCACAGAGTTGAAATGAGTGGTGGTTTCTGGTGAGAAGTGTTCTCTAAGGCTTAAGCAAAAAACAGGTAGAACTTAGTGAATGTCTCAGAGCAATAGTGGAAATGTTTCTGGAAGCAGGGAAATTGTAAACATTTCAAGAAATAATAGAGAATTTCATGAAAATAGTCAAATAACTAACTTCAGAGTAAAAGAGTAAAAAAGAGTATTATATCAAATAATTTATGTCCTTTGCTTTACATCCAGTGCAGGGATTCAACAACTGGAACAAATTAAGTGTGAAAAAATATACGTAATTTTTATTCACCTCCACCTCTACAAAATCATTCTAAAAGAATTGAGTAGAGGATATTCAGATCTTTCTACAATTTCCTTCTCATGGGCTATTTATCTGAATCCATCTTTCTTCTCTTTCATAACAATTATCCAATAAAAAAGAGAAGAGCTAAATGAACTAGAAATGGATGGTTCAACGTTCTATATTTTAAAGCATTAAAAAAATAATTGATTTGATAAGTCTTGTGATAAAGTGGTTTAATACTTAACCAGACTACTCCCTGTCAATTTTAATAGGAGTTTAGAATATTTTTAATGGCTAAATAAAAATGTTAAATGTGCTTCAAAGCATGTCTGTTAAGTAGATTCATGTTTACAGGGTTTAACTGTGGCTGCTTGGGGACGTGTATTCTAAACATGTAAATATGATGTTTATAACTTTATAGCAAACTAAGAAATACTGAATCATATTAAAACAGCAAACAAAATATTTTGAAAATAGGAAGATGATGTATTTCAAACTTGTGACTACATTAGCATGTTTTCAAGTTTACAAAGATACACACTGAGCTCTTTTACTCTTTAATTATTGTTTAGGTAAGAAATATGGAGAAAGTATGATTTTCAGTGTTCAACAAATTCTAAAGCCTGAAAGTAGCCTCTTTTAGATCACTGGGAACTATAACTGTGCTCTAAGAAGCCAATCAATCTTTTTTTTTTTTTAATATGCCAAATGCCTAGTGCTATTTAAAAAAAGATCAAATTTCATGTTGTTAATTTGTTTATTTTAATCCATTTAATAGTCTTCAAAATAATGTCTCTTTGGCAGATACATGCTATATTTCAAATATTAGTAATTGTTTTACATTTAATCTTTAATGTATTGCCAGTGTGCAAATGAAACTTGCAATCAAATATAAATTTCTATTAAAATATTAATATCAAATGTAATTCTCTATTGCAAGGGGGTTTACTATGTCACAATAAAAAGAAAAAATAAAGCAGTGCAGATTGTTTAGGAAAGAGTCACTCACACCCTTAACCTATAACTTATTCAACTAGCAATTCTGTTAACAGGGGTATAGAATATTTTATTAAAAACACATTATTAATAGCTTTAAGTGATTTAATTTCTAGGTTTGGTAAAATCAATAAATCTGGGATTGTCAGTTTTATCAGAGTTATATCTATGGTAACATCAAAAAAAGAAAAAAACTGGGTCTTGGTAGCTCATGCCTATAATCCTAACTACTCAGAAGGCTGAGATATGAGGATCTCAGTTGCATGATAGCCTGGGAAGAAAAGTTCTTGAGACTTTTATCTCAATAAACTACTAAGAAAAAGCCTGTGGCTAAAGTGATAGAGTGGTAGCAGTGAGCCAAAGCAGGTTAGAAACAAGCCAGGCTCAGAGTTCTTGCCCCGGGATTGGCAATAAATAAATAAATAAATAAATAAATAAATAAATAAATAAATAAATAGAAAATTGACATTTGACATGGAACCCAAATGACCTTTAAATACCACGTAAGAACATAAAGAGAAAGACATGTAACAAATCTACTGATTTTGAGGTTTAGAAAATATATCAGAAATATATATCATAAGAAAAGGGAAATCATTTTGATATTAATGAAGTAGGAAATATTTTGTTGCTTATGAATGACCACACTTTGAAAATCAGAATATATTATTTGTTAGTCTAGTAAATATTTTCCTTTATAATTTAAGGGGTTGCCATTTAATCATGCTTTTTGTTTTTTAGTTATTTATTTATTTATTTGGCCAGTCCTGGACCTTGGACTCAGGGCCTGAGCACTGTCCCTGGCTTCCTTTTGCTCAAGGCTAGCACTCTTGCCACTTGAGCCACAGTGCCACTTCTGGCCATTTTCTATATATGTGGTGCTGGGGAATTGAACCCAGGGCTTTATGTATACAAGGCAAACACTCTTGCCACTAGCCATATCCCCAGCCCCTTAATCATGTTTTTTGAAAGCATTGATAACCTTTATCTAAAATAGCTCTTTAAAACTCCTAGCACTTAATTGGTTGCACAATATTTATTCCACAATCTGAGTAGGTGTTACGTAATTTACTGTTTGTTTTTTTTTATTTAGAAAACATTTAAGTGAAGAAACAGAAAACAGTATTTTTAAGTGGAAAACATATTGCTCAAGAAACACTTTTTTTCAGCTTTTAGTTTGACTTTTATTTTTACTGGGCATGGGCTCCTTTTTAAAACAAATGCTGGATGCAAAAATGAACACACTTTGAAATAGTGGTTGAAATATTTACACAGATTAGAAAACATGCAAATGGGCACAGAGACTATAAGGGAAAGATTGTTAGTTCAAAGGATGTGGACAAATTTGTCAAAATGTGGGATGCAACATATCAAAAGTCAGTTCAAGAAAAGAAAAAAAAATGCCCCTCTCTTTTAAAAACATTTTAATGGTTGGCATCAAAATGTAAAACTTAACATTCAATTTTTATAAAAAATTAAAATGTATATTTATGTGCTACAAGCAAGAAGACAAAACACATCAAAAACGGGAATTTAAAACAACTCTTCAAAAAAAAAATAAGACAAGAAGAAAAAAATAGGAAAGTGTGGAAAAAGTGATTGAGGCCCTGGTCATGCAAATAGTTGGTGGAAAAAATACCTTCATCTTCGGCACCGTCATTATCACCTAAATCATCTGTGTGTTTCTTTGTAAGGGGACCTAGGATCGAGAATGGAGAAATGGAGGGAAAAAAAAAGACAATTCAAGAATAAACAAGACTGAGGGGGAAAAAATAATTCTAAGTACTAAAATTCTCAAGAGTATTTCCAAAAAGAATAGGGAAGTGATGATATCATAGTTGATCATTTTTGTTTAAGAAAAAAAAGCACCCATTTCCCCAAAATATCTCACACATTTGATCTGTGAACACACTCAGTACAAAAAAGTACACTATGGTTTGAAATTTTAGTCAAAAGGGAAAGAAATGATTTTCTTAAACACTCACTTTATACAAAAAGTAAACAGTTTTATTAGCTGTAAGAGATTATTCAGTGTCTTTTTCTAATTTTAATTGGCAACAACAATAAAGAAAGTAAGTCATATTCGTTCTTCAAACTTGGGACAAGATAATAACATTAGGGAAAATAGAGATATGAACATTTTTAGATTATTCATTTTTCTGTTTTTTTTTCTTCTGTTTTTGTAAAAGCATTAACACTTGGGTTTTACACATTTTAATTCATATATTTAAAAAAATGTGACTTTTCAAAATTACTTGTCATTACACAAATATTCGCCCATGTGTTTTCATTTAAAGATTAGCAGTGGATTTAAAACATTTGCCACCTGCACAAATGTATCAACATTTAATCGCATCACTTGGCAGGAAAAGGAACCATCACTAGAAATCAGTGGTTAGATACTAAGGTAGTTAAAGAGTCAGGGCTTATACTTTATAGTCAATTTTGAGATATAATGGAAATAAGCCCTCTTGTAATTTCATGCCCGTTTAGTTATTTATAATAGAATTGTGTTTTAGATGAATAATTATATTAAAATACTGTGAATGTTTAATAAATGTTTTATTCTTAACAATATTAATTTCCTAGAATAAAGGAGCAAGCCAAAGGGGAAGTCAAAGGGCATATGAAAGTAATTTTAAGTGTCACATAATAGACATACTCAGTACACAGAAAAAGCAACTAAAGCCCCCACATTCTCTTTTCATTTCCACAACCATTTAATTTATATGACATTTCATAATTCTCATGCAAAAAGCAATCACAAACACAGGACACTCAAGTTAAAAGACAGCCAATGACAAAGCAATAAGCAAGAGGATTTTGTCATGCGTTAAAACAAGAGTCAGAGAAAAAAGAGAAAAGTCATGTGTTGATTTAAATAATCTAAACATAAAGAAGCAAGCATTAACTTTAAGCATACTTGGTAGGAAAGGATGTTAGACATTTTGAGAAAGACTGCTAAGTCTTTTCAGAGATTACTCTACATTGTTTGTAATTCAAAACTAAACCTATTATAACAACCTTCAAAGAATGAAAACACCATCTCAGAAATAGAAGGAAAATAAAAAGTCAAACACAGCAATATTTCATCAACTCAGAGATATGGCTTTGAAAAACATCAATAACTAGCAGAGATTAAAATATTGGGAAGTGAAACTTGATCATTGTAATTGAAGGATCCCTTCAAAAGAGTACTTCAACTGTAAGGTCACGGTTTCAAGATCATTCAAAATAATGACATTAGAATTATACACAACCAATTAAATTATACACTTTTTAAACGACATTGGCATATAATCATTCCATTGAGAAAACTTAGATGAAAGTAGTTTATCTTAATTACTACCCTGTTGCTATTTCACAGATTCCTACTTCTTCTCCCTGTGATATTGTTTCAGCACAAATAGCCCACTCAAGGTTATCTGATATTCATTGTAGCCACATTGGCAAACAGTTGTAAATATTTTCAAATTTAAATTAAAAATTGCTGAATCAGAATATAATACCTAAAACCACATTTGCAATTTTAAAACCTTATCCAAAATAGTAGACTTGGAAATTTATATTTCCAAGGTTTTTATGTTTCTGTAATTCCTTAAAGATTGAAAATTTCATGTTTCCCACATTTCTGTAATGAGGTTTTATTTACTGGTTAATAATACAAATTGAATTCAATAATACCTATTTTCAGCCCAAAACACTATTTCTGCTCCAATTTTCATTAAATTATTTAGTTTGTGGAAAAAACACTGATGGGATACTATATTTTTTTAATTTGGAAGTATGTGTAAAACCTCTCACAATTAAATCACTCTACTCATTTTGTTCTGGACTCTGTAAGATCTCTCTCTAAAACAATCCCAATAGCAGTGTATTCCTTTCCCTTAGTAAAGTATTCAAGCAATTTACGTGTTTTTCTATTGGAAATTATTCAGGTTCTGCAGCTATTGAGTCCATGTTTTTATATACTTCAATGCTTACAGAAATGTTGGCTCTTTAGCTTACAGGAGCTATGAGATTGAAAAGAGTGTTTTGTTAAACATGATCTTCTACGTCTTTGGCCATGGGATAGAGTTCTCAGTTGCTAGGTGGCTCTAGATGAGCCTGAGTAGAGACATTATGGGATTAAGATTGCACATACACAGGGTGAAATCTAAGAATGAGATGTTTGACTAAATTTTTGCTTTTACACAGGAAATGGTCTCTCAGCTCTTGAGGCATACTAATTTCATTCATACACACATACATACAGTAGCAAATCAGAAGAGTTAGAAACAGATATGAGTATTGATTTGGCATCATCAATGCAAGAGATGATTGTGACTATTGGACTTTTTTGGGAGGAAAAAAACTGGGAGGTGGGGGAAGAAGTAATGGGGACATGTACGCTATATAAACCTATGAAAACAGTAGAGTGATACCCACAGAAAAATAAATGGGGACAAGGATAAGAGCACAAAGAAGGAAAGAATGTGATCATAATACATTCTGTGCACATATGGAAATCTCACAATGAGGCCCTTTGTAGAGTCAATATAGACTAATTTTTAAAGAAGCCAGTTATCCAGAGTCCCCAACAAAAGTTACATAAATTGATATAGAAGTACATACACATCTTCATGATTAATAAGTAAGTAAATACATAATACATGCATACATACATACATACGTACACACCTCGGGCATCGTTAGCAAAAAGATTGAGTTACACCGACTAAAGAATTTATCGTGTTGGGGAAAAGGAGAATAAATGATGAACAAGGTGACTTTGATCAAGCTGAATTGTACTCACAAACTGGCATGTTGAATTTTAACCAGTTGGTTCAAAAACTTAAGGATAACAAAAAAGAAAGTAAAGAATTTCTATTATTGATACTATGAAAATTTTTGTTCCTACATAATATTCATTTGTTACTATAGTATGAATTCCAGCCATAGTTTACCAATCTCAGCCTATCAGGGTTTTCTTAATCTCACGAATTATTTATATATCTGATTGTTGAAAGCTCCCTGGGACGAAAAGGGCTAGTGAGAGATTTTGCATACATGAAGCAAGGATATAGATTTCCTTTATCTCTATGCCTAAAGACCCTGAGGATATATCTCATTGAAGAAGCAGGTTCAAACTGAGAAATTCATTGTGAGTTTCTTTGATGAAGTGCTCATGGAGTGACTACACTTTTGTGGATGGTATCAGCTGATGCTTACACAATTTCAAGATTTTTTTATTTCCTTTCCGGAAATAAACTAGTACATTGGGCTCCCTTCTTTCTTAACCCAGCAACTCTGGTTTCTTTTCACTTTATTCTAAAGTAAAACCTTATTGTTGTTGCTACTGATTTGTTGCTGTTGTTCTGGTATGTAATTAAGTGTGCTGAAACACTTACAATACAAAGCAAATACTGTGGGGTGGGGGAGGCTGATAATTAAATTTCTTCTGAAAAGTAGACCATTGCCTTTTAGGGACCCATGGAGTCCTCTGAGCTGAGCCACGGGGTTTTCCCAGGACACAACATGTGTCCTTTGAACAGGAATAATATTCAATAGCAACATTCCAAGGCCAACAGATGCTTCTTTTAAACATGAACTATTGCATTTCCAGTACCAGCAGTTTGTAGTGGGTATCTTCAAGCATTAAAATCGAAAGCAAATGAAACTACTAAAACCCGAATATAGAAGTGATTTATTCTACCTTGAAACTTGATTGGGTCTCTCCTCCCTGAGGAACACACACATAACTCTCATTAGAGTTAATAGGAAAGTAGACCTCATGTCATTTTGAAAGGGAGTGAGAGTAATTACGATATTTTATATCTCTCCTATAGGCAATAAATAGATTCAGTGGTGAAACAACAAGTCTAAGGAAGGTAACGAGAATTCCTGACCATGAACTCCGAACTCATTTAATTCCAACTCACTTCTTTTGTGATTAACTCAAGAATGACTCAAAAAAGTCCCTTACAAAGGATCTGTGAAGAAGCATACTTACATTTTGTATCTGACCATGTTCTTTTTATTTATGTAATGAGAAATTAAGAATGTATCACTATTTCTCTATCATTAAGTGGAGAATAATTATGAGCTCTGAAATAATTACTATCCACCCACATTAATGCTGCTTTTTTTTTATCTTTCCCTTTGATGAAGTGCTAACATACTTTAGGTTTCAAATACATCCAAACTGATTATAAATTCCTTCCTTACAGGATCAATTCAGCAGAAATTATCCAGACTCTGTGTAAAACCTAGTAGATTGAGACTATTATTAGCGCCAAAGAAAACTGTTTCTATCATGGGAACAACCTCAGAAATTCTTAGGCCTACATAGAATTCCCAGGTCCAATCATGAAAGATAGAAAGCCGGGGCAAAGGTCCACAGCCTCCTTTAATATCATCCTCTTGACCAAGTAACCTTGTGGTAAGCTGACTTATAAACAACACTTAAGTCTATTTCCACTGGAAACAAAATAATTTAAAGATATTGTCATTGTCCTAAAGCAATTTGAAGCAGGCTTACTGTTTTCAGGGTTGTGTTCCCCTGAGACCAAACTCCGACAGCAAAACATGGGGAGGTGATGGGAAATGTCTTTCTGTGTTCTATAGGAAGAACTATGCCAAAATTCAATGCACTTTAAATAACAAGAGAATATTATTTGATTGTTTATAAATAGGAAAACATTAAAATACTGTGACTTTTAGAAATTAGATTATAACCTGTAGTTGGTGTTATTGCTAGTCCATTGAACATTATCCATTGAAATGTAGTTGTTTTTAACTAGAATTATTCTGTGTGTGTGTGTGTGTGTGTGTGTGTGTGTGTGTGTGTATTGGACCTAGGGCTAAATAAGCATTGTACCACTGAACTATACCTCCAACTGTTCATTTGTTTACTTATATTTTGCTTTAGAGATGGGTGTAAGGTTCCAAGGAAAGGAAACCCACTACATGGTTCAGGCAGAAAGGAGCTTATTGGGGTAAAAGCAAACTGCCAGCCCACACAAGATGGGGACATGGGGAGACAGGGGAAGGAAGAAGAGAAAAAGAGGGAAAGAGCACAAGAGAGAAAAGATAGCAGGGACCCATGTTGAGTTGGATTATATAGGGAAAGGCCAGGTGGATTAGATGTGACTTCAGAGAAGGTGGAGGTAACTGCATCCAGGTGTGCCAGTTACCTAGGTAACACAGGTACTGGGCACAGACTTAAACAGGTGAGGGGCATCTGCATGGAGTCCTCCTGGGTGTGGCCCTTTCAATGGGGTCTTGCTAACATTGTATGACCTTGACCTTGAATTTATGATTCTCTTGCCTCTCCCTGGCAAGTAGTCAATGAACCCTCGTGAAAGAAACTAAAATAAGTGACATTGACTCATTTGGAATAATATTTATTAATTTTGTGTTTATATACCTATTTTAAAAAATTATTTTCTTTTTTTTTTTCCATGCTGAAAGGATGGAACTCAAGGGATTGTATTTATTAAGCTGGCAAAGCAAGGACTCTGCCACTTGAGACACACTTCAGTCTATTTGCTTTTCAATTGTTCTTTTAGATAAATGATTGCTTTTGCCTAGGCTAGTTTTTGGTGTAATACTTGTATCTCTCCTCCCAAGTAGCCGAGGTTTTAGATACATACCACCTGCAAACTATTCATTTCTTAAGCAATTGCCTATAAAACTAAATATAAAAAATGATAGCTGAAAATGCACAAGACCTGCAGTTCAAGCCACTGTACTTCCAAATAAAATCATAATTGAAAAATAATTCCTTTCTCTGGAAAAAAAAATCACAAAAAAGTTAAAAATTTTGAGCAATGTTACAATATCTCCATTTTTTGTTAAAATAAAAATACAATGTGAACCACTGTAATGAGATATCAGAGATGAACATTGTCATAATTGATGGGTTAAGGAGACTTCACATCTGTAGAGATTTTGGCAAGGATCTCCCGTGAGTTCTGATGGTCTGCAGGTCCTACTTGGGTGAGTTGCCTGTTCCAGCTGATGGTTCATATGCATGAGCTTTGGAAGAGACCGATTTCCAATGGTCTGAAAATAGCAGACCTGTCTATATTTATCTTTGTGTTGGAAGAAAACACCTACATGAACACAAAATGTATTCCCTCGGAGACTTCTTCAGAGGCAGAGAACAGCCTCTGGCATGATTTTTGGGAGGAGAATCTGTTGTTCAAAGTTAAAAAAGGGAGAAATAGAACTTTTCTTCGGTATATATTAAGAAGAATTCATTCATATTTATATGAAAGACATGCTCTTTTTTTATTCTAGTTCTTTGAAGTCAAAAGTCATCCTATAGAGAAGAAAAGTGACAGTATCTGGGAAGGAGACATTAAGTAGATAAAAAGAAAATGGATTAACCTCTAATAGGAGTGTCATCAATTTGCCTAAGCTTCTGATTTTAACATGGTATGGGCTTGATATTTTTACATGAAAATGGAGTAATTCTACTGCATATACAACATCAGAATAATGGTCCTTTTGCATCTGGAGGAGTGTTGTCTATATGCTGTATAGATTTCTCGGTACTTAGACATATTTGCGCTTGTTTGGCTTTTCATACATTATCCACAGATGCAGCCCAAATAGCTCTACAATGAAGACACGGGGCCCATCAGGTGGCTAGAGCTACCTCACTGAGGATGGGATTGGAAGACCAGCATAGTCCAACCTCCCTGACATGGCTTCAGTGTCCATTCATCATCTGTTCCACAAACTTATTATGCTAGGTGCTAAGGGTACATGATGAGCAGCAGAGCCAGAGCAGCTGCCCTCATGAATAGTGAACACTATTTCAGGAAGAACTATTATGAGTAGGTACACATATAAACATATCCTTGTGTCAAGTAACTTTTTGACAAGTGTCAAGAAGAAAATCTTGGTGTGATCAGATGCCATGAAAGATGATCTGTATAAGCCTGGAAAGTTGTCAGTGAATGAATGCAGTGTGGCTTGAGGGCTAAGTAAGTGAAAGGGCTGAGGATGGTTTCAGCAAGAAAAAAAGAAATAGCCGTAGAAAGGCCCTACACTGACAAGAGGCCTGGAGATCACTGCTCCTAGCAGAATATTAAGAGATGAGTAGAGAACTTGGTAGATATCAAGAAAGCAGATGGGGGAAAAAAAAATAAAGCAGACAGGGCCTCCTCCAGGACAGGAAATATTGCCTTAATCCTAAAAGACATGGAAAGCCAGTTAAAGAGTTTAAATAAATGGATAAACTGTGACCTATAAGAGAAATCAGAAAGAAATAGTCATTCAAAATTAAAAGGAAATTCTTTCATGGAATATTTTATAGAGTCCTGCACTGTGAAGTCATCTGAGAAGAATAGCTTTGGTAGGATTAAAATCAGATGGCAGAAAAGGAACTACTATCCTTTACTCCATTTCTATTTGAAAGTAGAAAAAAGAAATTTCAAGACTCCAGAACCCCTGGAAGACTATATATACTTTAAACGTCTCTTTTACATAGGCATTTGTATTCGTATTCACTTTACCTAGGAATTACCACACCACAAAAAACATACCCTATTTGCACATTCATACAGAGAGACTATTCCAAGAATTACTGTGCCTTGGACATAGGAGTCAATTCCCTTCCTTTCCCACCTCTTCCTTCCTCTTCACTCCCCTGCCGTGTCCCTCCCTCTTCTTTGCTCTCCTCCCTTTTCCTTCCCTCCTCTTCCCTCACTTCCTTTCCTCTCCTTTCCTTTCTCGTACCTTTCTTTTTTTTTTTTTTTGGCCAGTCCTGGGCCTTGGACTCAGGGCCTGAGCACTGTCCCTGGCTTCTTCCCGCTCAAGGCTAGCACTCTGCCACGTGAGCCACAGCGCCGCTTCTGGCCGTTTTTTCTGTATATGTGGTGCTGGGGAATCGAACCTAGGGCCTCGTGTATCCGAGGCAGGCACTCTTGCCGCTAGGCTATATCCCCAGCCCTCTCGTACCTTTCTTTTCTTCTTTCCTTTCCTCTTTCTTCTTTCTTTGCCTTCTTATCTTTCATTTTATTACTGGGCTTTGAATTCTAGTGGTCATCCTTTCTAGGAAGGTACCATTACTATTGATCCATGCCTCCAGCTCTGATTTTTGCTTATGGTTTTCAAGACAAGGTCTCACTTCTTTCCCTAATTGTATGATCCGCCTATTCATTAGGGTTCCCTGTGGTTAGAATAACAGGCATGGAAACCACCTCCAGTTCTAGAAGTTAATCCTTTCCTCTTCTGTTAGCCAAATTTTATGCAATTTCTAAGAGAAATGTAGAATCTGTCAGTTCCCCCAGCTTCTCCTGTGACCTTGTCTGTGACCATCATGACCACCTGCTGGGCTGACTACAGCAACCTCCTAATGGCTCTCACCACAATTCAGACACTACATTGTCTCCCAATGACATTTTGTATACCCATGGCTTTGGAAGTTATACAAATATACTAATAGTTAGAAACACCAAAAGAAAAAAGATTTGACCATCAGACATCAGCATCAACTGAAATGGATATACATCCTTATCCTGCCAAGACTAAATTGACAAATGCTTTAAAGAAACAGAATCTCAAAACTATAGTCCTGCTTAGACATGGTGAATCTGGTGAGCTTTAAAATAGCTGTAGCAAGGGGCTGGGAATATGGCCTAGTGGTAGAGTGCTTGCCTTGTAAAATAGCTATAGCAAGACAGATGAGTACTAACTATGGTTTCGCACTAGTTTTGATGTTTCAGAAATTCATGAGCCAAAATAAGATACTTAGTATTCCAAAGCAAACAAATCATTTAAAATATTTTTGAAATGCAGTGCAGATTAATGTCCTTTAACCATGACTTTTCATTATTTCACTTCTGTTTATAGATTTTTATTATCACTTTGTACATTTTGACATAGACTAAATCCTGTGCTCTAGAGTAAATGTGCTACCTTGATCATAGGACTGTCCCTAATAACTTTTTAGTGGCTAACTGGACTGATTTTGAATCATGATCCTCACATCTCAACCTCCTGAGTAGCTAGGATTACAGGCATGAAACACTAGTACCTGGGTGGCATTCCCGAATTTTATTTTCAAAAAGGAGATAATAAAGTAGAGGTTATGAAGAACCTATATTCTGGAGACTGGACACAGGGTGTGAGAGTTTTCCCCTGTGATGATTTTCTGGGAGTTGTCCCTGAGGTGATTCACCTGAAAGTTTCCTGAGAGTTTCTTGTCTTGACCTGCTCACTAAACACCTTTGCCTGGAAGGATCAAGTCTATTTTCTTTGTTTTTTATAGTCTTTTGTGGAACTCACAATTCTGAGCTTTGTGTTCCCTTCTGCCTTGTATGAAACAAGAAATGTTAAGCACACACCTTTCACCTACTGGTTGTATATACTTGGACATGATCTTGGTTACATTGAGTTTCAAGGAAAAATAATGCTGACCCTCCAAAAATATCACTATAATAAATAAAATTGCCTAGTAGTTGGATTGTCATTGAGAAGCTCAGCCAAATTTTGTTTACCTTTTGTCTGTCTCTGAATACACACACAGCCACATTCCATCTTCTAGCTAGTAGTATAATGTATGCTAAGGAAAGTAGGATTTAAAATGGCATTGTCCCCGGTCAGACATATTCTAACTCTGTGGTGTGGTGTTGGAGAATTTTTTTTACTCTCTGTATCACTACTTTTGAAATGTGTTCAAAGCATGCTGTAGAATTATTACAATGAAATTCACTTGTAGTTTTGTGGTTTTTGTTTTTTTTTAGTGTTCCCAGGTTTTGAACTCAGAGCGTCACTCAGCTGACAGTTGAACCACTTGAGACACACACACACACCCAAACATACATCAAACACCTCCAGTCCAGCTTCTTGCTAGGTTTTTTTGTTGTTGTTGTATGTTTGAATCCAAAGTCTCACAGACTTGAAAGGCATGTGGCTTCAATCCACAGTCCTCGAGATCATAACCTATTCAGTAGCCAGGATTACAGGAATAAACCATTGGCACTCAGACTCTTCTTGTACTCTTAAGGTATGCTAATAAGATAGTAAAACAGCATCATAAACTTGGCCACTAATCATAAACTATGGTAAGGATTCAAGATTCTGAATACAAAGCACCTAGTATGGAATCCTATTTATAAAGAGAATAAAAAGGTATAATTATCACTGACTTGCAAATTCCTTAATACACATTGCTATTTGTTATATTGTCTAAATAAAACAGCTCGTTTGATTCAGTTTCTAATGACTTATACTTGTTATAATATCATTGAGCTATAATCTAGTATTTCAATGTTCTATGTAAATGTATCTGCAAAAAGGTAATAATGGAATTTCGCATACACCTGGATAGGTATGGGCATGAATTTATCTTTCACAAAGTCTTCCATAGGAAGATTAAATATGAAAACCACAAATCCTACTGAGGATCAAGCACCCTAGAAGATAAGTCCTAGTTAACTTACAAAAACAATATACTTCCTACCAGAGACCTGGAGAGTGATTAGGTTAAAGTACCTCTCTACCCAAGGAGTTTTAGTGTCAGCCATGCGGGCTTTAGTTTCTTGATCATTAAAATCTGTCAGTCAAGCATTGGTTTTGTTTGTGTAGCCCGTGGTGATGTTGTTATGAAAGGGTCGTGTCCTCTCCCCAAGGCTGGGCCCCAAGCTCATAATTCTCTTGCCAGCATCTCCCAGTGCTGAGATTATAGCTATGGGTCACTATGCCTCGCTATGATTTTCATCTATTTTTAATCATCATAAGAAGCCAAAAAATGTGGGACAGTGATTAAAAATATAAGTTATAAAAACAGATTGGCTGACTTGAAACCCTGCTTCTGTTATCTACAAATTCTGTGATCCTAATGTGTGATTGTGTTTGAAATGAGAATAAATTTTCACCATTTTCATAGTATTTCATATAGGTTTAAAGGCTATAATACTTATGGAGCTTTTAGAACAAGAGCTAGTCTATAGTAAGAACACATAATATTATGAGTTATTATAACTTGGTAAATGAAAACTAAATATATATTAGTTGACATTGCAATTGTAGGAAGAAAAAGATTAAATATTTATGGTATATTTAAAATATTAAAGTTTCCAAATGTGCTTAATGAAGCTCTTCTTGGTCACTTTTACTATTTAATACTTATTAATTATAAATTTAATATTGAGTGCTCCCAAGTGAAGATAAAAAAAAATCTTTTTTTTTTTCAAAATGTCAGTTTCTATTGTTAAACTGAATTAAGAAAATCAAAGCCACACTTCATTTCCATTCTAATACTACTTATTAGGAAGGGGGTGACAGTTTTGGGATGAGCTAGCATTTATAATGGTTTACTAAGTTCAAATGCAAAAAAATAGAGAAAACTAAGAATGATAGTTGGGATAAAATCTTATTTTCAAACTATTTAAATACATTTTTAAACTGCCGATTCTTTTATTTAACAAATTTAGTGATTTAACTCAAGTGGGGTTTTTTTGTCATTTCTTTTTTGTTTGGCTGTTGTTTTAGCTTTTGCTTTTTTGTTTTGCTTGTTTATGTCAATACTGGGGATGAAATTCAAGGCCTCAAGCTAGAAGAAAAATTCCCTAACACCTGCCATACATTTTGGCCTTGTTTATTAACTGTTTTTTTTTTTTTTGTTTGTTTGTTTGTTTGTTCTGGTCCTGCGGCCTGAACTCTGGGCATGGTCACTGTACCTGAGCTCTTATGCTCCAGCTAGTATTCTACGACTTGAGCCACAGCTCCACATTGGGGTCTTGTGGTTTGGAGGAGATAAGAGTCTCATAGATATTCCTGCCTGGCTGAGTTCAAAACACAATCCTCAGAGCTCAGTCTCCGGAGTAGCTAGGATTTCAGGTGGGAGCCACAGTGGCTTCGTTAACTTTTGCTGTAGTGTTCTTCTTTTATGCCCACATTGATCTGGGTTGTTATTCTTCTGCTTGGGTTCCCCTTTGTTAGTAGGATAACAGGTGTGAACCACTGGCCCATCCATTGTGCTCATTTGATAGTTTGGATAAATCATGCCACGCCATTGGTTGAGATGGTGTCTTGAGAATTTTTATTCTTCCAACCACAATCCTCTGATCTCTACTTCCCAACTCTTCAGGATTATGCGAGTGGGCCACTTTCCTGGCAATCTAGCTCTACTTTTATCATGTGAGACAGTGTTTGAAAGGTACTTATGTTCAGTGGCACTGCAAGAGGCTCTCGCTTGAGGATGATCCCACTCACAATGCACTCTGGGTTTGCTCAGCTTAGAAACCCTCACAATAGGAAGCACGGCCACTGAGAGCTTACCTTCTGTCCTGTGGACGAATTGTGTTTGGGAAACCCATGAGCAAAATTAAAGCATTTGATCTTCAAAATATAAACATGCCATCTTAAAAGAGGCTTATCTCTCAAGTATTTAATGGTTGCTGGATTACAAGAATCAATATGGGATAAGAGCTCCATGCTTTATTGATTTCTCCTTCCTTACATTTTCGTTCTTCCCTTTAAGCTATTAAAATGCTTCAAATCAAGCTACTTTTTGGTAAAGAGAGTCCAGAACAATAATATTTATCAAAGATAGCATAGTTAATACTAATATTTTGCTAGTCTTCCAAAGTTGCCTTTGGAGAAAAAATATCTTTACTAATAGAAATATTTTTTCACTTACAGGGCTATATTTCTACAATAAAGGCACACTAAAATATGTGAAAATCACTTTTGATTTTGTTAAACATTTCACATTTGGGTTAACTTCCATGTGTTGAATATCAAAGAATTTTTATTTTATCATAAAAAGCTAGAAAGAGCTGTATTAAAATGTAGAGCAGTAAAGATACACAAAAGACTATAGGCAAAATACTTATTTCACTAATTTACACATGAAATCCATGTTCATTCATTTTAAATATACTAGGAGCAGCAATGATGTTGAGCATCCTGTGGTGAGCTATTTGAATAAATAAATCCATCTTTTAATCGAGTAATTATCCTAATATCATTTCCCCATGCTTTCTCCCTATGTATTTTCTTCTGAATATGTATACATGTGTATTTGCTACTAGTGACTCACTTTTCTGTTGTATGTTTTTTAAAAAAGTGGCCATTGTTTGAATTGCCTATCAATAGACTAGAATTTATTCACATCAGTGCAGTATTTGATTTGTAAATATGAATACTGTATGTATGACTGCACATGTATGTATGACTGCGTGTATACAAATCATATGCACTTCTCCATGATTCACTTGGAGATAATGCTTCACCAAGAAAGACTGATTTTCTACATTATTTTTAAATGAAGTAGTAGGAATTTATTTCTGTAGACTGAAAAGTTATTCTGAACATTCTTTAACAGGAAAGGGGACAGAGAAAAAAACTCAGAACAGAATCGTTGAAATATAAAATTGCTTCATCATTAAAGAATAGAAAGAAAGAAAACTAAATAAAGCCACTCAGGGTAATTTCTATGTACAACATTCATCTATGGAAAACTTTTTCTATTACGCTTCCTCTGTATTTGAAGGTATCTTGCAGATTAATCTCTGTATAAAATCAATAAAATTCAATTCTCTAGGTAGAGATTTTAGAGTGCACGTTTCATAAGAAACACTTGGGGGAAATATTTAAAATTGCAATTTCTGACTTCCTAAGGTTGGTCAGAAGAGAATTCAACAAAATAGTGATCAATGAAGTCTGTAGACCATGCTCGGAGGAAAATGTGTGCTACAGAGACTTCATTTTTAAGATCTCGACCAGTTGCTATTGTGATTTCACTAAGGAGTAAACTGAAAAGGTAAATGTAAGTATTTGAAATTGATCACGTTGGGGACATGGCTCGCTATGACACACATCGCCTAGAATGGATGTGAAGCTATAGGTTCCACTGACATGGGAACTTCACTTGACAAGTCAATGCCCAAAAGAAATTGTGTGATCTCTTTCTTTTTTATTTTTTAATAATATTTATTTATTTATTGTCAAAGTGATGTACAGAGGGGTTACAGTTTCGTATGTAAGGCCATGGGTACATTTCTCGTACTATTTGTTACCTCCTTTCTCACTCCCCCTTCCCCCCTATCCCTTCCCTCTCCTCCCATGAGTTGTTCAGTTGGTTTACACCAAATGGTTTTTCAAGTGTTGCTTTTGGAGTCGTTTGTCTTTTTACCCTTTTTCCTCTCGATTTTGATATTCCCTTTCCCTTCCCTTGTTCTAATACCAGTATATACAGTATCCAGGGTACTCAAATGAGACACAGTGATAGCACAGGGACAACCACAGGAAGGTGATACAAGGAAATCATCAACCAAAGAAGCTATGGTTTCACATGGCATGTTGAAAGTAATTACAACAGTTATATAATACTCATTTCCATAAAATGGAGTTCATTTCACTTAGCATCATCTTATGTGTTCATAAGGGTATAGCTATTGAGCTCTTGTGATCCTCTGCTGACAAAGCATACTTTTTCGAGAATACAATATTTAAATGTTACAATGATACGTAGCTCCACAGAGATTCATCATTTATACCAAGCTTTATATATTTGTACATGCAAATATGTAATATAAAAAATAGAATAGAACTATTATGTTTAGAAAATAAGCCCATCTGTATTTAGCTGGATCTAGTCAAGAAATAACTGCTAGGGGCTGGGGATATAGCCTAGTGGCAAGAGTGCCTGCCTCGGATACACGAAGCCCTAGGTTCGATTCCCCAGCACCACATATACAGAAAACGGCCAGAAGCGGCGCTTTGGCTCAAGTGGCAGAGTGCTAGCCTTGAGCAAAAAGAAGCCAGGGACAGTGCTCAGGCCCTGAGTCCAAGGCCCAGGACTGGCCAAAAAAAAAAAAAAAAAAAAAAAGAAATAACTTCTACCTCAAAAAATTTCATCATTAGTCTAAAATGTAGTACTGATGACATTCTAACTTCTTGAGGTCCACTATTTATCAGAATTACTCATATTACATCTATGTTTTATTTATTTATTTACTTACTTAATTTATTATTTATTATTGCATATCAGCCTAAGGCTGGAAACCAGAAAAATCTATCATAGAGATGAACCAGTGAACTCAATCTGGAGCAATTCAGAACAAATTTTTAGGAAAATTAAAGAATGTAGTTTTAGTTTAAGGAAAATGTGAAGTATCCAAGAGGAATTAGTGGGAGATAAATTTGCTTTCCAGAAAACCATGAAATGACTAGAAGTAGAAAACTACAAGGAGAATGTGCCAGCATCATTCACGATGCTGCTCCCCTCTGTGGCCTGGGAGATGAGGAGTTCTTGGCTCTCTTCCTCTTATCAGCACCAAGGACACAACAAATCTTTAGAATTGTTGTTATGGCAGGAACTGAGATGTGAATCATGTATGGGCACCAACATCTCCCCTAACTATATGTGTAGAAGTCATACTTGCTTTGTGTATGTATTTATTCACAGGTGAATTTTGCTGATTTTTCTTTGTAGTTAAGTATAAGTCTCACACTTTTGGATAGTGTGCCTATCACTCACTTGGTTCTGTGTAATCTGTGGAAATGTATGAGACCCTTTCCCCAATTCTATCCTGAATTGTTTCTAATGCATTTATTGCCTGTGCTATGGACAATGTAGAGAGGAAGGGTGAGCAAATACAATCTCAGTATTCAACATTTACATATAAAATGGTACAATGAAAATTGAAGGGACTTGGTAGGTGAAGAATTATGAAAGGAGAGATATAAACAATCAAGCTATAAAAAAGGTACATAATCCTAATTTATCAATCTGTGGCTAACATGTTCCCAGGTCCCACCTCACATTCTCTAGGTAACCATCCTTATTTAGGTCCATGTACTTTCCTTGTTCCCTATGGAACAGAAAAGAAATTTATTATGTATCTGGAGCCCACTGCCCAAACAAATCTTAACAAGCTTCAGTGGGTTTTAAGCAAGAATTCATGTTTTCAAAACACTTGGACAGGGCTGGGGATATAGCCTAGTGGCAAGAGTGCCTGCCTCGGTATACCCGAGGCCCTAGGTTCGATTCCCCAGCACCACATATACAGAAAACGGCCAGAAGCGGCGCTGTGGCTCAAGTGGCAGAGTGCTAGCCTTGAGCGGGAAGAAGCCAGGGACAGTGCTCAGGCCCTGAGTCCAAGGCCCAGGACTGGCCAAAAAAAAAAAAAAAAAAAAAAAAAAAACACTTGGACATATCTTGCTTCACTGAATTATTCCAATCATGTTATAAGTCCTAAACTGTCTTTCATATAATATATTTATCTCAGTAATAATGTGGGACATAGGCCTCTCCTTTCATTGATCATTCCATGCTCTTGCCCATTCATTTCTTTATCTGGAGGTCAACTTACCCTACCCCTAGATCCCCAAATCAACAACCACCTTCCATTAAATGAATAGAAAATGAGTACGGTCAATAATTAATTTTTTGTATTTATTAAAATGAGTTTGGTAGATGCATTTGTTGTATAATAAAAGTTATGTAAGACATAAAGGGAAAAAATAAAATTGGAACAGTATGAAAAGTCATATCCTACTTATTTGTAGAACAAAATGTATATGCATATTTTCCAGAAGGGGAGCCACTTAATTGTTTTCTCTAGGGACTGGGCACATTTGGTGACATGGGGAAATGGTTTTAATTTTTATATTATATACTCTGTTTAAAAAAAAATGAATGTACATTATTTTATTATGTAAAGTACATGGTATGAATACTTTCTCTTTTATTTATCTAATACTAATTATTATTATTTGCTGATACTGGGGTTTCAACTCTGGGGCCCATGTCCTTGCTTGACTTTGTTTCTCTCAAGGTTAACACTGTACCGCTTGAGTCACAACTACACTTCTGATTTTTTGCTGGTTAATTGGAGATAAAAGGTTTGGTCAGGATGACTTTGAACCCTGATCATCAGATTTTGGACTACTGAGATACTAATATTACAGGCGTGAGTCACTAGCACCAGGCGACATTAGCACTTGGACAATCCGTACTTGTGGCCTTGAAGATGCAGATGGATAATTTAACAGGGTATTTCATGAAACATTTTTTGCAACTCTAATCTTCCCAATTATTTGTACTTGTCATAATAATCATACCATCTGTTAAACTGTTGAATCTGCCTTTACATTCAGACTTGTGATATAATGGTTACATTTCTAACCCATTTATGACCTCACTAAATATATACATACATAGGATGAATCTGTTTATATATCATCCAGAAAGAGAAACATGTATGGCTCACATTATATATATGAACCAAGAGACAGCCCTGGCCACTACAGATTAATACAACCTTTATCTCACATATTATGTGGCTAAGTAAGAAGCATTGCAGTGTGAACTAAGGACAAAATGTCAACCTTAAATTTTAATATGGACTTTTCAAAGGACAAATTATATAATCCCTGGGCAGCTGTCTAGAAAATGTGTAGCTTTTTGTACATGTCTTTTTGAAATTCTAGTCATGTATTTTAATTCTTCAATCCACAGAGCTCGCAGAAAAAGGAATAGCAATTTGTGAGCAAAGAAAGAAGTGATGGAATTGAAACAAGTGATGAAAAGAAGTTGTAAAATGAATAGTCCATCCACAAACATTTTTAAAAATTGTACAAAAATGAAGTTAAATGTTCGAGAGTTATTTTATATCATATCTTGTAGCTTGTATTTAAGGCCTGTCACCCAGAGCATAGATTTGTATTTGACAATTCTCAAAATCTCCTACTTTGAAAAGCAATCTTTTTTTTTTCTCTCGTAATGGTAATATCTGGATTTATCCTTTGTTCCACAGTAATGAAAACTGCATTCTGAATCTGTCCCATGACTTGTGACAGATTTACAGTTTGCCAAGTTTCTGCAACATGTTTTGTGAGTCCTGTGAAGAGAGACTATGGCAAATTCACCTGAAATCACAGCTCCAGGATTGCTTTGTAGAAGTCAAGAAACATTTGTAAGTAAATAATTAAGGTAGCTAACATCTGCCAGGAGAACTCACGTGAATCAACAAATAAATAATCCTTTATCTAAACCCAATGCTTTCCAAGACTCAACCAAATCTCTTATTCCTGTGTAGGTTCAATATCTTGCACAATCATAATCATTATATAAAATGTTAGCCCCAAGGCATAGATAAGAAAAATAAAAGACAAAAATGCAATAACAAATGCAGTTTAGGTTCAATACAATGCCTTTACTTAAAAAAATCAAGTGTTATTTCCTATAAAGGCTATTAAAAAGCATTAAAATGAAATAAATGTGGAGATAATATGTAATCAACCAAAAATCCAATTTCAGTGTTGTCCAGCTTATCAAAATTTTGTTTCTAAAAATCTAACCATATAGTCTCACAGATTTTCTTTCTTTTTATTTTTTCATTAAGTAGTTGTACAAATGAAGTTGCCACTTAACAAACTAGTTTATGAATGCAATATATCTGATCAATGTTGCCCCTCCAACACTCTCTCTCTTCCCTCCCCTGTCCCCCCTCACTTTTCTTGATTTTGTACAAGAATGTACATTGGATCCTTGATGGAATTCTTCCCTATTAGGTTTTTATAAAGTACACACCAACTATATTAAACTCTTACTTAATGACCATTCTATTCTTTAAAATATTGGATAATCTAATGAATAAAACACTGAATCTGCTAGGCACTGGTAGATCATGCCTATAATCCTAACTACTCAGAAGGCTAAAATCTGAGGATAATGGTTTGAAGCCAGTCTGGGCAGGAAAGTCCATGAGATTCTTGTCTCCAACTAAACACCAAAATATCCAGAAGTGGAACTTTCAAGTGGCAGGGAGCTAATCTTGAGCACAAAAGCTCAGGGACAATGCCCAGGCCCTGGGTTCAAGCTACAGGACAGTGCTAAGTAATTAAGTAAATAAAAGTGTACTGTTCCTCTCATTTTAATTACTTATCATGCCAGGGATGTGTTTGTTGTTGAGTTGCATAATTAATTTATCCTTTTACTACATAAGAAAAATTTTACCACTGAAAATTATGTAAAATACAAGCATCATACAATGTCTGAATATCTCACTTGTCCTTACTTTTCTTTGCAATGAGTGATCTTAAATTTTCCTTGTTAGCTATATGAATAACATGAAGCAGTTGAGTTTCTTATAGTAAAAATCATCAACTGTAAGTCAAGATTAATTTTTGCCATATATTTTTAAATGTTCAAACTTATTGTTAGTAAGAAAATGAACCAAATACTCATTTTGTTAGGGGAGTGTATGGTTGTGTGTGTGTGTGTGTGTGTGTGTGTGTGTGTATGTCTTCATAAAAAGTACAGAGGTTCAATATTTTCTTTATATAACAACCTTAAGAATCCTTATGACAAAAGAACAAACGGAAGCAGATATTAATGGAGAATTACAAGAATTTATTTTGGCAGGACTAGGGTTTGAACTCAGGGACGTACACTTGCTAAGCAGGCATTCTACTACGTGAACTAATTTCGCATTGGTTATATTTTGGATAGAGTTTTAGATTTATGCCTTGGCTGGACTGGACCAGGATCATTCTATTTGTACTTGCCTAAGTAGCTGGAATGACAGGCGTGTGTTGCAGCACCCAGCCAGTGAATGAGATGGAGTTTTCTTATACCATGATCCTCAATATCTACCTTCCCCCATGTAGCAAGGATTAGAATCTTGTGCCACCATACCTGGCATCAGAATTTATTTTTAAGGGCAATATTCTATATTATTCATATATTCTTAAGGAAAAGATGGCACATTTATTGGCTTCCCTCTGTTCTTATCTTCTGCCAGGAAGAGCCATCTGTAACGAGATGGAAACATTGGCAAACACAAGAAATTCACTTTTTTCCTAAAACCATTGCCTAATAAAATATGATGGTGTTTTGCAAGGCTCTAGTAGTTTCCATTTTTCTTACTTGTTAACAATCATAGAAATACAGAAGTATTTTTATCACTTTGCATTTGTTTATATTCTAATTGACATGGTTATGGAGCATCACATTATGTTTGCATATTCATAGGCATTGTGTGATATTCTTATATATCCCTTCAAAATGTTGGCTGTTTCTAGAGAAAAGATCCCTTAACTTTTCCCCAAGTTTATTACTTTTCCTGAAATATATAGTACATTGTCATTACCTGTAGTCACACTACTTTTCAAGCGAACACCAGGAATTATTTCTTCTACCTTACTGTAACTAAATACTCATTTACCAACTGGTTTGGTGGTGTGGGTACCAAACTTAGGTCTTCTCACTGTCTTTCCTTACTTGTTCAAGTAGAACTCCACCACTTGAACCATGCCACCAACCCTGCTTTTTTGTTAATTATTCTGGAGAAAGAGTCTCATGGACTCATGCCCAGGCTTTAAAAAAAAAGATCAATATGTGATCCTCCAGATCTCAGCTTCTTAACTAGCTAAGATTACTGCTGTGAGCTACTGAAGCCAGGTACTGTTTATTTTTTAATTCCTCCTTCCCCTCTACTCTTGTCAGTGTTGTTCATCAACCTTGTTCTCCCAGCTCCTGTAAGATCAATTTGTCCAAGATTTCACCTCAGTAAGATCAGGTGGTATTTACCTTTCTGTGTCTGGTTTATTCCACCCAACATAACAATTCTCAATTTGACCCTGGTCACCAGTGACAGAATTTCATATTTCTATGCTTTCATAGTATTCCATTTTGCATAAGAATTACATTTTCCTTAGCCACTCATTAGTTGATTGATAGGCATGGGTTTTCTTTTAATAAGTTTGTGGTTTCATTATTTAATTTAATTTTATTGTCAAGGTGATATGCAAAGGTGTTACAGTTACATATGTAAGGTATTGAGAATATTTCTTGTCAAACTTGTTAACCTCTCCCTCATTTTTAAACAACAGCTCCTTCAAATTAGAAAGGATTCAGTGAAGTCACAAGAAGCAGACACTCTTATATGTAAGTGTACAATTACATCAATGAAAAAAGTGATGTGGAAAGAAAGGATGCTAAAGAAATTGAAAACTATATTAAAATATACTGTAACCCTAGTTCAAATATGAAGAACAGCATATAGGCCCCAGGGATGAATTTTAACACTTCCATTGAAACATGAATTTGATTATGGTCTCTAAACTTAGAGTACTTAAGGGGTATACTGAAACAGAGATGAATAACACATAATCACTGGAGTATTGAGAGTCTAATGAAATGTTACTCTAATTATCAGTCACAAATGTGGTAGATTTTCCATACATGAAGTAAATACTACATGCAACCTTTGAGACTGCAAAAGAGTTGGGAAAGGAGGAGTAAATAATGGAAATTCTTCAAGCTCTCATTTCAATATTAAGGCGTAGAACCTGTCAATTTTTCATAAAAGCATGCTCACAGAAACCACAGGAGCACTATACTGAACATTCAAAGCATAGCCTCATGGTTATAATAAAATCTGATAAAGTTATCACTTCCTATCTGTCATGTCCAGGGACTGGAACTAGGTAACGGGACCAGGCAATCTTACATGAATGACCTTATGTATTCTATTTCAGTCTATGGGAGGTGAGTACAGTATTGTCCCCACTTCAGAGATTAGGAAGGATGAAGTCACTTGCCAAAAGCCCATGGGTGGAGAACCTGAATTTAAAGAATTGTCATTGTTATAGAGAGAGCTTAAGCTTTTAATCACTACTCTTGCTTCCCCTTGCCACCCTAAAGTACTTTTTCATTGTTTTGACTGAGTTTTATTTTAGAACCTTGGACTTCACCAGCACCACCTGTGCTCTGGATTCTGTCTCATACTGTCTTATTTGTTAATATTATTGCTATAATGAGGTCAGGGTCACAGGTCTGGTCTGTGTAAAGTTCAGTTGACTTGAACTATGAACAATTATTTTATTGCTACTGGAATTCACCTATCCAACCATATCGCAACTGTTATTTTTCAGGCAGTTCCAAATAAGAATCAGATAGGTATCTCTTTCTACTTCAGAAAAATCAGTCACCTTTTAGAGAATCATCCTACCATCATGCACATTATTTTATATATATACATACATACATATAAAAATATATACATATTGATGGATAATGGCGCTTGGAATCAGGGCCTCAGGATTTCTCTCTTTTTTGTTCAAGGCATGACCTATCACTTAACTGACACTCAGGAAAATTATTGAGGGCTATTCACAGCTCTACCCATAAACATTCTGAGATTAATCAGAACTGTTAAGGTATCACTACTGCTTCTCATTGAAGCATCATTAATGCCAACTGATTACATTTACTCAGAGAAAAGAAGCGGAATCTCTTCAAATAATGAGAAGTTGTTTAACTCCATGTAAAAGAATAGATGAAGAAAGCCACAAATATAATTTCCAAAAAGCTAAGATCGTTTAATAAATTGAGTCATGTTTTCATGTAATCTATATTCTTATTGGTTTGGTTAAGGGGCTCCTAAAAACAGCTGACGTAGATTATAAATAACCAAAATAAGACATTACATATTTCAGGCAAATGCGTTTGTTGGAGACCCAAATGTTTCCAGGAATTTGTATTTGTTTAGAATTATGCCCATTTGGAACCAAAGAAGACATTTACTTAAACAAACAGCAACAAAACCACACACACAACTAAGGGACTTTTCAGGTGGATGTTTCCTTCCTTCCTTTTTATGTGTGTCCATGTTCATCCTAAGGCTTGAACTCAGAGCATGAGCTCTGTCCTTAAACTATTTTCCTCAAGGCTACTGTTCTATCACTTGAACCCCAGCTTCACTTTCTGCTTTTTAGTGGTTAGTGGGAGACAAGAGTCTCATGGACTTTCCTTGCCTGAACTGGCTTTGAGTCATGATCCCCAGATCTTAGCTTCCTTAATAGCTAAGATTACAGGTGTGAACCACCATCCATTTATCTCTATCCCTTTTCTTATATTTCATTCTATTCTCTAACTATGTAATGGTGGTTTATTTTTATGTGAACTAAATTAGAAAAATGTGTCACTCTAGATCTTTTCTTCTTCTCTTTTGTATGCAATCTGCATTTATATATTGCTTCATTATTTTAATGTACTTACATGTCTATTCTCACATTTAATTATCTTAAAATGTTCTCAAAATATTAAGCCATCATGTGATATTACACAACTAATTAATGATGAAGAATATAAATCCAAAATGGAATCAGTGAAGTAAAGAATGGAGGGCTGGGACCATGGCCTAGTGGCAAGAGTGCTTGCCTCATATACATGAAGCCCTGGGTTCGATTCCCCAGCACCACATATATAGAAAATGGACAGAGGTGGCACTGTGGCTCAAGTGGCAGAGTGCTAGACTTGAGCAAAAAGAAGCCAGGGACAGTGCTCAGGACCTGAGTCCAAGGCCCAGGACTGGCAAAAAAAAAAAAAAAAAAAAAAAACAACAACAAAAACACCAATATCTTTATTGGGGCTGAGGATATGGCCTAGTGGCAAGAGTGCTTGCCTCCCATACATGAAACCCTGGGTTCAATTCCCCAGCAACACATATACAGAAAATGGCCAGAAGTGCACTGTGGCTCAAGTGGCAGAGTGCTAGCCTTGAGCAAAAGGAAGCCAGGGACAGTACTCAGACCCTGAGTCCAAGCCCCAGGACTGGCAAAAAAAAAAAAAGAAAGAAAGAAAAATGGTGACTAATGTTGATGTGAAGAAAGATTTGCATATGTTGCAAAATAAAAATTCAAACTACTTCATGGAATGGCCAGGATTTCAAATTTATTATAGGGAAAAGAAATAACTGTGCATTTAATATCACAGGGCCAGAGCTACCATTCAAATCTAGAACTGTGTGACTCCAAAGACCAAAGACCCCAGGTATTTTAGTATATTTTTACAGACTTTACTTCAGCCATGATTCTCAAATCTCATCTTCTTGAATAGTTAGGATTACTTACAGGATAATGATGAAGAGACAGAATATTGGGAAATAAAAACTAAGGTTGGTTAACTGAAATAATATTGACAATGTTTCCAATACTTGAAGACTCGACTATGTCAAACATAAAACAATAATCTATGGAACAGAGAGTTCAACAAAAGTAGAACTAAAAGATATGAATCAGTTTATGTGTTACAGTAACAAGGAAGAGTACTCTTTAAGTTAATAGAAGATGAGCCATAACCACTGATATTTGAGTGCTGTGTTAAAGAGATCAAGACAGTTGATGAAATAAAATATGTAATCTTTCTCACTCCCCAAATATTTGGAAGTGTTAAAAATATGAAGATAAATAACAATTCAGCTCTTATAAAATTAAGGAACTGTGAAAAGACAAAGGCCTAAAAGATTAGACTGAGCAAAGAAATTATTTTCCTAATCCTAGGAAAATCACAAACTAACAAAAGAAAAAAAATCCTATCAAAAAGGAAAAAATAAAGGATTCCCAGAGAAGAGCAGGAAGCAGCCTATTCTAGCAGTGGAAGTGAATCCAGGCAACCCACAGGGTAGCTATTTGCAGTAAGATCGTAGGAGTGGTTATGGAATCCATTATAGATACTCCTACCCTCTTTTTGTCCATACCAACAATAATTCATGACCTCTACACAGTACTTTGAATATTAGAGTTTGTGCTACAGAGATAACTTTCCATGTGCCCAAATCTTAAAAACATTTCAGTGAGTGCCCACAGGCCGAAGATTAACTGGGAGAGCACCCCAGCTGGTGGCAGGGTAATCTCTTTTCTTCCTCCACTCACACTTTATACAAGAAGGTCCATCCATCTTTACTACTAACATTCTACTAATACTTCTTGTCTTGGCTGAATCGAGGGCTATATACCTGTGAGTTATCATTTGTCAAGGTTTCCCTGTGATCATACAATGATTTGAACAAATTTAACATAACTAAATGAAATTTTCAAATATAAAATAATGATTCATTTTTAAAACCATACAAGATGAGCACATTACAAAGAATAAACTAAACTGTAAGTAAAACTTATCTATTTTAAATGTAGCTGGATGTCTGTGGCTCATGTTTATTATCCTAGCTACTTAGGAAGATGAGATCTGAGAAGTAAATCCATAGCCAGCCTGAGGCAGACAAAACTTGGGGACACTAACCTTCAAATAGCCAACAAAAAGTCACAAGTGCTGCTGTGACTCAAGTGGTAGAGTATCAGCAACAAACAAGCAAGAAGCCTAAAGTGCAAGTCCTTACATTAGGGCTAAAAATGTAAAGATATGATAGATAAAACTATAACTTTATTAAATAGTACTAAAAAAGATACAAATTATCAGGTAAAGTATTTTAAATTGCATCCAAATGATATTGAAAGGGCTCTACCTGGGTGTACAAGTGTGTAGAAATTCATGGTATTGATTATACTATTTGACTGTGGTAGTTGTTTCTGAGAAGAAATCAAGTAAGAGTCAAGGGTGACTCTGTTTATCTAAATAATCATATTTTCCTTGTCTGTGTAATTTTGCAACACTGAACTAAAATTAAATGAAATTTAAGACTGCATTGAAACACTAGGAAATATATGAGTTTAAATATATAAAAATGAAGTTTATATAAATTTTAAAAATACAAATGTTATATAATTTTGCTTTATTTTCATATTTCATTTTTAGAATGAAAACCTTCTTAAACTTCATTGCTCAATCTGAAAAATATGAACAAATTAAATTTTTACTTCATTAAAATAAAAAATCATTTTTACCAATAAAAAGGAAAATTCTCTAATGCTATTCATTGTAAGAAAATAGTCAGGTCTTTGATTAAGGTTCACATTAGTGAAAGAAGAAACTAGGCAGTAACCTTTAAATCTATAAATAATTTAAACCATATTCGTGGCTAATAAAAAATGTGCCATGGTCAATAGTAGTGATCAGTATATCCATAAAAAGAAATCTTAGTTACAAATTTAAAATAAATTTACATTTTTTCTGTGCTTTGATTAAATTCAAGAATGTGTCAGGAAGCACTATTGGCTCATGCTTGTATTCCTCAGATGCCTGAGATTTGAAGATTGTGGTCCAAGGCCAGCCCAGGCAAACAAAGCCAAGAGACTCTTACCTCCAATCATACAGGAAAAGGCCAAAAGTGCAGTTGTGGCTCAAGTGGCAAAGGGAAAACTTGAGTTCAAGTCCCAGTACCAGAAAACAGACACACACACACACACACACACACACACACACACACACACAGATTAAAGAAAGAATACAAGTTATCTTTATCAAAATCATAGTAGAACCTTCAGCCTTTTTAACCCATTTATGTAATATATCTTTGTATTAATGATAATATTTGTGCTATATATATTTCTTGTTATAATCATCTTGATTTATTTTTTCTTATACTGGTAAAATTCCAGGATGTACTTGTTTAATATATCAAAAACAAATAAACACAACAGCCAATAAGTCTAATACTGATGCTATGTAATAATACTGAGCTCTTGTAAAGCAGGAATTCAAATTTTTCCAATTCTAGAATCCTGAAGTAAAAATGAAGAAATGAATGAATAAATCTCCAATTTGCTGTGTTTCCTATCTTGAACTTTTAAAATGCAATGCCACAGAGAAATATTGTGCAAGGCATGCTTGGTTCTCTCTAGTCGTTATTTATTCAAACCCCACCAATTAAAAATGGGTGACTTTATCGTTGCTGATCAGTAAAAAAAAAAAAAAAATAGTTCCTATATATTTTTCTCAATTCATGATGTTTCCCAATGCAGTAAAATACCTGATTAGGTATTCCACATTTATATTTCAGTTCATAGATTTGTCTTTACATGATGGCACATGACTGAGAAATTCACATGAGTCATATTATGGACTCCCTCAATTTTTATTCAATTTAGTTTTATTCTTTTAATAAAGAACTTACCTGCCCAATGGCTAGTACAATTATACTAACAGATGCATTATATATCAGGAAGACAGATATGGGAACAATGTTTAAAGCCACAAGATTGAAATAAATGGTTTAAGCATAAAAAATGAAAAATACAATAAAAAAGGAGGGAAAGGGGAAACTGGATTTCTTTGTGAGGTCTTATTAAAGTTTCTCTATAGCAGTTCATTTCAGCTGAACCTCAAAAAATCAAAGGGATTTTGAGAGGTGAAAGAAACTTGAAATGTGAGTAAACTATGAGCAAAAAATGTTTTCTTTATAAGCTGAGTAAACTCTGGGTTTACAACCGAAAAGGACTGTGTGATTGACAGTGTGCTTTTCTATTCACAGATAGTACTCTCAGGTTAAAAAGCCCCTCTTGGTAATATGACAAACATGGTAGCCATTTAATAATTCATGTTATATACAGCTTACTGTATGTTAATTAAATTGCATGCCATATCTTAGTAGTGCTCTCTCATAACACAGATCAGCAAACTAAGATCAGCAAACTAAGGCTTGAACGGATAAATTTATTTATTGAATGTTGTTTTCTTATAAGTGGAGGACTAGAGCAGTAAATTAAGCAATAAATTTCAAAGCCTGTTCTCCTTCATCATTGTACTTTGTTCTTTTGAGAAGAAGTAAAAGTCTACAATTCACACCACAGAACTAGAATTTTAGCTTGATTCCCGGAAGGGTCAATTTAACATTCCACCAACAGAAAGACCAAGTATCATTAAAGTGATTAAAATATCGATATATGATTATATTTTGCAAAAATATTTTAAATGTATTGGGCTTAGGAAAAGTAAAGCATAAAAATTACAGTAGATCATGAATGCTCTACTCTTCAGATCAAGAACCAGTAATTAATTATTTGTGCATAGAACAATTGGGAAAATCAATTCATCTTCCTAAACTCTGTATGTTTGCTATTTGTTATCATATAATTGTATTTCATTATGTCTAGCAATGAGGTCCATGGAATAGTGTGCTTACTGTCACAGCACCAAACATTCTCCTGACATGCGCATGTGTAAAGGAGAAGGATGAGCAGATGTTTCCTCATCTGTGGAGTTCAGCTAAATGTCGTATGTTCCACTAACTCCATATTCTCCATGCTAGCATATGCTATGTTCCAGGGCTCCAGTAAGAGAACGTCCTTTTGAAACTTTAGATCATGCCAAAGACTCAGGCTCCCTCATTAATCTCCTTGAGTTAGGAAAGATAGATTCTGTAGGCAGAAATGAAAAGCAGCAAAACACCAAGTACTTTTCTATTGTTCTATAGGGAGAAAAAAAATCACCTTTTAGATATTTTTCATTACAATGGAAGTGTGAAGAAAAGGATCTTTTGGTAGCTCAAGTCAGTTTTAAACAGTAAGATCCTTTCTCTTTTTTTATTCTTAGGTATATGAATAAATAAAGACGTTTGGTAGGTAAGGGAGATTAATTCAATGAGATTGTGTGTGTGTGTGTGTGTGTGTGTGTGTGTGTGTGTGTCTAAGTCTGGAAACATTGACCTACTGCTTCTTAGAGAGAATGCAAATAAAAAGACAGATGCCTGTACACATAATATACACTGTTTGAGAGAATTACATGGTGTTTCAATGGATTGTACAGTAAGAAGTTCAAAGATCATGAGATGAACAGTGAGTTATGAAGAAGACTGTGTCTAGTGTGCACTGTGGGAATACTGGAAGATGCAGACTAAATCTAAAAGTCAAAATTTTAGATTAAGAGCATATTCTGTAACTCAACTGATGGTGGGAGTTAAGGGTTTGATATCCTTGTAAATCATGGTTGATTTTCCTTTCTCCTGGAGGAAGCACTGATTCAATTACTCAAGGATGACTGGGAGAATTTCCTGATAAGTACAGTGTTCTGGGGCCTGTGAAAAAGATGGATATATGGATGAGTGAGGAGGCTCATTATTAATGCATCTTAACCTGTGACTCCTAATTTGGTCTTTACATGTCCTGAAGACATGTAAAATGAGGGAAACTCATCTAAGTCAACAAAGGTTAATCTCAACTTGGGGTCTCTTTTACTTTTGATAATAACTTAGAAATAACATCAGGCATACCAGGCTCATTTTCCATTGACTATTCCATATCTCTGATAAGTAAAAGTTTACAATTTAAATCCTAAGTACAATTTAAGAGAAACTTTATTTACTCAAGTTTTCCATAGGAGCTCTTAAGAAGAAAACTAAAAAGGTAACATTGAGCAACTATTTCACAACACAGTATAGGATGATTAACTGAAAGTTAACCTCACCATGTGTTTGTGCATTTTGAAAGCTCTAGGTTCTAAATTGCAAATCTACATAGGATTATTTGCTGGAAAATTGATTCATTAATGGCTTGTTTACTTTATGAATTTCTTGACAGTTTGTCTCTCAATTCCTGTTGTATAATTTTGAGCAACTGACAACTGATGAGTAGATTAACATTTTCTTAGATAAAAGCTTCATAAGGATTGCCTCTGACTTACATAATGAAAACTAACCACTATGCAACTTTTTGGGAATCTTGGAGGGGGAAAACTGGAGTGAATGAGAGAGGGGATGACACTGTTCCAAGGGAAATGTTCTCATTACGTGAATCATGTAACTATCAACCCTTTGTACATTACCTCTACAATAATTTTTTTAAGAAATAAGGTATTATATACTCTAAATGCAATTAATTACTTTTTCTCAACATTAATATTAGCTTCTTTTTTTTAGTTAAACTCAATAATGGAAAAATTCAAATATGTTGTTAAACATTGTCATATTAAGTTATATATTACATTAGCTTTAGTTATATATAACAGTACATAAATTTTATACATAATTACCTAACCTACACTTTCTAACTTAAATAAATTATCAGTTTCATGAGTGTAAATATGTTTGAGTATTTCAGATAGAAAAAAATGTTGCTAATTAATAATTACATATGTAATTTGAAAACAATTGAGAAATTTCAAGAAAATTAGTTTTGTATATTCAAAAAAGTTAGAATCATAGTTCAATTTTTTAAAAAATTAATTAATTTAAGAGAAATTTAAATGATGATAAATATAATTTCATTAAAACATGAAGACATTTTTAATTGCTGAATTTTGACAATTTGTTTTTTTGTCTACTTTCCAAACCTTAAATATGCTTGCTGTTCACTGGGAAAACATTCTATAATTTAAAAATACATAAACTTAGAACACTCAGTAGATGAATGGATCAAGAAAATGTGATAAATATACACAATGGAATTCTATGCCTCTTACAGAAAGAATGACACTGAGCCATTCATAAGGAAATAGAAGGACTTGGAAAAAAATTATACCAAATGAAGTTAACCAGACCCAAAGAAACATAGACTCTATGGTTTCCCTCATGGGTAACAATTAGTACACATGTAGGATATCCCTAGCAGAAGATCACAATAGCTCAATAGCTATGTACATATGAACACCTAAGATGATGCTAAGTGAAATGAACTCCAAGTTATAGAAACAAGTGGTTTACCATTGCTTTTGTTATTTTCAATGTACCATGTGAAATTATGCCATTTTTTTGTCTTTCTTCCCCATGGTTTTACCCCTGATGTCACTGTTACTGATTTTGGTACTCTGGGTACTTACACCACTTTTTTTGCAAGTCCTGGGGCTTTGACTCAGAGCCTGAGCACTTTGCTCAAGGCTAGCACTCTACCACTTGAGCCACAGCACCACTTCTGGCTTTTTCTGATTATGTGGTGCTGAAGAATCAAACCTAGGGCTTGCATGCTAGGCAAGCACTTTACCACTAAGCCACATTCCCAGCCCCGACCCTGTGTATTGTATATATGTTTATTGGAACTAGGGAAGGGAAGGGGAACATCACAATGGAGAGTCAAAGGGTAAAAGGTGAACCAATGCAACAGCAATACTTACAAAACTATATGCTGTAAACCAACTGTACAACTCAGGGGGAAGGGAAGGAAGAAGGGTGAGGGGGGAAGGAGCAAGATAAATGAGGGAGAGGGCAACAAGTTTGATAAGAAAAGTTCTAACTGCCTAATGCATGAAACTAGAACCCCTCAGTATGTCACAATAAAAGTTAATATAAAATATTAATAAATAAATTAATATAAATAAATTAATATAAAATTGTATATGCCTCTAGAAAAAACTTAGAACAACAATTACTAGGATTTCTTAAAATTTAATGAGTTATCACTGTTTATTTTTGGCCACTCTTCTTAGATAATGTGTTTATATTTATGAAACAAATTTAATCATTAATAAATACATTAGAAAATTTAAAGACAGTCATAGATTTCTCATGAAGAGATCTTGAAGTACCCACCTCTTATTAAACTATCTGGATAATTCTATAATCTTGTTTTTCATTTCTTTCTTGTAAAAATATCTGTTTCTCTCAAAAAATCTCTTTGTACTTTCTAAAGTTTTGCCTATTATTCCATATACGCAGGAACAAATATGTTTGTTCTAATAACAAATCAACTCTCCATCATACTGTCCATTACTCACTAATTAAGCACTAATGTCAGATACTAATGCTGTACTGGCTCAGTTAGATTCTTCTTACTGAAAGAAACCATAAGTACGATTTGGTCATTAAGTATAGAAATCCCTTTAGCCTTAAGGCATTGCTTAAATGACTAATTTCACATTTCTGAGTCAATGTTTATCAGAAAACAAATACTCATTATTGACGGAAAATATGGCAATTCCTTCTTTTAGTTTTCTAGGTTTATTAATTTATTTCCACCTTATAATTACACACTAAACATTTATAGCTCCTAACAGTTGGTGTTTAAAATAACCTCTCAAGATAAGCTGTAATTGCTATTTATTTAATCATTAGTAATCTGGAGAATAGCGTACCAGCGAAGTAAAAAAACTTTAGGAGGAGATTTAGTCTATAGCTTTAAGTGAATATTTATAAATCACTTTTTCTTTTCTTTTCTTTTTTTTTTTTTTTTTTGGCCAGTCCTGGGGCTTGAACTCAGGGCCTGAGCACTGTCCCTGGCTTCTTTTTGCTCAAGGCTAGCACTCTGCCACTTGAGCCACAGCGCCACTTCTGGCCGTTTTTCTGTATATGTGGTGCTGGGGAATTGAACCCAGGGCCTCATGTATATGAGGCAGGCACTCTTGCCACTAGGCCATATCCCCAGCCCCATAAATCATTTTTTCTATACTAATTTTGTAGTAATCCTCATGTTATTGACTAATGGGCCTGTTAGTCCAAATCTAGCCTTGATTTGTAACCTTATGACTGTATTACAGAATAGAAAATGGTTGCTATTATTTTCATATGAAAAACAATTATTGTCCCTTTATATTTTTAATATCATTAAGGCAGTTCAACTAACTTAATAAATTCAGAGTATTTAGACTTAGTATTACCCTGACCCCTAGAATAGTTTAGTGTAGGGCTGCTGCTCTTCTAACGGCATGACAACCTCTTTTGTTTTCACTTACATCCATGAGGTAAAAATAATGCACAGCACTACTTTAACATACAATAACTATACATTTAATGTATGTAAGATGGTAAGCATATATCTCATATATATAGTCCATATTCAAAAAGCAGAGCATAGAGTATTTGTACAAATAACCAATACCACACTCCTAACAAAGGAAAAGGAAGAATGAGAGAAAGTAAGAAGGAAAAAAAAGACAAGATTTAACAGAGAAGATTTTAAATGTCTTTGAGTGCATGTGTTAACCATGTAGTGATATATGCAGTGATTTAGAAGATAGAAGCGTTTTCCTTCACCAAGTCTTACAGTGAGTGAGTCCTTCCAAGGGATATAAAGACGTAGGAGATGGCAGGGAACAAGGCACAGGGTTAGCAAATGTCAGAAAGTGATCGTGGAAGTGGTCCTTGAGTCACGAAAGTTTATAATAGAGGAAAATGGCAGCCATCTAGTTTTCTTTCTCACAGAGGCATGCCAGCTTCCTGTTCTTTCTGCCTGTGTGTTTAAGGCTCTACATTGTACCTGTTGTCCTTCCGAAGTCCTTGGTATTGAAGGAGCCTGGACTTTGCCTCATGATGCAGAATGAACCATTGGGGTATATGGCTTGAAGGGAACATGTAAAGTTCCACAGGGAAGATGGTAGTCTTCCCCAAATGCTGACTGGATCTTTTATGTTCTGGAGAAAGCAGAGGAATTAAGTAGGAAAGTCTCCAAACAAGAAGAGAAGGAATTCTAGTTTCTTTTAATTCTTCTAGTCCTAGTTGTAAATCTCTTTGTCTGTATGCAAACAATTTTACCATGTCTCCAGAGAGAATATCATTGGTTCAGTTTGCTCAGAACACAACTCTTACCTATTTGGGCAGTTACATTTTTCACTACAGTGTTCCTTTCACATATTTTTAGATTCCAGCAACACATGGTTTGTCATCTTTCTCCACAAAGGTAAAGTTTCTATGTCTTAGCTTTCTTTTCTATTTCCTTATCCCTCAGTGAACTAGCAAGAATTCCATGAGTCAAAAAAAATGTTGTTGTAGAATAAAGAGCTTCTTCATATAAGTAGATGTACATAACACACACATACACACACACTCACACATAAAATTGCAGACATATTCCTCCATTAACCCATGTTCAAGACCAAAAGGATGGGAATACAGATATTTTCTGACTAGTGAATAAAACATAAAAATTATTCAAAGAGAAATATCAGTTATAATCCACATAAAAGCAATATTAATGTTTGATGTATTGAATGACACAGGCAATAAAAGTTTTATTCTAAGACTATTGTATTAAGATGTCTGTTAGTAAATATTTTTTATAAGCTGGAGAAGTCAATACAAAACATTTTCCTGTTCAGAGATTGTGTTGCACAGTAGAAAAAGATCTAGAAGTCATCTGACTTCTCTACTGCCTGATGAACAAATCCTTTCAATAATGTTTTAACCAAATAGTTCTCCTAATTATATTAATTATAACAAGAGATAATGTGACATAAAAGCGCTTAGGCTGTTTATTCTATTATTGACATCTAAAATGATGTAATACCTTCTGCAAAATGGAGTGAAATATCTCCCTCAGATTCATCCTACTAATTCCTTACAGCCACAGGAAGAAATTTACCCCTGGCACTAGAAGACCTTCAGAGCAGAGGAGCTGGCTATTCTTCCCTCACCCAATTCATCTGCAAGTCAACCTGAGAGGAGGCAGGAATTTAGTCTTTTGGTCACATCCTCTGAATAGAGGCTCTCCAGTGGCTTCTTCATTGAATGCAAAGCTTACAGGAGGTCAGATCAGTAGAGTTCAATAATTGCCTCCACTCTGCACATCACACTTCTTCATCAAGTAAGATTGTTCAAGTTTTCATGGCATGCAGCCCAGTTGTGACCTATTTGAAAGACCCATCCTAATGCAATTCAATCTTAATGTATCATGAACTCCTTTTCAACTCCTTCAAATGTGCCAGAGTTCTATTGTTTATTTGCAATTCACTGGAGAAGATGTAAACATTCCACACAGCAGTTTCAAGAATGTTCATGTTTGGTGAAAAGGTTTAGAAGCAATAGAAAAGGTTGGACAAAGGGTAAACTAGTGCAAAAGGGTAAACTAGCAGCAGTAATGGTACTCACTGGATACTATGTTGAAAATGAACAATACAACATGTGGGTGGGAAGGGAGAGAAAACTGCCAGAGAATGAAGGAAGGAGTGACATTGCTCAAAAGGAAATGTGCTCAGTGACTGATTTATGTAGCTGTAATGCCTCTGTTTTTAGCATTTTCCAGTAAAAGTACCTAAAAAAGAAAAGGTTGGATGTGGATTAATGCACATGCCTACAATCCCAGCCATTCAAGAGGCAGCAATAAGAGATTCCTGGAACTAAGTCAGCCCAGAACTCCATCAAAACAATTTAAAAAACAACAACAACAACTAGATACAGCAACAAGAAGGAACAGTTAAGAGTGAAAAGGAACCCTAACACAATGCTGATGGAAAAATAAACTCCTTCCTTCTGTCTGGACAGCGATTTTGAGATTATTCAAAATCCAAACATAGAACTATCATATGAGCCAGAGACACCACTAAGACATTTATTCAAAAGATTCAGGATACAGTAAAGCCACTTGCACAACTGTGTTCATTGTTTTACTATTCACCATAACCAAGGAATGGAAATAGCCTAGGTGGCCCTCGATGGATCAATGGGTCAAGAAAACATTGTATAGAAACTTATGAGTTTTACCCATCCATTAAGAAAAATATCATTTGCAAGGTGATGGCTGGTTCTGGAAACATTACGGTCTATGAAGTAAGTCAGTTAGATTTACCTTATAAATATACAAGGAACTACATGTGGGGGTCATAGACAAGAGTACACACACATATCAACTGAAATACTGTCCTGTCTGTGCAGAGCTGAATTCCAATGGTATAGCTCCTTAGGAATGCTAACTCACAGTCTAGAGTAGCAGGAAGCTGATAGTTGAGATATATGAGGGGGGAGGGGGAGGATGCACAATGAATGAAGGGACAAAGTGGAAGGGAGAATGCAGTCATAATATTCAATGCATGTCCTATAAAACTAGGGCTAATGAATATATGCCCTTTTTCTTCTGTCCCATGAATATTTTCCAGCACTTCATGTGCAAATAAATACTTGTTGAATGATAAAAGTAAATTGTACAAAGGAATATATCATTGTCAATTCTAGAGGCTGTGGGAACATAACCGGGGGCAGAAGTTCCTTTACTCAATGTTCTCAGCTAATGTTCACTAAACAATGAGCTCTGTCCTTGACAGGATCTGTGGTATAGATAGTTTCCAACCTAAGTTGAACAGATTGAAGAGAAAAAAAATGAAGTCCTCACACCTGATCCATTCTTCCAATTACTTATTACCAGCTACTACAGGGCAAAGGATGCTGTGTGAAGAAACAGGAATGCACGTGATGAGCACTGGTCAAAATTCAAGCATATGAAAGAGCAACAGAGAAATTTACACATGCCCATTGCTTCGAAAATTATCCCACAGTTATTGGAATGGGTGTCATAGAGTACCATAAAATTAGTGTTTGGAATATCTGTTTTCATGAGTTTAACCCTTCCCTTTCTTCTTATCTTCACCTTAATGTTTCCTGACATGCTTCAATCCCTTCCCAAACTTTCTCCTGGTCTTGCTTGCCAGACATGGAGTCAATGAATAAGCTGTCACTTTCAATGTCTAAGTTACTTTCTCCCGGTGAGCTAAGCACTTAAAAGAGATGCATTAACTTTCAGGCCACTTGGGTACTATTCAGAGTAATGGTTTATAACAGTTAATAATGTATAACATAACTAGAGAATGCCTGAGGCAACCTCATTGCATAGTAAACATAATAAAACAGTCTCTTTTTAGTATCAGTTGAAGGTACATTACTACCCCAACCCCCATCACTAAGATCTAGAAAATGAAGAGAAAGCACATATCATTTGCATACTCCATGTAGCTGTTTTATATTTCATTTCATTTAGATGTTAATCACTCAAATACTATGTTATCTATTTTTCTTTATTTATTATCATTTTTTCAAGCAATGAAAATTTGTCCACTAGTACTTTCATGATGGGTCTAATTTGGGGCAAATCACTGTTATCATCAACCACCTTTCATTTTACTGAAAAGCAAAAGCAAGTACTTCACTGTCAGAGAAGGCAAGCTAAACTAAGCGTGACCATCTAGCAGAGATTATCTTTCACTATAGCATGTCATCAGTACTTCTTTCTGTTATTTAGCCCCCTCCCTTTTGGGGAAGTACTAAGGATCACTCAGGAACTCCAGCTTGGTTGAACTCAGGGCCTCTACCACTTGAGCCATACTTCCAGCCCGTTATTATGTTCATTTTGGGGGTAATGTCTTGCTTTATGCCCAAACTGACTTGGGTTGTGATCTTACATGAAGATGCCAGGCATGTGCTACTACACCCAGCTATTGGTTAAAGTTGAATCTTCTAATTTCTTTTTTGCCTGTATGGGTCTGGAATTGTGAGCTCCCAAATCTCCTCTTCCCAAGTAGCTAGGTTAGAAGGCTTAACCCATTGCACCTGGCTTTATTTCCCTTCTCTCAAATGCAAACACTTTCCTGCTTTTCTTCTTTAATCCCAAAGCCCTACAAGCTATCCTTGTTTTCTTCCTGTTGTGGAGGAATGAACCAGATGGAACCAGTGTGATACTCACTCCTGCCTAGTGCTACAATTACTCCCAAGCTTTTAGATCATTGCCTCTGCAGCCTCTGACTGCTTAAGCGTGGGACTGTTTTTTGGATTCTTTCTTCTTGTGAACTCTGGGAATTAGTGTCTGTGGACACATGGTCATCAGAATGTAATGGAAGATTCTGATATCAGACTGATGATTCTTGTCTTCTTAGAAAATTAGCTAGGCCTTGTATAACTGTTTCCGGTTTAAAAAAAATCACAGTATCTACCCAGTTGTGAATATCTATGCAAAAAGAAAAGTAGCAAAGATCTCCAAAGCATGCCATACACACGCTGGTGGCTAAGGCCTTCTTCATTTTGCAAATATTTGGAGCCACCAAGTTAGATGAAATACTTCTGTTGGAAATTCATAATAATAAAGAGGTCTTTCATTAAAAGATCAATAGAAGAACACAGAAACTCAGAAATTTCACACCCTAACTAATAATAACTCAGCCAAGTGCTGGTGGCTCAGGCCTGCAATCTAGCTACTTAAGAAACCGAGATATGAGGATCCTGGTTTGAAGCCAACTGGGAAGAAAACTCCATGGGACTTTTCTTTTCTCTTCTTTATTTTTTCGTTTCCTTTCCCTTCCTTCCTTCCTTCTTTCCTTCTTTTCTTCCTTCCTTCCTTCCTTCCTTCCTTCCTTCCTTCCCTTCCTTCCTTCCTTCCTCCCTTCCTACCTTCCTCCCTTCCTCCCTCCCTCCCTCCCTTCGTTCCTTCCTTCCTCCCTTCCTTCCTTCCTTCCTTCCTTCCTTCCTTCCTTCCTTCCTTCCTTCCTTCCTTCCTCCCTCCCTCCCTTCCCTCCTTCCTTCCTCCCTCCCTTCCTTCCTTCTTTCCTTCTTTTCCTCATTTTCTTTTTGTGCCAGTTCTGGGGCTTGAACTCAAAGCCAGTATCCTGTTCATGAGCTTTTTTGTTGCTCAAGCTAGCACTCCACCACTTGAATCACGGTTCATCTTTTGGAATTCAGGTAAGTAATTGGAGATAAGAATCTCATGAACTTTCCTGCCTGGGCTGGCTTTGAACTGTGATCCTCAGATTTCAGCGTGCTGAGTAGCTAGGATTACATGAACGGGTCACTAGTGCTCAGAGCCATGATACTTTTTTATCTCCATGTAACAATCAGAAAGCTGGACATGGTGGTGGTATAGATCAAGTGGTAGAGCACCAGCCTTGAGGAAAGAGGCCAAATGAGAGCCCCGGGTCCTAAGTTCAATCCCCAATATTGGCACCAAAAATAAAAACAAAAATAACTCTAATAATGATTTGCCTTAAATGAACCAGCATTTAAAAGGTAGTTACATTCTACAAGCCATGTCAGTCTCTGCCTCATCGGAATCCCTCAGCTTCTGTCCCAATTCCACTGTATGTTGATTGACAGTTAAATGTTGACACTGGCTCCTTGACACCTTCCTGCCTGACCATCTGTCATTGCCACTAACTGTAGCTTATCTCATCAGCATTTCTTCTTAGTTTGGGACCCTTGCCAACCCCCAGGGAGATGGCTTCTTTCCCTCTTGAGTAGGAGAGAAAATTATGGGTCACTCCTATGGATTTTTAGCTCTTTACCAGAACAAGCAAATGAGGTGGTTTTAAACCCAAGGAGCGCCCCTCCATACTCTTTGTGAGTACATGCTAATTTGAGCATTAAAAGTTATCACACAGTAGCTTACAGCCAGCTTATATGCTGAGTATAAAGAGAGAAATCATTACCGCAGAAAGGGCAAGACTGAGTCAGCTCTCAACCTCTCAGTGTACTACACAGAACAGCTGGAAGTGAGGCAGAGTTGCCTTTTATTTTACCCGGAGGCTAAAACAAACAGTTCCTCTACAGATTGTTATGGGCTCAGAGTTAAAGCTGCAGGAGGTTAGGTAGCTCTAGGTACACAGCTGTTAATTGCTCTGTTTTGATGACTGGAATATCATTGATTTGTGTGTTATCAACACAGTAATGAATTAGGAATTTTATTTCTCCGCTTTATTGTATGCCAGAAAAAACCCACATCTCAAAAGCTGTGATTAAGGATAAAATATAAATAAACAATAATTTTTACATGCTTTTTGTGGGTTTCTTTTAATATTAGCAGAGTTCTCTGTATATTTCAGGTCTATGAACCCATTTGTACCATTCAAGGCATAAATATAAAATGAGATAATAAATAAGACTAAATGAAACTGAACTATGTACTAGATATTCATATAGTACACAAACTATAAAATCCTTATCTAAATCTGTGTACCAAAGAATAATGCACTAAGAGTTATCATAAATGTATTTAAATCCATGTATTGTGGCAAGGAACTCCAAAGTGAAACAAGACATAGCTTGATCATAAACATCCTCAGGTCAAGTTTCTAAAATGTTATGATATTTTATGTTATATATAAAATTTTATAATATCTCAACTTTTATTCTCACATTATATTCATCCAAAGATTCATCAATATATTCATGCATTGAGTAGCTATAGAGAAGTTTAAAATGTTTCTAAATTGCCCAAGGAAGTGTGGATTCGGTAAGCACAGATTTTCCCTTCAAAAATTATACATTGAAATTCAGTGTGTCTCTGAATGTATGTTTGTGTGTGTTATACAAAACATACCAATACACCAATCATACATATATGTAATATACTATATATACTAATATATATGAATATACTATATATATCCTTCCAAAAGTGCACAAGAATATACTCTCCTACTTTGTATATTTATGTAGAATATATGTTGTATATATAAATGTATATACTATGCATCATATATTCAGCATGTATGTATGAATTTCACTGTGTAATTCTCAGCTGTATCATGTATATGGATGTATATATAAGTGTGTGCATACACATATATATGCTTACATATACCTGTACATGCACTATAATTCAAAGCAGGAGGTGGTCATCTCTTTGAGAAAAATAAAAATAAAATGTTACGGGTCTCCAGAGCAGAAAGAGAGAATTTTCATGAGAGATTTGATACAAATGGAAAAATTGTAAGCTACTGACAGAGAAGCACACCTGGCTCAGAAATAGATCACAGCATACAGTGGAACAGAATGGATCACTAAGGAGACATTTTAATTCATTTGAAAAGGATGGTCTAATTTAGCAAATGGACATTACAGCTGACAATCCAGTGGCGGCATATACATTGCATCCCTGTCTCACTCAATTTCAGTTGATTAAAGATGTAATTATAAAACAATAAAAACCTTAGAACATAAATTGGAGATATAGAGCATAGGTAGTTGAAATTCTATTATAAACTGCACAGACAGTATAGAATCTATGAAAAACAACAAATATATTTGCTAAAGAAACACTTAAAAATTTTCCTACATAGACGTTTTAAATCTGGAAATAAGATCATAAGGCAGTTAATACATTAATTATACATTGGAGAAAGTATTTATAAAACAAATTTAAGGTATTACTATATGCTATATGCTAAAAGTTGTAAGGCTGGTAACAAGAAGTCTGACATTTGCAAGCAGAAAAATGGGCCAAAGAATGAGAACCAACAATTTATAGAATAAGTTTAAATGATAATGGGTACATCAAAATGTGACAGAACATCCTATACATGAACAAAACTAGAAGCAAATAGGAAGGTACAGTTTGATTACCAAGTAGATGCTGCATGCAGTCAAACGCTTGCCATGCCCACCACCTAACCTCTACCACATCTTACTATAGAACAAACCACATCTCCATTAAAAAACAACACACGCTCCAGTTAAAGACTCACCTAAGTAGGAATTTCATCCTCCTAGAAGACTAACTAGCACAGGTGCTAATACAGACACTGAGAACAAAACAAAACTGGATGCAGCAAGGAATGGTTGGGTGAATTATGGTTTCTCTTTGCTGAAAAATATGATGAAGTCTTTTCTTTTCTGTTTTTTTTTTCTTTTTCTTTTTTTGCCACTCTTACGGCTTGAACTCAGGGCCTGAGCACTGTCCCTGGCTTCCTTTTGCTCAAGGGTAGCACTCGGTTTCTTGAGCCTCACCGCCTCTTCTGGCTTTTTCTGTTTATGTGGTGCTGAGGAATCAAACCCAGGGCTTCATGCCTGCAAGGCAAGCACTCTACCAATAAACCACATTCACAGCCCTGATGAAGTCATTTTTAAAGGAATGACACCTAGTCTAGATCACATGGAGAGCTTTCTTCAATGTTAAAAAGAGCACAAGTTAAAAATGTGTAGATGAAATAGTGTGCTGCAGTTTGTCATTGGCAAAATATGGAACCAACCCAGATGCTCCTCATTAGATGAGTGGATCAAGAAAATGTTGTATATATACACAATGTAATTGTATGCCTCTATCAGAAAGAATGGCATTGCCCCATCTGTAAGGAAATGGAAGGACTTGGAAAAAATTGTACTAAGTGAAGTGAGCCAGACCCAAAGAAACATAGACTCTATGGTTTCCCTCACTGGGAATAATTAGTACATGTCTAGGTTAGACCTAGCAGAAGATCACAATAGCTCATATAATCACGTAAGATGATGCTAAGCAAAATGAACTTCAAGTTATGGAAACAAGTGGTATATCACTGTTGTAGTTATTTTCAACACGCTGTGTGAAACTGTGCTCTTCTTTCTTTTGTTTTTTCTGTATTCCCTTCCTGTGGTTTGACCCCTGATATAACTATAACTGATTTTAATGCCCTGGATATTGTATATATGTGTATTGGAATTAGGGAAGAAAAAAGGATTAACAAAATCATGAGATAAAGCATAATAAGGCAAATCAATGCAACATCAAAGCTTACAAAACTATATGGTGTAAACCAACTGCACAACTCATGGCTGGGAGGGAAGTGGAGAGGGGGAAGGCATGGGAAAATGAGGGAGGATAACAAATATTGGATAAGAAATGTACTCACTGCCTTACAAATGAAACTGTAATACCTCTGTACTTCACTTTGACAATAAAGAAATCGAAAAAGATTAAGGAATAGCTGATTATTAATTTAAGTTAAGCAAAATTACATGAATTGAAAAAAAAAAGAAATTGTGTGCTGTATGTGTGAGGACAGGGCCTCATGATGGTAGCCACATGCTTCACCCCTGATCTCAATTTCTAGACCTGAGAGATTCATTTTCTTTTTTATCAAGAGACTTCAAACCTGTGCTGTGTGTGTGTGTGTGTGTGTGTGTGTATAATTACACAAGCCTAAAAGAATAGGAAAAATTTCCCTTTGTTAAAACTGACATCCTGCCTGTACATGAAATGGAAGATAGTATGTAGGATTTAAAAAAAAAAACACCTGTACAAACTAAACATTTTGCAAGTCTCAGAGTGTAACAGAAAGGAAGTGATTGGCACATCTCTATACCAACAAGGCTTCTAGCAGGGGCCTCACAGGGAGGAGCAACAGCTCTAATCCCTTAGCTTCTCAGACTAAAGGCTGGTACCAGTGCCCCAGGGAGGAAAAATTGAGAGTTGATATCAGAACCTATGGAACTTTCATTCATTTAGTTACAAGTAACTACGGATACTGCTCTCTATTTCAATATAAAAATAGAGCTGAAGTGAAGAAATCGTTGCAAGTACAAATGGAACGAGGGAACATTTTTGTAACATACAGTTGGTATCATTCAGTTAACTACAAAGATATGCTACAGAGGCCAGGGAAAGATATTTCTGGAAGAACTCATTTGGCAGTCACTTATGGAAAGACTAGCAGGCTAAACAGTTTGGTTTGTGTTTTTCCTCCTGTGATACAAAGTAAGGCGGATGATATGTTTTCAGGACAGCCCCAAGACTGGAATAAAAGTTTAGAAGTAGAATGTAATAAAGTCAGTGTTTTTACTCAACTGGAATACTTTATTTGCACTGAAATGGAAACTATCTGCAAAATGATTTTTATTTTCAAAATACATACAATTAGATACTTTGCTGTAATGAATTATTGTACATTCATGTTCTAGTCTGCTAGGAATGACATACAGATTACATACTGAGTAGCTGAAACAACACAAAATTATGTCTCCTATAATCCAGAATCAAATTTCAGGTGATTTTATTTCTTGAGGATGGGGGAAACTCTACTTTTCTTGCTGGTAGCAATCTTTTCACTGCTATATTCCTCATCTTTGTTAATTGCATTCATGTGGAGACTGAAATGGAGATTTCTATTTCTTCTTTTCCCTTCCTTTTTGAGTTTTTTTTAAAACTGTAAACACTTTTCTGCTGTTTAATTCTTTCTCCTTCCATTCCTTATAAAGTCCTCAATAATATCAGATAAGTATCCCATATATTTTACCTCTTCAAGTTTCCAAAAATAACTGTTTCTGATTATAATCAACTCCAAGGTTAAAGTTTTAGTTCTCTTCTTTGAGGGTGAGAACACTTTTCCATATCTTTCACCTTCCAAGTTTGACTAATGTCAAGATTTGTCTGCTCTTGAACCATGTATCCTCTTTCTTCTGCTCTTATAAAACACTGTAAAGCAATTCTCACACCATGCTATACATAGAAATTTCACTGTGTAAGGGAAACACATGGGTCTTAATTTGCATAAATGACCACTTGGATAGTTTTTAAAAGTATAGATTACCCTTTGATATAATCTAACTCGACTTTTTGACATATTTTCTATTATTGTCAAATGGTATATTTTTCTGTTGTGTTTGAATCAGGATATAAAGAGCACCAGCATATTTCCCCTGATTAAAATGTAACTACTTTTTTGACCAGTCCTAGGTCTTGGACTCAGGGACTGAGCACTGTTCCTGGCTTCTTTTTGCTCAAGGCTAACACTTTACCTCTTGAGCCACAGAACCACTTCTGGGTTTTTCTGTTTATGTGGTGGTGAGGAATCAAACCCAGGATACTAGGCAAGCACTGTACCACTAGGTCACATTCCCAGCCCCAAGTATTTTTAATATAATGCTGTCGTCTAATCTACCCTAAACGAACCATTAATTTAATTAAGAGTTTAAGTCAGGGTTTTCGTAGAGTACTGTCTTTTAGCATATCTTTATATTACAATTTCTTTTATTATTGTGCAACACTCACATGTTTTCTTGTGAGTTATCAGTCAACTCTAAGTCCTTGTGTAGATCCAGATACAGCTTTTTATTTTTTACAAACATATTTCATAAAGGTCCCTGGGTATTTCTTTGTACAACATACCAGTGATAGTACGGACAGATGTTGTACTGCCCTTATTTTGTGAGTCTAAGCCTGAACAATGGGTCAAAATGGCGATATTGGCTTACTTATTAGATTGGTAGCCAATCTTTCTATTCATTAATGATCAAAAGTGTTGGTTTTTCTTAGTTATGTCATGTTTCAGTTTACATGAAAAAGATATTTTATAAAGATTTTTTTCATCAATCCTTTTGTTCTAATTGGAAAATTTTAAGAGTAAGAAGTCAGTGTCCTAAACACAAATAATGTGCTTTTTATTTCTTGTTTCGCATTTGTTCTAGCTTGCTTCCCTCCTTTCCTTCCTTTCTTTTATTGCCAGTCCTGGGGCTTGCACTCAAGGCTTGACCACTCTCCCTGGCTTCCTTTTGCTCAAGGCTAGCACTCTACCTCTTGAGCCACAGTGCCACTTCTGGCTTTTTCTGTTTATGGGGTGCTAAGGAATCAGACCCAGGATTTCATGCATGCAAGGCAAGCACTCAACCACCAAGCCACATTTCCAGCCCTCTTTTTCTTAATATCATCATTTAACTCCGAGTTTTACCTATTTGAAATCCTGTTGACTGCAGTCAAGTTTCTTTCAACAAACAAAAAGCATTGTACCTTAGGACTGTTTTACAGTAATTTTCTACTCTTTATTATAGTGTTTCATATAGATTCTTGTATTTTTCTCATTATAAATTTTGTTAATTCCTGACAGCTTCTTTTGTTTCTTTCTTTCTTTCTTTCTTTCTTTCTTTCTTTCTTTCTTTCTTTCTTTCTTTCTTTCTTTCTTTCTCTCTCTCTCTCTCTCTTTCTTTCTTCCTTCCTTCCTTCCTTCCTTCCTTCCTTCCTTCCTTCCTTCCTTCCTTCCTTCCTTCCTTCCTTTTTTTAATTTATTTTTTATTTTTTATTTTTGGCCAGTCCTGGGCCTTGGACTCAGGGCCTGAGCACTGTCCCTGGCTTCTTTTTGCTCAAGGCTAACACTCTACCTCTTGAGCCACAGAACCACTTCCGGGTTTTTCTGTTTATGTGGTGCTGAGGAATCAAATCCAGGGAGGGCTTCCTGCATGCTAGGCAAGCACTCTACCGCTAACCCACATTCCCAGCCCTTCTTTCTTCTATTTTTTTTAACTTTATATGTAGTTAGGTTGACAAGGATTGCTGTGTCAAATTCAGCTAGTAATCAATGATTACAGGATTTTTCTTTGAACTGGGTTAAAAGAAGCAAGTTGGTTGAAGCTGGAGTCCACTCTCCCTCACAGTCTCCAGGGGACTTTAAATATAACATGACAGATCTAAACACTATCTTAGACAACTTGTGTTGATAAAATGTTACTGTGACAGCACACAAGCTAAGAAATCTCTGGTGTAGGTAGTCCATATTCTAAGAAAGCAACAGGGATTAAGCTACTCCAATAATAAATATCCCTGATTCATTTTGTGAATTTCTTCACTCAGGTCTTCAACTATTCATTTTCGAATGAACTTTATTCCCTATCAATGGAAAGTAGTATTTAGGAACCGTAATATTTATACTCATGACTTCTGGTAGGTCATTATTTCTAGGCATTTATCAGTAAGCACACATGCACACGGGCAATGTGTGTGCATACACATATTCATATGTGTCCTCAAGAGTTTATGGTCATTTTTTGTGCATGCTTGGAGCCAATGACTCACATATGGAATGTCAGCTACTCAAGAAGATGAAATCTAGAGGACTGAGGTTTGAAACTAGCCTTAGCAGAAAAGTCTGCAAGATTTCATGCCCAGTTAACCAACAAAACTCCACACTGGAATTATGGCTGAAGTAGCAGAGTGCCCTCTGTGAGCAAGAAACATGAGCCAAGATCATGAAGCCCTCAGTTCGAACTTTAGAACTGGTACAAAAAAGTATTTTGCCACAAATCAGTACCAAAGTAATCCATAATTCATTGTCTCTTCAGTTAATACATACATACATATATACATACATATGTACATATATTTATCTAATGAGAAAAAGTAGCTTTCACATATAAGCTGTGTTTCTTAGTTAAATTTAACTTTACAAAGTTATCTTCAATTTTGTACTTATTTTCTTTCTTCCATCTGATTTACTTACTTTTATTTATTTATTGTAACAGTACTGGGGCTCAAACTCAGGGCAAGGGCACTGCCTTTAGCATTTTATTTGGCTCAGTGCTCACACTTTGATCCACAGCTCCACTTCTCGCTTTCTGTTAGTCAGTTGGAGTCTCCTGAACCTTTCTGCCTGAGCTGACTTCAAATCTTGATCCTTAAATCTCATATTCCTGAGTAGGATTGAGACAACTTCACCCAGCTAAATAACTATTTTCTTTGTCTTATTAGAATTAATATCTGTGTAAACATGATTTGCAAAACCTCAGAATATTGATCCAATTACTACTGACAATAAGACTACTGATTAAGCTTGAGTTTTCTAGGTAGCTCTGTTTGTTAAAAATGATTTGAATAAGAAAAATTTAAATATCACATGTAATGCATAATGTCATCTTTATTAATATCGTACATTTCATATAATTTGCCAATAGATATAAGGAAGTTGATTGATATGTAACATCATTTTTGTGAGGGCATTTTAATTAAAGAATAAGTCAATAAAAAAATCTTCAGGGAAAATGTTGAGTGTACTTAAATTGGCGTAATAGCCCACACATGTTTGCTGTTCACAGTCAAATACGTCTTTAATAGCCACGAGTTCTCCTGTGAGCTTGAAGGAAGGTAAATGAATACAACTTAATATTGCTTTTTGTTTCTTTTGGTTTGGATGGCCAGTTAAAAATTACCTTTATCCTTCAAGTTTGCTTACTCTCACATGGGCAATGTAGAGTGTACTTTTAACTTGAAGAAAGAAGCCCAACTTTGCTACTCAGCTTCACCCTGATCACACTCCTTACATTTAGCAGTCTGTGTGCCCCTGCCGCTGCTTCTAAAGGCAATCCTAAATTAAGTACTTTCTTCCCATTCTGACATCAGTAACTCACAAGACCTTCCTTAATGACTATGTACATATGATCATATAAGATGAGGCTAAGTGAAGCCCCCAAATATAGAAACAAGTGTTTTTTTCATTGTTGTTATAAATTTTAATGTACTATTTGAAAATATTTCTTTCTACTTGCATTTTTCTTCCCTATAGTTTAGCCTCTGTTGTAGATGCATTTGATATTGGTACCCTGGTATTGTATATATGTTTGTCAGAATTAGGGAAGGGAAAGGGAACATCAAAATGGCAAGACAAAGAGTAAAAGGTGAACCAATACAAGAGCCATACTTACAAGACATTATGTTATAAACTAACTGTACAAATTGGCTGGGGGGGGGGGGGTTGTGCCCACTGGAGAAAGAGGGGAAGGTGGGAGAAAAATGAGGGTGGAGGTAATAAGTTGGACAAGAAATGTACTTACCACCTTAAGCATGTAGCTGTAACTCCTCTGTACCTCACCTTAAAATTAAATTTGAAGAAAATTGTTCCCAAAAGCCAGACCGAGTCTCTGATGGCTATAATCTTATGGCTCAGGAAGTTGATATCTAGCGATGACAGTTTGAAGCCAGACTAAACAAAAATCTCTGTGAAATTCTATCCCCAATTAACCAGGTAAAAGCCAAAAGTGGAGCCATAGCAAATGATAGTGTGTGAGCTTTGAACAACAACAAAAAGAAAGCACAAGGACAGTGTCCAGGCCCTGAGTTCTAGACCCGGTACCAGAACCAATGAAAAATAAGTTACTCCCAAAGTACCTGTAACACATTAAATGTCAGCTGGGATGTGAAATTATTTTAAATCATAATGCTCGCTTTTAAAATAGATGGACCCAACCAAGATATCTCAGTCCTTTATTGCACAAAGTATTCATCTTTATTTTAGCACCAAACTCTCTTATTTCTCTGGATATATTCATTCATTCATTCATCAATTAGTTATTGTAGATAAATTGCTAAATATTCTTCTAAGTTAATAGGATAGAGTTATGCTAGAGTCAGAATTCCTAGACTAACAGAATCATTAGCAGAAAAGTGACCAAATAAACCAAACAAACAGGTGAATTTATTCATGCAGCTTTTTAGATAGCTATACATTGTATGGATTTATATCCATGGGATTTAAATCTCAGAGAAAATTTGATGGAGGAAGAAAGATAGGAAGCACCAGGGAAGTGGGCTTGCAGTCTCATATACCACAGTGGTAAAGGTCTTCACCAAGTGAGCAGAGTTTGGGGAATACTGAGAAAACACAAAGCTACAGCTCACAGATACAAGAGGAAGAGAATTGTGAGCAAAAAGTCTTTTATGAGGGAGGACGAGTGTGTCTATGTAGCTAAGTCACCATGGAAAACCAGAGAGAAATGAATTCAGAGGAACAGGGCCCAGACTTTATAATTCTTTCTAGCTCATTGTGTAGACTTTGGCTCTTATTCCGAATAACTGGAGGATTTTGAAGCAAGACCAATTATTTGACTGGACTTATATTTTATAACAAAATGTGATTTATATGTTTCCTTTTTCTATTCCTTCTTTTTTTTCCTATGTGTGTCAGTACGGAGACTTTAACTCAGAAATGAACTTCAACTTTTTTGCCGGACCTCTGACTCTTGTATAGCTGCTTGGCTCCTGGATAGTGCTTTAACACTTGAGCCATGTCTTCATTTCTGGCTTTTCCTGATTATTTGGAGATGAGAGTCTCATGACTTTGTATGCTTAGAATTGTTCCAAATCATGTTCTTCAGATCTCAAACTTCTCAAAAGCTATGAGAGGTGAGACTCTAAAACTTAGATATTTTTTCTATATTAGTTAGTACATATTACTTTCCATATACATACCTTGACCAAATTAATCTTCTTTTATTACTTCTTAACCTCTTTTAGAGGAATTTGAACATGATTCACTATTTTCATAAATGCATATAATTACTTTAATCATATAGATTTCCCTCTTCTCCAATTACCATCCCACTCAGCTGGTTATCACCTTCAGACAAGTCCCATTTTATACCCCAACATTTGTTTTTATTTTATATTGCTATATTTATTTTTTCTTGTTTAACAGGTAATTTTTATGATTTTAAATTTTTACCATCAAGGTGATGTACAGAGGGGTTACAGTTACATATGTAAGTTAGTGAGTACATTTCTTGTCAAACTTGTTACCTCCTCCCTCATTTTTCTGTCATCCTCTCTCCTCCCCAGTTCCCCAGTAGGTTTACAGTGTATTGTCTTTTAAGTATTGCTCTTGCATTGGTTTTCCTTTTACCCTTGTCTCGACATTTTGATATTCTCCTTCCCTTCCTTGATTCAGACAAACATATATATAACACCCAGGGTACCAATATCAAATGCACTGACAACATGGGCTAAACCACGAGGAAGATAATCAAATGAAAAAAAAAAAAAAGAAAGAATTTCACATAGAACACTAAAACTAACAACAACAATGACAAATTGCCTATTTCCATAAGTTGGAGTGCGTTTCACTTAGCATCATCTTATGTGATCATTGGTGCATAGCTATCTTCCTGCCAGCTCAAAAACACTGACTTAAGAAATCCTCTATTTATGTTAAGACCTACATTTATCCATCTGACATGTTTGTATCATTCTTGAACTAAGAGGAACTTAAGGATGTAAAGAGAGAAAGAGAGGAAAAATAGTCTTTATTAAGGTGAAGAGGATGATGTTTTATTATATATTATATGTAATATATTTTATATATTTTTATATAGTATAGTGTATATTTTATTATGCTATTACATAGTATAGTAAACTAATACATGTGAATATTGATTAATAATTAAATCAGGTTGAGGTAACTTATTTCACCAATCATTTGTCATTTATTTGGTAAGACCTATGAAAACAATTATCTTGAAGATAGATAGCATGAGCACGGGTTGCTGGCAGGTTAGATATTAGGCAGGAGTGGAAGGGGTAATCAAGGATGACTTCAAGATTGCTTCTCCAGGGGCTGGGGATATAGCCTAGTGGCAAGAGTGCCTGCCTCGGATACACTGAGGCCCTAGGTTCGATTCCCCAGCACCACATATGCAGAAAAACGGCCAGAAGCGGCGCTGTGGCTCAAGTGGCAGAGTGCTAGCCTTGAGCGGGAAGAAGCCAGGGACAGTGCTCAGGCCCTGAGTCCAAGGCCCAGGACTGGCCAAAAAAAAAAAAAAAGATTGCTTCTCTGGAGCCCTGGATGTTTATGTTGCTTTTTTACCTGAGAAAGGGTAGACCATGATAGAAGAGGAGTTTCAACTTGCTGAGGTTGAATAAAAATGGAGAATAACCTATAAAATACTTGACTCAAAATGAAGATAAAGGCTTTGAAATGATACTCAAAGTTAGCCATTATAAATTTACAGATCCTCCTTAAAGCCAGGAATCTGGAGTAAATAAAGAAAGGAATGTATGTAATTTCAAAGAGATAAAACCTGAAAGACTGAAACCAGTAGTATATTTCAATGTTAATGGAAACACTGAAGTAGAGAGCAGTGGATGGAAGTATAAGTAGATGGGGGTAGCTGGACTTTTCTGGAATAATGTCCATGGGATGGCAAGAGGGAATAGTGTCAATTGCCTTCTTGAAAAGTGAAGGTAGGGATGGAGTTAGGCAGTATGTACAGAGAGTAGGACATTTTTATTCTGTCATCTGTTTCAATGTTTTCATGGGCATAGGAAGTGAAGTATTAGGTGGAGTAAAATTTGGGGAAGCTTTGTTGAAGATTTGAGGGGGAAGATAATCATAACACTCTCAAAATCTCTAGAGAATATAAGAACTATTTAGAGTAGGGCTGCTCCATATGACTTGATTTGTCCTGCCATGTTTAGCAGAAAGAGAGAAGCAGAATGCTTAAGGAGAAAGGAGATTCAGAGAATTAAGTATAATTCTAAATAGATAATTATAGATAAGAATAACAAAGATGGATTTTGATTTTTTTTTCCAGTCCTGGGGCTTGAATTCAGAGCCTGAGCACTGTCCCTGGCTTCTTTTTGCTCAAGGCCAGTACTCTACCACTTGAGCCACTGTGCCACTTCCGGCTTTTTCTATATATGTGGTACTGAGGAATCAAACCCAGGGCTTCATGTGTACAAGGTGAGCAGTTTACCACTAGGCCATATTCCCAGCCCACAAAGATGGATTTTAAGGAGAAGAAATTAATAGAATAAGAAATAAAAATATTATTTGGATCAACAACTGTATATGTGAGTTGCACTAAAGAATATGTTAGTTTTGGAATTTTAAGATAAGCTGGAAAATATGTAGAAGGTGCTTGGGCAACGGAATCGTGATTATGGAGGACGATTTCACATGAATGCTTACAGGTGTGCAACTGCTGATATATGCCTGATGCAAATTGGAGGGCTAGAAGAAACGGAAGATTTCAGATGGTATACATGTGCATGTATGTTATGAGAAGTCAATTGAGAAGGAGAATCTCTATTTTTAAGGAATAATGAAATATTTTCTTTTCTGCTATGACAGAAGGGATATTTGCTCTTACCACGAATCTTATAAATAACTTAGGACATCAAGAATGCTCATAGTCCAGTATGCATTTATCAACCTGAAAATAATGATGTGATTCTGAGAATTTTCCTAGAATTTCTCTTCTCCTTCTGTGCTAAACTGCTCATGTTAACACAATATCTGAACAAACTTTTAAATCAGAAAAAAGTTCAAATTATAGCTCCAGATTTAGTGGTTGTGTTAATTTGTTCAAATATATTAACTCCTTAGTTCCTACCTTTCTATCTATAAAATAGAGTAAATTTTTGAAAGATCATTGTGAGAAATGTATGACATAATGTATCTAAAATATGAAACTCTTATTTCAGTGCCCTGGAAGGATACTTAGAAGCTATTATATTCTATTTCCCAGTACCCTTAGTACCATGGCTTCTATATTTTCTCTTGTTGATCTGCTTATATAAAACATTGAGGCCTTGGTAGGAAGCCTTGTTAGATATCCTCTTCTTGGCATTTAAAACTTTTATTCATAGAGGTATTAAGGCCTGTTTGTATGAGTTGGTTCTATGGAAGTAACATGCCTGGATTTCAAGATAAATGATGGATAAACTTATTATAATTTTACTTTTCCAATCACACATTGTACTTAAAGATGGACTGAAGCCAGCCCAGACAGAAAATCTGTAAGATCCTTACCTCTAATTGTCAACCAAAGAGCTAGAAGTGGAGCTGTGACTCAACTGGTAGCATTCTAACCTTGACAGGAAGAAAGTAAGAGATAGTACCCAGGCCCCAAGTTCAAGTCCTAGAACTCCAGGAAATAAAGGCAAGGGGATGGATTAAATGAAAGCCACTTTGTTATGTTCTAGAAAATTAACATAGAAATTAGCTTCCAAATGTAAACTAGATAAGCAATGAATATGCCATCTATTTTTCTGACTTTTATGTAGCACATAGCATGGAGAAATGGAGAATATTTAGGTCATTTGAATTGGATTACGTAACTGGTTTATTGCCTCTTCAAAAAGCAAACACCTCCTTGCGTAAACATTATCATAATTAGTACAGTCTTGTAGATATGCCTTTAGTCAAGTAATCCTATAAACACATTTTCAAACTTGAAGCTACACTTCTGTTGTTTGTGACTAGAATTCATAATTTCAAGGAATGTGTTTTTCACAAGACTGAACACCTGGTCTTCCAATTGTTCTTTAAAACAAGTTCTTCTACAACTAAGATATTTAATGTGATTATTGTCCAACTTTCATAGCTCCCCTAAAGCTCTGCTCTCAGCAGTTGATTGCTGCTGAAATACTCTAATGCTCTGAGGGTCAAGAACAATGCAAAGAACTTTTGGGCTTTAAATTTTCTTCCACACATCCTAACTCCATTAGAGTTAAAACCTCAATGTAAACCACAGGAACAAACTGGCATTTGCATAAAAGGATTATATATCATCTAAAGAATTAACTACAGGGATGTTGACTTATCTGCTGTTGCATCAAAAGAAACCCATACTAAACACTTTTTCTGCCTTGTGCAACAATAATTAGTGTTCATAATGATCTCTTTGAGGCATAAAATGTGTTGTGAATTCATAATAGATACAACATTATTTCACTATGAATCCACTATTACCTCCTGTGTGTTCTACCTCTAAGAACACTTGAAAATCTCATTCCATCTATAAGTTAATGTTTTGTTAAGTAAAATCTACAATATGCTGACCATGCTAAGAAAATGAATTTTCTGTTTTGACTCAGTAGCCTCCCATTTGCAGAGGTGATGAAAACCCAGTAACATACCCTGAACAACTTAAAACCACCTACAGGAAGCAAAACAGCTAAGGGATGAGAAAATTGTGATTTGGAGATTAAATTATCACTAAATTATGGAGCTAAATTAAACCACAGTGTCTGGGTAATATGAAATAAGCTTCAGCAGAAACTTTAAAATGAAATGAACAGGGCTTCAGGTGGAGAAGGTCTGTAGGTCTTCCTTCATGAAGAAAGGCAAGGGGACAAGGCAGGTGGCTCTGGTGTAGGGCAAGTCAGGGCAGAACAAGCTCCGCATTCTTAAAGAAGTCTGTGATTAGATGACAGAACCAATTTAGTCAAGGCCTCCGCATCTCCAGATGGACAAAGTTTTCGTCAGGGAAGAAAAAAATCCCAGTGACAAGAGACTGGAAAAGACTCATCTAATTTTATTTAGTTTGAATACCAGTCATTTATCTTTTTAACCTGGGTAGGAATAAATGAAGAAGTACACAAAATATACAAGGAATACCTCTCCGACTCAGAGAATTGAAATAGTTTATAATGATTTGATTGAAATGTAATTACAAAGGCTGTTTTTCTCAGAGAACTAAGCCAGTGAAGAAACCATTCTATTCCTAGTTAATATTCAGTGATCACTGAAGAGTGACAATAATGTTTAATAGATCATAAAAAATACTCCAGTTGGAAATGTTTTAGATTATAGATGTAACTATTTAATTTTGAGGGTAGATCGGTGGAAGCAATTGTTTAAAAAAACAAAAAAACAAAAAAACGGAGGGGAATTCCTGAGGTCCTAACTCAAAATCCTTCCCGGGTTTCCACACCCATATGTTACATGTATCAAGTAGATAGCCGATGATGGAGAACACCATGTGGTATTCAGGCAGAAGAGAGAACCCGACTTCTGGGTTGTGTCCAAGGCAGGAAGCAAGAGAGAGTCACCACTGGGTGATGCCTTATCTAGGCAGGGGCTGGGAGGTGTGGCCAGGTAGATTAGGATGTGACCTCAGAGAAGTGGGAGGTAACTTCCTCCATGTATGCTAGTTACCTAGGTAACTGGACAGAGACTTAAACAGGAAGGGGCATCTGAATGGAGCACTCCGGAGGAGTGGACCTTACAGTTCTACCTGGCATTAAGTTCTCTGGTATTGAAACAAAGTGGAAAACTGAACTTTCATTCTGAAGGAGAGTCTTTCTAGCTAATGAAATCAACAGTTACAATGGGATTGATAGGTAGTTATCTGCATTATTTAAATTTTCTAGCAAAATGCCAAATGTGAAGGAAGTTTAAACAGGAAATGTATGATATTGCAATTTAGAAGACAAACTTTCGAGAAGATTCAGTTTAGGATAGCCTTTTCAACTTACATCGAGAAAACTAAAGGCCCTCAAAAATAGATTAACCCACCCAGGGCCAAACTACTTGTGAAGTCATCCTTTTAGGGAACCATTGGATCCTAAGTAAACATTATATTGTAAAAGTACCAAGTTAAAAATCATCTTGTTATTTTACCCTACCACAAAGTTTCCTTTCTAAAGTATAGCAAAATCATGCTTAGGAGTTAAATGGCAATGAGAGAAACATTTTTTTTTTTTTTTAAAGAGAGGTTGCATGTTTCATCCAATTATAGAGTTCTGTAACTTGTATTTTCCCTTCAAGTTTAAGTATTTGACTAACTAGAGCAAATTGGGCATAAAATAAAATATAATCCATTTCAGGGTTTTCTTTCTGTGTTGTTGCACTTTTTTGTTTATTTCCTAGAGGAAAAAAAATGAAACAGAGAAATGTAATAAGATTAAAAAATAAAAGCAGGACATAGTAAAGAAAACATGCCCAAGCATGTGACCAGGAAAAGATGGCCATGGATCCCAGGAGATAATAAAACAAGAAATGTAGCCTGACAAATTTCATCTAGGTACTATAACCTTATTGTATGCTCAGGGGTACCCATAGAGGGGGCCACATGTATGGCAACAAGATGTAGCATGCATTTGAATAGAGCTGTTTTATTTCATCCCCAGTGTATTCACTCATGCTCTCAGGCATACCATGACTTCATACATTTTGCAAGTACAGAACCACTAAGGACGTGAACTATCTCTCCATACTTAAGTCCATCATTAAGAAATAGCTATCTTATTAGCTCTATTTCTCCCTGATGCTATCCAAACTTTGCCATCTAAATAATCAGATTTAAATCTCAGGCTTGAACTACAAATGTAAGTTACCTAGTCACAAGCCTTCCATTTTTATAGACAAGCAGATATAAACATAGTATACTAGTTGAAAAGCCAAAAGCAGAAGGTCATGGTCAAGCATCCCTCACTATTGATTGGACAATCATACGGAGAAAGGTGATTGATTTTACACAATATATCTGGATGCTATGATAATGCGGACATAGTTGACATCAAGACAAATCTCTCAGACTCATGCTTCACGAGTTCTCCTTGATTTGGACATGACAAAGTAAACAATCTACTTTTTCCCTGAGATGAAAACTACAACCAATTTCTCCTCTTATGAATTAGCAGACAGCCCAGGAGGAGATGCATCCCAGTACTGCATCTTCTCCCCTGAAGCTCTCTATCCTTAGGCCTCAAAAGCTTTTTCTGCTGTTCTTGTAATAGCATAGCAGTGCAGAGATATACTTTGCTCTTTTGTTATTTCTCTCGTCGCTATGTGTCCAAATATAATGATCTGTTAGTATAAGCAGGCAAATCAGCACCAAGTAAATCTAAAGAATAAACTCTCTTTTATCTTCTACACTTGAAATTTTCTACTGGTGTGCTTCTTGATGGAATGTTTAATGATTCTAACAGCAAAGAGGGACACAATACAGGTATTCCCAGATCAGTACCATATCAAAAAATAATATGCTCTTAAGCTCCTAAATATATGTATTAAAGAGAAAGATGTTTTTGTTTCATAGCCTATACACCCCCTCCTCTCATCCAATATTTGTAGGTATCCTTGGAATAGTCCCTAAAGGAACAAGACTTTGAATTGCTTTGAAACAAAGAGTGTATTATTTGTTTGGGTATCCTCAGTCTGAATGAGCACATAACAAGTAAATGTGTGTCACTGAGTAAATGAATGTAGAAAAAGTAACTTTTAAAGGATTGGAAAGAGATTGTGAGAAAATGTGCCCTTGAGATTGGAAGAAGACTCTTGCTTGAAAATCAGCAGTGCAAGAACAGCTGTCCTAAGAAATTTCTTCACTTGTCCAAGCATTTAGAAATGACTGCAGAGGACCTATATAAGTGCTAGACTTTGCTTTATGGGCTAGGAACAATGTATCTATCATCAACAATAACAGCAACAAATAAAAACAAAATGATTCCAGTTTTATCAATTTCTCATCATCTAGCCATATAGATTTTGATTTCTTATCTTCTAGTGATAAACACAGATCTTGATGAATAATTATATAAATAACTTCATGTATCATTAACTATAGAAGATATGGCAGAATTTTTCCATAAGAGCATATGACAAATCAGAATTAACCAAGAATAGAGAACTGGAACCAGTTTTTCAGAAGGACATTAGGATTCAGACCTGAAGAATGAATCAGAACTAGCTTCTGTAGAGGAAATAACTTGTAAATGTCTGGATACCAGATTGAAACAGGAGCATGCATTACAGGGCTAGCGCGCCCAGTTACTAGAGGAGAGCCTATTAGGAAATGAGTCAGAATTGCTAAGAATAAAGGCCATCTTTCAAAGGTCACATAGATTCTAGCTAAGGATTTTAAACTTAAGAATAATAAGAAATAAAAGGAGCTATTTTAATGGAGGGATCCTTATAACCCAAACTAATTTCTTAATACATGAGTATATTCCTTCTATTGCCTAGTAATCTAGAAAGGAAATCATAAACCTTGAAGGAGAAAATCCTTTGTAATTATCTTCAGTATCTACTGTCCAGTGCAATGCCTCATTTCAAGAAGGCCTTCACTGAATACTAAGCCAGCTTTCTGGAAATCCATTGCCCATACCAATTATATATTGTTTTGTTTCCCCCTCTGGTGATAGTACTGGGGCTTTTACTAAAGGCCTAGGCACTGTCTCTTAGCTGTTTTGCTCAAGGCTGGCATGCTACAACTTGAGCCACAGCTTTACTTCTTGTCTTTTTGGTGATTAATAGGAGATAACAGTGTATGGGTTTCCCAATGAGGCTAACTTTTACCACAGCCTCCTGAGTAACTAGAATTACGGGTGTAAGCCACCAGTAATAAGCACCTGGCCTATACATACATTTCTTATATAATGACTACAGCATTGTCAATCTTCATTTCCCTAGCTAAAGAATACATGTGACTGATGTATACTGGCTTGGCAATATCTATTGAACTAATAGTCTTTTGTGAAGGTAAATAAGTAGAAAGCAGACCCCTTCTTACTGGAATAGCTGTTTCCTGGAAGTAGGTAACTAGGTCCTGTTAGTGGACACATTGTAGCTAAGAATTCCACTAAAGGGTTGGAGATTTCTTCAAATATCATCAGTGGGATCCAAAGCAAATCACACCCATAAAACATGTATCTTTGACCTTATTTTTGTCTACAAATAATCTGTTTTCATCCCTTTTTGTATCCTTGCTACAACTCAGCTAGTTCTACTTCATTTAAGCTTTTGTCTGTGTAAAAGCATAAACACATAAATAAGTAACAAGCTCTTTCTTATAGAAAGAAAAAAAAAGCTCTAGATGAGATTATGTAGAAATTAAGCTGATAAATATATTTAATTAAATTAGCATTTTGCTAACTAGCAAATTCAACTAAGCACACATTATGAAGGATTGCTAAGGACCTCTTACTTTGAACAAAAAGGATGTTGGGCAACCTATTTGGGTGAGTTTGTGGAGATAAGAGAGAAAAAGAATGTTCTTCCAGTGAGTAAGGAAATCTTTCATCTGGTTCTCTTTCCTCCTCCCCTTTTTTTGTACATTCAAGTTGTAATAAGGACATTAGTCACAAGTGAGGCATTTCTAAATGCAGAAATAGTGGTTAAGAGATGACTTATCAAGTCACTAAGTTGTACAGACATTTCACAATAGGTAATAACAGCCACCATTGTTCATGTTTGCCATAGCCTGCCCCATACAAGGAGCTCAGATGCCCTGGTTGGGAATGAGCCATAAAGAATTTATGCCACTGATCCAAACATATCTCCCCATTTCAATTTAGTGCAAAGAAAGACAGGTGGCCTGTTAACAATGCTGGAAACATCTGGAGTTGGCCATGTGGACAAAGAGTGATTGATGTGAGTCTGCTGAAGGATAGAGAGATTTTTAATTGGTACATTAGTAGTGGATGGAGATATATCAGACCCATCCCAACAGAGAAGTGGAGAAGCCAAAGGATTAATAATGGCCTCTTCAGTACCACGGCTGATCAGGAGCCTCCAGAATAGACAAAATGCACAGAGAAAGGCAAAAGGAGGGCAAAGGTGTCATGCACAGCCAAACTGAATGAGTCACGAAATTTCTGGTGGGTTTCACTACTCTAGAAAAGCAACCACAAAAAGCTTCTAATATACAGCCTTACCATTATTTCTTTCAGATCTCTGTTCAGTTAACACCAGTATGAAGAAGTTTGTGGCAGGGCTCAAATCCGCCTAGTGGGCCCTCACCTGTCCATCCCCTCTGGGGCACCTATTCCAATGAGAGCACATCTCTGTTTCTGTGATTGTTTCCTCTCACCAGTGATATGCTCCTAGTGAATAGTTACCACACCTGCTTTTGCTTGTCACTGTCTCCTGGAACCTAAGCATAATACCTGGGGGCTCAGTGGATGTTTGCTGAAAGAAAGGAGAAAGAAGAAAGGAAAAGGAAGCAAAGAGTCACTCATGACATGCCCACTGTGAAACATCCTTTATACCCATGTGCTACATATGTCTCATGACAACCCAAGGGGAGTCATCTTCTCTCCCCCCCCCCGCCTCTTCCTCTCTCCCTCTCTCCCTCTCTCCCTCTCTCCCTCCCTTTCTCTCTCTCTCCTATTTGGATCTGAAAGGGAAAAGTCAGTGGATTCAAATTCCCTAATGAACATGAGAATGTTGCTTGAGCAGTTTAGCCCTCATCCCACGCATTTCCACCATCCGTTTTTATATCATACTGCCTCTACATAATAGCAACTTGTCTGGATTTCTGATTAATTTTTAAATAAAAAATATATTGATGTGCAGTACTCTGACATCTGACATTTGACGACTCCCTCATCTGACATGGTTTACTGTTTGAAACATGACATAGGATAAATGAAATCTGAGTGTCTTTCAGTGAGATTCCATCATCCATTAAAGTAATCGTGTCGGCTAGAGATAACCTTGATGGATAAGCAAAGGATGCTGGACCTGAGGACCAGTCAGTTCTTCCACAGTTTCCCCTCTTCTCCCCATCAAATTGCCCTGTGAAAGGTCACCAGATTGTTCCTGCTTCTATTTTATCCTTGGATCCCCAGCAAGAGACAGAGCATTTTGCCCTTAGGTAGAGAAAACAACATTGATTTCAAAGCTGAAAAAAATAAAAAGAGAATATTCCAAAACAAATGGCTCTGTTTTTCTTGGCAAAGATGTGAGTAAATGAAATGATATATTGGAGAGCACAAAGCACTGACACTGAATTAATATGAATAATAAGTAGCAGCTGTAAAAAGAAGGAAATATAGCTTGATGGAGTAAGTGCTATATCTCTGTGTTGAGCCATTGAGGACTTAGCTACTATGAAATCATTCTCATGGAGGTCATAATTTAGACTACATTCCAGGACAAGCTACACAGGATTCTCTATGTGACCTGAGTGGTTAGATATTTGGAGGATTTTAAAATATTCAGGCCATTATCAAATATTAATGATGAAAATAAATTAAATTTAGAATGTGAAACTCAGCTCACCATCTATTGCTGAAGTGTGAGATTATTATGAGTCTTTAAGGGTCATTTACAGAAAGCTGCCATCTAGAAGTCTAGCTCAATAGTCTTTCAGTACAAATTTTGGTGGCCAGAGCATTTTGAGAGAACCAGTAAATCATGAGCACAGGTTAGATGTAGTAAAGACTTTCTAAAACATAGCTCTAACCAGACAATCTCTATTTCAAAGTTTTGGGGGAATATTTTAAAATATAAACATACACCAAAAATTTCATAGGTACAACACAAAAAATTCTCCTAAATTGAAAGAAATCAGTCACTCAAAATAATACTAAATTTGTTCACTGCTTTTCCTTATACTGAGTATGTCCAGTAGAAACAAGCTCTTAAAAATACAAATAGGGCTGGGGATATAGCCTGGTGGCAAGAGTGCCTGCCTCGGATACACGAGGCCCTAGGTTCGATTCCCCAGCACCACATATACAGAAAAAACGGCCAGAAGCGGCGCTGTGGCTCAAGTGGCAGAGTGCTAGCCTTGAGCGGGAAGAAGCCAGGGACAGTGCTCAGGCCCTGAGTCCAAGGCCCAGGACTGGCCAAAAAAAAAAAAAAAATACAAATAAAGCCAGCCAACTGTCACTCATGTCTATAACTCTAGGTATTCAGGAGTCTAAGATCTGAGGATCAAGGTTCAAAGCTAGCCCAAGTATGAAAGCCCATGAGATGCTTATGTCCAATTAACACCTAAGAAGTCAGAAGTGGAGTTGAAATGTGACTGAAGTGGTAGAGTGCCCTTCTTGAACAAATGTTTAAGGAAAGCTCCCAGACCCAGAGGTCAAGCCTCTTGACTGGCACTAAACATGCTCATACACACACACACACACACACACACACACACACACACACACACACACACACTGAGAAAACTAATAAACATTGTCATGGCAACAAAATTATAACTTTGTTCTTTTGCAAAATGTCCTAGCGTAAATTAAAAATGAAGGGAAAAGTTGCTTTGATTCTTAAGTTTGTGTTTTTTTTAGTGTGTTACCTTAATTTTTGTGTAGCCAATAATATGTTGTAAAAGTAATTAAAAGGCTATAGAGATATATCAATATCATATCTACTTAAAAGGTTAATCTTTTCTGATACCAAAATGGGAGTAGCTACCTGAAATGAACATTGTAAAGATTCAATAAGACTGTATTAAATGAACAGTGTGTATTAGGAGGTTGGAAAGTATTCCCATCACTTTTTTTTTAATTAAGGAAAACAAGTATTTTGGGGAAAGTGCTGATTACCTTTAATCAGTTGGGATAAATAGATACACTGCATATTTACTCCCTGCTATGGTGATATCAGCCTTAATATTAAGAGACTCTGGGATCTTCTAATCAGACTCCTCCCTCATTTTCCCTCATGTTCTTGGTGATTTTATGAGCCCTTAGATTTGAAAATAAAGTGTCCAGCAGCCTCATAAAAGGAAAATAGATGTTGTGTATATTCCTAAGAAGACTGAATATAGTTATCCTTGGAGAGAATATGGCAGAATGGGCTACTGAGAAAAGGAAGGGAAATCTTATTCCAGAAATGATGGGGAACATTGCAGAGTAAATTCCCACCTCTGTGACTTGTTGGTTTGAAGTAAATGGAGACTAGTTCTTCTTGATCTCACCAGAGGGCCTAGAGGGAGAGGGAGTAAGAGCTTCCATCAAGCTAGCATGAATTTGAGAGATGCAGGATACAGACACATAGGCCATGTCCTCAGAGATAGGAACTGTCTTAGCTTTCTCTCTTTGAGGTTTGGACTTGCATAGCTTACACAGTGCCTTGACTAGGAAGTCTCCTGTTTAAAGTATGGGAGTAGCAATGTTCAGCAATGATGCCACCATGAAGGCTGTGACCCTAGTGGTAGATTCATCCATTGATGAACTCCCAGTTTCATGGACTTTGGGAGGTGATGGCAATTGGAAAATAAGGCCTATTTGGAGGAAGGGCATGATGGCATGTCCCAGGAGGGTGTGTCCTTTTCCAAGTCCTCTCTCTCATTTTCTTTGCTGCCTGCTGTCACCTTGCTGTGGGCAGCATTGATGCAGCACACAAGCTCCACCACTATGACTCTTCCTCCCCACAGACTCCAAAACAATGGAGATAGCCAAGCATGGAAACCTCCGACCCCTCTTTTAAGTTCATTTTCTCAGGTACTTTGGTACAGTGATGGAAAGCTAGCTGGATCTCCACTACGTTTCCATCAGAGTTAACATAGAAAGCACCCACAGTCGGTAGCAAAACTGCAAATGAGTCATTTTATGCCACTTAAAAGTCTGTCAACCCCTTGGGACATCCAGGTGCCCCCACAGTAGGTTAAAATAAGAACCACTTGTGATACAGGTCAGTCAATCTGATCTATGAAGGTTTATGGCTAAAAATTATATTTCTATGTATCTATATCTTAAATGAAAAAAAACAACTATTGTGGGGCAGACACAACAGGACAGAAATCAGAATACTGTTGATGCTACTGAATAAAAATCAAGAAGCACATTAATGAATTTTTAGTGCATTAATTACAATCATAGATTTGATAACTGCCTTTATATGACTATGCACTTATAAAATGTTAACTAAATGAAACGTATGTATTTAGTCATGCCCATAAATAATTGAATACCTATATGCTAAGAAATCTTGTAAATCTGATACCTTGCTTTCAAATTCTTATACTATGTGTTTTATAAGGTTGAAACTTTTTTTGTTGGTCTTGAAAGGGTCACAGAAGGGTCATGAAAATCAGAAATGCCCTCTCATCTGCTTTCATTGGCTTTTTCTATGTCATCGATGGTACTCATGTTTACTTTTTCTACTTTATCTACAACCTTTCTACTTTGAGTGTGCAACTCATTCTTTCCTTTTCTCTTCCAACTCTAAAAATCTAGCATTATCCAAGAATTAAACACAAAGGTGTTTCTCAGACTATGAATCATGGTATGAACCAAAGCCAGCTGTTATCATTTTATGTGTCGTTTCTTGCCGTATATTCAGTTTCCTACTGTATCTTCCTTTTTACTTCTGTCTTTGACAGTTTTCTTTCTTTTTGTCTGCATTGACTTTTTTTTATCTTTCCAAGCAATATTTCTCTAGAAAAAGGGAAGAAAGAGGTGCTATAAATATGCTCTCCGAGAACCATTGGAGTCACAATGATAGACACAAAAGTAAAGAATTGTCTCAACAAGGCAAACTTTACTTCTGCCAAGGAGTGTGCCATCAGCCAAAAATCTGGCAGGCAAGAAGCTCACAAAGCAGGAAGGCTGCCCCCTATTTGTCTTTAAAGAAGCTGGCCCTGCTCCTTTGCTTGGGCTGGCTGAGCTCAGGTTTTCGATCTGCTCCTGAGTGGCTAGTTTGAACAGGAGAAGATGTATTTACATAAGGTGACTTTGAAATAGAATAACAGTACACAAGTACCATCCCAAAATACACCTCACAGTCCACTATTTCTTGAAAAATATTAGTTATGTCTTAGGACCATCTTGGAAAGAAACCACATTAAGACAAAAACTTACAATTCAAAAGATCCGTTCTTATCTCAAAAAGGTATTTCTCTTTTCCTGGACAACAATGAGACCACTAGGCCAACGGTGGAGCTTTTAAGCAATACATCTTGATAAAAAGGACAGTTTTCCTCACTGGAGGGGAAGATAGAGAACTCTGACCAGAATATGGGGTTTATGATGCTACATCCTGACTTTATCAACATAGCTTTTATTTATTCTCTGCATAGCACTACTTCTAATGTATCCTGAAAAATGACAGTCCATTCTTTAGATGTTAAATTCACTTACGAAGGTAATACAAGTGAGAACCTGGTGTTAAAAAAACCCAAAGAAGTCATCATTTTTCAATTACTTCTAATATATGATTAAACATTGTATGATCCCAAATCTCTGAGCTCCTTCCAACTACCTAGTTCACTGGTTGTTCAGCAATTTCAATTGTTTGGCTTCTGTGGGAGCCTCCTGGGTGAATTTTGCATTTTAATTCACTAGCCTTTCATGTTTTATGTGTTTATTACATTGTGCTGGACTTGTCTGAAGGATAAAGTTCGTTTGAATCATAACTGTCCTTCTAAGACTTCATAACCAAATGTCAAATTCTCTCTTTCTCTCGTATCTCTTTCTCTACCTCCCTTAATCTTCTCTCTCACACATTGTCTTTCCCCACTCTACCCCATGTTTAAATAAGTAAGCAAAATTTGGGGAAGTGGAAAAGCAACCATAATTATTTAATATTAATATCCAATATATGTTAAACTCTCTACTATAGAATACATCACTACATCAATATGTTCAATTATCTGACGCTCATCAAACTGAATGAAACAATTTTTCCTTCTTCCAGAATTCTGGGATTTTTGCAAGTATTATATAGGTATGCAAAAGTAAGATGCATCACTAAGTTTGTTTGTTTAAGAAGTTGTTTAGGGCTGGGGATATAGCCTAGCGGCAAGAGTGCCTGCCTCGGATACACGAGGCCCTAGGTTCGATTCCCCAGCACCACATATACAGAAAACGGCCAGAAGCGGCGCTGTGGCTCAAGCGGCAGAGTGCTAGCCTTGAGCAGGAAGAAGCCAGGGACAGTGGCAGTGCTCAGGCCCTGAGTCCAAGGCCCAGGACTGGCAAAAAAAAAAAAAAAAAAAAAAAAAAAAGAAAGAAAAAAGAAATTGTTTAATTACTGAAGCTGGTTCACTAGAAATCTAAGCCTCTAGGAGAGAGAGTAACCCATTTTAAAAAATCATAGAAACATTTTGACCATTCATTCAGATTTTGCCATTTTCCAAGTAGTCATTTTTCCCTGCACCCTTGCTATGATATGACATTTAATTATGGATCCCCCAGAAGCCTTTCCCTGGGGTCTTTTACATCAGAAATGCCTTTTTCCAGGAGGACTCCAGTGGTGTTTTTCATCATGACAGCAGCTCCCTATGGCTTAGCTTGCTACTAAATCCTGAATTAATGTAAGCAAACCCCTTCCATTGACAAAATAAACAGTGTATGTATTCTTTTTTCCCTAGAACTAGCATCTACTAGGCTACTTATCAAGGCCTGATTCTTTTTGTAGGTACCTTTTTGGGGTGTTTAAATCTTTCCCAATACATATTTCCCCTCTAGTAGATTTTGCAAAAACAAAACAAAACAAAAAAACAGTGAAGAGCTAGGTCTCCCACACTTTTTTTCTGGATGCTGTATTATCACTTCCTTTACTGAACTTTCTGAGCATCTTCCTCCATACTAAACTGAATTACTGGATGTTCAGTAAGTGGAGATCTTGTATGGCAGCTTTCATTCATAAATGTTTTTCCTTCTTTGAAGGTTTTCACTGACATTCTCTTGCCAACATAATCTGGTAAACTCCTATACAGCCTCAATACCCACCTATCATTGAAGAGCCTCTTCCTTGATTATTTATCATTACATTGCCTGTAAGCAAATTCTCTCTGTTGAATCTGCAAAGGTCTCCATTATACAGTGTTTACACCTGTTATCTTGCAATACCTTATTACTTGCAGTGCATTAATATTGATGTGTTTGTCTCTTTTTGGTTAATATGTTATCTTTCAAGGCAGAAGTTTGTTGTAACCATCCTTGATTTTCATGCAAGACTTAGGATAGAGCAGTTCCTCCCAAACACTTTAGAATACTAGTATTAAGTATAGAAAAATCTATTTCTGTATCTGTATCTCTGTTTTTGTAATCTTCAATGGAATTAGGGATATCATTCTGGAATAAGTAAGTTCATATTGGACAATGGTTTATTCTGGCTACTGCCTGGAACTTGATTAGTATGATTTCAGTATTTTATACTCTGTCTCTAGCTAGACTGTGAATGTACAGGTATACTGGTAACACCAAATATAATGTACTTGAATCTCTTCACTTTTCCTGTTGGTTCTAAGTATGAGGATAGAATTAAAGAAGCGCAATTGCAAAAGTAGATTTTTTTCTTCTGTTTTTCTTTTGTTATGGGCTTGAACTCAGGGCCTGTGCTGTCCTTGAGCTCTTCATCTCAAGTCTAGCAATCTATCACTTGAGCCACAGCACAACTTTCTGGTGGCTAATTGGAAATAAGTCTCATGGACTTTCCTGCCCAGGCTAGTTTTGAACCACAATCTTCAGATCTCAGCCTCCTGAGTAGTTAGGATTACAGGGGTGAGCCACAGGCACCCAGCAAAAGTAGATTTTTTTAATGATCTGTTTTTCCAGAATGCTTTTCAAATATGTGTTACAGTATAATAGTGAGGACATTCTTAAACAAAATGCCAACAATCTTAAACTACCAACACAGAATAAAGATTGTTCTCCTTGGCCAAATGAGATTTATCCCAAGCACACAGATTTGTTTTATATCTGGTTAATATGATATATCATATTGATAGAATAAATATTAAACATAATGTATATATTTATTTCAACAAACATAGAGAAAGCTCTTGGAAGGACAAAAACCTCCCATAATAATACACTCAACAAACTGAAAGAGAAAGGAGTTTTCTTCTGAAGAATAGCCAAAGCGACCTTAAAAACAAACAAGAATTGAAATATAAGAAGAGAAATAATATAGTGACTTCTTTTGACAAGGGTTCCAAGGCAATTTAAGAATGTTTTCTAGCTAACTAGCAGTGGCTCACACCTGTAACATCAGGCACTTGGGGGTCAGAAATGAGAAAGTTCAAAGTTCAAGGCTAGCCCAGGTAAAACTTAAAGAGATTCCATCTCAGCCATGAATCCAGATGTAGTAGCATTTCTGTGGTTTCAGCTACATGTAAGGATTGGTATTAGGCAGGTCCAGACAAAGCACAAGGCCCTAGGGAGAACAACACAAAATAAAACAAAAAAAAAATCTTAAAAGCAAAATGGGTACAGGCATGGCTAAAGATGTGGCAGATGGAAAACATGGGATCAGATTTTAAACCCTGGTATCATAAAAAAAAAAAAAGAAGAAAGGAAGGGAGGGAGGAAGGAAGGAAGGAAGGAAGGAAGGAAAGAAGGAAGGAAGGAAGGAGAGAGGGAAGGAAGGAGGGAGGGAGGGAGGGCAGACAGGAAGGGAGGGAGGGCAGACAGGAAGGGAGGGAGGGAGGGAGGGTGAGCAGGCAGGCTGGCATGAAGGCAGGGAAGGAGGGAGGGAGGAGGGAGGGTGGGAGGGCAGACTGGAAGGAAGGAAAGAGCGAAGGAAGGAAGGAAGGAAGGAAAGAAGGAAGGAAGGAAGGAAGGAAGGAAGGAAGGAAGGAAGGAAGGAAGGAAGGAAGGAAAGGAAGTAGAAAAATAAAAAATTTTAACAAATGGTACTTGGTCAACTAGATTATTAGTAAATACATTTGAACCCATTCTTCATAGGGTACACAGAATTCACTTATAGAAATAGATAAGTAGATTACTAAGAAGTGAAATCGCTGCATACTATGTTAACTCATATATGTGAAAATCCCAACATAGGGAAATCTAAGACACTGAATAGATTATTGGTTTCCTGAGTTTGTGGATGACAGGTATTCAGAAGACTTGAATGATGACTGCTAATTGGCATGAGTTGTTTTTTGGAGATAATGAAGAGGTTCTGAAGCTGATAGCATAATAGCTTCAAAACTCTCTGAATAGCCTAAAAAATATTGAGCATATACTTTGATTGGTGAATAACATACTAAGTGCATTAAATCTCAACTAGTTTCTATACATACTTTTTAATGTGAGCATTCTCCTTATTAGCAATAATCCTACACAGTACAGGAAATTATATTGCTAGTGGGGAAGTAGCTGGCCATTGTTCCAAATAATGAAGCCTAAGTTCTAAATGGAAATTCCAAACCAACCAGAATTTTCAGTTTAAATCTGATCTACTATTTCATACAGCATCTTCTTTTTTTTAAAATTTATTTTATTAATTAAATTTTGTTGAAAAGGTGTTGTGAAAAAGGGGTAGTTATAAGGCAGTGAGTACATTTCTTGTGATATCTTACACCCTCGTTTTTCTTTCCCTTCCTATATACAATATCCAGTGTACCAAAATCATATAGAGTAACCACGTAGGGTATGCCAAAGGAAATTCACCTAGAACTTTAGATGTAACATCAACAATAGAATTCTCCTGTGTCCTTCTCTTGGAGTTGTTTTTGCTTATCCTCATCTTATATGATCATGTGTACATAGTTGTTGAGCTATTGTGATCCACTGATAGGTCTATTCTAGACCTTTTTGTGTTTAGTAGTTGTTTGGTTTTAGATACATAATGTAAGGTCGCTGACCCAAACCTGTAGAAATGCCATTTGAAAAGAAGTTTGTTGTTTTGCAGACCTGGTCTCTACTATTTCCCCCCACCCCCGACCCTAACAGTCATATAACAAGGAGGCCATGACTCTTTGTTCTCGTGTTCTAGGCTTGTCTCGCTCAACATTATTTGTTCAAGTTCTGACCATTTCCCTGCTAATACCAATATTTTATCATTTCTAATTGCTATGTAGTATTCCATTGTGTAGAGATACCACATATTTTGTATCCATTCATCTGTAGTGGGGCATCTGGGTTGTTTCCATATTTTGACTATTGTGAATTGTGCAGCAATAAACATGGATGTGCAGATGTCTTTATGATATCCTGAGACTTGTTGTTCAGGATAGATGCCGAGGAGTGGTATGGCTGGGTCATAGGGTATGTCGGTGCTGAGCTTTTTGAGGAACCTCCATACTGTTCTCCAAAGTGGTTGTACTAATTTGCACTCCCACCAACAGTGGAGAAAGGTTCCTCTTTTCCCGCACCCCCTCCAGCATTTGTTGTTGGCTGAGTTCAGAGTATAGGCCATTCTAACTGGAGTGAGGTGGTATCTCAGGGTTTTTATTTGCATTTCCTTTACTGCCAGGGATGTTGAATATTTCCTCATATGTTTCTTTGCCATTTTTATCTACTCCTGTGAAGTCTCTCTGTAGCTCCTTTGCCCATTTGATAATTGGTTTCCTGGGTTTGGAGTGGGTTAATTTTTGAGTTCTCTGTAGATAATGGATATTAGGCCTTTGTCTGTTGCTGTGCTGGTGAAGATTTGTTCCCATAAGGTTGACTGTCTTTCTAGTTTGGTGGCTATGTCTTTAACTGTGCAGAAACGTTTTATTTGTAGTAGTCCCATTTGTTGAGACTCTCTCCTATCTGTTGTACCCCTGGGACTATGTTCAGGAAGTTGCTACCTGTGCCTATAAGTCCTAGTGTCTCTACTACTCTGTCCTTCACTAGTTTCAAGGATTCAGGTCTGATGTTGAATATAGCTATGACTAGAAAGATTCTTTCCAAAAACTAATGGCTAAAGAAAGAAAACATTGTCTATCACTACTAAAATAAAATATTCATAAAATTGTTTGCAAAAAAAATAATGGCTATTTAAGTGAGGGTAAAATGAAACCATAAATAGGCCCCTGGTTTACTGCCAGTTCTTATAATTTCAGAGAAGCAGAAATATTATACAAATATTAATAGTTTATAGTTTTAATTTATCAATAATGAGAATTATAGGCCAATACTAGGAGATATGTACATGGAAAATAGAAAATGTATATTTCAATTTTACACTCATAATCATATCATAAATACATTATATTAAAGTTTTAAACTTATATAGGTTACTGGTTTAATAAGTATTTCTATTTTATAACCACATTCATGTCATAAATAAATTATATTAAATTTTTTAATGTATTACATAGGTTACTGGTTTACTAGCATCTAAGTGTTTTGGGGGTGCTTGAATTTACAAGTGAACATTCATTTCTACAAATACATTGGGCTCTCTTCTCATAACTTCAGTCCTCTTCAGACATCCAATCCATCCCTCCCACCACAAAAAGGGAAAGATTCCATGATTCCATGAAAAGTAACATAGAAACTACTTTTATTTAGAAATAAAAGCAAAGGAACTTGGCTTAGTCAAATTTTTATAATTAATGTCCCCACTTCTTTGTGTGTTTGTATTTCCCCTGAAAAATCCTTCCATTCTGGTCTGTATATCGAAACATCTTAATGTTATCATCCTGTGAACATACACACAAAAGTGTGAATCAATACATAAAAAATAAAAATTCTATTTTCAAACCCAGTGATTACTTTGTAAAACTAATGAAAGGAAGGGAGGAAATGGAATTTTTTAAATTTCAAACACAGAAATCCATGGGCTATTTCAACATTGATGAATAGGTAGAGGAAGGAAGAGAAGAACCAAAAGAATTGAGGCTTGGTAGGTAGCATACTCATTTTGACCTTGCATTAAGTGGCCCGTATACAGCCCCAAATGGACCAAGCTCGATTCATATTTATTCTCTGTACACAACTTTTACTTTCTGTCTAACCTAGAACTTCTACTTCATTCATTCTGAGGCTGTTTTTAAACATGAAGCCTTCCAACTTTCTATGCCTCCATCAGCTTGGTTGTCTGCCTAGAAAGAACTAAATTCTGGCCTCAATATGGAAATTGCCCTAGAGGAGAGTTTGTGAATACAAAGATTAAAATATGTATTTTTATAACATGTTCAAATGACTCACAGCACAGGAAACCATTTCAAAATGCCACCTGTAATTGGAAAAATAATATGTATATGCAAAAGGTATTTTTTAAACAGTCATGATTCCCTTGTGCCATGTGAGTCAACTTTGATGCTTAGAATGGCAAGCCTCACTGGATTGTCAGTCTTTACTGTTATTTCAACCCTTAGAACAGAAAATTATTACATAGCCTCCCGCGAGTAACTAAAATAGCATAAGCAAATTTCACTCCCTAAGGGATCTGGTTCCCCTTAAAACTTATCTCTGTGCAGATTTGAGACCAAAAAAAATGGACTTGGGAGCCAGCTCCATCCAGCTGACAGCAAGCTGTCTTTCCTGTAGGAGAATGAAAGGTGAAAGACGCATGTTGAATTACGAAGAAATTGCAGTCTTTCTCATTCTTTAGTAAAAGGGGCTCTTCCCTACTCTTTTGAGCTTCATTAACAGCCCTCTGTGATATAAAAAGTTAGAAGGCTCATTGCTATTGTGCGTTCTTCCTTAGTGCAGGAAATTCAGGTGGATCAGGATGATCTGAGAAAAGAAAAACTGGTTATACCAAGGAAGGAAGGGCCTGAGAATGAGCACCTGTGTATAAAAACAACAATCCATTGTTTGTGGTTGGATTCTAGGCTGTTTGGATGCTGGCTGCTATGTTTTTTCCAATAACCATTGGAGTTTGAAGGAATTATCTTCAATTTTTACATTTAAACACTCAGGAGAACCTTGAAACAGGAAGACAAAGGAATCAATAAAGTTCTCATGGGCAAAGGAACTTCATCCCCTTTGCCGACTCTTATTTACATAAGTGGTTTAGAAAAGACCACTGTTCTTCTCAGTTTAATTCACGTGTGTCTGTGTGTATGCCAGTTCTGGAGCTGGAACTCAGGGCCTGGGCACTATTGTTGAACATTTTTTTTTTCTCAAGGCTAGTGCACTACTACTTAAAATACAGCTCCACTCTGGCTTTCGGGTGATTAATTGGAGATAAGAATTGCAAACTTTACTGCCTGGACTGGCTTAGAACCACAATCTTCAGATCACAGCTTCCTGAATAGCTAGGATTACATGCATGAGCCACTAGCACCTGGTTCTAAGTTTAATCCTTAAAATGAAAGGAAAATTGGTTATATATCAATATGGGATTCTATGTTGATAACAGGACTTGAAAATTATACCTGCTCCTAGGAAAAGTTCCCTTGTTTCATTTACTCTACCATTGCTGAGACCAATTGGCAATTGCCCAATACCAAAGGGATACTCATCACTTTGGAGCTGGGTTCAACAAGAAAGCATTAATAATTGGTAACAGATATTAACTCTAGCAGGGAAAATTCCTGCCGACAAACAATAGGATGAAGGGGCTGGATTTTTTTGTTTGTTTTGTTGTTTTGGTATGTGAAAGGTGATTTGCTTTGATTATAACAGTGCATTATGCATTCCTATAACTTAGCTAACTAATGTAACATTGGAATAGGAACCTAGCAAACCCAAAAATGATTGGAACTTTAAGATGTCAGAAATCTATCCAAATAAATTAGAATCTAGATACTTCATTATTATAATATTATTATATAATTCTACAATTATTGAAATCCTCAAATCAAATGCTATTTAATAAAAAAAAAATTCTAAAGTGAAAAAACTGTGACTGTTTAAATCAACATACAGGAATGTTTTTTATGTAATACTTAATAGTCAAAATATGATAGTAAACTGAACTTGATTTGCTCAGGGGAAGGAAGAAGAAGGACTAAATACCGAAAGTACAATGTAGTGTGCTGTTTAAGTTCTATGCTTATTCACTAGAGATGTGCCACCAAATTAAAAAGGTATAGCCTATCCAAAAAGCAAAGGTTTTTTTTTTTTTTTGAGGAAATGAATTCTTTTCCTGGGGAATCCCTCCTACTATGACAAATACCCAAACATATAACTCTGTGACCCTCCTGAGACTGTATCTATTTTGAAGACTTAAGAAACTAAAGTCACTTGGACAACATCTGTCTGTACACTCAAGGCGTAGACAATAGAGAGACTAAAGCACTTACTGACACGTGAGCTTGCAGAAGAAGAGCCATGATCATACACCAAATTCTCAAGGGGAAGTTGAGGATTCATGAGTCCCAGGTGAGAAAATGGGGTACGTGCAGGCAAGCCGCAAGGCCTCACAGGATGCCTTAGTGTGGAATTGATAGATTTCCACTCCCACCTCCCAGGGGCTTTGCTTTGGAGAAAGGATTTCATCTTCCCCTCTCTCTCTCTGGATGTTACAGCTGCCTAATGCAGAAAACAATGGTGACACAAGGTTAAGAGAGAAAGAAAAGAGTTAAGTTATCACGTTCAGTGGAGATTCATAGTCTTAAATAATATTTTCCAGAAGTACCGTTCCTGAAGGTGTTGCACGATTTTCAAAAAGCTCCGTTCTAAATGCACTTAAAACTCAAGCACCACCTGCTGGCTCAAACCAGTTCTTTCCACTCTCCACAGTTCCAAAGTATTTGCAGTCAAATCAGCCATGAAGGCTATTCACTTGGGGGTTGTTTTTTGCTTGTTTGTTGTGTGTTATTGTTTTTCTTTTTTGTTTTATTCCCCTCTTTATGGATAAAGCAGGAGTACTACTGATTTTTAAAATTAGATAACTTTTAAGTTCTGCTAAAATTCATAGTTAGCCTTGTAATTCCACTTCCATCTTTAAAGCAAACCTCAGTGAGGCTTCATTTTCTATCCCAAGAATGGAAAGATAACTTGTTAATGTGAGAAAAATAATAATACAGAGGCACAATCTTCCCATTTGTGTATATTTCTGTGGTTCAGCATGAGTACTCACATTAATTTCTGGTACATTTTGGGCTCATTTTCATTGTAATATTTTATAATTGTACACAAAATGTTCAATGTATTAGTAAAAATAAACGGTGATATGTTTTTCACAACAAACTAAATAAAATACCACCAATAAAAGCAATCTCATAAAAATAAGCCTGTAGACATGACTAGCTGTGATTTAACTAGTTACCTCTTCTACTTATTCAACAACAAATATATCCTTTGAGAATGTCTTAGAATGAGTCAATGAATCAATTTTTCATTTCTTTTCAGAACAGTCTCTCTTGTACAGAAAACTAACCTAAACTAAAATTAAAAAATAACAATTTTCCATATAGCAACTCGGATATACAGCCAATTGTTTCATTAACCAAAATACAGCCCCCTAAATGTGTCTCTGTTAAGTCTGTCCAGTTTATCAAAGAGGCTATGTGCAGCACTTCCAGACATGGCCTCAAAGCTGAACTGGAAGCAGCATCTTAGGGCTACATTAACTGTGTATCCTAGGCAACCAAGTCATGGCTAAAGCACCACAGTGTTTGTTTAAAACGTGATGTGGAAAGCAATCAGAAGAGCTTCAATTCCAGGGAAATTCCTTTTCAGTGTAAAGCCTGAAATTAGAGTGGTGCTACTGGCACCATTATAATTAAGAATGTGTCACCATATTCATTATTTTCAAGGGTTTGTAACCGAGCTGTTAAAAAAAAATTAGTCATAGTAATTAAAAGATGGAAAACATCTAGTTGTGCTAAGATATCCTACTGGGACATTTAGGGTCCTGGTAAAGGGGCTTTAAGCAATTTTAATGACATAATATTTTATCTTAAGTAGTTTAAAAATATTACTGCATTCGCATGTTAATCTGAGACATATGTTCACTGAGTATTTTATACATACTTTATTTTACATGTTCATTGAATACTATGCTCTTAATTTTTTTACTATATCATGTACACAATGAATGCGCGAAGAACCTAATCATCATATTACTTTGAACATCTCTTTTATATGCTCATATGTCCACATGCATTACAGGTACAGGACATTGTTCGTGGACATCTTTTTCTTTAAATGGGATTTTTTGTTTGTTTTTACCTTCATTATTATATTTAGGTTGTTTTACAAAGAGGTTTCAATTCAAACTATCAATTTATGAGTATAACATATCTGGGTCAATGCCACCCCTTGAATTAGTCTGCTCATCTCTCCCAAACCTAGCCATCATCTCCAGTGACTTGTTCCCTGTTTGTTTCTGTTTGCTTTATACAGTCAGAGGAAATTGTTCCTCTTTATTGTCACTATTAATTAACAAATGGACAAAACATATCAGAATCAACAACTACAATGAAAATAACATTTTCAAAACTTATTTCCCTTAAAAGTCTAGTAAGAACACAATAAAAACTATGTATAAAAAAGCACCTCAGTCTTTCAGGGAAAAAGATCAATTTAAGAATCACTGTGGGTGATATTGGAAAGAGAGTGGTCCCAGGTTATATGGTAAATAGAAGCCAGGGGCTCTCTCAAGGCCATCTTGGAAGGGTTTCCTAGATTTACTCTTCTTTACATTTTTTGACTTAGAAAATATTGTTTCTTCAATTATCTTCAACAAGAATACATCAGAGATTTTATTATCAAGTCCCAGCACCCATTTTTGATACCTTTTTAAATCCTGAACATTTTGCTCATATGTGTATTATATGTATTATACAATGCATGTGTTATAACATGTATGTTATATATATAATTTTTTTATACTTGTGTTTATGCGTGTATGTGCATGCATGCTGTTCCCAAGACTTGAACTCATGGCTTGAGCACTGTCCTGGAGCTTTTGTTCTCAAGGTTAGTGCTCTGCTACTTGACTCACAGCTCTACTTCTGGCTTCTTACTAGTTAATTGAAGATAAGATTTTCATGGCCTTTCCTGCCCAGGCTGACTTCAAACCACAATGCTCAGATCTCAGCCTCTGGAGTAGCTAGGAATACAGGAGTGAGCCACTGGTGCCTGGCTTTGTTGAACATTTTTTAAAAAGTCTTTCTAGTTGGGAGAAGTGGACCATGCAAGTAATTCCCACAAATTAGAAAGAAAGGATGTCAAGAAAATTGTCAGCCAGAAAAGCATGAGACTTTCTATGAAAAACAAATCAAATCAAAAAAGAGTTGGAGCTCTGTCTCACCTGGAGGAAAAGTCCTTTCCTATGACGCAAAGTTTAGTCCTAGTATTACCATTTTTTTTAAAAAAGTCTTTGTGCTACTTGACTATACCTTGTTTACATGTATTAGAGAAAACAAGTGAATACATGTCTTTTATACCTTTTTTTCTTTCATTTTCAGAAGGCTGAGAAAGATGTGAATTAACCAAAAAATTCATCCCAAATGGAAAAGGCAAAGATAAAATGAAAGTGTTAGTTAGACAGTAACCAATACATATGGCATACACCAGCCACACTGGCCACAGAACTCTTGAAATGTGGTTGGTTCAGATCCTTCTTGTGGAATGCATAAATACCATTAATAATGTTAGGTCAGTTACTTATTGAAATTATAATATCATGCAAATACTGGATTAAATATAAAATATGATTGTTTCCCCCTCTTTAATTTTTTCCAGTAATGAGGTTTGAACACAGGACCATGGTATTTGCCAAGCTGGCACTCTACCACTTGGGACACACTTTCCAGCCCTGCTGTGACTATTCTTTCTTTGTCTTGATTCCTTTGTTAGTATGGATACTAGAAAATTTAAATTATATACATGCCTCAGATTTATAGTTTATATTCTATTTGGAAGCGACCACCCCTGTGTTAAACTATCAAACCATGATCCATGGCAGTTTATATCTGCAACTGCTGACACTATCTACAGGGTAGATCCACTGACACCTTGGTTTTACTTATTGATTCCCATATATCCTGGTATTTAACACCTGTGGACAAAAGTATTACACTTAAATAGACATACGCATACACTCTTTCCTTAGTTTTTCCACAGTGCCGCTCTCACTTCTTTCAATAGGGTCTGGTCAAGTGACAATACATACTTGATGTTATTTGTCATAAGTGCCTTTTCTATGAGTAAACACAATTCATTCAGGGAAGGTCAAAAGGGAAAATCCTCTATCACCGTTTTGTTGTAAAAATTCTATGTCCTGTGGTTGAAGTATATGAAACACATGTACATGAAATGCAAGTAAGGATTTTTGAAGGATTTAAATAATACAGAAATCAGTAATGCATAAAAATTTTCTGTGATCAGGCTACAGAACCATCTATTTAGAAGTTCCACAGCAGAATACATTTATATAATGGGTGCCCTCATCTTTTAAAAATGCACTAACCTATACCATATACGACTAAGGCTATCAGAGATATGTCTGAGGTTTCTACGCTGGCAATATTACTCCACAAGGACAAGTTTAATTGCCAATATGTATATTTTTCCAAAACCATTTTGATAAATTAAGAAGAATAATTAGGAAAGCTTAAACATTTCACATATTGCTTTGCCATGAATTGAAATGTAAGGGGATGTGTTTTAGACCACCCACACAACTTATGTCCTTTGTTTAAAATAATTTTAGAAATTATAAAAATCTTTAGATCCCCAACACCAAAGAATTAGAAGAGGAGAATATAAAAAGAAGTTGTTGTAAAGCCATAAGACTCAGAGGCCAATGGGGAACCCAAAAGTCTAAACATAAGAACAAGATGTCTGACCCAGTTTAGGAAAGTTAGCTCCATTGCTGAACCTGAACTCAAGAGGAAATGTTTTTTCAGAGAATTTTGAAGCTTAAAATATGTTTCCTAGCAGCTTCTCGGCAGCCGAAGGAATGACTAAGACGTCACTTGCTTGATGGTTCATAAGTCCAATTGCTATTTTAAGAATCTTGAAGTCCAGTGCCAGTGACTCACAACTATACCCCTAGATACTCAGAAGGTTGAGACCTGAGGATCATGTGTCACAGCCAACCCAGACAGGAAAGTCTTTGGAGACAGTTAACTCCAATTAACCACCAAAAAAATGGAATATAGCATGTAGTCCTAGTTCAAGTGGTAGAGCACAAGCTTTTAGTGAAAAATGCTAAGGATCAGAGTTCAAGCCCAAGTAATGCATCCTCCCTCCCCGCCCCCCCCAAATGAAAAGGATCCTTAAAGTCCTGATTATATGGATTACTGCCAGAATGGCCTCAGGAAACATTCCTTGTACTTTGTTTTTCTCTTGGATCAAGTATAAATAATTGTTTCTAGAATACAGTTTTCTACACATCATCAAAATAAACCATTCAACACAATTCAAGTACATACTGATATTTGAATAACTGTTTTATAACAATCCTTTATTGTAGTTCAGATATCATATTTGTTCCTGCTGTTATAAAGTATTATAAAATATGGTAGTTTAAAACTGTAGAAATTTCTTTTCCCATGGTTCTGATGGTTTGAAGTCTACAACATTCCTTAACTGATTCCATCTCCAAATACTCAATTTCCAAGAAAGGTCTCATGATGACATTCTGTGTTGCTAAGTCAGGAGGCATCTACTATTTAGTCCATTGTTGGTACTTAAATAATTGTAATGCTCAAATAGCTTCCACAAAAAATAAAGGAATATTCAAAATCAATAAAGATATTCACTTTTGTTCATCTTCTCTGTTTTCATATATACACATATATACCTGTATGAATAATGTACGCATGTACACTTCTACATAAACACAAATCGATGCACAAGCATATATACATATGTGTGCACACACATGCATGTAAACATAAGATACACATATATCCATACTGATAAACTTATAAAATCCATCTAGAACCTAACTTACAGTGTGAGCAAGTTATTTTCCCACTTTTCTAAATTTCCCTCTCAAGAGTTCCCATTTAATCTTTAAACTTTTATTTTTTTCTTCTTTTTCCATTTCTCAATACCAACATTGGAGGTTAACCCCAGGACCTGGGCTCTGTTCCCTCAAGGCTGGTTCCCTACCACTTCAGCCCCAGCTCTACTAATGGCTTTCTGGTTTGCTTAATTGGAGATAAGAGCCTCATGGATTGTCCTATTCATTATTTCTTAGAACAGCGATTCTCAGAACTCAGACTCCCCAGTACCTAGGATTTAAAAAGAGTGAGCCACAAGCACACAGCTTGTTTTTATTTTTCTTAGGATTTACATAGCCTAGCCCCATTTCATCAATTTGTCACTTTCATCATTTTACTCCACGTTTTACTCTCACATCCATTCCCCCACCCCTCTGTCATTTCTAATTCTACTCAACCTCAATGAATAACACTAACATAATAATAATCTTCAGAACAACTCCTGCCTGGAGAGATTACATTCCATTTTTCTCACACCATCAAATAATGTCTAATCTATTAGGGACTCTCCATTCTTTAAGCATTGTATCTAAGTTCCTCAGGTGAGTTGAAATGACTTTTATGGTATGTCCTCATACCCTACTCAATGACAGTGCCTTCTTCAACTCACTGGAAATGTCATCTCCTAATAAACCTGGGTTTATTATGTTTAATTTTTACCACCCTCCTGACACTTTTTTTCTTAAAAAGACAATTACAAAAATCCTCTCCCAGTATTATCAGACGAGATGGGGCACATTCAGGGTGGTATGGCCATAGACTTTCCCAGTATATCAAAAAGTGAACTACCTATTTTTTTTTCTGCATCTCAAAGGCACTTTAAATGAAACTTCAGAGGCTAAAAAGTTGTAAAAGGACCAGAATGTCTTCTGAATAAAGGACAGAAATCTAGCACATTCTAGTGAGATCCAGCACCCATGCTAGTTGTTCATGCTTTTGTAGGAGAGGAGAATGTGGAGCTAGGTGCCAGCTTACATCTGTAATACTAGCTACTCAGGATCTTGATATATGAGAATGAGGTTTCAAAGCCAACCCTAGCTTGTTTCCAATTACCCACCTAAAGAAAAAGCATATGTAGATTTGTGGGTCAAGTGGTAGAGCTTCTGTCTTGAGCAAAAGTAAGGAGTTAGTGCCTAAGCCCCAGTACACTACCCCCAGCGCCCACACACAAAAATAGAAGGAAGGAAGGAAGGAAGGAAGGAAGGAAGGAAGGAAGGAAGGAAGGAAGGAAGGAAGGAATGAAGGAAGGAAGGAAGGAAGGAAGGGGAGGAGGAGGAGGAGGAGGAGGAGGAGGAGGAGGAACAAAAAGGGAGAAAGTGGGCTATATGGGAGGTAAAATGAAAGCTTAGATATTAGTGTTTGCCAATTATTGTAATATTTCATACATGTGTATGAATACAGTAATTACAGCTGTGAAGAACTGTTTAAAAGGAAGGAATGGAAGATCAGATAGATTAGTAGAAGAAACATGCCTCCTGTGGGTCATGACTGTAATCTTAGCTACTCAGGAGGCTGAGATCTGATCATCATGGTTGTCAGCTAACCCGGGTAGGAAAGTCAGTGAGTCTGAAATGGAGCTGTGGTTCAACTTGTAGAACATTGGACTTGAGTGAAAAGCTCAGGGACAGCACCCAGACCTTGGGTTCAAACCCAAGGATCTTCACGAACACAAGTGGTTAATTTAGTCAAAACTGTATATATATATATATATATATATATATATATATATATATATATATATATATATATAATTTGAATATGTATGATTTATATCAATTTCACAATTAAGCCCCTTTGTGTAATTAATATACACTGACAAAAGAGAAATAAAAAGAATGAAATTAGGAGCTTAACATGGAAGTGTGCCACCTGTTAGAAGGTACAAATAAATGTATAAGCAAATACATTGATTAATTCACTGTGCAAACGAGAATTTCAAAGAAAACAGAGGGAAAAGTCCTCTAAACATGCCTAGTAAATTGTGAAATGGAAACTTGGGCTTGGGCAACATCATCTCAATCAATTAGGTGTTAGGTATAAAACTAACTCTGGATAAACCTGTGACAGGAAAAATGGAAGATACTGGAGAGGTAAAAAGTGCCAACAGAAAATGTGTGTGCTTTTCCACTCTGTAATAACTGCAAACTAGATAGTGGTCCTCAAAGGAAACTATGCTTCTCCCTCCTGAAGTCAGCTCTTCCTAAAAGGTTTCTGGGAATGTCCAGTAAAAATCCTACCACTTCTCAATGTGACTTACCTGGATTTGCTATGTACTGCTTTCCTCCTGTTTCACAGCTGTGCTCTCCTCTCAAATATGGCCATGCGAAACACGGTGGCTGAGAAACCATCAAGTCCAGTAAATCCTCAGTTTGGTTGTCAACGGATAGACACCATCACCATCTCAAGTTCAAAAGCTCTTCTTTGGCAAGGCACTAATGACTCATGCCTGTAATAATAGCTACTAAGGAGGCTGAGATCTGAGGGTCACAGTGAAATGCAGGTGGGCAATAAAGTTCATGAAATACTTATCTCTAATTGACAAGAAAAAAGGCTGGAAGTGGAGCTGTGACTCAAGTAATAGAGTCCTAGACTTGATCAAGAAAGTTCAGGGACAGCACCCAAGCCCTGAGTCCAAGCCCAGACGCACACACTCCTTTCAGGAAATGAAAAGACAATAAAGTTGTTCCCTCATACAAATTGTTAACATGTGTGATTTGTTCTAAAAATCAAATGCACCTTAGAAAGAAAGGTAAAAATGGCTATGGCTCCTAAGATGAAAAAATAAGCCAAATAAAGAAAATATACATTAGTTACTTATTCAATATCTGAGAATTGTCTGTGAACAGTTTAGAATAAGGTGAAAGGTCACAGTTCACCATATCATAGTTCTGAATCCTCCCAGAAAGCAAGCAAACCTGAAGGAGGAGAATGGGAACATTGTAACAATTTGTGGCATCACCTTACAGTTTCATACCAAGTTATAGCTCAGAACTGAATTTCCCATAATGTTTGGTGTCATACTTATAAGAGCACTGTGAAAAAAGGTGATGGGATGACACTGCCCTCTCCATGTTAAAGATGGGGAAACTGAGGTTCATGGAAGATGGAATAACTCCTCATAGTCCCACAGCATCTCGAAAAGCAGTAAATGGAGTGCTCATATTTCTTGCCCTGGGAAATGCCGTTCTTTTACATAATAAAGATGCATGTCAAATCTTACCTTTTTGCACAAATATCAGGCTTTGAAGGAATAGCTGGCTAAGAAGAAAAGCAGGAAGGCATGCCCTAATATTACCTCCCAGTAAATGAGATCTCCATATAACAGAATCCTATCCCTTTGAGTATGGGGATAGCAAATGGCTTGTTTCTAATCAAGAAGTGTGCCAAAATTTACTTTACGTGGCACAGGCAGAGGACTGTCATCCTATGGTGGTATTATGTTATATATGTGTCCACCTGAGCACACTAGAACTTGAGAGATTCCTCTCCTGCCTCTGAATGATCTCTAGAGATCAAGGAACATGGGAAGGCATCTTGGAACCAAGAGTGACACCCAGCCAACACACAGCAAGCACCCTCCAAGTGTAAGAGAGTGAATTCTGCCAGCCCCACGTGGGGCTCTAAAGTTGGCCCTTCCTCAGATGAGCCTTTGATGATGAAACTACAGACCCAAACAACACCTGATTGTAGCCAGGCACGCTCCTCAACATCAATCCAGGAAAACCCTTCAGATTTCTGCCCATGAAAAGCTGATAAAAGACAACATGCATGTTTTAAGTTGCAAACTGTGTGACCATTCATTTTGCAAAATAGGAAACCAAATCATCATTTCCTTCTCTAGGATACAGCCTGAGCTTTCTAACTATGAAGCTGATTTAACACAAATCAAGACATATTTGGGGACATTATGTCCCCTTTAATTTTACAAGATGAATATTTTGAGCAGTTTGTATGGGTTTCATATTGATGGAGGTCTTTGCACATTTTTTTTTTCTGTGGTTGGATTTGTTCCAGTTTTCAGCCCTTGGAACTCATCTCTTTCTGACCTCATTAGCACTGTAGTTTAGTGTTTTTCAAACTGAGGAATATGTGCTAACTTTGGATTTTTAAATAAAGAAAAAAGACAAAACAGACAAAAACAAAATGTACCACACATGTAAGATAAAATTACAAGAGAAAATACATCTTTTTCAGTGTGTATTCTTGGGGGTGATGATATGGTAACATAGACTGTAATTTTAAGCATAAAAAGGACCTCCAATATTCTGAAATCCTGCCATAGTTAATGATCATCCTGCTCTGGTGTATTAACAACACCTAGATGGTGCTGGGGTTATTTAACGTGAGTGTTGTACCTCCTGACTAAACCTAATCTGTGAACGCAATACCTACTCACATTTCTACTTTATCATGAACAGGACAATTCAAACATGTCACACCCAATAGCAGCCTCTTGACACCTAAAGATTCTGGTTCTTCCACCCACAGCTTTTCCTTCCCCAGTCACTCTGTCTTCTATTTTCTTTACATTCCACAGTCAATTATGAGTAATCTTGTCAAGTCTACTTTCAAAATACATCAGAATCTGTCCATATCCTACCTACATGGAGCTAACAATTCTTAGCCAAGGCACTGCCCTTTCTGCAAACTGTTATAAAACCTAAAGCTATGGACCAGCTCTTTTCTTTAACCTGGCCTTTTTCCAGTCAGTCTCTTCTCATGGCAATTATTTTTTCTTCATGCATTTTTATTGTTATTATACCGGTGATGTATAGCGGATATAAAGTTACATAAGTCAAATAAAGAGTATATTTCTTTTTAAACAATGCCACCTCTTCTTTCCTTTCTCCCAGTGTTTCTTTCCTATTTCCACCCACAAGTTGTATAGTTCATTTCCAACATAGTGGCCAGGGAGTCCTACTGCTGCATTTGTTCACCCCGTGTCCCACCATTTCTGTGTCCCCATTGCCTCTGAAAGATAGATAATGAACAAACAAGACAAAAGGGAAAGAAAACAAAAACAGCAACAATGAAAATCCTCTGTTTCTTTTTCCCAGTGTTCATTTTGATAAACATTATTTTATATGATCAGACACACATAGCTCTTGCACCTTTGTGATCCTCTTCTAAGAATATCCTCCTTTGGTCACACTGTGTGTGAATGTCTAGTGTCTTGTATAATTTAACATGCCCCAATATGATAAATTATACAGGCAATAATTGTTTAATAAATTAGAATAATACCTTTCTCAACACTTCCCTCCTTTCTTCATCTCATATATAATGGATTCTAACATATCCCTGTGACATATATGAAATGAAAAGGTATTTATTTCCACTGTCACTCAAGTGTCACTGACTGTGTCCACTGCCTGTGGCAGTCTTCACAGTATGGTCATGACTGTGTGTAATGAACTCGGTCGAGGTGCGGCAGTTATGACCACTCTTGAGTAGTAGGCACTGTTGGACAGAACATCTTGAATATAATGTCCTTGTTAGGCTTACACTGGGGTTTGGAATAAAAATTAGAAGTCACGGTGTATGGAAACCATAATAGAAACAGGCTCAGGCTCACAGGCATAGAAAAAAAAATGTTGTCTACATGAGACTAGGTAAGTGCTTGAATAGGCACCAGAATTCTGTGTGACTAGAGAACACTGTACGAGGCTGAGAGTGTAGCTAGGCATTGCAGGGCTTTTCTGTCCTGCATGTGGCCTTGGGTTTGATCTTCAACCCTATACACATGCGTGCACACACACACACACACACACACACACACACATACAGATACACAGGCACACAATGTACATGCACATTTATACACACTCACATGGTATTATCGTGTCATCATTTTCTCTTTATTCATGGAGTAACAGTGAAGATGACAATTTTCAACATGATATACAGAAAGCCAGCCCTCATAATCTTCCACAAGGTCAGATCTCAGCCTCCTGAATAGCTAAGACAGCAGGTGTGCCCCAATGGCATCTGGATTTTGAAATCTCCCTCTATCTCTTGGCTTTTTGTAATCTCTGTAAATTATTACTTAAAATATTTTTCTGAATAATTACTTATTTATTGTCAAAGTGATGTACAGAGGTGTTGCAGTTTTATACGTAAGGCAGTAGGTACATTTTTTGTAAAATTTGTTACCTCCTCCCTCACTTCCCCCCACCCGCTTCTCCCTCTCCCATCCCCCCATGAGTTGTTCAGTTGGTTTAAACCAAATTGTTTTGTAAGTATTGCTTTTGGAGTCGTTTGTCTTTTTATCCTTTTGCTTTCGATTTTCATATTCCCTTTTCCTTCCCTAGTTCTAATACCTGCATATACAGTATCCAGGGTACTCAGATGAGATACAGTGATAGCGCCGGGACAACCACAGAAAGGGGATACAAGCAGATCATCAACAAAAAAACAGCTACAGTATCACATGGCATGTTGAAAGTAATTACAACAGTGATATAAAACTGGTTTCCTTAACATGGAGATCATTTCAATTAACATCATCTTATTTGTTCATAGGGGCATAGATATTGGGCTCCTGTGATCCTCTGCTGTGACTAGCCTAAACCTGTACTAATTATTCCCTATGAGGGAAACCATGGAGTCCATGTTTCTTTGCGTCTGGCTCACTTAATTTTAGTATAATTTTTCAAAGTCCTTCCATTTCCTTATGAATGAGGCAATGTCATTCTTTCTGATAGAGGCATAAAATTCCATTATGTATATGTACCACATTTTCCTGGTCCACTCGTCTACTGAGGGGAATCTGGGTTGGTTCCATACTTTAGCAATAACAAATTATAACAATATTGTCCTTGAAAATCCATTGAGTTGTTGTGAAATGAAACAAGACAACAGTCCTTGATGCAAAGGAAGCATGTTGAAAAGCTATTAATATCATTATTGTTATAAATTATTGTGTTTTAAATTTTTACCATAAATATTGTTGACCCAAACAGAAATTTGAAATCAAAAGGTAAATAAGTGATTAGATGCAATCATGTAGATATAAACATACAAGATTAACTTAGAAATACCTCTAAATGAGCTCAAGTATCAGAGAACATTGCATGTTGGTTTTGCTTTTTCGATGCTGGAAATCCTAAATGCTAAATTTTGTGCTGTATTTTGTGGCTTGATGCAAGGTCACTTGAAGAAGGGAAGTGAACTCATTTCATTTTTACCTGGTAACTGGAGCCATGATGTCAAATGTTCAGATTAAAAGTGTCGTTCACACCAAGTAACATAAACACATTCATTGTTTATCGTTGAGCCTTGTGGCTCCACTCAAAAGGAAATTAACTCTTAATTCTGATCTTTATCAGGCCAGAATCATGCTGGGACAAACATAAATGCTGAACAGAAAAGATTTTGAAGAATAAAAGTATAGTCTAGCTTCTGGAATTGCTCTGCCTGACCTTTACCTGTCAGCCCCCTCCCTTTCATTCTTCAAAGCCTCCTTCTCTGAGTCTCAAGGTTAGGTTAGAAGCCCTGATTTACCACTCAGACCTTTAATTCTCTTCATCACAGCTCTACCTAAATGACATTAAAAATTGTGAAGAGCTACCCAAGAGCAGGCATTCAGTCTAACTGTACCCCATTTACAGATCTCAGCACTATGACTATGATGCACACAATAATATCACCTTCAAGGTGATATTAAACTCAGCTTGGTATGGTGATACATATCAGTAACCTACTCAGGGAGAGAAGAGCTGGGAAATCATGATTCAAGGCCAGCTCAGCTAATTTTTTTTTCAAAAATTGGCAAGACCCATCTGAACAAACTAGCTAGACATGGTTGTATGGACTGTAATACCTTCTATAATAAAGAAATATAGGGGGATGTTGGTTGGAGGCCAGCCTGGAACGTAATTATAGCAAAAGTGCCTGGGGCATGGCTGAAGTGGTAAAGTAGCTCCCTAGCAAGCCCAAAGCCCTGTGATAAACCCCCATACTGTCAAAAACAAAGAAAAACAATATAATAAAACTCAATTCTCTTTAATATTGAAAAAGTCTAAAGAGCCTAATGAGTTTAATAGTAACTTTATTATTCAAAGCTCAAACAACTAGAATAACTGAAATCTATTTGCATAGAAATATACATAAACCATTTAGATTTCTTGTATTTTTTTTAATAGCAATATTTTTCTAATAATGCTCAGGGTGATTATTTTATTTCTCTTGGAAACTAAAACAGAATTAAAGGATCACCACTCCTACCTTCTTTAGTCTCCTTTACTCTTTGCCAAGCAAATAATGTGTGACATACTAAAATCGAGCTGAGGGAAAGAGGGTAGTTAGAGAAGGATAAAAACATGGCAGATAACATGTGACCATCATGGCACTTCTTTTTCCCATACAAGTGCCTTGGGTTCCTGCTCAAATGTTTCTTCTTCCCATAATGCTGTTGGTGTCACAGTAAACCAACGTAAAGAGCCCAGGTGGTGCATCCACTAACCATTGAGCAATCAGTGGGAACCCAAAAAGAAGAAATAAAGGAGGATTCGCATAATATAAAACCCACCTCTGTGAGGACTCCATTGGACTCGTCTTTGAGCCCCCTCTAGATATAGAGCTCACTGCTTTCTTTTAGCAGCTTTTCTTTCCCTTTCAAATGAATGTGGTTAGTTCAACTTAAAAACTTTTTTGCCGTTAATTCTTCAATGGGCAGAGAAAATAATGTGTATTCCTATATGACAGGAAGACTCTGCTTAGTACATATACAGCCTTTTGATAAATGATCTAGAGTTCCTTCTACAACTCTGCTGATTGATCTTTGTTCTCGAGTCACATGGTACAAATGCCCATTTGTAATAAAGGAAACAAATGAAACATCCCCAAACAAGATATCCCACATATTTTTCAGCATCAAAAATATCTATTCAGGATCAGGAAAATGTGGTACATATACACAATGGAATTTTATGCCTCTATCAGAAAGAATGACATTGCCCCATTTGTAAGGAAATGGAAGGACTTGGAAACAATTATACTAAGTGAAGTGAGCCAGACCCAAAGAAACATGGACTCTATGGTCTCCCTTATTGGGAATAATTAGCACAGGTTTAGGCAAGTCACAACAGAGGATCACAAGAGCCCAATAGCTATACCCTTATGATCACATAAGATGATGCTAAGTGAAATGAACTCCATTTTATGAAAATGATTGTTATATCAGAGTTGTAACTACTTTCAACATCACATGTATATCTGTAGTTTCTACTGTTGATGATGTTCGTGTATCACCTTCTTGTGATTGTATCTACACTATCTCTGTAATCTTATCTGAGTGTATGGGAAACAGTGTGTACTGGTATTAGAATTAAGAAATTCAAAGGGAATACCAAAATTGAGAGACAAAGGGTAAAATACGAGAAACAACAACAAAAGCAATACTTGCAAAACTGTTTGGTGTAAGTGAACTGAACACCTCAGGGGGGGACAGTGGGAGGGGGAAGGGGGGTATGAGGGACAAGGTAACAAACAGTACAAGAAATGTATCCAATGCCTAACGTATGAAACTGTAACCTCTCTGTACATCAGTTTTATAATAAAAACTTAAAAAAATCTATTCAAGCAAGACAATAAGAAAAGCAAAAACAAACAAAAAATGAATCAAAAAAATTCCCCTCTTGTTTCTATTTCCTGGAGTTCATTCAGATAAATATTTTATCTGATTAGATGTACATAGGTGTTGTGCCTTTGTGTTCTTCTCTCAAGAATATCTTCCTTCGGCCTCACTGTGTGTGAATGTTCTAGAGACTTGCATAATTTATCATGTCTCAGTGTATTCTTTTTTTTTTTTTGTACCATCTGGTGTGTTTACTTATAGACTTATAGGCACATTCTAGCTACCACACGAGAGAAACCATGTAACCTATGTTTTCTTCAGTTCCCTTATCTGACTTTCAGTGGGTGGAAGGACACAGAAATGATGGGACAGAGGGTGAACAAACATCACAGTGATACTCACTAGGCACTGTGTTGAAAATGAATCATACAACTTGTGGTGGAGACAGAAGGAAAAAAAAAACTGAGATCTAGGGAAGGGGTGACATTGTTAAAAAGGAAATGTACTCTTCATCTGACATATAAGTAACTCATCTGCATATCACCTTTATAACAGCAATAACAATGCAAAATTCAATTAAAACTCTTTAGCATATATGAGTAACCTTTGAGAAAGTTTTTAAGCATTAAGATTTCTGTTTTACCACATTCAAAATAGGAATTTAGGACAAATAAGAACAGAATATCTGCACATATATAAAGGAATTAATATTTATAGGAAATTATATATATATACATACATATATATTTATATATATAAAGGAAATTAAATACAGGAAAAGATGAAAGAAATTCTAAGACCAAAAAATGTTACTTCTCAGTGGTCCAGGTGCAAGTCTTACTAAAACTATTTGTTCTTCTCTTCTTCCATTCATTAATATTCATAGAATCAACCAAAGTACAAAGAAGCTGGACATGGATTATGTTGTGCTCTGGGGACAGCACAGGTCAATGATGGAGTTGAAAGGTAAGAGTGGTTCCTGTCCTCAGGAAGTCCATGTCAGTCTCTGTTTCCTTCTGAGCAAAAACAATGAGGACATTGAAAATAGCTCTGATTGCATAAGAGGTCAGCAATAGTAGCTCTCATTTTATTTATTAATTAGAAGATTTTTCTCTTTCACTTAACCCATCTTCATAACTGCATCTTATTGTACAATAACATTAAAGATTCAGGTACTTTCATAAATATATCTTTGGAAATTATTTTAAAAGATTCCATAATAATATTTTTTGCATATTACCACTTGCTTTACACACAAATTACATACACTTTCAAGATATCTTACAGTCTATTGGCTAACAAATATATTGACTTGTATCTCTCATATAACAGTCTGGGAATATTATATTTATTTTATACTCACAGTTAAGATTTTAATAACTGAAAGGAACCTTTACAAGTGTATTGTGTGCCTGCCTCCCATCTAAATATACAACTTGAGAACAGGATAGCATTTGTCATATGGAGAGCTATTCATGCACTCTGAATTTGATTTACTGATTTGTGAAAAGCAAATCTTTTCATGATATAATATAGAATAGAAAGCAAACTAAGGGCATAATTTTGTAAAAACTTTTGTTCACATTTTCACCTGAACACACAGGTGATTACGTTAGTCAGTACAGGCTACAGCCTGAACAATAATTTTTTTATTATCCTTAAGTATTTGTACAAAGGGGTTTCAATTCAATATGTCAGTTTGTAAGTACAATGCAACTTGATTAATGTCACCCTTTTCATCATTCCTGAACCATTTGAAAGCTCTTGTCAAGAGATTTCCAAAGCAAGGTAGACCTAGGTTTTACCTGGTCCATAAAAATCTTAATCCTATTAAAAACCATGGTGGAAGGTATTTTAAACCAGGTTAAGCCAACTTCTATTAAAAACCAAGTTAACTGTCAAAGTTCATTAAAGATTGTTATGGTATCATCCTACCACTTTGTCTAGCTCACATTTTCTTTCTCAGATGTTTCCTTAATCAACTTCATATGACAGTGTAGTTCAAGGATGGGTTTAGAATGGGTTAAAAAAAGCCATTTGCAAAGGCTAGAGCCACTTTGTAAAGTAACTTATAATGGTTGCTGGAGGGGAAATCGAATGCTAGAAATGAATTCAGGTGCTGGGATCAGAGCTGAAATTCCATTGATTAATGTGTCAGTATAAATGATCTGAGACCTACTCCCCCACCCCTTCAGCACATTCAACGTGTGTCAGTTGCTATGACATCTTCATAAAGATACATGGCAATTATTCACCTTGAAACAGTAGGCAATAGATGATTGTAGAAAAGAGGAAAGATTCCTAATTAAAAAACCAAACTTATCAAATAATAATCTAAGCCACATTATACTTCACCCTGATTGCAGCTTTTTTTTGTGTGGACTTAAGGATACATTTGGCTCCCAGCAACACTAAAGCTCATTATAATCATCATTAAAATAACACTTTTCTCAAGCCAGCAGGAGCTGGGTGTCTTGCTGAAGCTGTGCATTGAGCCCCTGGAAAAAAGGAGTATCAGGCAGAGCACACACTGACCCCTCAGGATAAACCTGAATGGGCTCTGATGAGCTCCAATGGGGTGCAATCCCAAGGTCTTCTCCAGGCAAAGACCCCGCTGCCTCTCTAGTCCCCTGTATTAGATTGCTCTAAAAGACACAGAGCTGAATCATGTTCCTAGTGAGCATACATATAGTGTTTGCAATTGAAATGAAGGCATGATTATATATCATCTCTATTATATTCTACCACTACAAAATTGAATATCTACAGAAAATTCATGATTCATTATGCAGAAAAGGATATACTTTAGCTAAATTTAAAATTTTGACATGTCTATAATAATTAATTCCTTCAAGTCTGTTTTCTAAAAGAGCAAATTTACTGTCCACTAGCTCTTACAGACAGACGGCTGGGACAAGAATCCAATAAAGTGGTATACTTGTTCAATTTTGTTGTGGGAAATAACTCAAGGCTTTCTGTATTAATGGTAGCATTGGATTATGAATATTTCTGGCCAATATAAACATGCTTATTCATTAGGCATTCTTTAACTCCTCCAAATAATTGATAGCCCAACACTCTGCTATTTCATTTTAATGTGTTTTGTTTCACAAAAGTTGAAATATATTAATCAAAATCTAAGTAAATAAATAAATAATTTTGATAACGTCTGAAGCTTTGTTCTCATAGTGTCATGACATAGAAAACAGCTTAAACAAGGCAATGTTTTATTATGTTTTCTTTTAACTTATCAAACAAAGCAGTGTAGGTAATATTCATCTTTTTTGCCTAATAAATTTTCTCTCTACAAACCAGTGGGTTTATTTTATTAAGTAATTTAATTCTTTGAGTAATATCAGGAAGCCCAGCATAAAAACTATACTATGTTTGATGAGCAGAAAATAAAGAGAAAAGTAGAGTCAATTCTGCTCATAAGACTAGAAATACAAAACTCTCCTTAGGCCTTTTTGCAATCTTTATTCTGCAGAACCTAGACTCCTCAAATGTTAACAGTCTTTTTTTCACTTATTTATTTACTTTATAGCTTTTATAAAACATTATCTTTATTGAAAAGGTGATGATCAGGGGTTACAGTTATATAAGTAAGGTAATGAGTACATTTGTTTTTAGGCAATGTTACACCATCCTTCATCTTACCCCTCCTATTTCCCTCTACCCCAAGTTGTAAGGTTGATATCCAACCTGCTGTTATGTCTGTATTGTTGCATTAGTTCATCCTTTCACCTGCTGTTTCTGTGGTTCCCTTTCCCTTCCCATGCTCAAATAATCTTATATACGTAGGTACAGAATTAAGAGAAATGAAAGAAGAAAAAATAAAACTAAGAATAAAAAGAAACTAAATAAAAAACTATGTACAGTATGTAATTAGAATTTCTTGTTTCTGTATCTTGGAGTTCATGTTGGTACACTTCATTATATATGGTCCTATGTATTAAGCAATAAAGGTCCCCTCTTAACAGTCTTTTTAAGAGACATAAGGCATACCAGCAAAACCATTCATATTAAGGAAATATGGAGAAGCATATTTATTTAATTAACTCAGATCTTTGAGCTTTTGCTTGTTTGTTGTTGTTGTTGTTTGTTTGTTTCTGTTTCACACAGGGCTGAAACTCTTACTTCATGGGCCACATCTTCACTTCCCATATTTTTGCTGGTTAAGACTCTGGTAGACTATTCTTCCCAGGCTGGCTTCACAACATGATCCTCAGATCTCAGCCTCTTGAGTAGCTGGAATTATAGGTGTAAGCCACTGATGCCCAGCATAGATTCTTTTTGAACAAAACCAGATTACTGTGTTCAAATTTGGGAGCAGGGAGTCAAGTTCATGTGTATGAAATAATCTAAACAAAGGCTTTGTTGTCAGTCAAATGTGAAGAGACCAAGTGCTCTTGATTCAAAGTCATCGGAGCCTGTCCACTGTCTGTACCCCACTTGTCATGTGCTTTGGAGAGGCTGCACTCCTTCCTGATGAGAGTTCAGGAAGCACCTCCTAAATGGTTTCCTCAAAAGATCCTTTACTTTCCTCACTGTGCTCTCATAATAGACCGAGGGAAGCAGAAGAAAAATCATCTAAAGTCAGATCTCATTGTGCAGAATGGTCTCATTGACTTTCTCATTCACCCCTACTCACTCACCTCCATAGCCTGATTCACCCCCCTCTCACTCGCCATCTTATCTACTTCCATTTGATCCACTTTCCTCTGCCAACCCCAAATTGTTCTCCAGCAATTCTAGACCAAAAGTATTAGTAATGGAAATTCCTTTGGACACTATCTGTCCTTAAAGCATATCCCCTTAAGCACCATTTGGGCAAAAATACTTAATGAAGATCTGTTAAGTGAATGGCAGTATAACATGGAAAAGAGGAAAATTTGCTATAGCTGGTGAGTACAATCACTTTGAGGTTGTAATTTGATCTTAAGGAAGTTAAGGTCCTCAAAGAAATTATTCTCTCATAATGTAGATTCTAAGTGGAAATGCATTTGCATTACTTTTTACTTTTTCGCATTTATTCTCCCTTTCTCTTTGCTTGGATTTTCTTTCATCTTTCTCTTTTATGTGAGTGTCTTGAAGTAACTTCTCACTAGACAGGAAACATGTGGTGCAATCCATGAATCGTTAAGAATACAGTCAGATACAAAGTCTAGTATAATTTTACCAAAAGCAGCACTTGTAGTATTGGGCAGTGACTATGCAGTGTGCTTTATAGGATGCACCCTAAACAATATAATTGTGTGTGTGTAACAGTTACTGCTAACAGTTAACATCTATTAAGTACAAATGAGCATGAGGCTCTAAGCACTTTGCATTCCCACAGGGACCCTGTGTTATTGTTAATCCCACCTTAAAGATAAAAAATTCATAAAGGTCAACTAATAGTCCAAAGTTAGTCATAAACTCAGTAGTGAAGTATGCAAAGCAATCTGGCTACAGAATCCAAGACTATTATAATTTTAAAATAGTAATAATTAATAGTCTGAGCACCAACTCTGAAAATAAAAGGCTAGCATTTGAAGTTATCCCTTTTCTTCATGTAAGTTCTTTCCTCAGCACTTGGATTCCCAAAAATTAAAGAAAGAAAAATACAGACCAAAGAAAGCTAAGTTATGAAGCTATATACCTTGTAATTTATAAACCCAAATATTGAAAATATTTTATTAAAGATAAATTGATAAATTATTCCTTTCCTTGTTTTTTGTTCTTTGTTTCATAGTTTCTTTTCTGTATATTTTTCTTGCTCTTTGTTTCTTTTTCATTATTTGGTACCTAGACTCTAAATTTTATTCTCATTCCATTATCTCAGAACACAAATGATACTGGGAAAGTTAATTTTTAGAATTTTAATGTCAGCATCCAACTGAATCAATAAAAGATATTTTGATAGCTGTCTAAAATTATAAAAGGCAACCTTGTTTATGTCACAATTTATTTGAAATCACAAGCACATTTTGCTACTGATGAATCTGGCTCTTCATTACAGACGTGTGTCTGTGTACCTCATAGACTCAGGTATACTATTCTGTCTCTTGCTATACAACCTGCTAACTCTTGCTACCTTTCCTCAATGCCTGTCTCCGCATTTTATGTTTTCTTAATCTTTTGTATTCATTGCCACCTCTACTGGATTTTTTAAAACTTATCAAATTAACTTTATTAATTCTTAATGCATTGTATATTCTTCATTTTCACTTACAAATTGAGTTTTTTTATTTTGCTTTGTTTTTCCAATCATGGGGCTTGAACTCGGGGCCTGAACACTCTCCCTGGCTTCCTTTTCTTCAAGGCTAGCATTCTGCCACTTGAGCCACAGTGCCACTTCTGGCTTTTTCTGTATATGTGGTAATGAGGAATCGAACCCAGGGCTTCATGCATATTAGGAAAGCACTCTACCACTAGGCCACATTCCAAGCCCACAAATTGAGGTTTTTTAATACACTAAATTTTAATAAAAATGATGTTAGTTCATCTATATGTAGGGCTAGCATTTGTTCATTACAAACAGAATTAATAATACCTAATAATTACTAATAACAATGATGCGATTGTGATAATGTCTTCTATTTAATGACTACTTATTATGATCTAGGCACAATGTCATCTTACAGCATCCTATGCAGTAATTCATTTAAAATTAATGAGACTCCTAGAAACTAAATTCTCTTATTCTCATGTGATAGTAAAACTCTGAAACAACAAAATATCTCGATAAAAGCCATGACATTGATCAAGTTATATTTTATTCATAAACTGCTTTGTTAAATGGCAATTCCTTTTACAACTACTGAAAATAATGAAAAATAATAAAAATAAAAGCACAAAACAATGTGTTCAAGATCACAATGACCTTGGGCACATTATTTTGAGACAAGTTAGAGGTCAAGAATCAGAAGATAGGGGCTGGGAATATGGCCTAGTGGCAAGAGTGCTCGCCTTGTATACATGAAGCCCTGGGTTTGATTTCCCAGCACCACATATATAGAAAATGGCCAGAAGTGGCGCTGTGGCTCAAGTGGTAGAGTGCTAGCCTTGAGCAAAGAGAAGCCAGGGACAGTGCTCAGGCCCTGAGTCCAAGCCCAGGACTGGCAAAAAAAAAAAAAAAAGAATCAGAAGATGTGTACAGCACAGCTAAGCAGATTCAGCTGGCTGATTTTTGACGTTAAATAGAACAGCTTCCAATCCCCTTTGTCCGTTCTGCCAGTGTTCTCTGAGGCAATCATCTTTACCTTCTTCAAGTTGTAGTTCCCTCATCTGTAATGCATATGCCTCCCCAAATTAATCTAAAAATTCAATGAACAAACTAAATGAAAACAAAAGAAAAAAAGGCACCCAAGACAATCATCAATATACAACCCACACCACAAGAATAGTGACTAGAGTTATAAAGTTAAGTGATAGTCATGTCTTTTCTGTTCTGTCTTTGGTTCTCTTTTGAGACAGAGAGCTCCCCAAAATGAATTATACAACCTATAGGGGATGGGGGTGGGAGGGAACAAACTGGGGGAAATGAGGGAAGAGTTGATAGGTTTCAGAAAGAAATGCACTCGTTACCTGACTTATGTAAATCTACTCTTCTATACATCACCTTTACAATAAAATAAAATTAACTCATTTATTAAAAAAAAAGTTCCTGAATGTTGGAAACCAGATTCCCATATTCCAGCTTTTAACAAATATCAGATTCAAAAGTAAAATGACCTGTTTTGCTCTCTGCCATCAGTTGATTTTTGCTCTCTGACCCACTTAGCGATTAGCCTTGGTCCTCGTGCCATTTCGTACTTGAAATAAATGTGTCCTTACTGCAGGGACATGGCAAGCGCTGATGCACAGCGCATCAGGAGGCCTCCACACAGCCTTGCTCTCCCTCTGGTAGCCTGCCTGGCTGTGCTTCACTGACACTCAGCACCCAAACCTCCGTAGACCAATTCCAGTAACCAGCGTAGGTTACTTATATCCATTGCTCCTAATGCTGGGTTGAAAAAAAAAAAAGTGAGGGAAAAGCTTGGCTGTCAAAAGCCCCAGTGGATTCCATGGAATTTCTTGGTGACATTAACCTAGAAATCTCAAAACATCAAGCCATGCTGTCTTCATGCATTCCTAAAAGATATACAGTGGCAGCTCTAATAGTTGGTATTTCCCTGAGGACTCCTTTCTTTGCACACTTTTTGGGGGGAGGGGGAGAGTAGGGCCATGAAGACTTGAACTCAAGATCTTGGCGCTGTCCCTGAGCAGACTAGTAGCTCTACTACCTTGAGCCACAGCTCTACTTCCACTTTTCTGGCAGTTACTTGCAGATAAGGGTATCATGGATTTTCCCAAGTGATGATCCTTGGATCATAATTTCCTGAGTAGTTAGGATTACAGGTGTGAGCCACCAGGGCGTGGCAGCACACTGTTGTCTTACACGGGAGATTGGGAGATTGCCCTACTCCTCAGAACCTGAAAGGTAAGTTACATACTGCCACCACAAACAAACAAGTCCACTCCTGGTTCTTAAGAAAAAGTATAAAAGCAGAGGTATCTACAAAATATCCTGAACCATTTAAATCCAAAATGTTGGACAGAATGAGGCCAGCAAGACTTTGTGTCTTTATAAAAATCAATACTACTGTTCTCCCTGAGAATTTTTGCTTCTCTTTATTTTTTTTCCTGTTTACAAAGCTTATAATACAGCAATGTACAGATGTTCAAATCTGTGCAGATAAAAATATTGGACAATAAATAAATAAATATCTATTTATCTATTTCGATCTGGGGTCTCAAACACATAGCCAGATGTTCAAATCTTGCCTATAGTGTTTATTTTGGCTGACACAGTATAATAAAATGATAGCTTCTAGAACAAGGACACGTATCCTTGGGTCACTGCAGGAACCACAAGTCTCAATTTTTTTTGGAGGCAGTTTATTTCTATCAAGCCTGAGCTGGTCTAGAAACACTCTACATAGCCCAGGCTCACTTCCTCAACCCCCAAATACCATGGATTTGAGTGTGTACCTACATGTCCAGAAACCCCCTATTTTCTTATGGAACAGTTCAGTCAGTCCCAGTTCTTAGCTGGGCCCTATTTGCCTTGATTTTGTTAAGCCTAAAAAAGATTCCTCCAAAAGTACAAGAAGCCTCCAAAAGCACACTGGGTGGTAAGCAAGGGGTTGCACATTAATTAACTGGAAGTATAAGAGACTCTATGCAGAGCACAAATAATATTATTCATTAGCAAAGCCAAACAAAATAAGTACCAGGAAATGTGTATTTGCAAGAGACTATGGTGGGGCCGAAGGAAGAAAGGTAGAAGAATGAAGGTAGAAGTGGTAAGGCAGGCAAGAATTCATTGTATATAACACAGAATTGAGAAATATAAGGGAAAAGGTGTGTCGAAGGGAGGTGAAGATGTCGAAGTGATGATACAGGTCAAGATGCATTGTACACATAAACTGGTTGATTAAATGGCAAAAAATGCAATACAAAGTCTAAAATTAAGACATATAGAGGAAGGGGAGGGTCAAGGGAGTGGGTGACAATGTTGAAAAGGGTGACATTGACCACGATGCACTGTATTCATAAAGTGATTTGGAGAATGGCAACTCTTTTGTACAACTACTTAAAGTTAATTTTTTAAATATTCTTTAAAAATATCTTTTGAAGATGTTTCCTTGTTTAAATGATTCCTAACTGGGCACCAGTGGCTTGTGTCTGTAATCCTAACTACTCAGGATGCTGAAATCTGAGGTTCATAGTTTGAAGCCACCCTGAATAGGAAAGTTTTAAGAGTCTTATATTTGATAAACTAACTACTCAGAAAAAGCCAGAAGTGGCATTGTAGCTCAAGTGATAGGGCACTAAAATTGAACAGAGAGGCCCAGGGACAGAGCCCAGCCCCCAAGGTTAAGCCCCAGAACTAGGGGGGAAAAAAGATCCCCAGTTAATGCAATTGATTAAAAATTTAATCATTAAAGTTTCATTAATCTAACAAAATTTTTCTATCTGAGATATTTTACTCATGCTTTATGTATCATTCAATATGTGTTTAAGACATAACTTACCAAATATTCAAAGTAATTAATAGTACCTAAACTAAAAGTAGGACTTCGTTTTTGCAGGTTACAATTAAAAAGAATGCACAAACATTGTGTTTAGTTTCAAGATTTCAAGATTTAAGCACTGGTAATATAGACAGTCTCAGTAAATCATGAACCACGTAGATGCTGGAATTTCCATATAAAGATTTTTAAGTTGTGAATAGAAACAGAACCAATAAAAATATTTTAAACCAAGTGTGCAATGCTTAGGGGGATTTGTAAACAAGAGAACAAACATTATCTTGTTAGTCCCTTTGCATTTTTCATAAATCCAGTCTTCTTCTTCTGGATTTTTGGTATGTTCATTTAAATTTCTTATAGTTTCAGAATAAATACTTATACATACATTATGTTATTTAATATCCATTTAAACAATGTGTTTCTTGAATCGCAAATGTATTATAAAGTTATTTCCATCCAATTTGGGAATGATATGAAAACAAAACTCATGTTAGAAGATCCCAGATGCCCCTCAGTGGATGACTAGATTGAGAAAATGTATGTGGTGTATACAAAAATGGAAGGCTATTCATCCATCAGAATGAATGATATCATACAATTCATAAGGAAATAGACTTGGAAAAAGTATGTGTCATACACACACACCACATACACACTGGGACATGATAAATTATAAAGATCTCTAGACACTCACACACTGAGGCCAAAGGAGAATATACATAGGAGTGGATGACAAAGGCTCAAAAGCTATGTGTATGTGATCATCTACAATATCTTATGAAATGAACTCCAAGGAACGGAATCAAGAGATTTTTAGTTGCTAAAAGAAAAAAAATGAAATAGTTTCAAAATGTGGATACTGTATTAGGTATTTTATCCTTGAAGTTATCTTATATACTTAGATTCAGAATATTACAAAAAGACAAAAAATACATCGTTTTTAAAAAGGTGAACAAATGTAGTCATGATATTCTCTATATACCATGTGAAAAGATGAGTTATGCAACTTGTTACCAGGGATAGGAAGGGGAAAATAAAGTAAGGGGTAACAATATCCTGGAAGAACTGTACTCATCATCTGATTTCTGCAACTGTAACCCCTCTGTACAATATCTAATACCTACAAAATAATTACACTTAAAAAAGTACATACCAATCCCATTCCACTCTTGAGACCATTGTTGATGGTGTATAGGCTTGCTGATATTTTCTGTGCTTTTCTAGACATATGAACATGAGTAGAGAAGTAGTAAGTAGGACTAGCTATTAGTTCTGTTTGGTGAATATCCTTATGATGCATTAGGATCATTCTGACTAATTTCCCCCATAGAGTAATTTATATTACTTCTGAGCTAAGCCTAGAGATTTGCTTTAGTTCTCCTTTTTAAAATTTAATTTTTATTGTCAAGGTGATGTACAGAAGGGATACATTTATATACTAAAAGTAATGAACACATTTCTTGCCGAACATTCTTACCCTTTCCCTCATTTTTCTCACAATTTCTCTTGCCCCAAGTCCCCTCTTCCCAAGTCATAATTTCCAATATATTGTCTTGTGAGTATTCCTGTTACATTGGTTCGCCCTTTGTCTTGTTTCAGCATTTTGTTGTTCCTCTTTCCTCCCCCAATTCAGATAAACATATATACAAGACACTGTGTACAAAAATAAAATACAGTGACAGTAGGGGATAAAACAAAGGAAAGAGAAATGAAAGAAAAAAAGAAATAACTTCTCACAATACATTAAAAACAACAACAAAGAAAAACCTCTTGTTTCCATATCTTGGAGTTCATTTCACTTAGCATCATCTTATATTGTCATATCTAAATAGCTATTGTGCTATTGTGATCCTCTGCTAGGACTATCCTAGAAAAACTAGGGAAACCAAGAAATCTATGTTTCTTTGGGTCTGGCTTAATTGTGTCCATAAAAGAAATGCATATCAAAACAACATTGAGATTCTACCTCACACCAATTAGAATGGCCATTCTCAAAAAATCTAATAACAACAGATGCTGGTGGGGATTTGGCCAAGAGGAATGCTACTACACTGTTGGTGAAAGTGTAAACTCATTCAAACACTCTGGAAAGCTGTATTGAAGTTCCTCAAAAGACTAAACATAGAGCACCTCTATGACCCAGCAATCCCACTTCTGGGCATTTACCCAAAAGATCACAAACAAGGCCACACTAAAACTACCAGCATAACGATGTTCATTGCAGTATTATTTACTGTAGCTAAGGTATGGAACAAACCCAGATGCCCCTCAGTAGATGAATGGATCAAGAAAATGTGCTATTTATACACAATGGAATTCTATGTTTCCATCAGACAGAATGACATCACCTCATTCATAAGGAAGTGGAAAGACTCACATAAGTTCTCTTTTATTTCTTCACTCTAACTTGAAGACCAAAAGAGCGATGACTCATAGATCCCAGAATTCTAAGGGTCATTCCAAAATGAATCCATGGAATCACTTACTAAATACTGAGTCTAAGCAGGAGGTACACCCTGTCCTGGACACCCATGGTGTCCTGGGGTATAATGTTTTACCCATGGCTGTATTATTTACTGTACATTGTGTCTTTGGTGTTAGGAAGCCCGATTTCTCAGTAAATCAATGCCCTTTAACATGCTTAAAACAGGAGGAAATCATAACAGTACCACAGAAACTATGCTATTGAGAACTTAGTTCACTTGTTTCTTTTGCAAGTCCTAGGCTTGAACTAGGTAGGGCTTTAACTTTTTGAACTTTGAACTTTGGATTTGGGAGCTGTCTCTTAGCTCCTTTTGCTCAAGGCTAAAACTGTAGCACTTGAGCTACCATGCCATTTGGGGCATTTTCTGTTGTTAATTGAAGATAAAAGACTTTGCTGCCCATTCTGACTTCGAACTATGATCCTCTGATCTCAGCCTCCTGAGTAGCTAAGATTATAGGCAATGAGCCACCGCCTCCCAGTGAAAACTCTATTTTTAAATACTATACTAAATAAATAATTGGTTAAATACAAAACTACACTTTTTCCCAAAGCTCTTTTACATGTCTTGTTTTAAAAACCAATGTGTCAAACTTATTAGTACTATTGAACTCTTAGTGCCACTAAATGACTGATGCCTTGGAAACATGTCCAAGTACTTGATGTATGACCCTCATCACCCCTACATCTCAATAAAAGGAATTCCTGTGTCCTATCCTTTTGAAGGTCAGAGCTGTCTCTCAGTTTATTCCTTAGGGGAAGAGGAATCCTTAGGCATCAACGAATATGTCCACTGATGTTTACAGTACTTTTGTAGGCTATAGACCAGGCACATAAAATTCTACTATTTGTTGTGCTGGTGCATTAAGTTCTGTACAGTTCTGTGCAGGTCTTTTTCCTGGATATCTCCCTATGAATGTGTCAATTCACTCAGAGTATATGTACTCCCATATCAGAAGCCAGGCCAGAGCAAGGCCTTGTCGAGCTGGGAGGAGATGAGCCTTCATAGGATGATCTCCAGCAGGTGGAGGGCCAGATCTTTTATGCTGCAGCACAGGGAGAAAGGAAACTGATGATGCAACAAGTCAGGATCCTGCTCTTCAGCCAAGGTCTGCTGTGGGAATCCAAGATCAGAGGACTCTCACTCATGGTGAGAGAATATTTATCATAGTGGGAGGGCATGACATATTTCACAGTTTGTTAATGGAGTTCATAATTTTTAAACATTTGCCCATGCCTCACAAAACGTTAATGGCAGGACTACATATGATTAGTTCACTTGGCCTTCATGTAAAACTGTAATGATCAAAATATAATTTCCAATATAATTGCTAATATAAATTCACTCTGACTGTAAGGAACTTTACCTGCCACTGCTAATTAAAACTGTGCTTTGTCACCTGTGATGATCCATTTACCTCAGTGAAAGTCGTTAATTTTTGAACCAATAACAAATTACAAAATGTAATTGCAAGGGATGGTTTATTTCTATGGATAGGTGGCAAAATTGCCTTAATATTCAACAAAGGTGAGGTAAGTTTTAAGTGCTGCCATACCTCTATCTCACAGTCCATTGAGTTTAGTATTGGCAGCTGCAATTTTTCAGTTTCTTAATTAGATTTAGTCATTAATTTAACTATTCTATCATACACGAAAGAGAGTATAAGCTTATTTGTGAGTTTCTTTCTGCTTTTCTAAGCAATTACTGATGGATACCTATGGCCACAACTTTGTATCTGGAGTCCATATCTTTGTTAATCTGTTTATATCTTTGCTATCTGTCAATATCTATCTATATTTATGTATATATATAAATCTATGTGTTTAGCTGTGCCAATAAACATATCTATAACTATCTTTGTATCTAAATCTATACCTGCCAGATCTATATGAAATCATGCAGATTGATATCTCTGGGTAGACAAACATAGCTATGGGCTTGGCAATACCTGATAAATATGATGGACATAACGATAATGATAAACTGGGAAATAGAGTGTCCTTGCATTTAGGTATATAAAAATAACTACAAATATTTTTAAAGTCTGTAGAAGAGAATATACCAAGTTGTAAACTATTTTATCTCTTTAAAAAGGCTATGAGAACCTCATATTTTTAGTTATATTTAGCTTGCTTTAGTTACTTTGCTTTACATAGTTTTATTACCATTTGCTCTTATTTTAATAATAATTACTTACTTATTGTCAAAATGATGTACAGAGAAGGGTTACAGTTTCATACGTTAGACCATGGGTACATTTCTCGTACTACTTGTTACCTCCTCCCTCATTCCTGCTCTTTTTTTTAAAAGGTCTTTCTCTGGAGCCCAGGCTGGCTACTAACTCATTTTCTTATTTTCTCAGCCTCCCAAGTTCTGGCTTACTATATGCCACTATCCCTGCTTTTCACATTTTATTTAAAAATATTTCTATTTTAGTATTTGAAGTATAATTATTTAAATTGCTACATACTATTTTCTCATATCCCACTTAATTTAAGAAATAAGTGACTCAAACAATCCCAACCTAATATAGAATATTTTTCAATTATATTTGAACTTTTGAATGCTATAGAACAAGTCATTACTGCAACTAGTTTTCAAAATTCTTACAGACTTTGATTACAAAGGAGTTTTTTGTGTATTTGTTCAAGAGGGTTTACCAAAGACCTCAGAAAATGAAGTAGTATAAAGAATCATGCTATTAATGGAAAATATTATCATATTATATGCACGGTCATCAAGCTATGCTTTCTCCATGAAGATAGAGTATTTCCTTCATATTCATAACCAAAAAAACAGTCAAATTATTCAACTTATTTATAATAAAACTTTCCATCGACTAGTGTTATTCTTGACTTTTCCTAGCATTTGCTTCTTATTCGTAAAAAGGAGAAGTTTCTACAATCTTTCAACACTATATTAATTAGCCATTTTCTTAAGTAACTGCAAATGCCACTTAAGATTTCAAAATTTCAAATAAGCAACAAAGTAAGAATAACTATTTTTTACCAATATGTAAAACTTGGCTAAAATGAGTTTACCACAAAATGCAAAGGTATTTTCTTTTGTGCTCCTCTTAACTGGAGGAAAGGAAGACAAAATCCACAAAATAAAAACATGAGCATCCACTGCTTGCTTTGCGAACATTTTCACAATGACCTATTTCTTTATATCAAAATAGGTACAATCTCCACCAATATATTTCACTATGGATCTCAAAATTTCCTATGACATTTTTCAAACTTAGCTTTTAGTTTGCCACTAGATGTAGGTCACACATTTATCCAGTTCCTATTATTTCATAAAAAATATGTTTCCAAAGAATATTAGTTGAAAAAAATACTAATTTGTACCTGCATATGTCTGAGGCTGTCAGAGCCTCTTTGGAGACACTAATGCCTGTCATTGTAGATTTGAATAAAAATGGATTGACAATTGGAATGGCAAAAAGGCTACACAAAGTAATTTTCCACTAAAGCAAATTGTCAAGAATAAAAGTATCTTGACTGTTCAAGATACAGCACTTTTACACCCTGGTTCATTGCTGCACAATTCACCAAGGCTACATTATGGAAACAAACCAGATACCCTACACAGATGAGTGGATCAAGAAATATGATAGATAGATACATAGATAGATACATAGAAAGATAGGCAAACTGTGGAAATTTACTTGGCAATCAGAAAGAATATATGTCATTTGCAAGGAAAATCATGGACCTAGAAAAATTATATTTAAAGAAATAAGTCATACTCAGAAAAGGGATGTATGCCTCCTCTCATAGGCAGAAGTTAGATAAAAAAATACAATTATACAGGGTTATGTGCATATGTACACAAACAAATTGACTAAAGGATGGTATTCTCAGAGAAGGAGTCTAATAGTATTATTCCTCTGAAAAGATAAGGAACCATTTCACAAAATAGCTGGAACATACTTTGTATAGGTGGGCCAGGTCAAAGGGAAGGGGTTGGAGTTGATGAATGGAGAGAAGAAGGGTGGACAAATGCAGTCATAATATTCCATGTACATTGGTGAAAATAGAACCAGGTAACTTGAGGGTGTGAGTGGGGCTAGAGAAATGAGGAGAATGATGAGAAGGATGACATTGACCAAGATGCCCTCACCTGAATTGTAGATTCAAAACATCTTTGTACAACCATTTCAGACAAACAAACAAATAAATGTAAAAAAAAATAAAGTAGCCTAACTCTTATCGAACTTAGGGCAAAAAAGGTATAGTTTTACCTGCATATGGTGACTGGCTAAGAAGATAATGAAGAGACTACTAAACACTGATAATTTTGAGCCAATTGAAACAATAGATACCACAGGTTTACTGTAACTTGACCAGAGTATACTAGAAATGTGACAACCAATCCATCACTGGTATTTGGCAAGTAATTCTATGGTAGTATGCTGTGCATGTGAAGTAACAATGAGGTTTTTGTTCTTATTCAATTATCAATAGAAATATCCAAGTCCTGATTTATAGATAAGAAGGTGGGCAAAATAGTTGCCTAATAATTTGATTAGTATTAACAAAAATTATTCAGCAAATATTTCCACTATAACAGGAATATTTTCCCACGTTATTGAAAACTGCAACCTTTTCAACAATAGCTTGAGAAAATCTCACCAATTGAGTCTCTGACCAATGACATAAGCTCATCTTTTTCAGAAAAGTGGTTTGTGGTTTATGTCCCTACGCTACCAATAATTCCCAACTGAATTTAGGAAGCAAATAAATTACTGTGGTCAAACAAATCTATATATATAAAGAGGCAGGTTAACCATGAACTTTGACTACTCTTTGATTTTGTTTAATTACGTTGGCAGTTCTGAGGCTTTGCTTATTCAACAGGCACTCTACCTTTTGAGTCATGCCTCCAACTCAGTACTTGGTTGGTTATTTTTGAGATAGAATCTTCCTCATCTTTTGGTGAAGGCTGGCTTCAAATCATACTTCCCTGGACCTCAGACTCCTGAGTAGCTAGGATTATAAGTAAGAGCCACTGCTTCCTGGCTTTATTTTCTTTTGCTTCTTTTCTTTTATTCTATTTTCTAAAAATTACATATTTGGGTGGAGCTAGAGATAAAACTCAAGCCAACCCTTCTGTTGAGCTCTATCTCTAACTACCTATCCATCCCTTAGCAAAGAAACCATTGTCATTTTTAGAGAAGGATGATTTTCACGCTGTATTTGGAGACATAATTGGGGCACAGTGTCAGCCATCAGGATGCTTCCATGTGCCTGTTACATAATAACATGTTCATCTCTCTAAACGATGGTGCCCAAACCAAGTTTTTGCACTGGCTAAACAATTACCCTGTGTACTTGCAATTAACTGAAGCTGCCACATCTGCTACTGCAGGTAAAAAAAAAAATGAAAAGACAGGCAATAACGCAATATGTGTGTGATTTAAGGAGCGGTTCCTCCACAGCCGCTAATTGCTCTCAGGATTTGAATTGGCAAAACCATAAGACATTCAACAAAAGGCTCTATGCAGGTAGGCCTATAAAACCTAATTATTTCTCACAAAGCAGACCATTCCATCTAAAATAAAAGAAAGCTATGAGCAATAAAGACCATGCCATTAACAATTAGTCTTCTGCACACATGATTAGACTCAGAGAGATAAAGAAGCCTCTAAATTTAATGACGAATCCCATATTTCTGGCAGGGTTCAATATTCTGTGCTAATTATGTTTCAAGACCTTGTGCTACTTAAAAGTAGTTAGACTGAAAAGTATGACACTATCTCCGTGGATTCCCTGTTAACATTTAACATTTAACTCTGGAATTAAAACACACTTGAATGTATGAATGCAAGGCATTTACTTTAATTTTATTTATTTTTTCTTACTTTCCTAAAAGTATTTTTAGAAGAAGTCTTCAGCTGTCACCAATTGTAAATTTCAGCGGCACCTACATATGCCAGTATTCACAGGACTTATAAACAAACCCACCCAGGTTAGGCAGAGAACCTAATCTAACAGGAAATTATAATGAATCATAAGGGCTAACCAGTAAACAAATACAGCAGGAAAAACAAGAGAAGATATTTTACCTGTTGATGTACCAGTTTCAAAGACATATTTTAAAAATAAAGATACAAAAGAGAACAGAATGGACCCATCAGCATCCAGAAACAAAAGACTACTGTGAAATGCCTTATTAACTTCAATTGCCACACTCCTGCACGTAGGCAAGATTTGTTCTCTTACATAGCTTTATCCAAATGTGATTCTATAAAGGCTACTTTCCTCCTAGCATGCAAATGTAACTTCAGCTAATGTAAATGGAAGTTATCTGCCCACCACAGCTGTGCAAAAGGCCAAAGTTGAAGTTTGGGGTACTTTAATGTACAAGTGATGTTTTAAAAAAAATCTCAAGTAACATAATAGCAAAAAAAAATCATAGGGCAAACACTGTTTTGCCATTAGAAAGGTTCAGCTAAAAACCTTTCCTGTTAGAATACATTTTAATTCATAAAGATCCATAGTCTTTGTAAAACAAAAAAAAAATCTTATTGATATTCAAGTAATGGTACTCAAACAGAAAACTGTTTTAATATTATTTCTGGGTGTGTGGAATGGAAAGACAAGTAAAAACAGTTTTGAAACCACAGGGAAGCTGAAGAATCTTTTATTATTTTTTCTCCCTCCTAACTGCACAATAGTTAGTGTCTCCATAGAAACTGATGCATTGCAGTGAAGTGTTATCAACAAACCCTTGCTTCTAAAATATACACAAGTATGCTTGCAAAGATGTGGAAATCACACACATGCATCCTCTCCTCTCACATGAAAAGGTGGGTATAAAATCGTTGTAGAAAAAAAAAGGAGGATCAAAATTCTACGATCATTTAATGAAACGAAATTTCAAACATCTTATTCAAAAATCATATTGATTCCGAAGGAAATCCCTTGCGTAGGATGATTTAAGATTTCTTGGTGGAGCTCTGCTTGTACATATTGTAGTAATTACACTTACATTTGTTTTTTGTAGTGCTCTCCATTGTTTGCAGAACAGTCGGGCTGGTGGGTTCACTAAGGATTGCCTCGTGCATCTTAGCAAAACATACATTAATCCCTATTCGGGAAGAACTTTTCCTAGTCCTGTCACTTTGTCCTCTTAATCACGTCATCCCTACTCATCCCAACTTTGGAAAATATTTCAACATTAATATTGTGCTCACAAATGTTTGCATACCATAAAAGAGAGGAAGAATGGTTGGAAGTAAATATCAGTTGTCTATAAGCCTGTGCAGAGACAAATTTAGCTTCCTCTCTGTCAGAACTACTGAAGCCACCTCAAATAAGTCCTTTTTCTTCTTCTCTCGAGTTACTCAAGTACAATAAACTTGCTTCACTGAGATGTTGTAACTCTCTCCTAGGAGACAATGAAATGAACTAAAGGAACCTTTTTGATGTTGAAAAGTGTGGCTCAAAGTTGTATTCTGCTATGTACCAATTTAAACCTCAAAGTTCTATGTTTAAAATTTACAAAAAAGTTTGTAGCTATGTATTCATTTCCAGTTAACCAATTATCACAGCTTAGTGACTTAATTGACCAGAAAAGTTCTAGATGTGAGAAAATCAAGATCAATCTCACTTGGGTTAAAAATTGTTGTCAAGCTTTATGCTGTCAGGCTTCAGACTAGGCTAAATCGGCTCCTTTTTCTTTCTAGTGGCTGCTCACATCCCTGGGCTTGAGGCCCCATTACTCTAACAACCTGCTTCCATAACCACATTTTCTCTGAGTGTGACTTCTTTGCCTCTTGTTTAATAGGATCTTTGGTATTAAATGAGGGCCACCCGGTTTAATCTTCCCACTTCAACACACATACATAATCATGCCTATACAGTTGATTCACTATGTAAGGATGATACCCATGGATTTCATGGTTGAGGACAGGGGTGTAATAGGTGATCTCATCTATCGATGTTTGAGAAAACAATTACACATAATTTAATGAGATTTCTTGTCACTTTTGTGAGATTTAGAGTTTAGATCAATTAGCCACTGCCATGTATACACACTAACACTCTACTCTGGCTGTGTGTGTGTGTGTGTGTGTGTGTGTTGGTACTAGGGCTTAAACTCAGGGCTTGGTCTTTGTCCCTTAATTTTTTCACTCATTCCTGATATTCTACCATTTGAATCACACCTCCACTTTCAGTGTTTTGCTGGTTAATTAGCTTTAAGACTCTCATAAACTTGCACTTTCCTGTCAAGGAAAGTGTCAAAGTCTGATCTTTCGATTTCAACTACCTGAGTATCTATGATTACAGGCTTGAGCCACCAGTGCCCAGTCTGAATTGGTTTTCATTGTTGTGCATTTATCATGGCTATTATTTTAAAATGTTTCAAATTAGATTCAAATAAAAGATACTAAGAACAGATGCAAGTTCTTGCCTACATATGATACATTGGAGAAAAGAACATGGGGACTTAATTATGCATAGATTCTATGCCAACTTCATGAAAATAAGATGAAATGTCTGAATTAAACAGAAATTTGACAAGAAACTCCTTATGAAAACATGAACCACTAAGGGTCAACATTCTTCATAGAGTCTTACTGGTAGGGGATATATTTGTTTCAACCTGTAGAATATAAACACCTAATAGTAATAAAGAGATCTGAATTTATATTTTCTCACCTTGAGAAATCCAGTAGTCAGTTCACAAATACCACAAGGCAGCTTTCTGTAGCATTGAATCAAAATGAACTGATCTAGCCCTTTTGATGACTTTCAAAATTATCTGAAATCATCCTAAGAAATGACACATTGTGAATAGTAAGAAAATATGATAATTCTGCAGCAGTGAGTAATAGGAGTACACTTGTAAGAATTCTTGTATATAATTAACAATAATATTTTAGTCGATTTCCCAAGAACATGTGGTTTGGGCACTTGGGGAATACATTGCATTTTTGCTGATTTTTCCATTGCCTAGAACCTGCACAATTTGTTCCCAGATGACAAAAAAAAATAACAAAAACTAACTATGCAAAGTCTTATCCTTTTGATGAGAAGAATGTACGTTTTCTCAATGTGGTAGTTGAATTAGCTCTTTTTAGTCACAAATGGCCACTTAAATCAATTATATTCCAGTGTGCTGTGCAAAACAATGCTCTGCACAACTAGAAAAACTCTTTTTTTTTAACAAACTTTTATTTCTCCATCTTTTTCTAACAATTTTCCTCCTCACTAGTGGGAAGGAAAAACTCATTAGGGATCTTAATGGCATTTCTATAAGTCTGTCTTCAAAACTTGTCTGATGCTGTTTCCATCCCTTTATGTATCCTCTTTCCCACTCCACCAACCACAAAACACAAAATACTCCCAGCTAAGTATAATTAATTTAGTTAAGAATGAGAACCAAGAAGTCTATGCATAGAGGGTGCTGAATGACCCACTATTTGAGATAAAATATTCAGATCAAAGACTTCAAAAATTCTCCTTCTGTTGCTCAGTTCACTGATACATGAAACTTGTATTCGTCTTCACGGCAAGGGCGACATGTTTCAAATAATCCCTGAGAAAGCAGGGCAGCTCCTACTGCTACTCGGAGAAAATCAGGCCATCTGGCTGCCCTCATGACACATTTGGATGAGAAGATCAGTTTGGAAATTGAGGTCAAAACAAACCAAAAGTATATGACAAGAGCAGACTCACATATGTAATATCAAGTTGATTTTGTATCTGCACTAAAATTTATGGATTGTGCTTTGAAGATGTATCAGTGATTTTCAGTTTGAATTCCTTATGTCCACGCCTGAGATTTGAGCACTGTAATGCCAAAAATAGGTAAGATAGATGGAATACAGAATAAAATTAAGGTAGAGGTGATAACTTTACTTGAAATTTATCTCTTTTTGATAGTAACAAATAAATGTGCTTAATTTTCATTTCTGTGGCTTGAACATAAAATTAACTATTATAAAACATGATCACAAAGTTATTGAAAATATCGTAAATAAACAGTCATCTCATGCAAAACTTAGTGAAAATGTTTAAGGGATTTATGTTCATGTCCATGTAGAGGAAACTTTTATAAGAATTTTTGATAAATAAAATATTTCATACTTTCAAGGTTGTTTCTTATTTTTGGAAGATAAGAGAAGTATCCAGACTATGGATATGAATTTTATTACAACAAATGATGTTTATTACAGTAAATGGGAAAAAAACCTGTAAGAGTAGATATAAAAGCAAAAACTGTGTTATAGTAGTGGCATCACATGTGAATCTTGCAAGTTGTAAAATATTCTAAATAGAAGTATATATAGACTTAGATGAATCTCTTTCAATTATTTCATAACATTTATTGTTGGAAAATGACTCAAACTATTATCAAACTAAGCATACATAGCATAGGTCAGGTAATTCTACAATTCCAGTAAAAGTACATTAATCAGTTTTATGTAATTATGTACCTGGAGATTTTTTTTCAGAATTGGAATAAATAGGCATTTAAGTTGGTTTTCTCATTTTAATGTAATAGAACAATGACTAAATCATCTTTGGCAAGGTAATGAGTTATTCTCAAACAGATAGGGAATTAATACAATGAGAACAATTATTGCCACTTAATGGCATTTGGGATGGAAGATGGGAACAGTAGGGTTTTTTAAAGGAATGTATAAAACATTTTGTTTCCTACTTTCATTACACATCCAAAATTTCTCTCTTTCATTATTTTTTATCTATCAATTCTAAGGAGATCTAACGTAACAGAATCAGACCTTTCAAATTAGTTGCTCATTTGAGTGAGGTTGCCTTAGATAAATATAGAGAACATAACCAGAATTTCAGATTTTCATTCATACAATAGAAAATAACTGTCTAACAAGGTGTTCTTCTGCAGTGACATTTCTTTCATGGCTTCACAGGAACAGTGCACAAGACATTCTGAACTGGACAAAACTGAAACCAATTGATTCCATTATTTTTAAACATTTTTATATAGTGTCAAATATTTACAGATCAAAAAGTAATGTATGTTTGTTCTCCAATTAGAAATGGCATCAATCTCTTGGGTGGCCAGTATCAGTTTAATGAAAGGGTATTAGAGGTCTCTTAACTCTCATCAATTGAAGAATGGATATTTGAAAGGAACACACCTAAGCAAGCACTAGTTTTGTTGGTTTGTGTAAGGAAAACTAATCTTCTTTTGATGATTCCATACATCAATAGGATACCTTTCTTTCTGGGATTTCCCTTTCTTGGGAAAAATTAAAACTCCATTTTCATCAAGTATCAATATTGGCTCTCAATAATTGCAGAATTAAACCAAAAAATCACAACAGTCATTTGAAGCAAAACAATAATTCTCCAAAAGATTTATAGATATGATAAACTAAAACATGGCAAGACAAGTTTTAAACAAACATGAGTTTGAATCAAATAGGAAGACCTCATTTTGCTCTTGTTATGCCTTTTTTAAAAAGTGCTTTTAGTCCAGAGGTTACAATTCAATGTACCAGAGCAGACATTAACAAAATCGCCTCAGCATTCTGAAAAAAAAAATTAATGTACTGCTAAAAGATAAGTAATTTAACTCATAATTACAGAAATAGTCAACTGCAATTGGAGAATAAAAATGAAAATACTATACTCACAACCTTTCTTCCTCTCCTTCTTCTTTTCCTTCTAAAAGCAACATAGACATCTGCATGTTGTTCTCTTTTCTTACTAAACAATTAAAAGGCCAGAAAACAAAAGACTAAATGGCCACTAATTCATTTATAATCAATATTAACTTCTACTAAAACAATACTAAGCACTTTGAGTATTGTGTTTAGGTCTCATCAAGATCTGTAAGTTAAGCTCCAAGGTCTTTAGTGTTTTAACAGACATAGACACTGATGCTTAGAAAACTTAAGTAACTTTTTTAAAAACTCAAAGCTTGGTGGGCACCAGTGGCTCATGCCTGTAATTCTAGCTACTCAGTAGGCTGAGACCTGAGGATCATGGCTGGAAAACAGCTCAACAGGAAAATCCATGGGGCTTCTATCTCCATTTAACTACCACCACCAACAAAAGCCAGAAGTGGAGCTATGACTCAAGTGATGTAGCAATAGAGCAATGCATTGAGGAAAAAATACAAAAAACTCAGAGATCATGCCAAGCACCAAGTTTAAACCCCCAAACCAGCACCAAGACAAAAAGCAAATCCAAATCTGAATCCTCGAGCTTGTGGTTCACACCTGTAATTGAAGCTACTCAGCAAGCTGATATTTAAAGATCTTGGTTCAAAGCCATTTCAGGCTTAAAAGACCATGGGCCTCTTATCTCTAGTTAATCACCAAGAAACAAGAAGTGGAAGTGTTGCTCAAATGGTAGAGCTCTAGCATTGAGCTAAGAAGATAAGTAAGATTACAAGGTCCTGAATTTAAGCCTTAGTACAGGAAGGAAGGAAGGAAGGAAGGAAGGAAGGAAGGAAGGAAGGAAGGAAGGAAGGAAGGAAGGAAGGAAGGAAAGAAGGAAGGAAGGGAAGGAAAGAAGGGAGGGAAGGAAGGGGAAAGAGAGAGAAAGAAAGCAAGCAAGTAAGCAAGTGAGCAAAATTCACCCACAGCCTGAACATTTTTACCACCTCTCTTCCCTCCTGCAGAAAAGATCCCTGCTATTTTCCACTCTCAGGCCTGTGCTTCCAAGGTAGTATCTAGTTAGCTTTATAAAGGTTTTTTTTTCCTATGAATATATGGAATTTCCCAACAATTAAATAAAGATTTATACATTAGTGAATAAGAAACAAATATATGACTAACATATGTTGACTATCTCACTACATGCTGCTACCATACCAGCTATTTCAACATCTCTTTTCCTAATCCACACTGATATTCCATAGTTCAAATACTGCTCTACATTACATCAGTAGAGAAACTGAGCCAGAGAAATTACAAGGAGTTAGAGATGGCAAGGTAGAGTTATGCTTACATATGGAGTCATGATGTTAATTTGAAGAAAACTCAGGAAGATGAAAAGCAAAATGATCAAAAACTAAGTCTTACATATTCATCATACTAGTACAAATGCCATTAGAAATTTAAAAATTCAAAATAATTAAATGGGAGGCTCATAACACAAATAAATCTTCATCAATGGCCCCAAATAATAAATGAGTGGGTAAATATCCTCATGTGGCTGCTCCCCAGTGTCTTGGAAGCATTTGTGAGTTAGCTGAGAATCCTAAACACCATCCACCATTTTCTACTCAAAAAATAGATTTCTTACATTTCCTAGCTGTTAATAAACAAATGAAAATTAGGACAAAATTCCAAAGAAACATGAGGACTGACTGTATGGATAGTGTTCAATTTTAGATTATTATAAATTAGAGAGTGATTATTTTCAAAGCACTGCTACCTACCCACAGTAGATATTCTATTTCCTTTGAGAAAACAAAGTAAGTTTATCTCTTACTGGACTCATTATTTGCAAATTTAAACTATAAAACATATGGTTTTATAATTACAAATGTATATGCTACAAAATTGAAAAGAAATGAGGGGAATGTATATAGGAGAGGGGTGGGTGAGGATGTTGAGAGAGATGACATTGATCAAGATACATTGCATTTATAAATGGCTTTCTTGAATGGCAACTCCTTTGTACAACAATGTAAAGATAATAATTTTTTAAAAGTCATTCAAAGAAGTTAAAAAAAAATCTCAACAAGGAATTCTAGGCTTTTGGACCAAGCAAATATAGTTAAAAAGTCTCTTGGAAGAGGCTCAAAAGCCAAAAGATAAAAGTTTTATGACATTCTCTGGAACAAAGTATAATTGTATAGGTTTTCAACATCTCTACTCTCTGTCCACACTCAGAGCAGGGCTGGGAATGAGCCATCCCTCTATTCACCTGCCCTGAGATGCATTTTTATTCATGTATTCACTACAGGAATTGTATAGAATCTTAATTGTATACCTGTTACATGAATATGCTCGGTGAGAACAAATAAAACATGGCTGGGAGCCAGTGTCTCATGCCTCTAATCCTAGCTAGTCAGAAAGCTGAAACCTTTATATCACCGTTCAAAGCCAGCCAGGACAGGAAAGTCCTTGAGCACCAAAAAAACAAAAGGTGGAATTGTAGAGCGCTAGCTTTATGCAAAAATTTCAGGGACAGCTCCCAGGCCCTGAGTTCAAGACCCAGGACAGGCACCCAAAACACCAATAAACAAAAAAGAACATATGTAACAGGAAATTCAGCATGTGAATGATCTAATCAGGAGCATGGCATAGATAGGCTGTGAGCCCAAGATTGATAATAAGTTAGTTAGTTAGAGTTAGTTAGTACAGAGCTTGAGCTTGATCTTAGATCCTCCAGCTCTTGCTTGTTTTTTTTTTTTCCACTCAGGGTTGGAACTATACCGCTTGAGCACACACCTCCATTCCTGGGTTCTTGCGGATTAATTGGAAGGAAAAGCCCCTTTGGATTTGTCTACCCCATTGGTTTTGAACTGTAGTCCTCAGACCTTAGCCATCTGAGTTGCTAGGATTATGGCCATGAGCTATCTGTACCTGGTATTTCCTTCAAATTTATAATCAAGTTGAAAATTACCGGGCAAGTTACATGTTTCAGTGACAACTACATGAAAATGACACATTTACAGTCTGGCTACCAGAAACTATGCACAAAAACATATCTTATTCACTCAACCATACATGCTGATAGAGACTCATAACCTTATTTGGTATTATTATTTCTTTTTTAGTAGCACATGGAAGTACAATAAGAAAAGATACATAGCTAAATTGGCCCATTTTGACATATTTGGACCCTTCAATGATGTACAGATCATCATGTCCAATAAATTAAATAAGGAGACTCTTAAGTGAAATCTTCCCATTGTGTGCAAGCTTTTAGCACCCCAATGCAACCCTATGCTTCCACGTGCTTTCCTGTCAGTTTAGCATTTATGGGGTGTGTGTGTGTGTGTGTGTGTGTGTGTGTGTGTGTGTGTGTGTGTGTGTGTTGTAATTTTTAAGTCTCATCCCACTATATCTTCCTTAAAAATTCCCACAGTGGATCACTACATATAGAAAAGTGAATATATATAACAATCTCATTTAACTCAGAGCCCAAAAAGAAAACACCAACCAGCAACAACTAATATATGTCACACAAATGCATGAATAGTCAGTCAGTCATTATCCTTTCTGCTGCTATTTTGAAATTTTTCCTTCATGGTTTACAAAGATTGATTTCTTCCTATTATTTTCCTGTATCTTCAATTTCCTACTTTTTCCACTAGTGTATTATTTGTAAATGGTGTTCTTTTATGCATTCTGTACTGTTTTCACCCAGTAGTATAAACACAATTAGAATCATGTTAATCCTGTTTTCTAGTATACTATTTCCAACATTGTTAAAATATATTTTCTCTGGACATTCCATTAATTCCCTCAAATGCAAGATAACCTTGAAGCTTTACCACATTTAATAAATTCACAGTATTTTCATTTTTCTCATATATTTTCCTCTTGTTTGTTAATTTCTGTACCATCTTCTCTTTCAGATATTTATTATCCTACCACACAGCCAATTATAGGGGGAAAACATCTTCAATGAAACTATTTATATTGGGAAAAAAATAAAGGCAAATTCAAAGTAAAGTAAGTCCTAATAAAACACAAACAAAACCAGGTTATCAATGTGATGTCTTCTAAAGGAAATTCTCTTTAAGGAATATCTAATTTTATTTTATAGATGTCATGCAGTATTTCAGTAATATTTTTTGTAGGCTTGGAAAGTATTGATAAAGTTTGAGCTCCTTCCTACATGAAGAACTTAAAGTATTGATTCTAACTGCTTACCTATAGAAAAAATCTGCAATGAAAGAATGTGTTTGCCACAATTGGTAGGTAAATTTTATTTTCATTTATCCTTGAATTTCATGATTTAACATTTTCCCACATTCCAAAATGTATTAAGGACTGACTGTACAGATGGTGTAGGAACTTCCAAAACACTATCTCCCAGCATCCCACGATCCCTAGCACTTCTCCTGTCAAAAAGCACTTGCTCTGTTATTTTTCCACAGAATTATCCTACAAGATTCCTTAGTCAGCTTCGCATAATGAATTCTCTTTCTCACTGTCAGGGTATACTCCCAGAAATCATGCATTAATTCTGTCTAGGCCACAGATATGAACCATGAAAAACAGCTAGAATATTTTATTTGACTGGATGGCTTCCCACCAGTGTCTGGGAATCAGGAGGATGGGCTCTTTCTGAGATCAGACACAGGTGTGTGACTCCACACAGGGCTTCCTTACTTCCACCGTTTTCTTTCAAATGCACTTAACCATCCATGGAAACTATTTTCAAGGTCATAGGCTGAAGATTAGAGGCAACACAGCTAAAGACATCAATACATCTTGCAAAAATGTGTTAGCTTTTAAGTATAAGGTATCATCACTTTAGTTCATATTATATTCAAGAAGCTCATTTTTTTTTCTTGCTTTCTGGGCTCTGTAGTTTTCTGTGCACTTCCAAATCTCAGCTATCAAACACATTTCTAAAATACTCAGTATAAACGTTAAAGCACTATGTTACCATGGATTTTTGACACCCACTGAAGATTCTTGATAAGCTCAATCTTACCTCTGAGCTGCAGAAAACTGTACTTGAAAAAGACATATTTTGCATTTATAGTTTATATTTTTCAAAGGTGTGATTGATCATTTGTTTTATTTCAGCAATCATATGCAATTTTCAGACCACAAAAATAATTACCAGCTAATCCTTATGACACAAATATAAGGCCATTGATTATTTGATTGAGAAGAAAAACATTTTTGCTATATTGAGAAGTGATGACAGTCAAATATATGTTAATAGCTTACTCCTTTTACTTCTAAGAAGATATTAGGTACATAAGCAAGTCATGCCTTGACATCTTCTTAGGTCATCAGAATAAGTTCTGTCTTCAAATACTAATAACATTTTAACAAAAATCTTGATTTTTAAATGAGAATCTCCTATCCTAATCAACTAGGTATGAATGCAAGTATGATTTAATACTTTGATATTATTAGTACTAATTTGAATTTTATTTTCTGACAATCATTTCCTGATCACTCTGATCATGAAAAATACATAGTACTAATCTCAGATTTAATCTTCCATATCCAAGGCATTGTATGTAATAAAGCATAATCAATTTAATTCTTTTACAAAATAAGCTGAAAATCATAAATTTCATAATACTGAAGTCCTTCTACCAGTGGGAATGTACTTTTCACCTGCATTGACCACCCATGCACCAATGCTTCTCCTTCAAAAACTTTTACTTGTGAAAACATTTCAGCTATAGGAAACAGTTCTCCCTGTTTTATTTTGCTTCTTTTTGAGGGAGAGCATTTCCATTAAGAATCAAGTATGGTAAACACAGTACATGGTTAAGCTAGACAACTCCACCAAGGGCCAAAAATGTGATGAAATCTATTAGTGTTGTTTTCATAGCTGCTCTCACCACATTGCAGAAGAATATATAAGAACATAACACAAACTCGAGGGGCACAGTTACACACCCTTGTAATCCCTACACTTAGGAAGTTCAGTCACCCAGATCAAAAGTTTGAAGCCAGCCTGGGCTATATAGCACGTTCCTGTCTCAGAAAATGAAACACCAAAACAATGAAAAAGAATATAACATGCCGTTTCCCACTGCAAAGACTGTTCTCAAACAAGAACCTCTAGACTACTAAATAAGTGTGTTTAAAAAAAACAACAAATAGTCATTAAGGAGCTAATCAGAAATTAAGAAGAAGGAATTGAGAAGGGCACTAATTTGGGATGAAAGCAATAAATACAGAGGGTGTATATATGACCAGGGAGAAAATAAGTGCAAGCACTGATTGGAATCATCAAAAAAACTCCTGAAGTAGGAGGACATGAATTATATCTTAAAGAAATGGGCTAAACAGAGGTTGAGAGGAAATTTCCCAGATGGGAAGGCTACATGAGCAAAGCTTAGGAGTAGGAGTATTATTCCCTCAATGTTATTTCAAGTTCCCTGTCTTAGAAGCCAACAATGGCTCCCAATTATCCCTTGAATATAATTAAGACTCCTAATCACAGGCTTCAAAGCTCCCACTCTCCCATCTCTTAAGATTCCCCTGCTAATACTTCAATCAGGCTGATCGACTTAATATACTCTACACAACTTGGGTTCACCCTAGTACAGCGTCAGCAATTTCTACAGCTGCTTCTCAGGCACTTTCCCTAAGGCACCACAACCTGTTCAGCCTGCACTTCAAAAACTGATCGGAACTCAATTAGTTCTGCCTTTGGCTCCTTTCACCAATATCTCTTGGTTCTGAATTCTCCACATACAAACTGTCATTAGCCACATGCCTATATCTTCTGTGGTTTTCCATTTTTATTATTGTGGGTACTTCAATATGCTTTAATTCTTACATGTATTCAATGATTCTGTAAACCAAAACAAGAGATAGACTGCTAATTATATCAGATGATAGGGTTGTTGAAAGATTTATGTGTTAAACGTTTCTATATAACCTATTCTCATCTACCATTGCATACTTCATATATGTGTTCATCAAAAATCCTTCCTGCTATCATTGAACAAAGTATATGCATTTTCATTTGCCCACAAAACTCATCTTACTGAGAAAACAGTAGTTTAAGCAGTACTGGAAAAATATCATGTGTAAAAATTTCAAGTCAGACACTCTGGTTCTAGATACAAATGAGGGGAGGAAGGGTGAACAAATGCAGTCATACTCAATGTATATTATGTAAAAACTGAACTACGTAAACTTGAGGGTAGGGATAGGTGGGGGAATATGGAGGAGAAGGATGGAAGTGGTGACATTGATCAACATGCATTGTACTCATAGCCTAATATATGGAATTAAGATTTCTTTATCCAACTAGTCAATAACATGTTTTTATTCATTTTACTAATTTTCAAAGGAAAATATGAATAAGAAGATGTCCAATCAGAAATAGATGTCTAAGTTAAAAGCAGATGACATTCTAGGAAGGAGAAATGAAAATCACAAAGATTTAGAATATATATGTTGTGATGGGCAGTGGGCTAGTTTTCTTAGGATACATTACAGGGTTTGTCCTGAATAGTTGACAGCATATTATGTGGGCTGGGGTTTAGTTCTTTGCCTAGCATGTGTGAAGTCCTGGGTTTGATATCTGGCACCAATAAATAAATAAATACAGCAAATCTGCTATAATCAGTCAATAGACGTTAAGCCTATCTAAAGTTACATCAGAACCATTGTTTCTTTCTTTTAATATAACGTATGAAATGAGTTGAGTCAATAGTGATACTAGACTCTGCCTCTGTTTCTAATTACTCTGACAGGAATGAGTGTTAATAATCGATATGTTCTAATTTTGTTATTCAGATATAAGCAGAAGACAAGAACCGTAGATTTCTTTAAACTTCCCAGTATTTCTTAGCATTACACCAGACTTCTTTCATAATTCTACCTCTATTTAATTTATTTGTGTGTATTTTTGTCTGTTCTGTGCAAATAGCAAGTACGCTCCACGCATATAAGTAATCCCCTCTACATTCTCCACAGTGTTATCCCACATATAGTTTCCTGAGAGACATGTCTTTAAAATTTTATCAAAGTATTTTTCCAGTTTACATTTTTGAGAATTTATTTAAATTTAAACAATTAAGCCTAGGTTCCCCATTGAATGGAGCTAGTTTGAGTTGGAAGATGACGCTTTGTTATTGATGGGATTCAAACAGTAAAGTATCACAATAAAATTCAGCCGCTGATGCGCAAAATACAATTTTGCAACAAGCATGAGCCTTGCAAAACATTGCTAAAATTCCTTCCAATTTCTCCTTTCACATGATAAGAGCCAGAGTTCAGAGTATAAACCACAAAAGCCTGGAGTAAAACTTCACTCTCCCTTTTCTGGTCCCAGAAAGTACAGGGGAAGTTGTAGAAAATTGAAGATTCATTTCAATGGGTATCTGTCCTAACTTCTCAGATTCTTTTCTCCCCCAAGAGATATGGAGGAATATGGAAGAAGAATTTCTGCATTTAATTCGATTGAGTGGTCTTCTTTCTGAAAGACTTGACAGTCTAAGAAGGTAATCTGGAAGAGTCTAGAGCACAGGATGAAAGTGACTCTGGGCAGAAATCAGAGTCTGATTTCATGGAGCCAAAGAGGGGCAAGGAAGCCACTCAAAACACCAGTCTGTCCGAGATATGCACATCTGTTGTCTGCAGATGTCATCCCTAAACATTGATGCTCCCCAATGGACACCCAAAGTGACAGCACGATGCTGACACAGCCTCAGCTCACACTGCAGTCTCCCAGAAAACAGCCATCAAACAACCCCCTGACACAGCTTTCAGAGAGAAAAGCTAGCAACTCTGTCTACGAGATTTTGAGGGCTAATTTTGAATGGTGACTATAAGGGCTGAATATTTTATTGTATTCACTTGAAAACAGATGGGATACTTAAGTCTTTCTACACATCCGGTTCAAGTTAAACCTTGTGATTTGCCTACAATATCTTTAATAACAAAGTGCCTGGCATATGCTGAGTGTTCGATAAACAGCTTTATTTTAATGACTGAAATAATTAAAGGGCTCTCTAAACAGCTACAATTCTTTGATTGCATTCAGTGCTATGATTAAAAAGGAAATATGAAGGACCTTTCAGTTAGTCTCATTCGTGGAAAGGAAGACAAAGTCTTAAGAAAACAGCATTGTTTTCTGAGGCCACAATTCAAAGCCTAATAAATCTTTAATATTGTCTAAGCTTACTTGAATTTACTATCGCAGGGAAACAAATGCAATACAGGATTTTGTTCTTTCTTAGGAACCGTTAACAAATCCTTGTGTCACTATTTAAAGAAATAGCATTAATAACAGTCATAATTGGCTTAACAGTTCACAAAACATGTTCACATGTTCGTAGTTACTGTCCTGGGACTCTCAAGTAGGAAAAAGCTGTGGCATCATTTAATATTTCAAGAAATGGCTTTGAAAAGGCAAAGCATGTGGTGAGCTGTATCTCACGCAGACTTAGTCTTGTCTCAATCCGCAATCCAAATACATGCACCCATTTCTATATGTGACATATAAAGCCCCCATAATATCCAGCATATGTGAAATTAGCATCTTATTCCTTCCCCCACCATCCTATAGGATTTGGGACTCTTCTTGGATAACTAGTAGTCCCTCAAATTTAACAAAGATTTTAAAACCTGGCACATAGTTTAAAGCAAAAGTTCTTAGCTACAGTTGTTGTGTTAGAAGCTTGGGAAAAATTGCATCCTAGAGAAAACAAAACATAGCCGTTCCTAGAATTCCCCGCTGGTGAGTATGTTCAAATCACCAAGAAACTGATTTTTCTTTATTTCCATGCCAGTAAATTCAGTCTGAGAATTCACAAACTTTTACACAACATCTCAGAATTAAAAAACAGTGTAATAAAGTAAAAATGAAGTAAAAATCACTTTTCAAGAATGAAGAGAAGGAAGGAAGAGGAACTCATTAGACAAGTGAGATTATTTTGTTTGGGCTTTCTGTCTATTTTAGCATTATTTTAGCTAGACATTTTTATGTTCATTTCCTGCCTTGGTAGACTATTAAGAGAAGTCTGGAGTCATCAGTTATCTCAGTATTGCTACAGACTTATGTCGTGAAAAATCAACTGTAACTGTGACCAAAAGAACAAATTCTGGCCTTGGGTGTTAACTGAATGTATGTATTCCCTTACAAGATGGTTTTACATTTGGAAAGAGCCTAATAGAGAACATGCCTCTTTCTTTTATTTTTTATTTTATTTTATTTATTTCTTTTCCCATCCTGGGGCTGGAACTCATGGCCTGGACAACCCTGTTGTTGTTACTGTTGTAATATACAGGCTAGTGCTCTATCAATCAAGCCACAGCTTCCCCCGCCCCCTCTTTTTGGTGGTTAATTGGAGAGAAGTTTTATGGACTATCCTACCTAGGCCAGCTTTGAACAATGATCCTCAGAGCTCAGCCTCCTGAGTAACTAGGGTTATAGGCTTGAGCCACTGGTACCCAGCTTCTCTTTCTGGTAGCTTGAACCTCCTATCACCCCCACTTTATGAGTTCAGGTTTCACTTAGTCCTTTCACACAAAATGAGAGGGTATAATAATATATACAAGGAATGTTCTACATAATCATGGTGTAATTGGAACTAGAGAACAATAAATGATCTATTCTGCTCACCAAAAGCAAGCTCTAGACCTAACTTCCAATCCATACACCAAACTTAATCTTGGAATTTTTAGGTTGACTTGTTATATTTCCTTACATTTAACTTACTGTCTTAGTAACGCATTGCTCACCATCTTGAATTATTCTCTTTCATCATGTCTCTTAAAGTCCTTTTCTTCAGGCTTCTTGACTACCTAACATTTCTAGGGTTGAGGGTTCTAAGTTGAGGGCAAAGATGATAAATATTAATTTAGGGCTTCCACAATCACCCTGGGAATAGCATTTGTTCAAGATTAACATCCAGGTAATAGTGGCTCATGCCTATAATCTTAGCTATTCAGGAGCATGGATGGTTGCAGGATCATGGCTTGAAGCTAGCTCAGGCAGAAAAGTTCCTGAAAGTGTTACCTCCAATTAACCAGCAAAAAGCCATAAAGGGAGGCAGAGCTCAAGTAGTAAAGCACCAACTTATTGTACCAATTGCACCATCACCACCACTACCATCAAGATTCTTGGAATCACTATTTCTTTTTTTTTTTTTTTTTTTTTGGTCCCAGATTGAGACACAAACTCAGTACACAAGGCTTGCTTTCTCTCATTGACTAGTACTCTATCTCTATGACCTGAACCACATCTCCAACCCCTTCAAAGCATTAGTGTAAGAGTATTTAAGATTTTACATGTATTAATATACATAAAAACATGTTTAACGTTTAATTTTTCCAACAATTATGTCACAAACCACACAGCTCATAAAAGTGAACATATTTAAATGTTATTTAGATTTTTTTTTGTTCACAAGGTTTTTTTATTGGTCTTGTCACCAATAAAGTTCATTTTGTGTCTATTGTAACATTGGGAACAACTTATTTAAACTGATTTTTCAACTAAAGTCACTACTTGGCATCTTGTGATCATCTTTAATGTAAGATAAACCATACATTGTTAAATGAATTTTCATTAGTAAAACAGGTTATGAAATGCCCACTAGTAGGGCTACCTACCATCCTGCTAAGCGTCATCTGGTGCCATACTACGAACAAAGGATTAAAATGGTGGCAAAATTCTATCAGTACGAGGTGATGTGTTATACAGAACAGCAAAGAACTCTATTCAAAGGTTTATCTAACATCTGAGAGCCAATATCTCACACTTGTAATACTGGCTACTTGGGAGCCTGATATCTGAGGACTGTGGCTTGAAGAAGGACTAGACAGGAAAGCCCATGAGATTCTTGTCTTCAATACACTATTTAGAAAAAGCTATAAGTGGTGTTGTGGCTCAAGTGATAGGCATTACCCTTGAACAAAAGAAGTTCAGGGACAGTGCCCAAGCTCAGAGTTCAAGCCCTAGGACTGGCAAAATAATAAATGAATGAATGAATGTGTACTCAATTATTCAGTCAAAATAGTCAATGAACATATGTGAAAATGAATCCAGGTAACTTGTGGGGATGGCTGGTATTGATGGAGATGGGAGGACTGACATTAATCAAGATACATTGTACTTAAAAACTAACCTGTGGAATTAATCCTCCTTTGTACAACTACTTAAATATATTTTTTAAATTATTTTAAAGCAAGAAGTAAACTGATTTAGTGATTGACACATCCAATATGTTCTAAATTGAACCATACCTGAATTCCAGCATCTAGTTAGACTACACTAGTACTTTAAAAAAGGTTTGTTTTTTTTTCTGGAACATCGAAACATCTCTCCTTTTAGTCTAGTTCTTCAAAGGCCAGATATATGGAAAGCTAATGGCCTGTAAGCAAGTTGAAGCAATAAACACTGTTTGCACCTATCACCCACCAACACTATGATGATGACATGTAAGCCACACTATGTAAGTTCTCAGTTTAGCTTTCAGTGTCAAACGTTCTTGGACAAATGGGCTTCATCTCTTACCTGACCTCAAAGAGAAAAGACACCAGCAAGACATCTCAGTCTACCCAAAATATATATCTTCCTGGAGAGTTATAGAAATGAAGTTCTTAAAAATCAAATTATATCTTAATTTCATTGAAAACAAAATATTCTGTTTGAGCATATTTTAACATTGTTCTCTCTGCCAAAGCAAAGAATTTCTTTGAAAAATGAATAATCACTCCAATTTTTTTTTTGGTTTTCTGAAGTATGAATTTGGACACACTGCTTGAAATAAGGCATGTTTAAGAACAACATAATTAAGTACTACTATCTTGTATTTGCCTATTGTGATTAGAAAGTCACCTTGAAAGCAGATGGGTCTGAATTGAGATTTAGCCCAAAAATGACTTACTAGAATACACATTTACCCTTCATTTCATGTTTTAAAAATAATGATTACATTTATGATCACACAAAAAATACAAACAATAACTGGTATGACTTTCCCAAATTGGTGGCTGTTTAATTAGGACCTTAGACACTAAAAGAGAAATCTAATACTGTATGAATTATGGGTGCTAGAAGCTAGAACTAAATTAGAACAAATCATTTGTCCACATTAAGCAGTCATTAGGAATTAAATAATTGTATTTTTTCATTACTGTAAACACAAAGAGAAAAAAGAGGGTAAGTTGATCATATTTTGAATTTCTCCTTTTAGGATATCAAATCCAGTCTTTTCTATAATCTCCACCTGTCCACCACAGTAACTCTTTTGTCACTAGGAGATCCCTCAATTTAGAGTCAATGCCACTTCCTCAATAGGAACAGGCTGTGGAGAGCTTAGTGAGACCTGGAGACATTTCAACTCTATTTCCTGAAAGATAATAAATACCCTGTCTCACTAAACGTGATGTTTTCAGCACATGGTGCATGAGGCTGTAGTCAAGTCTGAAGTGGACAGGGGTCTGTAAAGAAAGCCAGAACTTAAGAATGATAGTCTTCCTCCACTAAGAACATGAGGGGAGAAAAATGAAAGCAAAGCAAATCTAATGACATTTTGTTTTGTAAAAGGAGCAAAAATAGCTACTTATACATCATTTATAAATACATGCCAGCTGCATATTAATACTACATAGGAACAAGCAACATTTAATTTATTTTGGCAAAACTAGCCACAAAAATGCAAGCTGCCCCATAATGAAAAGCACAGCTTTCATTTCTGTCAACAATTGCAAGAGCAGCAACTTACACAGGACAAACAATTTAATAAAAGTTTTTAAATATTCGCTCATACTGGAATAAGTCCTTCGATTACAGCAACAATCCTGGCTTTCATTGAGAGATACTTAAATTTAATGCAAAGTTCAGAATCCAATGTAAGTTCTTGTATAAATTTCATTGATACCTTAAGGAAGCAATTTCAATGACTTTGAATTTTTAGGTATCTAAAACTCATGGCTTAAAGAGCAACTGATGCTATTCTAGTTGAACAGGAGAAAACTTTATACAAACAATACTGTAATGAAATATCCAAATCAGAGTAATAATATTGTTTCTTAAATTCAACCCAAAAGCTACGATGTGAAGTAGTTGAAAACACTGTCCCATCTAATTCTTTCAGATCTCAGTGAAATGTATTAAACTAATAGTTATACCATCAAAAAATGAGGAAACAGACCAAAGAGAGTTTAATGGCCAGATTTAAACAGAATATAATAGTCTACTTTTTCTATTAAAAAAGAACTTACACTCTCTGGATTCTTAGTAATTCCATGTCTAAAATTTCAAAACTCACAAAATCCTTGACAAAGGATGTATTCAAGTGTTTTACACAGAAAGTTGGTAGGTAGTTAAATGAATTCTCAAAGCATCTGTATTGGTGCAGTAGTGGGTGTTTATTACGCTGTCCTGAACACGTGGACACCACATCTCTTGTTCTGTAATGTACCTTGAGCCTTCCATAGTTCCAATCACAGCAGAAGAACCTGTCAGGAAAGTTTAAGAAACCTACTCAGTCATACACCTAGTCATTACTGACGCCTGAGTCTAAAGCACTCATCAGAGAACCAAAATACTCCTTCCCAGCAAAACAGGACCAGACACAAGGCTCAGGCTTCACCCTGAGAGACAAAGTGCCCAGGTGTAGACTTCAAGCACAGGAGTCATGGAGGGTTGGAGAGGCCAGGGACAAATCCATCATACAGCCTCCAGGAAGCTGACTGTCACAAAACACCTACTTACAATTACTGATAACAGCTTGTGCCACAGAAATATATTATTTGGAATGACAGCAAGAAAGCATCAGCACAAATTCCTCCTTGCTTTTTGAAAAGTGAGAAGAGCTAAAGAGTCAATTATCATCCATCAGAACATCAATCTTCTTGCATTTCTCTTTCTTCCCCAACACTGACCATAAAGTTATTTTGTTATTGGCTTGGAGCAACCACTTCATGTTTCTATTTCCTTATCATATTAACACAGTAATGTTCAGCATAAAACAACTGTTGCTTGCCTTATCTCAAGAACACAATATTATGCACATATTTTGGAGAGAGTAGGTTAAGTATATAGAGAGTCTAACAAAATCCGAATAAAATTGTGAAGCTAAATTCCCTACTGGTAAGCATTTTCTGTTTGAAAACTATAGCTTTAGCAAGAAGCAAATGGGCAATTTTGAGGATTAATTGTTCTTTGTTATTATTTTTCCAAATGTAGCCTGAAAGGGGGAAAAATTAGATGCCTCTTTTCCTGCCTCAAATTCAAATTTCTAGTCACCAAATGACTCAAGTTGCGTGTGTGCGGGTGCGTGTGTGTTTCAGATCTATTTTCTCATGTTATCAAAAGAATCATCCTGAAATTCATAGCTGCCTACATTAGTTACCTATTTTTAAAAAGAGTCATGAATGCTTTGTATTACCGAGCAAATGAAGTTTAATCCTGGGGCACAAAGTCCTTTCAAAGTCGGACTCCATTTCCTGGTGTGAAAGAGTATGCCTTTAATCCCAGCTCAGAAGGCAGACACAGGAGGAGGATGATGTCAGTGCTAGCCTGAATTACCCAGTGAGTCCCTTTTCTTAAAAAAAAAAAAATTCTAATGTCAATACACCTCGCTAAACCTCAAATTCGGTTTATGGTCACTATAGCAACAACGAACTATTTGTGGTACCCCTTCAACTTCCACAACACGATCATTCATTGTGCAAAGGATCTCAGCCTCTGCCTAACTACTCCGTCCACATGCAGGTCAAGTGCCAGAAGCTTTGTGCAGCCAGCCCGTTTCCCTCCAACTTCAAAGTAACCAGGCTAAGTTGACCTCTCCATGCTTTGCACAACCGAGGCTCTTTTCATTTCTCTATACTGCTCTATTCACTTAGTCTCTGGGAGGCAATAATTCCCCACAAATTCTTCCTGCCAACCCATGCCACCCAGGTTGTGGTTTTCCCAGTCCAGAGAACAAATTCCAATACACAGAACACATTTAATACATGTGGTTTGAATGACTTTATCAGAGACCCTACAAGAATAAAGAGCTGTTGTCCTGTTAAAGGCTTGTGGGTGCTCCAGCTGACTAGATGGATTATATTTCAATTCAGAAACAATTTTAACACCTGATATCATAAGTGCTTCCATACAAACCAAGATAAGAACAACAGAGGAAATGACAAAAATATAACATACCCACCACACACACATATGCACACACAGACTTGAGCAGAAAGAAAGGTGTGCCACAAACTGCAGGTCACAGAAAATTAAATCATGACACAAGACCCTTATCTCCCTTTGCTTGACTGAAAAGAGCTATGTGGTATTGCAGAAGAATCAGATCTCTGCTGGTGATGCTCAATAAAATACTAACTCCACTATATTTTGAAAAGTATCTTTTAAACATTTAATCAAGGTTTTTGAGGTGTCATTATTATACTTGCTAAATGAAGATATGAACACAAAATGTGAAAATGGTGGACATTATGACAAGTCATAAATAGGTAGTGCTTGGCTGATTGTAGTTATTCTAATTATCAAATCTAACTTGTTTGATGTAGTTTTGTCTACCTATCTAACATCTAGATAACATCTGCCTAGCATCTGTCTATTTATGAGCCCGTGTTTATATTTCTAATACATGTTTAAAATGAATTATCAAATCTACATGTCCTCAGGAAACAAAATCTCTATCCATCTGTGAAGAAACTATCCTTGAAAATTCACATTGCTAAAGAAGTCAAAATCAATTTCCGGCTCCAATAATTATAGATGACATGAAAGGTTTTAGATGACAAGTTAATAATTAGTAAATGAAAGCAAAAACAAAGCCAAGCAATAACACAGCCACATAAGAAATACAAATGAAGCCAACTGCTAGTAGATGGCAGGTATATTCCTAGCTACTCAATAGGCTATTTTAAAACTAGCCTCCAAAGAAATGTCCACAGCACTCTATCTTCAGTTAACTAGCAAAAAGCCAAGCCAGAGGCATGGTACAAGGTGGTAGAGCACCAGCTCTGTGCAATAAAGCTGAGCAAAAATCAAGGCACTGAATTCAAAACCTTTAGTATTAGGACATAAAGAAAAATGTATTAGTGAGATTACATGAGCACATATTTTTCTTCCTTGTATGTCAGGAGGATGTTCAAGCGTATCACATTTTGTGGATGTAAGACAGCACCTACTTCATTTAGTGCTGGCAAGACATAATATTCCACATTGCTCTCTGTCGAGGTGAATCATGTTCTACGGGTCATCTTTAGGCAGCTATCATCCCACAGTTGCAAGCCAACCTGTGGAGTCATCATTAAATCGTATCATCTTTCCTAGGGTCATTATATTGGGGTTGGGAGACTACGTCTTCATTTCTGGCTCTCTTATTCTGAGTTGGAAATTTTGTAGTACTGTAAATTTTTCCATACTTTATCACTGGATTTTATTTTCACTAGCATTCATTTTGAAATTAATTCAAAAACATTGAGCATGTAATATTTGCTAAAAACTGGGGACTGGAGAGAAAAGATAGTCAAGGGGAGAAAAGAGAAATGAATGACAAAATTTTTCACAATTTCTGGAATTAATGTCTATTTAACACAAAAATGAACAATTAAATGGAATTATATGGAAATTGTGCCACACACTGGTGATTTGTGCTTGCAAAGCCAGCCTAGCTTGCCCCCCCAAAAAAATCATGAGACTATATACTTCTAACTAACCAGCAAAAAAGTTAGAACTGGCAATATAGCTCCAGTGATTGCCAAGTATGAGTGAAAAAGTCCAACAAGAGCACAAAACCCTTAGTTGGAGCCTCAGAATTGCCAGTATACATAAGGAAGCACATGTGTGCACAAACAGACACACACACAGAGCGGAGCAATTCCGTTTTATCTTGGTGTAACATCTTGTGAAACTATATAACACGAGCATAGTAATCTTGTTCAGATTTCCCCAGTTGCACTGACACGTTTGTGTGTATGTGTGTGCATGTGTGTGTTTAATTCTATGTACTTTGACCACTTGTGCAGATTTATGCATTCATCATCTGAGTCAAGAAAACACTTCTGTCACCAACAATAATACCCTCTCTAACCACATCCTCTATCCTTCTGCCTACCCCCAACTCTCCCATCACCCCTAGCAACCACTAATCTGTTCTCCATTTCTCTAATTTTGTCATTTCAAGAATGTTATATAAATGGAATCACACAGTGTGTAATCTTTTGAGATTGGCTTTTCACTCCATATAATACTCTGGAGACTCATCCAAGTTGCTGCTTGCATCAATAATTCATTCCTTTCTATTGTGCCGTAGTGTGCCTTGGTACCATCTTCACATCTACAAGCACGCTGTATTTAGAAGTGACAAAATAGAAGAGGTCATGGCTATTTGTAGCAGGCGAGCTTGTGCTTGACCCCAATCTAGGCAAGCTTGGGGAAGTGACTTTACTTATGTTTCTCCGGTATATGGCACACAAATCTTTTTTTTGAGGCACATTCAATTTGATATTTACAAAATATCAGGCATAGTTTCTGGCATCTATAAAATGATAGTTAATAAAGTATTGTCAGTCACCAGAAAAGTAAATGTTAAGACCTCTGGATAAATCAGCATTATCTTATGTGTAAATGCTACTTTCATCATGTACCCACATTTATGATCAGATGAATTTACTAACAGTTTACTTGCTTGAAAATTTAACAAATTTTCCAGTTTCACAACAGCTACCTGAAGCTCCTAAGTGCATTATAAATGATCAGTCAGTCTGAGATGAACCCACTGGTCAATTGAAATATATACATATAAATAAATGAGCTGCAATTCTGGAATTTAAAAAAGTCTTTCACTTTGAAGACAAAAAAAAATCCGATAAAATATTTTGTTGATATCATCCATGCTAGCATATAAACATTGTGAAAGAGCTATCAAGGAAGTCATTTCCAAAGACCAAATCAGCAATAGTGTGTTTTTTCTTTTATTTCTTTTATCTTCCTTTTTGTATCCTCTAAGTAGAGAAATTATGTTCCCAAGGAGTAATCAACATTGCTGACTGATAGTGTGTTTTTTATACATTAAAAGCCATCGCTGTCAACAGAACTCTTGGTAAATATGGGAATACTACCAAAGTGTTTGATAAAATTTGAACAAGAAAAGAAGCAAAGAAATTCAATCAACCTAAGTAACTTTATTGTAGAAAATATTAACATTTGATACAAAGAAAATATACTTCAAGTCTCCATTATTGTAGTTATAAATTCTTGTGGCCCCAAACCTAACCTAGCCTCAATTATTTTCTCCAAGGTTTTGAACCTATGTCACATTCTGGCTGAAAAGCTCTATATTTTCTCCTCTAGAACTGGAAAAAATGATAGCTTTAGTAAAAGTCTTTCCACTGGAAATTCTACGTGCTAGTATAAGGATAAACATTTCAATCCTTAATATACTGTAATCCTAATTAGCTCCTCATTAATGGTTTTTGGTACCAGAGTCATCTATTCATTCTTGAAAAAAGTCTATTTCTCTACCACATTTTCCTAAGGCTTTGAATCAGATATTCAAAGTTTTTCACACTTGTTTTTCTCATTTCTTTTTTCTGCTTGGGCCTCCCCAGACATTGGCTGTGATCATGGGCTCAATGAATTCTGCCAACATTGGCTCACATGTTAGTTTGTTTCTTGGTCAAGTTATTTAAACCCCATACGCCACAGCTATCTTAACTTTATTGTAAAGTTGAGATAACAATATAAATATGTAAGCCTCAGTACACAATCAAAACTTAATAAACTACTCTTGATTCCATAACACACCATATACAGGCAAAAAGAGGTAAATTTTACACAAGATTTCTTTCTCTTTTTTTTGTTCATATGCTATTTTTTTTCCTTATTTATTGTCAAAGCGATGTACAGAGAGGTTATAGTTTCATACATTAGGCCTTGGGTACATTTTTTTGCCCTCATTCCCCCCTCCCCCCTTCTCCTTTTCCTCTCCCCCAATGAGTTGTTCAGTTGGTTTATACCAAGTGGTTTTCCAAGTATTGCTTTTGGAGTCATTTGTGTTTTTATCCTTTGTCTCTCGATTTTGATATTCCCTTTCACTTCCTTAGTTCTAATACCAGTATATACAGTATCCAGTGATCCAGTGTACTCAGATGAGATACAGTGATAGTGTTGGTGCAACCACAGGAAGGGGATACAAGAGGATCATCAACAATAGAAGCTACGGTTTCACATGGCATGTTGAAAGTGATTACAACAGTGATATAACAATCGTTTCCATAACATGGAGTTCATTTCACTTAGCATCATCTTATGCATTCATAGGGGCATAGCTATTGGGCTCTTATGATCCTCTGCTGTGACTAGCCTAAACCTGTGCTAATTATCCCCTATGAGGGAAACCATAGAGTCCATGTTTCTTTGGATCTGGCTCACTTCACTTAGTATAATTTTTTCCAAGTCCTTCCATTTCCGGGCACAAGATTTCTACTACTCACTTTTAAAAATTTTTCTCTCAACCTTTGGAGAAATCTGTCAGAAGAACTTTATAATTCTGTATAGTTTCCATCCACCCCTTATTACTTCAAAAAGTAAAGATGAAAAAAATAAACAAAAACCTTATGCTCTTAACATGAATTCCCCAGATACGAATGATTACTAGATGACTTACTGTAATTAAAACTAACTGGCTTAAAAGCTAGTCACCTGCAGATTTCATTCCAAGTCAGGTTCAGTGCACACTCAATCTATTTGCACCCATGCGAGAAAATAGGATAACAACACTGAGCTTATGGAGTTATTTTAAGGACTAAGTACAATAGTAAATTTAAGATACTTGGCACCTTGTAAGATATTGCCATCCATTGTCACAAAATTTATATTTTATTATCACTTCAAACATAATGGTCAGCAACGTAGATTATGAAAGACCAGACCAGTATTCCAAAGAGTAAAATAAGCTATGTTTTAATACCTTATTTCTTAATGTATACCCTAATGCTTTGAAACTGCTTCCAGAATAAATGTACAGTATGCTATCATAGCAAATCAAAAAGGCATTATCTTGCTTTGTGGGATGAAATGACTAGATTGCTACACATTAGGGATTACAGCAGGGATCAAGTGGTAGTTGTACATAGTTATTGCTCAAGTAATGACTTAACATGAATTCTACTTAAACTATTTTCATATTTTGCTATTTTACCCAAGGCTACATTTCACAGTATCAAAAAATGCCTCAGAGTACTCATGAGGGAAAAAATTGATGGTGATAATATAAAGTTTAGAATTACCTATATAATTTCCTGAAGTTCTCTGCTCAATACCTAAGAAAACTCAACCTTTTATTACAAACTAACTCTCTTGTCACACCATTACATTTCTTAAATATGCTATTTAGGTATCTTACTCTTAAGACTTCCTTGTTATTGACAAGGTTTTAACCAGTTTAAACCAGAGTGCTTCCCAATGGGTCTGTCTGATAAAATGCCCTAAATTATTCCTAATTCATAATCACATGCTCTGTCATAAAGTGATATGACCTCCATTTCTCAGTAAGGGAAATAAACTAATACAATTGAGAGAAATACACTGTCATATGTACTTCCAATCTAAGATAAAATCATAAAATGCAATAAAGATGGTAAGGAGGTAAACAGTAATTAGACCTGATTACAGTAACCTAAGCTAAAATAATTTTTAAAGTGTTTTACACAGTAGGAAGAAGAGACAGAGGAAAGCTTAGGACTTTCTGAATGTGTAAGGATTCCTCTAGACAATTTATGTATCTCTTCCATTTAATTATTATGTCAAATTTATCCAAGAAGTGTTAGCAGAACTCCACTGTACTGACACAATCCAGGCTCTCAGAGATTTAATAGCTTTTCCAAAGCCACTAAGAACACAGAAAGAATTTGATCTTCACCTACCCAAGGATGCTGACATGCTAGTTTTCAGAACAGACCCTTTTGTACACACGGAGTGTATCCAGGTGCCTATAATATTAAGGCCAGTCTTCATCTCCCAGTGTCAGGCCAACTATTAGTTGAAAGGGGTCCATTGAGAACATTTGAAAAACACACATTGTTTTTAGCAGGAAGGTGGCATAGGAATCTAAAGCATTGCTTTTCTAGACCCTTGAAATCCACAGTAGCTTCATAAACAGAAGTAAGCCATTTTCAATTGGAATTCTGATGAGTGTTGTAAGTCCTTATGGAACATTAAAAATGTAATTTTCAATAAAGTGCTATACAATGGACCTCTGACCCCTGGAAACCCTCAATACTAGTCATTTCTTTGAAGCCTAAATCTATCTGTAAGAGGTCAAGTCTTACAAATTTAAGACCTCAGTTTCTCAACTGTCCATTTTCCAACCCTACCTACATCATGTGTAGGAAAAAAATACAATATATAAGAAAATATTGAGGAATGGAATAAAATGCAAAAAAAACCCAGTCTTATGACTGTTGTGATAAGAATAGTGAGACATAGGGTAGGGTCATTTCATGTCCAGTTTCATATCATTTTGCAGGGGTTTCATTCATGTACTTCCTTCAATTGGTACAATTTTGCTAGGAAATCAAAACTATTTTTACACACATACACACACACACACACACTCAAAGAAGTGGAATTTTAAAACCAAGGTCTTGTATTTTCTAGACAGATGTACCACTTATGTCATGCCTCCAGCCCTCTTTGCTTTATTATGTCCAGGCTAGCCTGGAGAGTCATCCACCTATTAGACATCTCTACATAGCTAGGATGAGAGGTCATGTGATCACATCCAACTTTGATTGGTTGGAATGAGGGTGTTGCTAAATTTTTTGCCCAGTCTGTCCCCTAACTGTAATTTTCACGCTCTACATCCTGAGTAGCAGGATTACATGTATGAGCTACCAAACTTGGGATGTATGTATATGCATATATATATATATACATACACATATAGATGTGTGTATACACATATGTACATATAGATGTGTGTATACATACATATATATGCCATGCTTATATACTCATACATGCATAGATATGTATATATATATGAGTAAATAGCATATGTGTACAGAGCATACTAAGAACACATCATTTCTCAGTCTATAATATTTAAAGACCATCATTTTACAAGGAGAAAACTAAGGAATACGTAACTAGTTGGCATAAAGTTGTTCTGTCATAATATTTTTGAGTACCTTTATGGGTGCTACTGTGGTTTCTTTTCTGTACATCTGGCTTTACAGTACAAATATGCTTAAATTTTAGCCTTTGTGTCTATGCTAAGAACTGACATGTTGAAGCTCACCAACGTTGATTAGCATCTTTGCTTTATACCAGAAGCTTGAAGCTGATAGGCTCCTGCGTGCAGCAGTCCTTTCAACAGTCACACACTCCAGCAGTTACTAATTTTCCAAACCACTACCTGAAGATGACATTTTGATAAATTTGCAAAAGACTTTCTGAACTATTTATTAGTTCAATGTATGAACCAGGACACCTTCAGTAATGATATTTTGTTCCCAAAATAGCTTCATACACTTTGTCCACTTTTTTTTTATTTTTAAATAGAGCTGCTTAGCGAGCTGTTGAAAAGCCACCGACTCATAATTAACAAACAACTCACTTCTATTTCTCATCCCAGCACACTCAAAACATTGTATTTTTGTTCCCAGCTCAAAATTATTTTTCTAGAAAAAAGTAACTTACCACAATGCTTCATAATCCTCCTAGAAATGCATGAGGTGTATATCACTTTTTATCCTTCCTCTAAGTTAAAATGTGACTAAAGAAGATGACCATAAGTCAGTGTCAAGCAAATGAACAGATGGCTAAGATACAGGCCCACACAATACATAACACAGTCTATTTTTCATGTCACAGGTAATATATAACATAATAGCGGGTACTGGTCACTCACATCTGTATTCCTAGCTAATCAGGAAATTGAAATCTGATATTCACAGTTTGAAGCCACCTCAGGCAGAAAAGTTGTGAGACTCTTAACTCCAAGTAATAAAAAAAAAAAAAAGGTGCAGCTGTGGTTCAGATGGTTGAAGACTAGCCTTAATCAAAAGCTCAGGGACAGCACCCAGTACCCAGGACAAGTGCAAAAAGAAATAGGATATAAAAAGTCACATCAAAGTACCAGGCACTAGGTAAGCATCATGTGTGAGGAATCATAAAAATAGATTTTAAAATGCACAGAAATCAAGGTATATTATGAACAAATCTGCTGTTGTTTTGCATTTGTTTTCACTATCTAGAAAAAAACAAATGATAATTTTTGGAAAATCATATTCTTACTCTCCTAATAAAAATGATGCTTCTTTTTAGTATATTAAATTTCAAACATGTGTAAACATGTTTCTACATAGATAGTTTCAGTTGTGTCATAAACAAGAACTTGTATTTTATTTTTAAAATGTTTCTACCACTTAACAGTTTCAAATTGCCTCATCTTGAAATGCACATATTGGTAAATAGAAATTATATACAGCTTCTTACACTTGGCCAGCATTTGAATGGTTGAGAACATTTTTGATTACTGCCAATGGATAAAGTCAGGTGCAACAGTATTATATTATCATGAAAAAGTAGTTAAGAATTCCCATCTGTAACTGAATTACCACATTGCTGGTGGTAATCCAGTTGAATTGTGGTCCTTCCAAATATTTATGTTGAAATTCAAATTCCTTCACCTCAGAATGTGACCTTATTAGGAAATGGGGTTATTGCAGATGTAATTAGTTAAATTAAGGTGATATCATATTGGAGAAGAGTGAGCCTCTTGTGAGCTGTGACTGGATCCTTATTGAAAAAAGAAAGAAAGAAAGCCTGTATAATAAATTATACAGATCTCTAGGTATTCACACACGGTGGGAGCAAGGAAGACACTCTCAGAAGAAGAAAAAGGCACAATACTTATTGTGCATCTGATCATACTAACTAATATTACCAAATGAACTCCAGGAAATAGGAACAAAATGTTTCTTCTTCATTGCTGTTTGTTTTCTTTTCTTTTTGTCTTTTTTGTTTGTCTATGTCTATGGGATTGTAAGGGAAAGCACAGAAATGGAGGGACAAATGGTAAGCAAATGCAGCAGTGGTACTTGCTGGACGTGATATTGAAAATGAACTATACAACTAGTGGGTGGGATGGGTGGGAAAACTGGGAGAGACTGAGAGAAGGGGTGAGACTGTCCAAAAAAAATGTACCCTTTGCCTGACTTAAGTAACTGTGACCTCACTTTTTTTTTTTAGCATTTTCCAATAAAAATAAAATAATAATAAAGAAAGCTATGTGAAGAGCCAGTCACACGCATAGGAATGGATTCTGTCAGACTGTGTGAGGGTAGAGTCATGTGACCACAAAGTAACCATCTAACAGTAGTTAAAGGAGAGGCATAAAGAGAATGCTTTCCTAGCCCTTTAGAACAAGTGTGTTGGGAACCAACACCTTGATTTTCTACTTCTGGCCACCAGAACCTTGAGCACATACATTTCTACTGTTCTCAGTCACCTAGTTTATGGAGTACTATTATAGGAGTACAGGAAACTGATACAAACATTGTGCCCTCTACACACCCAGCAAATGAAATATTTTCCTATGAAATCTGTGTCTTATGTTACTTAAGTCATTCCCAGCTTGTCACCATGTTATTATTTTCTTCAAATAATTCTGTAATCATATTATACTTATTCGGAAAGGCTGACAATTCCTACAGAGTATCTGTAAGAATAAACATGAAATGTTGCATGTACATATAATAATTTATTTTAATTTTCTGATCTTCAAAAGATTGTACAAGCGTATTACAATCGAATGTGCCCATCTAAATGTCCAGTGCTTTCTGTTCAGAGTTTCCCTTCCCTCATCCTCTCTCATCTCATCTATCTCCTACCTCCAGACCTGTTCAAGATTTCCCAATTTATTTTGCCACTTATACACATTGAGTATTCTTACTATATTTGTCTTGTTCCCTTCTCATGCTCTCACTATCCCCACCAACCATTACAATCAGCATACTGGTATTAATTTTATGCAACTGTATGTCAAACTGTTTGAAAGTTTTACTCCATGGAGTTCTACTTCTGCAATTTTAGTCAATTAATCTTGCATATAAGTATATGCCTGTGTGTGTGTGTGTGTGTGTGTGTGTGTGTGTGTGTGTGTCTTCACATGGGAGGAGTATTTGGGTCTGAGATCCATATTAATATCTTTAACACATGGCAATCTATTGCTGACTATTCTGGGGTTGGGCATATCATACACACATCCTTAAAAGTCTGTTGAACTGCATATTAATTAGATCTGTTTGTTTGTTTTTGTCAATCTTGAAAGCTTGAAATCTAGGCTTATGCACTCTCTCTAAACATTTGTGCTCAAGGACAGTACTCTACTACTTAAGCTATTACTCTACTTGTGGCTTATTTTGTGATTAAACTGGAGATGAGAGTCTCATGGGCATTCCTGCCCAGGCTAGCTTCAAATCATGATCATCACATTTCAGCCTGCTGATTAGCTAGTGTTACAAATATGAGCCAACAGTGCCCAGTAGTGTTCTTGTATTAAACAAAATGTCAATGGTCATGTCTCTAATGCTAGCTACTCAGAAGCTGAGATCTGAGAAACATTCTTTGAAATCAGCCTTGGTAGGAAAGTCTCTGAGATTTATATCTCCAATGAATCACATCCAAAAAGAGAAAGAAAGAACAGAAAAGCTGAAAGCAGAGGTGTGGCTCTAGGGGAAAAGTACTAGCCTTTAGTGAAAAGCTAAGGACCTCTAATGTCAAGCCCTAGTACTGACATCAAATAAATAAGCAAAAACCTAAGACTTATTGAGAAATTGAATACTCTAGGAAAAAGACCACCAAAGAATGGTGAAGGCAGCATTTGAACAGTGTTATCTCTCTTAAGGACACACAGAGACACAATGGGGGAACTATAAGTAACTCCAAATACCTTGAAGACATGCTTTCTATTTATCTTGCAATTCTAAGTCATTTTTCATTTTTTATCCATTGCTGTAAAATGACCATTTTTGAATTATGAGCCTTTCTGTTTTGCTGGGCATTCATTGCCTTGCTCATAACTTCTGGTAGCAACTTCTTCTCCTTTGAATGTGCAACCAAATTGATAAGCACCTTCTAATATTTAAGATTCAACAACTGTTTTTCCTTCTGTGAAATGTAGTTATATTGTCCCTAAGGAAAATTTGATCACTGCCTGGTTTCTGAATCCATAATAATCCAATTATAGCATTTAGATAATCATATTATTCACAAGTGTATTTCTTCCTAGTAGACTGCATGCTTCTTAAAGAAATCATACTGTATCCCCATGCCTACAATACATGACAGACATTTGTGGCTTATTGTGAATGAAAAATATATATAATACATCACTAAATTAAGAAGTTTGTGTCTTCAGGTTTTTGCTATTACAAACTATGCTGCAAATTTCATATTAAAGTGTCAATCCTCATTTTCTCTAGCTGGTCATCTCTAAAGCCGGAGGACAGTGCCTTTCCTGGTTTCAAAACAGTTAATTAATAAATGTGTTCAAGAAATTGTTTCTTAAACATATTTCCTTGAATTTAAAAACTGTTATTGTTATGTACCATAGCAAAGATACGGAGCCACCTAGATGCCTTTCAGTAGATGAATGGATCAAGAAGATGTGGTACATACACACAATGGAGTTGTATGCTTCCATCAGAAAGAATGACATTGCCCCATTCATAAGGAAATGGAAAGACCTGGAACAAAGTATATTAAGTGAAGTAAGTCAGGCCCAAAGAAAATTAGGTTGCATTGTTTCCCTGATATGTAAGAACTAGAATATGTCTAAAATATGTCAGGGAACCTCAACAACCCAGTTGCTTAATAGATAGGTCTCTATATGATGAAGTAATCCAACATGAACTTCAAGATATGGAAACAAGAGGTTCTTATTATGTATTGTACATAATTTTTCATTTACTTTTTTTAGTCTTATTTTTTTCTTTCATTTCTCTGAATTTTCTGTACCTTTCATCTTTTATAAAAGATTACTCAATCAGGGGAAGGGAGAAGGAATCACAAAAGCAGCAGGTTAAAGGACGAACTAATACAACAATGATACTCACTTAACAACAGGTTGGATGTCAACCATACAATTTGCAGAGGAGGGGAATAAGGAGGAGTAAGTGGGAGAAAATGAAGTATGGGGTAACATTGTCTAAAAATAAATGTAATCGTTACCTTATAAAACTGTAACCCCTCCTGCTCATCACCTTTGTAATAAAGACAAAAATTTAATTTAAAAAGTATTACTGTACATCTAATGTAAGTGCTTATATTTATTTATGTGCCAACATAGAAAGGTATAAAATATTAAATGTTAATTTATATAGATAAAAGGAAAATGGAGAGTAGGTCTACAGTATGATATGATTTTTTATAAAATTGAATTCATATTTTACATATGTATATATCGTAATGTATAATAATATAATTATGCATATAATTAAAATGCATGAAAGAGACAAACACCAATATCCTTGACAGGAAAGGAAAGGGAAGGGACATGAGAAGAGAATTTGTCTACATCTATTTTGGTGTGTGTGTGTGTGTGTGTGTGTGTGTGTGTGTATGTGTGTGTGTGTGTGTACAGTGGTTTAACTCAGGGTCTGGGCACTATCCCTGACCATTTTTTTTTCTTTTTGCTCTAGACTAGCACTCTACTGTATGAGCCACAGTTTCACTTTTGGGTTTCTACTGTTTAATTGGATATGAGTCTCATAGATTTTCCTTCCTGATCCTCAGACCTCAGCTTCTTGAATAGCTAGAATTGCTGAACCATTGGAGGTGCCCAAACATGTGCTTTTTTTTTTTTTTAAGGAAACGGCAAAGTAAGTTGCTCCATCCAAAAGAAGAGATCTAATATTAATGTAATCATTTATCATGCTGAAGTGAGGGGTGCAGCTACCTGGGCAGGGCAGAGTTTTGTTTATTTGTATTCATTTTTCTAATTCTGAAAACAAATCATAGAATTCTATTCTGAAAATAGAAGTAAAGTTCATCATTCAATATTGTCAGGCTGGTGGGAAAGTCACCATTAGGCAGAGATCGCAGTAACTACTAGACAAAGTCAGTAGCCTGCAAACAGGAGTGAGCAAAGCAGAAAGATACAAGGTACTTGTCTAAGGCCAAGTATCTAAGGCCAAGCTAACAAATTAACATTTGTTAATTACGTCAGGAAATACCTCAACTTGACTGGGGCATCCATTTCACAGCACTAGGAAAGATACCACATCTGGATATCCCGAGACCCTAGATTTCATGCACTGTGAAGGGGCTCATCTGATTTTTCTCATACTCTTGCTAAAAAAGTATAACCTTATTCAAATTCCAAGAAGATATCAGACAAATATGAACTGAGAGACTTTCCAGAAACCATCTGAGAGGTATTCTTCAAAAGTGTCAAAATCATGAAAGACTAAGGAACTGTCACAGATTGAAAGAGACTCGGGAGAAATGACAACCACATAGGATATCCTAAGAGGATATCTAAGTAGGATATTATAGGATATATAGTCAAACAGAATATCCAATCATAGACAGGGTATAGATCCCTATGCAGATAGGTTATTAGTATAGAAAATGCATATTAAGGAAATTAGATTGAGGTCTGTAGTTTAGGTGATCAAATACCTAAGCAATTTTCTGATGTTAATAACTAATCAATAGTAATATTAAATGATAATATTCAGGAAATCTGGGTAATGAATGTGGTGCTAAACTTCTTTGTCAAACTTTTACAGGCATAAAATTAATTATAAATATTTTAAAAAAAGAACATTGCAGACCTACTGATCTCACATTTTTCTGAACCAGTTTATCCTTAAAGCAATAATCATAGAAGCCTGCAATGCTGCATCTGTGTGTGTGTGTGTGTGTGTGTGTGTGTGTGCGTGTGTGCCTTCATTTTGGCACGATTTTAAAACCTAAAGTGAAAGTATCCTAAATATTAAAAATAATAATTTATATCATATTCACACAAAATTGCATGCAGTCAGGAAAGCTATGTAATCAGATTAGATTTATTGCCTTACATGGATGTTTGTAGTCTATACTCATGCTTTATAAAGCTGAATAAAATATATGTAGAGTACAATCTAATGCTGATTTTCTGTGTATGCATCATTTTCTTACATCTTATGTCAAAATGCTCCTATTTCTATATCTGTGTGAAAGAATTGCTCTTGAACAACAAACAAAATAATGTTAATATTTGCTGTCCATGTGAGATAAGACAATAAATGTTCTGTTCTGTGCTTTAAAGAGTTCTTATAATAGCTGGGCACTGGTGGCTTACTCCAGTAATCCAAGTTTACTCAGGAGGCTGAAGTCTGGGGATCAAAGCCAACCCAAACAGAAAAGTCCTTGAGACTCATATCTTCAAGTAAGCAGAAGAAAACCAGAGGTGCATGTGCGGCTGAATTGGTAGAGTGCCAGTCTGGAGTCAAAAAGCCAAGGGAGAGTGCCAGGCCCTGGGTTCAAGTCCCTATACCAGCATATACACAAAAATGAGTTCTAACAGTGAATTTTAAAATGATGGTTTTCAATATTCATTGGCACTAGGTCCAATAAAAATAGACTTTTATGGACAAAACTTCTCAACCGAATTGTTATTGTGGTTAATATCAAATGTTTGCTTTTTATCTTTTTTTGAATTTTGTCACTGGAACAGAGTGTTCATCCTCAGGATAGCAATGAATCTATGACACATCCGAAAAGAAGCAGGTTCACTTTCAAGGAAAAAGAATATCATCAAGAGGGTCCCCATTAGGAAATGATTGCTCTGTTAATCATATATGTGTGGGAGAAAGATCCTTAAACTCTGACATCCCCTGATTAAAACAGAATTATATTGTTCCCAACAACACAATATTTCTTCAAAAACTATAAATAGTCTTAAGGGCAATCTATTAGGCTTGTAGCTTCCCACTTTATCAGAGCACAGCTTTCGCTTCCCACCAAATGATATGCATTTAAAGTAGCACATGCATTGAGGGAATTGTGTCTGTCTTTGTGTTTAACCAACAATTCTATCAACTATATACTATGAATAACATTTTAAAGCAGATCCTTAGGCTTCTCTTTATTTGTACAGAATACCATTGTCAGAGGTAGATAGACATAGAGTCACAGGACCACTGCAACTTGTGTGAATTTGTGCACACACACGTACATATAGCCACTAAAACACTATGGTATCTGGATCTCATTTACAACAATGTATACATGCATAAATATATTATCATATCTAGTATATAACATTGTATATGTAACATAGAAAATATACAATAATACATAACATGTTATATTTACTATGTATATATTAAATGTAATGTGCAATAATATTGCAGTTATCTTGTAGATAATATATTTGATATATATTACATATAAAAGTATCTATTTATAATGTACATTATATATGTTAAATATAATATATTATATATATAACCATAGTATTACTGCACTTTTTTGATATTCTTAAATTCAGTTAGATATGTAATTTTATATGTGTACATATATGAATATATGCACATATGCATACATGTGTGTATGTGAATATGTATACATATATATGATAACAATATGATATAACTTTTCAAGGACTCAAACTTGAGAGACATTTAGGAGACAACATAAGACTAAAACTTCCTTCTAGGCATGAGGCTTTTTATGACTATGCATCCTCCACCATGTTCAAAATATGGTAAATATGAGTATATCAATTAGTCACCTGAAGAATTCCAACATTGAACAGCCATTCTGTACTCGTCAGGCATTCAGAAGAGGAGATGAGGATACAAATTATCTGAACTTAACATCACTTCATTATACTACAGATGAAGGTGAGAACTCATAGCAAATATGAATCTATAAACACAAGCAATTATAACAAATCCTTAAATTGTGGAAACAACTTGTCAAATGGATTTGATCCCTACTGTTTTAGATACCTAGATAACAGTTTACTTTTCTCATCTGCACATTCACCAAAAATGCTTCATAGCCACATAGGTAAAATGTAAATGTTGCCCATTGAAATATATATGTATATATATACATACCTTTTAAAAAACTTTTGTATGTTGTCCTATAAAACTATTTATGAACACACTCCCAAAGGATTATTTTATGCCATCATTCAGAAAGGCATTAATTAGACACTGTTTGTACACATTGGTGTCTTCAATGTCAATTATGTAAACTTTGACACTTCAGAAATAAAGCTGCAATTATATAACATCAATCTTTAGGAGATCTAAATGCTTTGACAGTTTCTACCTTGTAGCTTACACTTTGCCATAACAAATATTGATAGTAAGTACAAACTATATGTCAGTCATGAACACAATATCCAATGAGCAAAGACTCATTCAAGCCATCACCTTGGACACTGAGTGGCTCTTCTGGCAGGAGCTATGCAAAGTGATTTAGCAACCATTCAAATGGAAGAATATACAATAACAGTGGTTTATGCAAGCAGTATGATTTAATAGCAGTGTCTTTCAATTTCAGAGGCTTTCCAATCTAGATTTAAACTCAGTGCTCCTGCCCACTAGCTGCATGAACATAGTCTCTGTGGGCTTCCATGTGGCACACAAGTGATCCAATTCCAGGTCACTCCCTCTGAGTTCCTCCTCTGAGGACCCTGTGAGAACTGGGTGAAGGCCCCTAAGAATACTTGAACCATAGGCAGTCCAGCAGTCGCCTTGCTTTCTCCCAGGCCTGGGATTATAACAGAGAACTGTTCATCTTGCCTAGGACTCACTGTTCTTTGTAACTTTAAATCATTCCTTTACCCAGGCAGGTTACCTGTTTCTTTGTAGCAAGAGGGTGATTCTGAAATACTTAATCTAGAGGACTGTTCATGCACACTGCAGCACTGCTACATTTCCAAATACTAAATGGGGCTTCTATTTAGGTTTTCTTTTACAGAAGGAGCCATCTTATTTAAAGAGAGAAAAGGGGGGAGAGATACGGTGAATATTATATGTTCTACATCAATGTGGACTTTCAGATGAACAACATTTAAAAATTGTAAAATTCATTGGAAGCAGGGTGCCAATGGCTCACGCTTGTCATCTTACTTCGGAGGCCGTGATCTGTGAGTTGTAATTCAAACCCACCCAAGGGAGAAAAGTCCATAAAACTCATATCTCCAAGTAACCACCAAAAAGCCAAACGAGGAGATGTGGCTCAAGTGGCAGAATGCCAGCCTTGAGTGAGAAAGCTCAGGTACTTCAACCAAGCCCTGAGTTCAAGCTCCAGCACTGTCATATGAGCACACACAAAATAAGCTCATAGGAGGTCCAACTGAGAAAAATCCTTACAAAATGTACTGATAAAAGATTTTAAGTATGTATTTTGCTTCTGCAAAAGGGCATGATTTTTATTATTCAGAAAATACCATTCTTTTAGCTAAGATATGTGCATAAATTCAATAGGGATCCAGTCCAATTGTTTCATTTTGTGGAGAAGTACATTTTTTAACAATTCATATTGTTTTGGCACAGAAATAAATTACAGTGCTGAGAGGCCCAGAATAAATGTAATGACAGCATACCTCATGCTGAATTCTCCTCCATCTTCTCAACAGTTTGCTGAGGGGGAAAAACACCTAGGAGTACTTCTGAAGTTCTTTCAAACAACACACTCCTACTCAGCAGGCAAGGTTCATTTGGGGAAAAACCATTCATAATGGGAGGGGAAAAAATGTAACATATTTCCGAGCTCAACTGAGGGTGACAAGCTGGACTTTCAGATGTCTGTGAATTCTCTGTTCTCTGCTTGAACATTTTCTAGTTATTGACCCATCCTGGATGTATTAGTGCACAGAAGATGGAAGCTTTAGAAATAGGTATGGTTAAAATGATTCCCAATGCATATAGTTGTGCTGGTGGCTTTAGTAGGCCTTGTCTGTGATCATTTGGATAAATGCCCAGGAGTGAGATTGTTGGATCATAGGGCAGCTCTATGTTTAGTCATCTGAGCAACCTCCATACTGCTTTCCAGAGTGGTTGAACTAGTCTACATTCCCACCAACAGTGTAGTAGCGTTCCCATTTGGCCACATCCATGCCAGCATAGGTTATTATTTGTTTTCTCGATAATGGCCACTCTAACTGGGTGGGGCAGAAACTCAGTGCTGCTTTGATTTGTGTTTATTTTATGGCCAGAGACATCGAACAGCTCTTTCTGTGTCTATTGGCTATTCTTATTTCCTCTCCAATGAAGTCTCTTTTTAATTCTTTAGCCCACTTAGTAATGGGGTGATTGTTTCTTTGAGGATTTTCTTTTTGTGGTTTAATTTTTTGAGCTCTAAGTATATTTTAGATATGAGGTCCTAGTATAGCTAGTAAATATCTTCTTTCTCCCAATCTACGGTGTTATATTTATTTTGCTAGTTAGGCTCTTTGCCATGTAGAAGCTTCTCAGTTTAGTGTTATCCCATTTACTCAGCATTTCTTTGATTTGTTGTGTTTCTGGATCTTTATTAGGAAGTTTTAACTGTGCCAAGTAGCACTAATGTTTCACCTATTCCTTTCTGTAGTATTTTCAGGATATCTGCACTTACTTCAAGGTTTTATCCATTTGGAATTGATTCTGGAACAGGGTGATATGTAAGGATCTAACTTCAGTTTTCTACACATGTATAGTCAATTCTTCCAGCACCATTTGTAAAAGAGGCTGTCTTACTTCATTCTAATGATTTGGGCTCCCTTATCAAAGATTAGGTGGCCATAGGTCTGTGGGATCTCGGAGTCTTCAATTCTATTACATTGGTCCTCAGGCCTGTTGTTGTGCCAATATGAAATACATACATACATATATATGTATATATATATGTATATAGTTTTGTAATATTCTTTGAAATTTGGTATTGATATTCCTCCAGCACTGTCCTTTCAGGTAAGAACTGTGTTTGCTATTCAGGGTCTTCCATTATTCCATATGAATTTTTGTATTGCTTCTTCTACTTCATTAAAGAATGTTGTTGGGATATTGATGGATATTGCACTGAACTGTGCTCACTGCAGCATTATTTACCATAGCTAAGATATGGAATCAACCTAGATGCCCCTTAGTAGATGAATGGATCAAGAAAATGTGATACATATACACAATGGAATTCTATGCTTCTACCAGAAAGAATGCCATTGCCCCATTCATAAGGGAATGGAAAGACATGGGAAAATCATATTAAGTGAAGTGAGCCAGAGCCAAAGAAACATAGGCTTCATAGTTGCTCTCATTTGTAATAATTAGCATATGTCCAGGGTAGTTCTAGCAGAGGATAATAATAGCTCAATAGCTATGTACATAAGACCCTATAAAATGATGCTAATAGAAAAGAACTCCATGATATGAAAACAAGAGAATGAGAGGTGTTTTTGTAATTTTGTGCTTTCTTTTTCCTTTTTTTTATTGTAGTGTTGTCAGTCATTGCTTTCTTTTTTTTCCTCCTCTGGTTTATTTCTTGTGGTCATTGCTTCTGATTTCGATACCCTTTGTCGTATATATGTTTATCTGATTTGGGGAAAGGAAGAGGAATCCCAGAAACCGTGGGATAAAAGGTGAACCAATGCAATACCGATAATCACTAGACACTATGTTGGAACTTTACAACTTTGTGGGGAAGGGAGTCAGGGAGGAGGGAAAGCTGGAGAAAATGGGAAGGGGGTAACACTGTTAAAGAGAAATACACTCATAACCTTACTTATGTAACTGTAACCCCTCTGTACATCAACTTTACAACAAAATAAAATAAAAAGTTATTCCCAGATCAGCTACCACAACATTTCTAGGCATCTCTCAACTGTAGCTGTATTCTGATTCAGTTGTGGGTGGCTTTAATATCTTCAGGACTTTCTCTTGTTCTTTACAGTATCTTTCCAATGCTATTTATTATTTTGGCACTGGATTCTTTATATACCAAGTGCTTTCTTTTTTATTTTTATAGCATAGGAATTTTTTTCTTTTTATTTTAAGGCATGAAAAAGTTCTCAAGTTGTTTTGTCCTGCTTTTTTTCTTGCTGCACTCCAGAAGTGTATCTCTGTATTTCATTTCTGCTCTCAAAGCCTTAAATAAGCTCAGTAACTTTGTGCAGGGAAGACTGTGACTCATAGAATTTTAGCAAGTCAGTTAAAACTCTGTTCTTCAATGACATCATTGTTAATATAACATTGTCACATGTCAGTATTACACAGCTTCATATTATCAGCAGTTAATATTCTACTTTAATCCTGCAACAGTGAAAGGAAGATGCAATTAGATACCATATTATGAAGAAATCAAGACCAAAAGTAGGAAAGTAAGTTGTCCAAGTTCAGCTGAATCTGAACCCATGAATGCCTTTTCCAGAATCCATGTCCTTAACATCTAGCCCACTGACTTCCAAAAAGTACTCCACTGAAATTGAAAGTAATTATTTATATCTAAATATCACATGATTTTAATGTGATGATTTTATCTTCACTCTAGAGTGCTTTACAATACATATTTGGCAGAAAAATAAACATACCAGACTACACCCTCTCTAAAATATTTATTTAATTTGTGCTCTTCTCCTTTACCATCACCCAAATCTGTCTCTGTCTTTGCCTTTCTGTCTGTCTTGCTGTCTCTGTCTCTCTGTCTCTGTCTGCTTCTCTCCATCTCTTTCTCTCGCTGCCCACTATTGACATTTTGGCTTTGTACATCCCTTAATTTTGCAATTAAAACTCATCCTAACCATTGAAAACCACTGACTGGGTTAAAAGAAGTTGGTGCAATTGTATCCTGATGCCAAATAAGATTCAATCTCAATACAGAGAATTCACAGCCTATTATTTCATAAATCATGTCAGGATATGACAGACTAAGCATGGCTACCCCAAATACAGACATTCTAGATCAATCCTGCACTGCACAAATTGCTCCAATAACTACAATACATTTTATGAAATTAAGCACCTTAAGATAATATCAGAGCTGAAAGACAATTATTCTACTACCTCTTCTTTTCACATGTGAAGAAATGAAGATAAAATGAGTTGACCAAGGTTGAAATTTTAAGACAAAATATAATGTAGTAGAATGATATTTAGAAGGAAATTGGGGTTGTTTAATTATTCCTTTCTTGGGTATTAAGTTTAGGATTACAAAATAGGCATGTAAGGGTCTATTTCACAATGCAATGGGTAGTTAATGTCTTTCTCCTTGAGATTCTGTAAATCTCTTTGGTTTGGGTTTTCTTTTGTTGCTTTTTTTCCTTCTTTTTATTTATTTTTATTTTTTTCTTGTCTGTAAATCTCATTGTCATGCAAAAATGTGAGCTACAACAAGTTTTTCATCGTCCAAACTAAATAGGAAAATGAGAGTTCTCTTATCCTTCAGTCATAATAACCCCACAACAAAGAGTAAAATGTGTAAAAAAATTACTATGAACAAACACTCGCATGAATCAAATCACATGAGCTCTGACTGGGCAACACTTTCTTCAATTTACTCACAGCAACTTAATATAAAAGATATCATTCTGTTTCATTAGCTAAGTCCCAGGTGCTGTGGTACACACTGCTTCATGTGGGGATTAATCCTCTTGCCACAAACATGACTTAAACTGATCACTGTTAACTATATTGATAAACTTCTTTAATCAATGAAATGGTACTCAAATGACTCTCAATAAATGGCCAAGACTACTGGATGATGCTATTTGCTTAATGACTCTGGATAGTTGATAGTCAAGAATTGCAGGTGCACTTAGAGAGAGTTTAAGACAAATAATAATATATATTTATCACAATAATTAAACTACTTCTGATAAAACACAGTTCCAGCAGTAGGCATGGCAACTATTCAATTAAAAAAAAAGTTCCTAGCTGGCACAAGTTGCTCATGCCTGTAATATAGCTATTCAGGAGGCAGAGATCTGAGGATTGAGGTTCAAGCTAGATGCTTATCTCGAAGCATGAGAACATTAGACTTGAGTGAAAGAGCAAAATGCTGAGACCTTGAGTTCAAGCACAAGTGCAATGGCACACACTTCCACTGATCTTTTATTGTACAAGTTATAGCATGAACATCAAATGGTTTGTGTCTCTTAGTTTGAAAGATTCTTTCACCTAATGATGAGATTCCAGGACTTGGACCCTGGTCGGATACAAAGTCCAATGTATACATTCCCACCTGGGAGGTGTCATGACAGACACGTTTCTTACCTTCTCTGGCCTCAAGTCCCCCATAGGGAGAATGTACACAATGTCACTCATCTTTTATTAAGGCACATTTACTCATTATTTAATAAGCCTGAAGCATTTATAACTATTATAACATCATCAACGAAATTTCTTCTTTGGAGATCTTAAAGAAACCACAATTTTTTTTTTCCAATTCACTCAGTACTTGATTTAGAATTGCAATGATCCTCTTCATTTACACATCTCTTCAGTTAATTCAGATAGCATGAATTCTCCTACAACCTTCGGAGTCAGTGAATCTTCTCAAGTAGCTGATGGTGACAGACCATAAGCAGAATGCTTTTCCCTCACATTTGCTCTCTAGTCTATTCATATATGGTTTGGTGAATGTTCTACCATTCTCTTTCTCTGCAGAGAGGGGAACTGGAGACCTCACTATTTGGGATCACACCAATAATCTGTGAGTGAGTCTGAAAATTTAACCAACATTTTCAAAACATAAAGTTTATATGGAGAGGAGATTTTAGAGACACTCACATACTAGTATCTTTTAATCTCAAACCTATAATCCTAGGTACTCAGGAGAAAGAGACCTAAGGATCATAGTTCAAAGCCAACCCAGACAGGCAAATCTGAGAGACTCTAATCTTCAATTAATCAGTAGAATGCTATAAGTGAAGATATGGTTCAAGTTAATGGATCCAGTTTCTGAGTTCAAGGCCTACTACTACCAACAGAAAAAAAAAAGGAGATTTGGGGGTACAAAGCACTCCAAAATATATGTATCTAGGTTGTTAAAACTCATTTTCTATTAGTAGCAGTAAACTGGAGCATTTTAACAGTGTCTTGGGAAATAATGCATCAAAGCAGTTGAGTTCATGTAATTCGATTTTGTTTTTTGTTTTCTAGTCCTGGGGCTTGAACTCAGGGCCTGAGCACTGTCCCTGAGCATCTTGTGCTAAAGGCTAGCACTCTACCACTTGAGCCACAGAACTACTTCCAGCCTTTTCTGAGTAGTTTATTGCAGATAATTGTCTTGCGGACTTTCCTGCCCAGCTGGGTTTGAATCATCATCCTCAGATCTCAGCCTCCTTGTAAGCTAGGATTACAGCCTTGAGCCACCCGTGCCCAGCTATCTTTTTTGTTTTACCTTCAGGTTGTAGAGCTAGACTAGTATATAAAATATATTTCAAAGATCACTAAATATGGCACATCATATTAATTGATATGCCATATAATTCTTTTGATTTTCTACCATCTAGATAATTTAATAATTTCAACAATTTCTCAGCAGTTGTAATAATGCAAATTTGGAAACTTATGACAACATTTTGAAAGATGAGAGACATGATTTTCAATGCATAATGCAGAAAATGTATTTAATAGGATCCTAAGCATTTTTTTTTCACTTAGAAAAGAACATAAAAGAATGATTGGTCCCATGTGGTATTCTGTCTTTCTTGATAACCAGCTTTCCCTGCCCAGTGGCTATGATAACTAAAACAAGTATCCGTAGATGTCAATTGACTTTAATGAGTGATTCATTGTACAATAGAAACTACTTTGCATTCTCTCTAGATGCTTTCACTGTATGAAAAAGATAAAACTCTCTAGCTTGGGGCTGTCAAAGTAGAACATAATTCACCTGCCTCTCCTGTCTGTGTCATAGGGCCTCGTGCAGCATGACAACTATAACTACTCATTATACTTAGATATGCCACATTTTCTCTCACTCTGTCCTTAGGACAAAAGACCTAGAGAAACCAAAAGCACACAGGAGGTAGAAATCTGCTTATCTCTCAATTAAGGTCAACAATTTAGCAAATACAGAACAAAATGCAGATGATTTCCAGGCATTAAACTTAGCTCCAGTGAAGGAGAGAGGGTAAAACAGGGGAAAAAAAAGCAACTGGAGAATAGAATGTAAAACCTGTGTTTTTAAAAAATGCAAATAGAAAAATATGAAAAATTACAAATGATGGCATGCAAATGATAGAAGCAATGAAGAAATCATACCAAACAAAGGCACATAAAGAAGTTGGAAAAATTACAAATGAGCAGAAAAAGGCAACACCCAGATTTGAAGCTGGTAGTGCCCGCATATTTGTGAATCAGGATGGAGGCCAGCACAGTGTCCCTTTCATCATATAAATGCTATGTGTTAGCTGGCAAAGGAGGCCCTGTGGCCCACAGCTATTTTTTTTAACTGCTGCTCTGGAACTTTCTAAGTGCTAAATGATTCTGGACATACTTACTTGCTTTTGAAAGGACTCCCCCATGGTTAATATTTCTGACATATCCTTGAACACACTGCGTAGATGTTTATGCCACGCTGGGACTGTCATTTCAGCTGTCATAGAGTTGACAAGTCAGCAAAAAACAAGGATCAACAAACAGAACACTCTTGGAACTCACCATTTGCCCAGCTGAAAAAGAAACTCTGTAATAGAAATCCCTTTCTTTAACTTGTTTTGTGCTCATGGCTTGTCTCACCATTAAGTATGAAAATGTATAAAGTTGATTTTAATGCTGCCCTCAACCACCAAACGCTTCTACAGCTAAGTTTTATTTTAATAGCACTGGATATTTTATGGTCATTTGCAATGGCTCTTGCTCACATGAGGCTAACCATAACCTAAGATTTTTTTTATCAAAATGTACATTAGAGAGAATAGAAGTTAAGGAATTCATTTACCAAATGACATAAGTAACCCTAGGCTTCAAGTTGCATGGATGACATTTCAACAGGAGGGAGGGCTGTTGATTTTGTTCTTGTTTGCAAGGGAGCATCTGATAAAAGTAACTGTTAGATTTTTTTAACTTATTTTAAAAAATAATTTTCATATTTTGGAGGATAGTTTTACCATATCTTTTTCTCTTTTTCTTTTGCCAGTCCTGGGCCTTGGACTCAGGGCATGAATACTGCCCCTGGCTTCTTTTTTTGCTCAAGGCGAGCACTCTGTCACTTGAGCCACAGTGCTACTTCTAGCCGTTTTCTATATATGTGGTGCTGGGGAATTGAACCCAGGGCTTCATGTATAACAGGGCAAGCACTCTTGCCACGAGGCCATATTCCCAGCCCTAGTTTTACCATATCTTGAAGGTGGAATTCCATTCTATGCATGTTTATAAACCACAGAGGTAAAGTCCTATATGAACAGATAACTTACATAGCCAATTGCAAAAGCTAAAAGTAAAACATCTTTGGCCTAGGAGATCATTAGGGCCTTTACGAAAAACTATGGTTCTGGTGCACAGAAATCAACATCATGCCTACAAGCTGTCTATGTAGAATGTTCCAGAAATGCTAGCAAAAATTAATCCACAGAGAAACTGCATTTTAACACTCCTTGAGCTTTTCACCAAAGCAAAGTACACAGGCTCCTGACACCAGGCTCCCCTTGATTGTCTGACCAGCTCTGTACCAGAGCACACTCAGGAGAGAAGGTCTGTCCAATTCCTAGAAGGAACCAGAGAGTTCTAGGCTGCTGACAAGTTAAAGTTAGAGTCGAATGCTTCAGTGTGAAGCTCAGAAGGACCTCTACTAGGGAACAAATTCAGATGATCATTTTTATATTTCTGGCAAACTACCAAGATTGCTTTTTTTAATGTCTCCTCAGAACTGTTCTACTCCCAAGGGATTTCTTTCTTCTGTAAAGCAACTCATGAAATTATAGTCCATGGAGAGTCTGATAGAATTATTTGGGTTGTTGTAGCTTACAAATCGCAAACCCAGTAGCCACAAACTTACAGAAAATGAAGAGCACGTAGAATTAGTGTCTGCAAAGGCCTAAGCTACTCTCAGTTGCTAATAGTTGGGTCACGTGAAATCTTGGAATTAAAGTATGACGATAGACAGCCACAGCATTTATGCATAATATGCACTTTGTAAATCAGGTACATAAGCTATGCCATTTTTCTTTCTTGATTATACGTGTTGTATTGCTAGGGTGCTGAATCCTGATGTTTTATGCTCTTTTACTGGATTTCGATTAATTCTCTACTCACAAGTTTTACTACCTTCATCACTATCATATTACAGGAAGCTGTACATCTACTGTCAAGTGTATCAATTCTTGTAGGAAGAAAGGTAAAGACATAGAAACTTTTAGGAAAAACATTTCTGACAAACTTCATCACCCTATATTCTTAAGTCCCTATATGTTTTTTTTTCAAATTTTTATTATCAAACTTATGTACAGAGAAGTTACAGTTTCATACCTTAGGCATTGGATACATTTCTTGTGCTGTTTGTTACCTTGTCCCTCATACCCCCCTCCCTCCTCCCCCTTTTCCTTTCTCCCCATGGGGTGTTCAGTTCCTCTATGTTATTCAAGAAGTCAGGATTTGTTCAGCTGCTCAGTTACTGTTATTGAGATTGCTATCAAGAATGTAAAGATTGTATGTGGGTCCCTGGAAAATTATGATGATTGTAAATTTGTAATCATAGGCAAACTATAAACATCGTGTGTGTGTGTGTGTGTGTGTGTGTGTGTGCATGCGTGTTACTCTACCACTGAGCCACATGTGCAGTCTGGTTTTCAACTGGTTATTTTGGAGATAAGAATCTTATGACTCTATCCAAATGGACTTTGAACATTGATCCTGTGGACTCAGCCTCCTGAGTTGATATAATTACAGGTTTGAGCCAGGAGTACTGGACTATGTGCATCATATTTTAAGTGCATCTACAAAAGGAATGTGAACTGTTTTGATTAATATGCTAATGTCAAAGCATATTTTAGAAAAATAATTTGAAAATATTAATTTTGGATTATCAGACACTCTTATTTTCCAAAGGACAGAAAAATTTTTTTAAAGAGGCCAATACCACAGTAACTAAAGAAGAAAGAGCAGAAAACAGCTATCTTTTGTGAGCTAGAAGGCAAAAAAGATAAAAAGCAAAGTCTCTAGCTAGAGAGTCCATTCCTTGTTTGGCATTAGAAAATAGCCAAAACCAACTCTGTAATGTGGAACTCTACATTCCCCAGGAGCAGGAAACTAAGGAGCTGTAGGGGGGAGGAGGGAAGGGGTAGACAGCAGGAATACTTGAAGATCTAGTTGAGAAGTAGCAGGTCCCTGGATTCCCTCAGCCCTAAACTTTAAGGTTGTTCCTTGAGACATACTAGGGAGCAGAAATCAGGAGTAAATCACACCATAAAATCCCATAGCTCCTTTGTCACATCCCTGCTAGGGTTAGGTGATAAACCAAAAGTTTCCCTGTTAATTATGGAAAAATTGTTACAATGTTTTCAAAGCCTGTTTACATTTTGTCTAATGTAATCCTAACTACAGTCCTTTCCAATAGATTAAAAAAAAAAGTCCTCTAACTTTTTGCTTGTAACCGAGATTGGGGCTTGAACTCAGGGCCTCATATTTGCTAGGCAGATAGTATATGACTGCAGCCATGTCTCCAGCCCCATACTGATTGGTTATTGTCAAGGTATGGTCTAGCTTTATGCTCCCATCAGCAGGTTTCCATCCTCCTCCTTGTGCTTCCCTTGGTCACTGAGGCTGAGAGATGTATAATATAACAAGGCATCCTCCCTGCCGTTGTGCTTCTCTGTAACTGGAGATAAACAGGTGAGCACTGCTGCTCCTAGCCCCCGGTTAAAATGGAGTCTCAAGCAGTTTGATGCCCTGATTGTCCTTAAACCTTGATCCCCAATTTCTGCTTCCAAAGTCACTAAGCTCACAGGCTCAATGTGCCACACTCAGCTTCCCTTTGTTGTTAAATGAGGAAAAACCAGATGTGAAATTGCCAACTTCTCAGTTGACAATAAGATCCACAGACTTCAAATTTCAAATTCATTGTAGCATCAGTTTCCCATTGATTGCTTTCCACAGGCCTACCTAAAAAAATTAGTGAAACTCTAACTCTGTGTTCATAGCAATATTTTGGAGAGCTTGATTGAAATCAGTGCCAAAGATTCTAATTGAGCAACATTGAGGTGAAGCTTAAAGACACATATTTTAACCAATTGTGATGGGCAAACTTCTTTTTTTTTGCTGTTTTTATATTTTTTTTATTATCAAACTGAATTACAGAGAGGTTACAGTCTCATATATTAGGCATTGGATACATTTCTTGTATTGTTTGTTACCTCTTTTAAAAATACTTCATTAAATATTTTAGTTGTCCCCAGAGCAGAAGGCAACATTATTAAACCATATCTCCTAAGTCTTGCCATAAAACAAACACGAACTCATTATCCAAACAGCTCCTCACACTTCAGCTAAGTAACATTTGCAAGGCTAATTAATTTGATGTTAAGCAAGAGCAGGTTGTGCCAGGTGTTAGAGGCCCACACCTGTAATCCTTAGAAGATAGGTATACCTGTGAGTTACTGAGAAGTCTAACATCTGGAGGATGGAAATCCAGCCCAGGCCAAAAAATAATAATAATATACTAGACTCACCAAAATAACCAGCAAAAGCCAAGCAAGAGGAATAGCTCAACTGGTAAAACATCAGCCAAGCAAGGAACCCAAGAAATTGTATAGGGCTTGATTTCAAACCCTAGTATGACCAAGAAAAAAAAAGTAAATTAGAATAGTAGGAACATCTTTGTCACATTAGCAAAGCTCCAAATGAATTATTTTTCCCGGCTAGCGAGGGACCACTAAATAAATGCTTTCCTGAATTCACAAGAGCAAAAAGAAAATAATCATCAGTTTTAATTACTCACCAATAATTCTTTTACTATTCAGGTTGATCGTGGCCATGGGAAATTCAAAACTGAACTTGCTATTATAAACATTGTTGGCAGATGCATTATTCTGTTGAAAATATCATTGAATATGCTGTCCTGTATGCATGTGAGTTTGAGGTATTTGTATTTTGATTGTCTACCTGCATATGAATTTTAAAAGGCTATGTTAAAATCATTTGTGAAGCAACTAGGGTATGAATTATAAATAAATACCTCTGAGAAATTTGAAGTAAACAAACTGATGCAAGGAAGATTTCAGCAGAAGGGAAGAACAAGGAGTTGGAGGTTTGTGATGGCAGATTTTTTTTTCTCCCAAAAAACATAATTCTTTCAGACACAGTTGGTAAGTACACCTGTCATATATGCTTCCAAAAAATGATAACATACTGAGAGAAAAACAAATCTCAGGCATTCAAATTTCATTTGTTAAAACCAGTTTTGCTTACACCTTCTCAAAATAGCCATCTGTACTAAAATGTGTACATAACAGAATGACTTGCTGGAATGCTGAAAGGTTCATATATATTTAGCTTGGAAAAATGTTGTATAGGCTTAAAAACTTTCTGAGGCAGCTTCTGTACTTGCTAAAGAGATATTAGGTTTGAGTGAATTTGATCTGATAGATAGACACCATGTTTGCTTAAATATTATGGTGCAAATCCTCTTTTCTTGTTGTCTTCTAAAATACTTATTTAGCAATTTCCCCCATCTAAGCTAAGGTCTTCATTCCCTCTTTTTCATTTCTTTTTATTCTGGCTTTAGGGCTTAATCTTCCATGGACTTGCAGCCTTTCTTGGCTTTTGCCACTTAAAATGGACACTCTACTCCTTGAGTCACAGCTCTACTTCCAGCTTTTGGATGGTTATTTGGAATAAGAGATTCTCAGATTTGTCTGCCTGAGTTGGCTTTGAACTTTGATTCTCAAATCTCCGCCTCCTAAATTGGTAAGATTATAGGCATGTGCCACTTGCTCTTAACTCTTGTTTCCCTTTTAATTGTATTGAACACACTTTGCATGATGACTATGTAGTGTGTTTTTTTCTATGTTTTTTAGGAACATTAGATTGTTTGACACCCACTTAACACTCATTTAACACTGACTGTGTTACTAAGACTGTACAATAATACCAGGGAAGATCTGCAATCAGAAGACAACATGGCTTGTTTCATTGTCTGACCACTGTACTCTTCTACTGTATGCTATTCAGAGACTAATTTTAAGATTCATACATAACTCTTCTATACTGAGATCTTTCATTGATTTGATAATAGCTGTTGATGGGAGGAAAACTACTACTTCAAACATACATGCCAATCATAATTAGCTTCTAATATGAGAAATATTGAAACAGTAAAAGGATTAGATTCAAATATAATATATTAATTCAACCTCTATTTCTTTTTATTTTTAATTATTTATTATCAAAGTGATGTACAGAGGAGTTACAGTTTCATAACTAAGGCAGTGACTACATTTCTTATCAAACTTGTTACCTCCTCCCTCATTTTTCTCCCACCTCCCCCCTTAGCAATCCCCCCCCCCCCCGAGTTGTACAGTTGGTTTACAGGATACTGTTTTATAAGCATTGCCATTGCATTGGTTTGCCTTTTGTCCTTTGTCTCTCCATTTTGATGTTTCCTTTCCCTTCCCTAGTTCCAATAAATGTATTATGTAACAAGGAGGACCTGTCTTGAATATTCATTTGAAATAAATAAGAAAAAGGTAATAAATTGTTTTTAATTATCAGAAAAATAGCCTTTCTATTATTCAATTCAGGATCAAATGTTTAGAAGATGTAACTGGTAATGTTGATATTCTAAATGTGAGATGATGATACTGAAATCACGTTTTGTGCTGGTCCTGAGGTTTGAACTCATAGCCTGGGTGCTACCCCTGCGCATTTTGCTCAGTTAGTGCTCTACCACTTGAGCCACAGCTTCACTTCTGACTTTTTACTGGTTAATTGGAGATAAGGATCTCATGGACTTTCCTACCTGAGCTGGCTTTGAATTGCTATCCTTATATCTCAACTGCTTGACTAACTAGGATTGCAAGCATGACCCACTAGCAACCAGCCTGACACATGTTTTTAATTTTAAAAAAGGATAGAGAATTTATGGTGGCATATTCGTACAACAAAAGACGTTAAAAATTAATGTTCATTTTAAATTCTCCATAAGTTAATTTCTTTGGTTTGAAATAACCTTGCATAATCTTATACATTTGATCTTAATTCTGCAATTTGAGTGGAGCCCCGGGATGGCTCATCCCTGCTCCATGCCGCGGAGCCACTTCTAAAGAGAACAGCGTCTGTGTCTCAGCCAGGGTGACTGCCAGGAAGCTTTAGATCTTAGTCTTGTGGCCCCGGATTGGACTTCTTAGAGCTTTGTGCCTGGGTCCCAAGAGCGTTTAAGAGTCCTGTGCAGCATCTGCGCGGCTACTTCCTGCCCTGGACTCTGTTCCGGAATGCCACTGTCCTGTATCTTTTCCCCAGGAAGGCATGGGGTCAGTCCAGAGTCAGAAGTAGGCTCCTTAAACAAACCTTCCCGTGTATGGCGCATGATGCTTACAAGTATATGGCTTCCATTTTTTGAAGCTTACGTCGATTAGGCAGAGGCAGAATAGTTACAAACGCTCTAGAAAAGAGTAAGAGTGGTGATTCCAAACCTGCTACATAGTAGGACAAATCTATGAGCTCTCCTGCTGCGGCTGACACCGTCCCCCTCTCTTTGGGAAGAGGAGACCACCACATGCTCTGTAGAATGTGTGCACGTTTAGTGTCTGGTGAAAATAGGACCTCACATATTGTGGGAGCCAGTACAAGTGGCTCTTTCCTTGACATCACCGCCATAATAAACTCCAAACGAAATAGAAATTTAAGAAACTACTCTAGAAGAAAAGAAAGTGTGTGTGTATATATTTATATAATATATAACACATAATAATTATATACATGAATATTATGTATACACACAAGTCCCTATAGATTAAACGATGAGAAAGCTTTGTCAATCATAAGCAAATATCCAGAAACAACAAAAAATATCTTGGATATGTTTAAGTACAGTTAAATAACATTTAATGTTCTGAAATAAACAATGGACAAAAACAAACTGCAAGTGACTTAATTAGGATAAAGATACTTGCAATTTCTATCACAGGAACACAAAACTATCTTCTGTAATAAAGAAATAAAACCAAAAATCCAGGAGAGTGTGGCTAGAAGAAACATCAGAACAGAGACAAGAAGAACCCAATACTCATGTAGCATGCCCAAGGGTCTCATTGTCACAAAGATACATATTAACTATGATATCAAGCTGTTCCCAATCATCTTTGCAAAATTTCAGAAGTTTGACAACCAAGTCAGCAAAGCTGGTAAAAGCAGCTGGCAGGTGTGCTGTTTATGTGACACCAATGGTGAAATTGGCAATTTCTCACACAGTCAAGGCAATTATTCCATTTCGAGGAATTTGCCTGGAGGACAAAACTCAAAAAAAAATTAGTGCCAACGTTTATTCATTCTGTCATTGTTTACAAAGGCACAATAATAAGGAAAGATCAAAATACAGTCATGGGTCTCTTTCTCTCTCAAGCACAAAGAGAGAACATAGGCTTTCGTGGTAGCTATACTCTATATTGATTTTCTAAAAATCTAAATAAAATGTAAAGATTTCCTGTGGCTTTGTGGTTCTATGACAGACACCTCCATGGGGCGATAGGATGCCACTGTAAGAAACTGATTTGCCTGAGGAAGAAAGGAAAAGCAACATCCAAGCTGACGATGGTGGAGGAAGGTGTCCATGAACCCAGTGTTTCATCAGAAGCATAAAAGTATGCTAATGAAAACAAACTACAGCACAAAAGCTGAGGCACAGCATGTCACAGATTATGTAAGAAAGGTAGAATAAGAATAGGCACACACAATATACACATATACAAAGAAAATTTTTTTTACAAAGGGTAATTAAGGACGTATCTGTTCAGGTTCATGGAAATGGAAAGCAAAAGATACTATTATGAGAAAAAGATTGGAGCATATATTTTCATTTAGCTTTACTGTGGAGAGCATATCAATATGTTACATATTTGAAAGTTAAATTAAGGAAAATGAAAAGAGGGAAAACATAAAACAATCCAAATATAAACAAATGGATAATATTTAAACACCAAATTTACATTACCATACAAAGAAAAGGGATAGTTTGTATAAATTGAACACACTTTCTAATTGAATACATTTGATGGTGTATATCATAAGGACTTTAAGAGGTCTTTAAATTTTCTTTATAGTATATACATATATATGTACATAAACATAAATGTATGTGTATATAAACATGTCTAAACATAAAGATATATAATGTATATAAACATACTGATTAGCATAACACCCTAAAACTTTCTCACGTTTTCTTTCTCTCTCTCATTCTCCTTCTGCAGAAAGAGAAAGAAATCAATACTCTTAAAACATGCTGATAGAGAATGTCAGAAAGAGAGAATAGATAAAAATGATGAGATATTTTGATATCATGAATAATGAGTTTTCAATATGAGAGAAGGAAAATAAACATGTGGAATGTTAGGATTTGCAGAAGAACGTACAGAACTTATTTTTATATGAATTTTGTATTTTAATCTGCTGTGTTGAAGTATAATTGCAATATCGCAAAGTATACATACTTAATATGTGCAACATGTTAAGTTTTGATTTATATATGTAGACATGCAGCTATCAATCAACAGCACTCACCAGTCTCACCCATTTTCTGATGTCCTTCATAATCCTTCTCTTGTCCAAGGACCTTCACACCAATTATTCATGCTCTCTCTGTGACTATAGAGTACTCTGTATTTGTAAAATTTATATAAATAGAACTATCTATTACATACTCTTGTCAAGAAGAAAGCATAGCTTCTTCTTTTCAGAATAATCATTTTGAAATTCATCCATGTTGTTGCTTGTAACAATATGTGTATTACTGTTTTTGTTACTGAGTAATATTCCATTTTGTATTAAGTCCACGACTGGTTTATCTCCTCGTCTGATGAGGGATATTTAAGTTTTAGACTTTTTGGCTAATGCAAATAAAGTTCCTGTTAACATTCCTAGTTTTGGTCTTTTATTCCCTTGTCTTCTTTTCTCTTAATGAAATACTGATATATGAGGTGCTTGAATCATATAATGTATGTCGGTTAACATTATTCCTGTTCTGTCATAGAGTTTCAATGTTGTTGTTTTTTATTTTTGGCCAGTCCGGCTTGGACTCAGGCCCTGAGCACTGTCCCTGGCTTCCTTTTACTCAAGGCTAGTACTCTATCACTTCAACCACAGCGCCACTTCCAGCTTTTGCGATTTATGTGGTATTGAGGAACTGAACCCAGGACTTCATGCATGCTAGGAAAGCACTCTTCTGCTAAGCCATACATTCCCAACCCTTTTTTGTTAGTTTTAATTTTTATTCTTCTCAAAGAAGAATGGACATGATGTTGAGCTTATTTCTTATCTGTCATTTTCTTTAGCCAAGTGCTTGTTCAAATACTTTGAGCAACTTTTATTTTGTATTTTGGTACTTTGTATTTTTTATTTGGTATTTTATTGCTGTATTTTGAGATTTTTAAATAAATATTCTAAGTGTAAATCATTTATGGAAATTTGATTTTTAAAATATCTTATCTTGATTTATATAAGAGTCCAGAAACAAGACATCACGGTGATAAATTTATACTCACCAAACAAAAGAGGCCCTACATATGTCAAGCAAATTCTCACAGAACTACAGAACAAGATAGACCCAAACACAATCATAGTGGGAGACTTTAATACCCCACTCTCTGCAAGAGACAGATCCAACACCCAGAGGATTAGCAAGGGAGCTGAGGACCTAAGTAACACCATATCCCAAATGGATCTGATAGATCTGTACAGTCTTTTACCCTACAGAGACCCAATACACTTTCTTCTCAGCAGCCTATGGAACATACTCCAAAATAGACCATGTCATAGCCCACACAAAGAACCTCAGCAAATACAGAAGTATTGACGTCATCCCATGTATTATATCTGACCACAGTGGAATAAAGGTAACCCTCAATAACAAAGGATACCACAGAGGCTATACATATACTTGGAGGCTAAACCCCTCACTATTATCTAACACTTGGGCCGCAGATCAAATTAAGGATGAAATTAATGAATTCATAAGCCACAATGACAATGAAAATACATCACAAAGAAACCTATGGGATACAGCTAAGGCAGTACTGAGGGGCAAGATCATTACCCTCAGCACTCACATTAAAAGAATGGAAGCAGAGCAGGTGAATAACCTCACAATGAAACTGAAACATCTGGAGAAACAAGAAATGATCGAATCTAAAATGATTAGGAGAGGGATCACAAAGACTAAAGAAGAGACAAATCTGATTGAAAATAGAAAGACCATTCAACAAATAAATAAGACTAAAAGCTGGTTCTTTGAGAAAATAAATAAAATTGACAGACCCCTCAAAAGACTTACAAAAAAAAGAAGAGAAGAGATTCATATCTGTAAAATCAGGGACTCCACCGGAAAAATTACAACAAATACACACGATATTCAAACAACCATAAGGAACTCTTTCCAGTTCATTCTCTTAAAACAGTTTCTTCAATGAGTAAAACTTTGGAACTTAGGGTCAAATTATCAATGTTTCTCTTGAAATTACATACAAATTAGTTGAGAAATTCAAATGAACTTGAAACTGTCAATTTCCTCTTTTAAGTTGTTGAAATTTATGATGTGCTAATTTAGAAAACAGATTAAAAGGAAAACAACTGACATCTTAACCATAGATTTGTGTGTTTTTTTAAATAATTATCAAAGTATTGCCATCTTCTTTGATTTCTCCCAGTTTTCAGTTTTTATTTTGGAAATTTCATCCCTAAGTATTTCAAAATATGATGCTAAATGTGGGATAGAACTTATCACTACTCTTTATTCCAAACACAGATGCTAATGCTTTTCTAGTGGAGAGGTACATTATCTTAACTTTTATTCCATATTCAGCTTAAAAATTCTGACATTGTATTTTCCTTTAGTTAGGTTGGAGTATTTTAATACTTTTGTTTCTGAAGCAGGTGGTAGTTAGCTTTTAAATATTTTGGAATTCTTTGAAGAATTTCTCCTTTTGACTCATAAGAGAATAAAAGAAATTTCTCAATATAACCCAAATAATGAAAATTATTGTATAGTTAATATAGTTGATGCACTTGATATTAAAACAAGACTTTTCAGCTTTCTTCAGTGTTAGCAAGCAGTATATTTTCCCATTCTTTACTTGTGAACTATTGGTATTTTTATAAAATTGTTCTTATTTTAAGCAACAAAAACATTTGATTTTGTTTTTACCTGAACTCATGTTCTCTGTGTTGTAAGTGGAGTGTTTAGACCATTTGCCTTTAATGTGATTGGTATGCGTAGATTGATTCTTATCCTATCTTTTGCTTACCTCAACTTACCTTCTAGTGATATCACACAATTTCCTGTTTCATTAAAGATTCTTTCATTTCTTCCTGCCTGGACTTCTGCTATTGATTTCATACACATTTATGCTACAATTCTTTAAAGTGTAGTATTTAAGTAGCCAATTACCTCTTTATAAGATTGATGATTGATTGATTTTATTTTGTAAGATTTTATTGCAATGGTTTAGTACAGAAGATCTTAAGATTCTATATTTAAAGCTAATACAAGCACAGCAAATAATATGTTCCTGAATGGAACTGATATTGTATGTAACAAAGGAAGTTATCACAGGCACATCTACTAAATTGGCCAATATAATTTAAGTTGGAGGCTAAACTATTTTTTGGATTCTTTTTTGAACCTATATCCACTTATATATATGTTTATACATATGTTTATGTATATTTATACAGATATGAATATTTGTAGATGTGTGTGGTGTGTGTGTGTGTGTGTGTGTGTGTGTGTGTGTGTGTGTGTGTAGCAGAATGGGACAAGACCAAAATATGGGGTGATTTTGCTTCACTTTCCACACTTTCCACACTTTTTTAGGATGGTCACAATGAAGATAGTATTCATGACCTTTGGTGAACTGAAACTACCAAATGACACCAGCGTCTTCACCATGTGAGACTAAGTCCAGTCAAACGAATATATAAATTGACTCAGAGGGTTTCTAACATACAAACATGAGCATCAAATAATGACGGTTTTCAGAAAATGGCTTGGAGATTGTTATATCAGGGTTCTATCCAAGCACTATTATCAGTTGTGTATATTGTTAAACCTTATATAAATTATATGACATGGTATAAGTAAGAAAAAAAGACCTTGCCTATTTACCCATGTACTTACTGATTCCAACGCTCTTCTTTTTTGTATGTTTAGAAGACCCATATTGCTAAATTTCTTTTATTTCTACTGCTTCAAAGGCTGTTAAAAATATGTTGTAAATCCTTCCTGTTGATGAGCAATCCTTTCAGCTCATAAAGGTTTTAATTTTATTGTTGTCTTTGAAATGCATTTCAATTTTCAAGTTGACTTAAGTATTTTGAAAAAAAATTTCTTCCTTCTCACATTTTTAGGTAAGAATTCTGCAACCAAGTTGATCTTTTTCTGTATGTCAAGTGTTTTTCTTCCAATGTTCTTCATATTTTTCTCATTACTACTTTTTTGAATAACTCGTTTGTTAATTGCCATTTTCTTTTGAAGGAGGCATCAATTTTTGGATCTAAGTAGTTATTCTTTTAATCATATTTAGACTTTTTCAACAACTGTTCCTATAAAAATCTTTTCTAGAACTCTTGATCAATTCTCTGCTTTAGAAATTGTAATTATGTGCCTAGTTAAGTGGACTTTCATTTTTGTATTACATCTTTCACGTTTAGAAGTTAAATTCAGATTTTTTCTTCCTCGCATGTCATAGTAGCATGAAGATACCAATGTATGACATGTAAATAACTAAACATCACTGTTGCAATAATACATGATATATAAACCAGGAAGCAGTTTGAACTTGAGGCACAAGTCCTCATTTGCTTATATCTGATCTAATCCAATGCCATTCCTGTAACAGAATTAAAATTTGTAACAACTTCTTGCTTTGAAAACATATATTCACAAAGAGTAATGAGGGTTGCTTCAGGAATGTCTTATTTCTAGAGTATGAATGGGAAAAATACTGAGTGAGCTTAAGTGGCTTATTGTAGGAGAAGTTATATATACTCAGAGAATAACAGGACTAAGTGGACACAAAGGAGCCAAGTAAAGGAGCTTCCAGGTCCTCTGGAAGCCAATTTTATAAAAGAGTATGACAAAGAGTAGGGATTGTAACTTACTACAACAAAATTGAATATTTGGAAAAGAAATACAAATACAAAGTCATTAGAAAAGCAGAATTTTGCACCTACTAAAGCGATGACATTCACTTGAGTATTATTACCAAGGAAACTAAAAAAGTAATGACCCAAGTATTTTAAAATATTTCAAACATGGGCTGGGGATATGGCCTAGTGGTAAGAGTGCCTGCCTCATACTCATGAGGCCCTGGGTTCGATTCCCCAGCACCACATATACAGAAAATGGCCAGAAGTGGCGCTGTGGCTCAAGTGGCAGAGTGCTAGCCTTGAGCAAAAAAGAAGCCAGGGACAGTGCTCAGGCCCTGAGTCCACGCCCCAGGACTGGCCAAAAAAAAAAAAAAAAATATTTCAAACATTGCAAAATATCACTTTATAGATTTCTTGGTTTAATGTAAAACTATATATATATATATATATATGTCAGTATAAAGGGGATATACAGTTACATAAGTCAGTTAATAAGTATATTTTTGAATAATGTCACCCCTTCCCTTGCTCTCATCTGGTATTTGCCTCCTATCCTCACCCACAAATTATATAGTTCATTTTCAACATTTTTCTAGGGAGTATCACTGCTGCATTTGTTCACTCTTTGTCACATACTTTCTGTGCCCCCCTCTATCCTACCCAAAACAGATAAACTTTCAAACAAGACAAAATGTAAAGAAAACAACAAAGAATAAAAAATTCCTTGGCATTCCCTTTCAATTTCCTAATTCTAATACCGGTATACACGGTTTCCAATATATTCAGAGAAGATTACATAGATAGTGTGAGACAAAGGGTAAAATAAGAGAAACAACAACAAAAGCAATACTTGCAAAACTGTTTGGTGTAAGTGAACTGAACACCTCAGGGGCGGAAAGGGGGAGGGGGGAGGGGGGTATGAGGGACAAGGTAACAAACAGTACAAGAAATGTATCCAATGCCTAACGTATGAAACTGTAACCTCTCTGTACATCAATTTTATAATAAAAACTTTAAAAAATAAAAAAATAAAATAAAATTCCTTGGAGTTAATTTCCATAAATATTTTATATGATCATATTCACTTTGCTACTGAGCCTTTGTGAGCCTCTCCTAAGAATATGCTCCTTTGGTCTCACTGTGTGGATGCCTAAAAGCCTGTATAATTTATCATGTCTTAGTGAATTTTTTTTTGTCCAGTGTATTTACTTGTAGATTTACAGGCACATTCTAGTTACAACAGATGAGGGAAAGCATGCAGCATGTGTTTCTTTGAGTCTGACTTACTTCACTTATAACCTTTTCCAAGTCTTTCCACTTCCTTAAAAATGGTGCAATATTATTATTTCCTATGGAGGAGTAAAATTCCATTGTGTATATATTCCACATTATCTTGGTCCATTCATCCACTGAGGGGTGTATTATTGATTCCATATCTTGGCTATGGTAAACAATGCTGCAACAAACATGAACATAGTGGTGGCTTTAGTGTGGGGTTTTTATGATCTATTGGATAAATGCACAGGACTGTGATATTGCTGGTTCACAAGGGAGAACTATGTTTAGTATTTTACGGAACCTCCATACTGCTTTCCAGAGCGGTTGAACAAGTTTAGATTCCCACCAACAGTTATCTATGTAATGTTGTTTACTTTTATCAGGAGATGAGTAATATCAGCATCTGTTATTAGGGTTTTTGTGTTGTTTGGTTTGGTTTGGTTTTTTACCATGACTTGCATTTCTTTTATGGTCCGAATATTTTTTTCGAGAAAACTTTGAACCAAATTTTCCAATATATTTTGTCATCTATAATTCCGACATTACTCTTCTCCTGATAAAAGTAAACATAGATAACATTCTTGCCAAAATGTTTAGCCTTATTAAACTGTGAAAATACAAACAGAAATAAAATGTTGGTTATTTTGACCAATATGGACCTCAATGAAGGATATTACTGAAAACAGAAAAACAAAATACTATAATGTAGGGTAACTCAGTTAATACAACTAAACAGACTGTCCGAAGATTTGTGATTGGTTGGTTCATGGGTAAAAGAAAATCAAAATACTACATTCAGAAAAATTGTTATTAAAGTCAATGGGACAAATTTATATGGATTACAATATAGACTATTTTATTGAACTAATAAGGTTTTCTTAGATATGATCTATCTCATGGCAAAAGTCATTATTCTAAAAGAGATATACATTGAAGCATTGTGTTATAAAAGTTCCTGATATCTACAAATTCATTTAAAATGACTTACAAATTATTAATAAACCAGCACATGTAAGTTACATGTACAAAAATATTATAAATGAAGAACTTAAGTTTAAAAATATGAAATGTGTAGCACATGTTTCAAAGTGCCAAAAATTAAATTTAGAGAGAAATGTAAACATTTCCTATAAAATGTAAAATGTGTCTCATAAAATCAAATCTCCAGTGACTTACTTTAGATTCTTTGTGGTCACAGATTATTCCATAGAGTAATTTTACCAAAAGACAACTTTTGGAACAATTTGATCCATCTTTAACAAAAATATTCGTAAGTCACTCTTTATACGCAACAAATTGTGCAGTGTGTATCATCATATTATGTGTTCTGTTGTCCTTGAAACACACTCTCAAGGCAGGCCATTTTGAAAATCTGTTAGGATTTTTCAAGAGTGAATGAGAATATTGGAGTTTAAATTACTAGTTGAAGTCAAATATGGACAAAAGAAGGAAAAATGAAGGGAAAGAAAATAAAAGGAGGGCAGAAGAAAGAAGCTGAGACAAGGTAAAGAAGGGAAGAAAGAAATAGAAGAAGAGACAGAAGGAAGGAAGGAGGCAGACAAGAAAGGAGGGAGAGGAAAATATAAACGAGAAAGAAAGAACACAGTTCCAAGGTGAGCACTGGAACATTGGGAAATGTATCTGGCTCCAGTCTGTCTTTGGCTTGGACTTGTTTGGCCCTATAAGCTATCATCAACTTCAGTTAGTCTATGAAAACTTTGTAAATCTAGGTCAGTGCCTCAAGAGAACCACTCTTAGTTTAAAGCTTTCACTAAGTCCTGCCCTGATAACTGTTAAGCATGGTCTAATAACTGCACATCTGTGTATAAACCTGGATTTCACTAACTCAATCCCCCATGAATCTTTGTCAGGTCATGCCTAGTGAGTTGCACACAATGATATTCTGCCTGTCTGGAAAGCAGTCTTCCTCTTATAAGTATTCCAAAGACTGGAAAACTAAATGCCACTTAGGCCTCAGGCTCTTCAGCATTGAGTTGCTGCAACATTTTTTGTAGACCCAATGCTTATTCAGGTTTAGATGGACAAAGACAATATGGTGAGCCTACACCCAAGTGGCTCACACCTGTTGCAGCAACTCAATGCTACACAGAAGGCTCCCTAACAGGGAAGTCCCTGAGATGAGATTTTTACCTTCAAGTAACCACCAAAAGACTGGAAACTGAGTTGTGACTCAAATGGTAAACCTTGGGCACAAAAGGTTAAGCGACAGTACCCAGGCTCTCCAGTACTGTCCAGTACTGGCACAAAAATAGTGAAAAAGAAGAAAACATGATTAAACAAAGTTGTTAAGGATGATAGCATCTGACCTCAATGATTCAAGCTCAACAAACAACAGCTTTTCCACACAAAATCTTCACTCTTCCTGATTAGCTCACAAGCCTGGCTGAAATACTTACTCCTAACTGTTGCTATTCTTCTCTTATCATTTCTTAACAACTCTCTTTCACTTATTCAACAAAAATAAAATTCTATCATTGTTAGTTTGCATGCATAATCCATCTTTGATAATAGTAACATGTATATGATACAATTTAAAAATATTATTGGTTTAAAACCTAGAGCAAAGTTTAAACTCTTCCTTTAATTCTCACATTTTGAGTTTTTAATAGTGTTAATGCAAATCTTCCAGTTTAGGCAACATATTCATCAATGTGAAGCTAGGCTTTCCTATACTATATACTATATGGTTATCTCACAGGTCGAGATAATAAATGCTTCTAATTAGAATAATCTTTTCAGGGGGAGTGGGGGATTGGGGCTTGAACTCAGAGCCAGGGCAATCTCCCCTAGAATTTTCACTCGAGATTGGTACTCTACCATTTGGGCCACACATATACATTCGGGATTTTTTCTAGTTAATTAGAGATAATAGTTCACAGACATTTCTGTCCAGTTTGGCTTCCAGTCTCCATCCCCAGATCTCAGCTTCCCAAGGAGTTAGGATGCCTGAATGAGCCACATACCTGAGTGGATCTTAATGCTTTAACGAATTCCTCTTCTCCCATGTAAATATGAGATTGTAAGTCATATTTTTCATAATGGAGGCCTCCAAAACTCCCTCTCATCAACACTACATCTTTAATAAAGCTATCCATTATAGGAGTCTAACAATTAAAACTTGCATCGTATTGCTCATATTAGGCATTAAATTCCATTTTATAGGAGAGGAGTAAATATATCAGCAGGATTATAAAGACTTAACCTCACATATTTGGGGTAATGGGAAGAAACATCCATAAAAATATATACAATATAATATACATTATATGTAAGGCATAGTATGCAAATTACATAAGCATTTTATCATTACTTTTATTTTGAAATTCACCATTCAAACTTCTTTCAATAACACTTATGCACCTGCAACTTTATTTCTTCTTTTTTGTATAATTGTATAATGATTTTTATATAATAACCTTTTCCCATTAAAGGATAAAAATCAACATCTGTGTACTGAAGTTGACTGAACCATCTAACTCATTTTCCGCCCACTTCATTTCACAGCTACAATTACATTTCTCAGCCTAGAACATCAAAACAGAGGCACAGCCAAGCTTTTTCACCTTTGTGGCTATGTAAAAGAAATATTCTAACAAACGCATTCCCTCATCTATTCATTGGTTTGTGTTGATTTTTTTTAAATAAGAACTGTACTGACAGAAGTAAGGTGGCATAAATCAAGAGATTTATCATAGGTGAACAAAAACAACACACACACACACACACAAAAAAAAAAACACCAATCACCTCGCAAGTGCTAGATCTCTGCAAGATGTTTGGAAAACAAGCATCTTTATTAAAATTTAACTGTATACGTCACAGTATATGTCTGCAATGCAATGAGTGGTTTGCCATCAAAGTTTCATAGCTATTTCAGTGTTCCAAGTAAGGAATGAAACAGCATCCCTGATGATTTTTATATCAATCCAAGAACCAAATATAAAACACAAGACAGAGAGAAGATTCAAACCCATTGACATTTATGTCCTATGTGCCGTGCCGTACAGTGATGATGCAGGCACCTATACGACCCATTTTCATAGTTCTGTGCAACCATGCCAGCTTGTCCTACTCATTATCTCTAGCTCTTCTTCTTCCTAACACAGTATTTTACTTGGTGTGTGTTGGGGGGGAATGGTTGGGGTCCTGGGGAAATCGGGATCTGGGTGCTATCCCTGAGACTTTGTGCTGAGACTAACAATCACTTGAGCCACTGCTCCACTTCTGTTTCTTTGCTTGTTTGTGGGTTTTTTTTTTATGGTTAGTTGAAGATAAGGAGTGTCACAGACATTTCTACTCAAGTTAACTTTGAACCACAGTCCTCAGATCTCAGCACCCTGCTTAGCTAGCATTACAGGTGTGAGATACTGACAACTGGCTTTAGTATTATACTTTAAGGCAGCATGTAAGTTTCCTTGAGCTCCACTTCCATAAAATAAACATCTATGTTATATAGACATCATGGTATCTCAATCTATTAACTACAACGCAATTGAAGCCATAAAATCAAATCTTAATTATACAATGGTCATAAATTAATATACTCTTCTCTGATTAGTTTATTAACAGGTTGTTTTTATCCTTTATGGTAATTAAAACAAGAATAACAAAAGCTCTTATATGAAAGAACAATGGTAAAAAAATAATTCTCTATATGAATAGTAGATGCCAAAAAGAGCTCAGTCAGTTTGAATATTAATCAGATGCAAATAACTGACCTCTGCACCCACTACTTCCTTTGCATAGTTGGACATTTTAAAAAGAAAAGGGAAATAAATCACTCCCAATATTTTAAATTATAAATATTTCCAAATACATTTTATGATAAGCTGTTTGCTAGATAAAGTAGACTAGCCACCTTTTGTATAATCAGAAGTATCTAATAACTTTCTTTGACCTTCAGCTTTAAATATAGGAAAAGCCCTACATAACCAATTCTTTTGGGAGCACCAATGACATTTGTGATTGTTCCAAGGTAATAACTTTCTTATTCACTGTTAAGTTAATAAAAAATTTCCAGAATTTACCTTATTTATTTTTGTACTTTGAACACTAAAGTTAACAATTAAGACTGTTTAGATTTTCTAGTGGAATAAGAATTATTTAACAGATGATACTTCATGGTCCTCTGTTCGTTGGCTATGATTTTCACTCCTAACTCTGCGTATTAGATTTCTAATTTTATTTGATATTACCTTTTATGTTATATTTATACTGATCCCAGTCATGTATGAATCGAAGAGAAATGTGAGGTCATTATTTTCTCTATAAGCCAATTTAGCAACTCACCAATTCATCCTTAAAATCATCTCATGTTAGCCTTACATCCTATAGATTTAATCATAAAATCATTTCTCAGCTAGTCCCACAGTAGGGAAAAAGTGCTTATACAACTATGCTCTGACATATTTGAGCATGCACTTGATTCTGTTGGCTTAGAAACTTTTAGTTACACTATGTCACACCAAAGAATGGCCCCCAAATGAAAACCAAAAAAATAAATAGAGTTTAGGGTAGAATCTCAGTGTGCTGACTAATACAAGTAAAGAAAATGTAGCATGAAATAAACTTAAAAATAAATAAAAAGGAGAGAAGTAACCAAATACTTGTCCTCAAAAATGTGATCTTAGGGAAGATAGTCAAGTTCTGAATCTCTGTTTCTAACCTGCACAGTAGTCACAATTTCCCTGAACTAATAGCACAATTTATTGCTTTGTTTATTTACGGAGTGGAGAAGGCAGTTGACAGAAAACATCTTTTTCTCTCTTTCTTTTTCATGTCCTTTCTCTTTGGGTTTGGTAGTAATAGTAAAGGAAAAAAAATTTTAAAGAAAGAAAGAATTAGAGTTCTATACAGGATGAAGTCATGAGAATGGAGGAGCCAAATAAGTAGTTTACATTGGATATCTTCCCTATATATCAACTAATCACAGTCTTTCCAACAGTAAAATGATACACACTCTTATTCAATTTTATTTCCATTTTTACTAGCAAGATAGGACCACAGAAAGATTATTTCAAGGCTGAAAATGAAATAGTGCCCTCACTGGAAGCATGGCTGATAAATGGGCTACAGTTCTTTGTGCAGAATCACAAACTGTGGGCCTGCTTAACTTAATATATCAAGTTTTTTGTTTTTGTTTCACAGTAGTGAGGATCTAACTCAGAGCTTCACTTTGTTTTTTTTGTTGTTTTTTTGTTTTTGTTTTCAAATTTTTATTGTCAAACTGATGTACAGAGAGGTTACATTTTCATACGTTAGGCATTGGATACATTTCTTGTACTGTTTGTTACCTTGTCCCTCATGCCCCCCTCCCCCCTCCCCCTTACCCTTTCCCCCCCTGAGGTGTTCAGTTCACTTACACCAAACAGTTTTGCAAGTATTGCTTTTGTAGTTGTTTGTCTTTTTTTACCCTGTGTCTCTCAATTTTGGTATTCCCTTTCAATTTCCTAGTTCCAATACCAGTATACACGGTTTCCAATATACTCAGATTAGATTACAGAGATACTGTAGGTACAACCACAGGAAGGTGATACAAGAACATCATCAATAATAGAAACTACAGATACACATGGGACATTGAAAGTAGTTACAACTGTGATATAACAATTGTCTCCATAACATGGAGTTCATTTCACTTAGCATCATCTTAGGTGTTCATAAGGGTATAGCTATTGGGCCTTGTGATGCTCTGCTATGACTTGCCTAAACCTGTACTAATTATTCCCAATAAGGGAGACCATAGAGTCCATGTTTCTTTGGGTCTGGCTCACTTAGTATAATTTTTTCCAAGTCCTTTCATTTCCTTACAAATGGGACAATGTCATTCTTTCTGATAGAGGCATAAAATTCCATTGTGTATATGTACCACATTTTCTTGTGGGCTAAAGACTTACAAAGAGACTTCTCTGATGAGGAAATGAGAATGGCCAGGAGACATATGAAAAAATGCTCTACATCACTGGCCATAAAAGAAATGCAAATCAAAACAACATTGAGATTCCATCTCACCCCAGTAAGAATGTCATATATCAAGAAAACTAACAATTGTTGGTGGGGATGTCGCCAAAAGGGAACCCTACTTCATTGTTGGTTGGAATGTAATCTGGTTCAGCCACTCTGGCAAGCAGTATGGAGATTCCTCAGAAGGCTAAATATAGAACTCCCCTATGACCCAGCAGCCCCACTTTTGGGTATCTATCCAAAAGACCACAAACAAAATCACAGTAATGCCACCAGCACAACAATGTTCATCCCAGCACAATTTGTCATAGCGAGAATCTGGAACCAGCCCAGATGCCCCTCAGTATACGAATGGATCAAGAGCTTCACTTTGTTAAGCAAGTACTCTACCACATCAGCCATGCTCTAGTCCCCCGATTATTTTCAATGTCTCATTATATCTGCCAGCCTAGGCTTTGATCCTACTTGTGATTTGCTATGTTAGTAGGGAAGACAGGCAAGCACCCTCTCTGTCCTGGTGACTGGGCTAACTCACCTGATGTCACCACTCTCAGCCATTGGTTGAGATGGTGTCTCAAGAATCTTTTATGCCCACGTGAGACTCTAACCATTATCTTCCAGTCACTGCTTCCAAAACAACTAGAATTCTGGGTTAAGCTCCTGCATCCAATTTAAAAGTTCTTGTTCACAATCTTCCCTTACCTTTTTATTAACAGACTCAATAATAAAATAATTTGGTAGAAATGTGATTCTCATTTTACTGAATGTAAATTTCCCTTAACTGTATTATCCAATTAACCTAGGTCTTCAGACATTCTCTAATTATTTCAAGGCAAAAGGAATGATGTTTCAAGCTTTACACTCATATAGAAATATGCTCTTTAATTAGTAACAATGATGAGAAAATTAAGATAATAGAAAATAAATCAAAGTCTAGTAAGCACTAGATGCAGTATCAAAATTTTAATCAACACTTCAAGTGAATTGTTGGGCATTTATTTCTCAGAGACTGTCTTCCAAAATCACTTTCTGCAAAAAAAAGTTATGTGTTCCTTTTTAAATTATAGTAAAGATACATTATGATATTTGTTATTGCTTTTCCTTTTTGACAAAAAAAATAATTTTAATTCAAACTGTGAGAGAGGAATAATACCTACTCATAAACAGAAAGTGGACTCCATTTCTTTATCTGAGAGCCAATGAGAATTAAAACAGCAAATAGGAGCTCTCTTGAGCTTCTCTGAAGAAGCAGTTTAATTCCAGAGATGAGTCTGTATACAATAAAGTTATGTAAAATGTGACAAACATAAACTGAACAAAAATAGCAGATGATAGTGTGGATCTCTCAAGGGACACAAGAGACTAAGAAATGGATGAGTTTTTATAAGTAGCCAATAAAAATGAGGCATAGAATGACCTGTGGATAATTTTGTTAATATTCATGTTATATAATATGTGTGTGGTGTGTATGTGTGTGTGTGTGTGTGTGTGTGAGAGAGAGAGAGAGAGAGAGAGAACAGAGAGTGGAAAGGAACAAAGAGAGAATGTATTGGGCCTTGAACTGAGAGCCTCATGCTCTTGCTTAGTTTCTTCACTTAAGAATGTGCTGTATCACTTGTGCCACATCTCAACTTCTAGCATTTTTGCTGGTTTATTGGAAATGAGAGTCGTCTAGGTTTGTCTGCCCAAATTGGCATCAAACTGAGCTCCTCAGATCTCAGACTCATAAGTAGTCAGGATGACTGAGCGCCACTGACACTCAGCTTAACTGTTACCATTTTACAAAAAGTACATGTCAGAGACCTCTCAAAAGTGGAAATGAGCAGGGAGTCAGTTGCTCATGCCTGCCATGAGCTTTTCAGGAGGATCTTAGGATTTCAGTTGCAAGAAAATCTGTAAGGCTCTCTTCGATTAACTAGCAGCTTTGCAAGTGGAGTTGTGGCTCATGTGGTAGAGCACCAGCCTTGAACTAAAAGGTAAGGAAAAGGACCAAGGGCCTGAGCTCAAGCTGGTACACACACACACACACACACACACACACACACACACACACACACACACAGTGAGACAGTGTTTTGTGATTCACAATCTTCTTTAAAAGTTTGCGGTATTATTTTCATAACAAATCCAAAAGAAATAATCCTGATTTCCTGTGTCGTAAAGGTAACATTTGTGCGTTGTACAGAAGCTCATTTCTTTCTGGCCTTTTACAAATCTACTTGGAAGTTCCAATTGTCATCTTAAGGGCTCCTCCTCTGACTGAGTTTTCTCCACCTTGCAGCTTCAGCCCTTGTCATGGTCACTTCTATGTGAGTTTTCAATCTCTCCTCTCTCTCTCTCTCTCTCTCTCTCTCTCGCTCTCTCGCTCTCTCTCTGTCCTGCATCTCCATAAGAATAAAGAATAAAGTATCTACCTTTACCCTCTTTCTACTTCCAGTCTTCCTATATGCCAGTGATGGAGCAATTTTACTAAAACATTGTTCTCATTCTTACTAATAGTAGTAAATGAACTGCTTCATGAATGCCATAAATAAAATAGCACTTAATTTGCATTTTAAAATACATATTCAAGATGGGAACAATTGAATAAATCACCATAGTGTATTCTTCATAGGAGATATGTATTCAAGTTCAGTATAGAAAGATATATGTTAATGATGAAAAAGCACTTCTATTATATTTGTTAATAGAAAGGAACTAAATTATTGAGTATTATGTCAACTCATTTTGTAAAAAAGTAACTTACACAAATCTGCATGCAAGTACTTAAAATGTTTATATTTAAAAGTGTATAATGTTGTACTGTATATATAACTGCAAAAGATTGTGAGTTTGTTCACACTGAACACATTTTGGGGCGAAATTGGGGAACATGATGGGGAGATATAATTATTTACTTATTTGTTTAATAGGGATGTAATGGCATTTTGTTTAATTTCTATCTTTAATTTTTGGTCATATTTTTCATATATATTATCAACAAATTATAAAGTATCTAACGAGCCTGAAATCTTGCTTTTCCTCCTTCTTTTATCTAACACTGTACTGTTTGCTTTAAAAACCAAAAACATATTCTTCCTTAGTAATTTGATATTTTGAATAGTGCATAATATGTTTTAATTAAAAATGTGGGTTTAGGCAAGGTTACCTTCATTGGTAGTAAATTGTTTTTATTCCAGTAAGGAATTACTTATTGAGGTTGTCATTTATCACACCATCTCAGAATTCTATTAAAATGGATAACGAAACAATAGCTTGCAGTGTTGTGAGCATAAGCTAATATAAGTGGATTATACATAAGAAGTTTAACAAGCTATGGAGATCAGAAAGTGTTATAGAACAGGGAAATCCAGACCAACATATTCTTCCTTTATACATACTTTACTACTAAGTGAGAATTAAAAGATAAGAAGAATGAGGAAACTTTGTCCCAGAAATCTGATATTCTTCACTCAACATATTTTGCTAGGATTGCTTAGTTTCTTAGAGAAGCTCAATGGCTCTGAGCAAGCCAGTCCAGAAGCATGTGCTACACTCCATACTGAAGTGTCCATGTGGACAGTTTTTATTTTAATTAATTACTCAAATAAGTTATCCAATTTATTTTTTCAATTCAATGTGTCAACTTATGAGTACAATGCATCCTGTTCAATATCATCCCTTCCATCATTCTCCACCATCTATCCCAATGTCACTCATCTTATCAAATTACCTGGCTCCATTTTGATAGAGGTAAATTGAGGCTTGCATCTGTATTCACCCACCCTTCTGCTCTCCATTCTTCTGCCCCAGCCCCTTGGCCTCCATCCTCTTAACCAAACATGAATTTTGTTGGTTTGTTTTGTGCCAGTCCTGTGGGTTGAATTCACTGTCCCTTAGCATATTTTACTCAAGGTTCATGCTCGACCTCTTGAGCTAGAACTCACTTGACTTCTGGCTTTTTGCTGATTAATGGGAGATAAGAGTTTTAAGGATTTTCCTGGTGTGCTGGCTTAAAACCAGGAAGATCAGAACTCAGCTTCCTGAGTAGCTAGGATTGCAGGCATGAGCCAGTTGCATCCAGCTTCAAAGCATATTTTAATATTCGGCTAAAATATTTGAATTGAATTCCTCCAAAATTGTTCTGCATGGGACCTTCTGAGATACCAAATTCCTTTTTTCTGCAACTTATTAAACCTCCCATTTCGTATCAGGTCAACATTCTTCATGTTTTTAAAATGATATGGAGATTTGCTGTGTGTGGCCTAAGAACGCAGTAAAGAGTAAGGCTCTCAAATGGGGAACCTTAGAACACAAAGAAATACAAAGGGGCTGTGGCACAGAGCAAAGTCATTGTGGGTCCAGATAGAGCAAGCCAGAAAAGACAGAAGGCCCATCATGGGGGATCTCCTATGACAACCAATTGAGTACCTGAGAAGATACCTAACTGCCCATAAAGGCAAGACCATGAGAGAATCAGAATCATGGCAAAGGCCATCAATTCTGGCAGTATTTTTTTAAGACCAACTTGAAAGAAGGCCAACATTATTGAGCTCAAGATAATCCTTGTTTTACACCACAAAAAGTTTCCGACTTCAAACAGAAAAAGCCAAAGTATTTATGGTACCTTACAACTGTTTGCATGATCTGTCCCCATCCACATTTCTTAGACTTTAGTTTCTTCTAAGATCTTTCATAAAACTAATGTATCACAATGTCAAAAGTCAAAATTATTCTGACAACGGACTACAAGCATCTGACCATGGAGATTATTTCATCCATTCATACTTTTACGGTTCTCAGACAGCAGATACTAGAGTGGTCCACACTTTATTAAAAAACAAAAGCATGAGAGATCAAGCCTGTAATATCAGCTACTTGGGAAACAGAGCTCAGAGGATCTAGGTTCAAGGCTGGCCTTGGTAAAAGGAAGTACATGAGATTCCACCTCATCTAATGACTGCATGTGATGGCAGTGACTGCTGTCCTAGATATAGAGGGCTTTCCATGGCTAGGCAAAGTGGCATGCACCTGTCATCCTCAGCAATATGAAGTGCAAGTAGTTGAATCTGAGCCCAGGTTACCTTTAAAGTAACCACAAGGAGCTAGAGGCATGGCTTCCGTTGTAGAACATCTGCTTTGCAAGTGTGAGGCCCTTAATTCAATCTCAAATCACATACACACACACACACACACACACACACACACACACACACACACACACACAGTCTTTCTTCAGGCACTGACCTGAAATTCTGTTCTGAAATCCAGAAAATCTACAATATTAGAGAAATACAAATCCCAGGATATATTCCACAGCTCTCAAAACTACAAAGGAAAGATTGCAGGTGGAATTCACTCAGCTTTTAGAAATCCAGCCCCTTTAAAGTTTTCTAGTGATGTGAATATTTGAATTCAAGTATCTCATGATTGATTCACTGAATTCTCTGAACTTCACTTCCACATAAAATATTAAATGGAAGCCAGGCACTGGTGGCTTGAATCTGTAATCCCAACTACTCAGGGGACTGAGAGTTGAGGATTCCAGTTTGAATCCAACCTAGTTAGGAAAGTCTGTGAGACTATTATATCCAATCAGCTAGTAAAAAGTAGAACTAGGACTCAATGTTTGAGAGAAAGCTAAGGGGCAGCTCTCCAGATCCCGAGTTTAAGTCCCAGTACCAGCACAAAGTAAAAAACAAAAACATAACATAAAATGGCAGAGCTATTTTTCTTCTGTTACATTCAGTTTATGGCTATCATTTGTATGTTCATATAAAACCATAGATAGAAGCATCCTTTCAGAGAATATAACCCCATAATAAATACATCCAATTTTCTATAATAAGGATACACCAAAACTTTTCAAAGGAAAGTAAGATCAAATTCTTTTCTCTATATCTAGATATTTCATAGGTATTTTTCTCAGACACTGGGGGAAAATGAAGCAGAACAAATGTTTGTACAAGCACCATTTGGAAAGCTCCGTGTTGCAGCAAAAATACTCAACAAAATGCAAGTAGCACTGACTGGTTGTAGATACTGTGCACTAAACCCATCGCTACTTATGCCACCCTTGGCAAAATGAATATGTTCTTTTTCCCTCTAGGAGAGAACGACACTCTGTTCCCTACAATCTGGAATGCTTAAGATAGACATTGCAGAGGGTCTGAAAACACACTTCTCTGTTGTCAGCAAATCATGAAGATGGAAGCCTGCCTTGCAGAACTGCTAGATTTAAAGGGGTGGCAGCATTTCTATTCTAATCACCATTTTCCAAGAGTTTATGGGGACGCTGTAAAAAGTCTACTTTGGGACCATAATTTGTAGGCTTAAGAAAGGGGTACTGGTGGATCATGCCTGTAATCCTAGCTAGATAAGAGGCTGAGATCTGAGGATCATGGTTCAAAGCCAGCCCAAGCAGAAACGTTCAAGAGACTCTTATCTCCAATTAACCAACAAAGTAGAGCTGTGGCTTAGTTGGTAGAGTGCTATCTTTTGGCAAAAATGCTAAGGTATAACACTGAGGACCTGAGTTCAAGCTTTACTACCAACACACACACACACACACACACACACACACACACACACACACACGGAAAGTAATATTTGAGTTCATTATAAAATGACATTTTAAGTTTTGTCTTTAACTGAAAATAACAGAACACATGATTTTCATAATTTTGGCACTACAATCTAGTTATGATAATGTAAGAAAACTAATAATCAGAAGTTTAAGAGGTAGAAAATCATTTTCACCTGTGAAAGATACATTTTGGAAAATAACTTCAAGCAAAGTCGTCATGTGATTTCAGAATAAAATTTACATCATTAGATTACATTTACTCTTGTAACTATGATTATAGGTAATTATGAATATCTATACTTGTCAAATGATTTTATCCTTCAAAAATAACTCTGGGGCAAAACCAACATTCATGAAGTATAAAGATAGAAATTAAAACCCTGCTCTTTGGAGCCTTTCTTATTCATACATGTACATAAATTCACAAAATACTGGCCTCAAATAAAATAAACACACACACACACATGTAAACGAGCATGTCGGAGCTAAAGTGGGAGATAAACTCCCACACTCCAGGTACAGGCTAAGACCAAAAAAGTCTCTTGAGTTCCAACCTTACCTCTTATTTCTACTCCCTCCCCAGACTTTCTAAGTCAGGCTTCTGTTTCTGAGCCTGGGGCTTGGCTACTCCCCCTGCTCCTCTCACTGGTCCCATGGGCATGGTAAGCAAATGACTGGAGGTATTTATTGATCTGAGGGAGGGGGTGGGTAGGAAAAGGATGGATGAGAATTTTGAAAGATGGATGAGAATATTGAAAAAGGTGGCATTGATTAAGATCTGTTGTATTCATAAACTGCTTTGTACAACTAATAACAAAAATAATAAAATTCAATATGTATGTATATCATATATACATATATACATGTAGATATATATATATGCTCCAAGTTTAATGTCCTTATGATTTTTTGAATTTCTTTTGTTTTTGGCACTAAAAGGAAAATTAGGTCCAAAATAAGAAAGAAAAATAAAAATGAAATGTCAAGTCCCATAGATTTAAAAAGTAAATATGTGCTTAAGGATATATATGTCTATGTATTATATATATATAGAGAGAGAGAGAGAGACAGACAGACACACAGACACACACACAGACACACAGACACACAGACACAGACACACACACACACACACACACACACACACACATATGCCAGGTACTGGGTCATCTATTTGGACTCGAGGATTTTATTTGATTCAAGGCTGGCACTCTACGACTTGAGCAATATTTTCATTTCCAGTTTTTACTATTTAATTGGAGATAAGAATCTCACAGACTTTCCTGCCTGAGCTGGCTTGAAACCATGACCCTCTGATAGATAATAGACTTGAGCCCCCAGTAACCAGATGGAGCATATTTATGGAAGCAATATTTCTAGGAACAAAGAACTTGTATTCAACACATGTGAGGATCTTTCCCTGCTGATTGGCCGTGTACTACTCACTCAATGATCATATAACTAATACATTATCATGATGCTGATTTAAGCCACATGTTTTTTAGAATAGACTTCTCTCTCCTCTATACAGGAAAATACTGGACAATTTGATAAAAAAAAAAAAAGCAATCATGAAGAAGGCACAATTGCCACACACACAAACTTCAGGCCTTGAGAAGATAACTTATTTCCCTTCTTAAGGTATCACTCCTTCTGTGCTCCATACGGACTGACTTCCACCAAACCACACATCTTGGGAGATCTTCCTGTTTCTTACTGCCATTCTCAATAGTAATCTCTTGGGAGGGTCCACCCTACAATCTCCACTAACTCTAATATTTGTATGGTATGCTATGAAGTCAAGAGGCTTATGTACTTGAAAGGAAATGTAAGTAGGACAAGCATGATGAACATTGTTCTGTAATAAGAAAAGATCCTCAGTAGCAAACTTTTAGAGAATATTAGTACCTAGGAGGAAATACCTTGGCAGACATAATAAATAGACTTCCCAAAGGATTAAGTATCTGTGGAAGAGAATAAATTTTGAAGGATGATAACATTAAATAAAAATGATGTTAAAAATGGATTACTGAAAAAAAATTGAATCTAATTTTAAAAGGTCAGTAAGATTTGCCTGAAAGGAAAATACCCAACCATTTGATTTTTAGGGAAATGCAGGAAATTGTCATTCACATATATTTTAAGAAAGCCTTGAAGTTCCTTTTTTATTTTCGTTCTCAGGTTAGTCTCAGATATATTTAATATCTTTTATTTTCTGTCTTCTTGAGTCACTTGCTAGCAGACTAACTTTAAAATTAAAGAAAATGAAGTAAAACTGATATTATTGTACTTAGAGATGCTTGAATTAATATTCATTTAAAATAATAATAACTGATCAAGTCAGGTGCCAGTAGCTCATGCTATAATCCTAGCTACTAGGGAGACTGAAATCTAAAAATCAATGTTCAAAGACAGCCCAAGTAAGAACTTCTGTGTGACTCTTACCTCCAGTTAACTACACAAACATCCAGTTGAGATGTGGCTCAAGTAGTAGAGCTCCAGCCTTTAGCAAAAAATGCTATGGGACAACACTAAGGCCCTGAGTTTAAGAATTAAATAAATAAATAAATGAATAAGGAAGGAAGGACCATTGGTTATGATGCTAATCATAGGGCATAAAATCCATTTGAAATTCTTTCTTATACCTTGAAGAAAGTAGAACCCATTTAAGAAAAATACTGGAAATTACTTTTCTCTCTGTTCTATAGATTTTGTGAGGGCTTCCAAAATAGCTATAACTCCCAATTATATTTGATGGGCCTTGCCTTTGTGTGCTCTCCCCGCATGCCTCATAAGTAACTGAGATATATAGTTTATCCTAAACATATGGCTTTTTTGTCTCCCTTTTTCTTTCACTTCTAAATAGCACACCTTTCTCAAAGAATTCCTGACTCCTGTAGCCTTCAGTATTTTTCAAGTTGTCTTGAATACTGCTTATTATTTCCTGAACTTCAAAAGAGTATACAAGAAGGTTACAATTTAACATGTCCATCTAAGTGTCCAAAGTTTCCTGTGCAGTCACTCTTTCCATCTGTCATCCCCCATCCTGTCTGTTCCTGCTCTCAGACTCATTTCACATTTACCACTTGCAATTTCATGTGCACATTGAGTATTCTGCTATGGTTGTTCCTTTTCCCTTTTCATCCATTCATGCCCCTCCCACTATCCCTCCTTACAATCTTGTTTCAGCTTCAGATATTAATTTTGTTAAGCTATCTGCTAATTTTTCAGAGGTTTACTCCTGGATTTACTTTACTTTGGTCATTTAAATTATGTATATAAACATATGTGTGCGTGTGTGTGTGTGTGTGTGTGTGTGTGTGTTACATGGGAGGTTGTACTTAGGGTGTAAGTAAAATGACTGTTTGTAACAGTCTTTAACATTTTTCCCCTCCAATCCTGGGGCTTGCATTCAGGCCCTGGACATGTCTCTGAGCCTCTTTTTGCTCAAGGCTAACACTCTACCACTTGAGCCACAGCACCATTTCCAGCTTTTTCTGAGTAGTTTATTGCAGATGAGAGTCTCACAGACTTTTCTGCCTGGTCTGGCTTTGACCCACAATCCTCAAATCTCATCCTCCTGAGTAGCTAAGATTATAGGCATAAGCCATCAGTGCCCATCCAGTCTTGAACTTTTCAATGCAACATTGTTTGTTTTTGTTTGTTTGTTTATTTTGGCCAGTCCTGGGGCTTGGACTCAGGGCCTGAGCACTGTCCCTGGCTTCTTTTTGCTCAAGGCTAGCACTCTGCCACTTGAGCCACAGTGCCACTTCTGGCCATTTTCTGTATATGTGGTTCTGGGGAATCGAACCCAGGGCCTCATGTATATGAGGCAGGCACTCTTGCCACTAGGCCATATCCCCAGCCCAACATTTTTTTTTTTTAATCTATAAAGGCTCAAGAAAGTATTTGTTGGATTTTCCAGGCTTTTTCAAATCAAATTATACATTTGATTAAGTTTTGAATGGACAACAATTTCTATCATGTTTTAACACTGTCAAGTCTTCTTTGATAAAAGATAAATAAGACAATAAAGGTATATATATATATATATATATTCATACTAGCAATCTTAAACATGATGTCAAGGAAAAAGAATTTAAAATGTTCATTGAACATATGTGATTTAAGGAAATTGTCTAATAGAAAATGAATACCCAGGGGGCTGGGAATGTGGCCTAGTAGTATAGTGCTTCGCATACATGAAGCCCTGGGTTCAATTGTCAGCTCCACATGTACAGGGGGGAAAAAAGCCAGAAGTAGCGCTGTGGCTCAAGTGGTAGAGTGTTAGACTTGAGCAAAAAGGAAGCCAGAGACAGTGCTCAGGCCCTGAGTTCAAGGCCCAGGATTGGCAAAAAAAAAAAAGAAAGAAAGAAAGAAAGAAAGAAAGAAAGAAAGAAAGAAAGAAAATGGATACCCAACCTACCAAAAGCCGATTCTCTAAGGAGGTCCAAATATCAACAACTTATCAATGGGTAATGTCACAGCATGCTGACACATTGGTCTTTGTTTTTCAATCCACATGGGTTATCATTTATTAATATGTTAAAGCGCAGTGTATTCATTTTCTGTTGCTATAGTAAAAAAAAGTCATTCTAAGTTCATGGCTTTAAATAACTCAGTTTTATTGTCCTACAGTTCTGCATAGTTCAAAGTACAACTTAGGTCTGTTCTTGGGCTAAAATGAAGGTTGGCTGCATTACTCTTTATTAAATTGAAGTGATTGTTGTCCTTTTGAAAATGATAACTAAATCACCAAAAAAATTATATATTCTAATTTGAAAAGTATTTTGTTAGCTGAAAGGAAACCAACCATCGATAACTTTGTTATTCTTAAATCTACTTTTTAGGAAGTTAAAGAATGCTAATTATAATAATTAATACTACATAAATTTCAGCATGCAAAGGTGGCCCATGTACCAGGAAATCCAGTTATTCTGTCAGAAAAAGTTCATTTAAAGTACAAAAAAATATTCTGAGTTTGGGTAAATCCCATTATAATTAAATTTTCAAAACATAAGATAAATTTTCCCACATACCCCAAACTTGCTTATATAGAAACAAGTTATTTGTATAATGCTCTGTAACATAGTAAGTCCATTGATCACACTGAAATAAGTAAATAAAACATTACCTGCAGGATTTTAGTATAAAATTTCAAGGTTTCACGAGTTCCTAACAAGTTATTCACCCTGTCAAACTAAAGCTTCATCTTAAAGTATCTCTTAGATTCTTCTTAGCTTCATTGGGCCATAACTAATAGTTTAACTAATACATTCAATATTATTAACACTTTTAATTTATAGCGCATTCTATCTCCCATCTTCATGATCATATTTACATTAACTTCTAATGCATTAGCCTTTCTCACCACAGACTGGATGCTCAAAGACTCCATGTAGGCAAAACCTAAAGCATTTTCCCATATACTGTAAGCAGAAAAAAAAAAAAATCACTGATTAAAAAAAAGCAGCAAGTCTGTAATACAAAGGGAAAAAGAAGAGAGATGAGGTTTCTGTGGCTTCTCTCTTTCCCCTGGGCTCAGTGAGCTCACCCTAAGGTTAATGTCAAATGACAGTCTTATGCCCCTAAACAAAACCAGAAAACAGTCTCCACTAAGAAGAGCATGCCGTAGAACAAGGTCATCTCAGAGGTGAGGATTGCGGGCCCTTCTGGGTGACCATAGGGCTATGTTAGAGGCTGGCTTACCAGGGCAAGCCCGTCTCAGCATAAGTTACACTATTTTTTTTCTTATGCTATCTCCCAGTTATGCTAATGTCAGGCAGTGTCCTTCCATGAAGGAAAGCAAGCAATTATAAGAGAGAAAAAGTTACAAAGGAAAAAAATTCATTAGACAAATACTAGGATCGGGTACAATAGCAATACAAATCTCCTGGGAAGAATGCAAAAAACTTCACACAAGGCATACAGATTTTCAGGAAGGATTTCTTTAGCTAAGCAGGTAATACATTAAATTAAAAAATATTCCATTGGCATCTGCATGTTAATAACTAGAGTCCTATGTAGTTTGTCATATCCTGATTTTATATATTTATTTATTTTGGTCATTCAGTGTATTTACTTGTAGATTTATAGGCACATTCTAGTTACCACAAATGAAGGAAACTATGCAGCCTATGTTTCTTTAATTCTGACTTATTTCACTTAATATGATATTTTCCAGTTCTTTCTGTTTTCTTAAAATGGAATAATATCGGGCTGGGGATATAGCCTAGTGGCAAGAGTGCCTGCCTCGGATACACGAGGCCCTAGGTTCGATTCCCCAGCACCACATATGCAGAAAACGGCCAGAAGCGGCGCTGTGGCTCAAGTGGCAGAGTGCTAGCCTTGAGCGGGAAGAAGCCAGGGACAGTGCTCAGGCCCTGAGTCCAAGGCCCAGGACTGGCCAAAAAAAAAAAAAGAAAAAAAAATGGAATAATATCATCCTTTGTGATAGATGAGTGGAATCCCAATATGTACACACAGACATGCACACACATATACATACATATACACACATATACACATGACTGAGATTAATGCATAAATGTATATATATGAAATAAAAAAATCACACTCACACAGAGATGGCTGCATAACCATGCTATCATTTCACCATTCATAACAGCCAAGATCAAGATAAAGCTATGTGCCCTGTAATGGATGAATGGATCTGGAGAATATGCTACACACACAGGTATTCAGGTGAGGTGATAGTTTTGTTCATTTGCTTGACATAAGCATATCAAATGCCTATATATATCATATATGAAACATATATATAACATTTACATAAATACATAATATTTCACATCTGAAACACGTGCCATGTTTAATTTGATTACTTTCCTTTAAGCATTTGTTTCTGTATTTGGCTTATAAAGAGCCCCAAGGTATTTCTCACAATTCTGAATGACAGTTGGGTTCTAGGGAGGTACTGCTTCCTAGTTTGTAGATGGTGCTGGTTTTCAATGGGGCCTCCCTAAGAGGTCACTAATCTCAGTCCAAGGATCTTTGTTCTTCTACCTCATTACCTCTTGCAGATTCCCAAACCAAACACTGTGACGATAATTATTAAGCTGTTCTATGTGAATTTAGGGGAATACAAAGTTTCAGTCTATAAGGCTGGCTAAGGAAGACTGTGATAGAACTCTGTACAACTAGATCCCCACTTGATGTGGACTTCTCATTACATTTGCCTGATTCCAGGCAAATTATTGCCAGTAACGTTAGTTATCTTATAATTATGCTCTTTTCAAAAGATTTCAACATGTATTTATTTTCTTTGTAGATGTTGGAGTTACAATGTATTTGTAATATGAGGGGTTCTGTTGTACACAGCCAACTCTACTTCAGTCAATTTCAAAACCAAATAAACGAATGAAGATATAAATAATCAATGACAGATCAGAGTAAAAGGAGACTGACCAGAGAGAAGCATCACTTTAGATGGCAATGTTTAGTCATGAGCAGCATGAGGAACTGATGAACACGTTTCAATTCCCAGCCAGTGGCTTCCAGAGGTCTGGAGGGAAATCCACTTTTCCCTTTCACTAGAAGAGTTTCACAATTTTTGACAATAGTATATTTATAAAAATTAAGAACAGATTATGAGTCATCTGCCATCTTAGAAAAAGTATATGACAACTCAAGAGTTAATGGTTAATTGAAAAATCTCTATATAAACAAAAACTATGATTACCATGTAAGCTCATAAAAATATTTCCAAATGTTGAAACCATTTTTCAGGGACTAGTCAGATTAATAGGCATGGTATATGTGGCCAATAATGGCATATATACCAGAATTGAGGAAAATAATGTAAACACACATCTCAGGAATATCAACAAAAAATTTCTTGGTTGCATTACATTACTGAAGAAATGTTAGTAAAAAGACTAGATAAATTACTCTTAATGGGAAAGGCTATTCCAATAAGATGCTTTTTCAACTCTGAAATTCTGATAAAAAAGCTTTAAAACCCACTGGAAGGGGCTGGGAATATGGCCTAGTAGCAAGAGTGCTTGCCTCGTATACATGAGGCCCTGGGTTCGATTCCTCAGCACCCCATATACAGAAAATGGCCAGAAGTGGTGCTGTGGCTCAAGTGGCAGAGTGCTAGCCTTGAGCAAAAAAGAAGCCAGGGACAGTGCTCAGGCCCTGAGTTCACCGCCTAGGACTGGCCAAAAAAAAAAAAAAAAAACCCACTGGAAGTAAATTTCACATTGCCATGTTATAAAAATTAAAATAACCTAAAAATTAAAATGGCTTGAAAATTAAAACAACCCATGCTACACATACTCTATTTGAACCAAAGCTTTTCTTATGGCAATTTCTAACTATTGTTTTCTAAAAAGAAAAATCTATCAAAATGCAAGAACTAAGGTCTTATTCATATTTGAAATTGCTATATTATCTTTGTCATTTTCTCCAGCTGCACTACCCAAAACAGTAATAATTATAGGCAGCTACTTTAATTTATACAAATAAAAAATTTTTAAATCAGCTTCTTAAATCACCTTAGCCATGTTTCAAATACTTCAAAGCCACCTGGAGCCAAAGGATCCTTATTGGACAGAGCAAATACAGGGTATTTCTATGACCACAGAAAGTTCTATTGGATAGTCCTAACCCACGAGTTACATAGGAAGGACACTTTCCAGTTGAATGTCTTGTGAGCTTCAGATAGAAATTTAATTACCAAAGTTCTATCTCCAGTGGGAAGAAAAATCAATCACACAAAATTTCAAAAGTGTCTCCATTCCTTTCATGAACTAATAATGTGAATAGCCCTAAAAGTAAGTTTATTCCAATTGGACTGAGATCATCAAACCAGAAATACGATATAGTCCACTGAAACGTTCCTAAAAATTCCTTTGTCTTACATTATACATTGTAAGATTTTTCTAGACACATTTAGGTAACTAGGTCTAATTCTTTAATATTCTTATTATTTTGTTAATAATTCCTCTTGTTTTATTGGTAACTAGTATGTGAATGTCAGTTATAACAAGCACAGCTCTCTGACTTCTCAAAAAGAAGTGTTTTTAGGTGCTGGTGGCTCCCCAACCCTTAGCTACCCAGCAAGGTTGAGATCTGAGGGTCAAAGCCTGAATCCAGCCCAAACAGACACATCTTAGAGACACTTATCTCCAATTAACCAGCAAAAAGCCAAAAGTAGATGTGTGGCACAAGTGGTAGAGTGCCAACCTTGAGCTGAAAATGCCAAGAAAAAGCACAAGGCCTTGAGTCCAAACCTCAGTAAGGTACTTAATAAAATAACAATAATAAAAATGGAACAGCAACAGTAGCATGAGTAGCATTAAAGATGGCATTTAAACTGTAAAAATAAATGGAGCAAGCTCATGTGATATTAAGTCCTCACTGGTTCTGAAACAATTCAGTAACATAAACAAAGAAAATGCAGACAAACATTGACTGTACTATCTATTGTGACTCCCTTTATTCCCACAGACCTCCCGGCAGTAGGAAATCTGGATAGCAGAGTGAAATGTGTATGGCCCAAACTGTCCTGTCACCTAAGGGTAAGATGAGGAAGTAAGAGGTAAAATAATGAACTATTCAAAGTCACACAGCAGCACGGCAGTCCAGAACAGAGGGCCATAAATCCATAGCTCTTTCTGTAACTAGTCTATTGGCAAGAAGCTAGACGTATCCTGTGCCTTTCATGGAGAACACCCACTAAGGCAGCAGGGTGCAGGGACACACTACTGTAATTCCAGGTACTGAGAAGCAGGAAACAGGAGGATCACAAGTTTGAAGCCATCCAGTGCAATGAATGAAACTCTTGTCTCATAAACGAAGTGAAACTCCATTGATGTCTTGGTAAACTCCAGTTTTCTGTTCTCAGCATGTCCACTCTGACCTCAGGCTCCTGACAATCCCTCCTTATCTGCATTAAGAGCAGTAAAATAATAGAATTAATAATTAATAATATAATTATTAGAAGTAAAATAATAGAATTAAAAATTTAAAAAAGGTCTTGGGACATAGCTGAAGTGATAGAGTTCCTTTTTTGGATTTTTTGTTTGTTTTTACCAGTCCTGGGGCTTGAACTCAGGGCCTGAGCACTGTCTCTGGCTTTTTTTTTTTTTTTCGCTCAGTGTTAACACTCTTAAGTCACAGTGCCACTTCTGGTTTATTCTATATATGTGGTGTTGAGGAATCAAACCCAGGGCTTCATGAATATGAGGCGAGCACTCTACCACTAGGCCATATGCCCAGCCCCGGGATAGAGTTCTTGACTTGGCTCATATGTATAAAGCAAAGCCCTGGGTTCCACTTTCAGTACCACCTTCCCCTCCCAAACAAAATCAAACAACCTCCAAATTCCAAGCAGATTTTTCCAGTATAACTATCTTTCTTTGTAAGGGGGAAAAAAAAGTAAATAATGTGTTTTTTTTTTATTGCCAATCCCTGGGATCCTTTTGAATAAATAATCAAAGGGACTCAAAGACAAATTTAAATATTTATAAGATTAAAAAAATCCTACTAATCAACTTTTGTCATGACACAATTGCAAGGACCTACTATTTTTTCTCCAGCCTCAGCCTCTTGTAACATCAATCTGACTAAAGACAACTGCCAAATTAATCTCCCTAAAACAGTTTTAATCATGTCACTCTCTTTTGCACAAACATCTGGTAGCTTCCCTTTGCCTACCAAATTAAATGTAAAACTCTCGCACGCACAGGCATACAAAGTCCTCCACGGCATCCGCCCATCAATCTTTCCCTTGTTCTCTTTGCTTATTAGTCCACAGCCCCACTCCAGTCACAGGAGAGACACACCCTTGTTCTCTGCCAGGGCCAGACTTCCATTTCCCCATTCAACCATTCTCTCTCTTTGGCACACACTCAGTCCTTTATTGTCTACCCATCAGATGTCTGTATTAGCCAACAATGCCACTCCTTGGGCTTGAACTCAGCCTGAATGCTGTCCCTGAGCTCCTTTTGCTTAAGGCAACGGCTCTACCATTTGAGTCACAGCACCACTTCAGGCTTTTTCTGAGTAGTTTATTGCAGATGAAAGTGTCATGGGCTTGGGGCCATGATGTTCAGATCTCAGGCCCCTGAGTCTTCAACATTATTTTTAAGTTCTACCTGATTGTTCCCTCTAACCTCATCCAAAATACATGCACATTTACATACCACTGCTCCTTCTTTATCATTCTCTAAGGGTATAATATACCTGTTTTCATGACAATTGTCTCACTATTTTATGCTTACATTATGTATCCTAGGTTCCTTTGTCACTAGATTGAGTTCCCAGCGGAAACACCCATGCTGCTTCCCCGCAGCTGCTGTGTGTAAGAATCCAACAAGCTCATGCCTGTAATCCCAGCTATTCAGGTGTCTGAGATTCCAGGATCAAGGTCCAAAGTGTGTCTGGAAGGAAAATCTATGAGATTCTTATCTCCAATAAACTACTTAAAAATAAACCTCAAAGTAGAGCTGTGGCTCAAGTGATCTAGCAAAGCAGTCTCAGTGACAGCACCCAGGCTCTGAGTTCAAGCCCAAGGACAGCCCCCCCCCCCCCCCCCGCCGCCACATGCACACTAATCCAACAAGAGTTGTTGAGATTATTAAATTGCATGCCAGGTGTGTTAAAGAGAGCTACAAGAATGTCTCAGCTTCCACTATACATGGCTTTAACTAGGCCATCTTTGAGAAGGCTCCCATCATGGAACTGGCACTCAAGGTAGTTTACAGAAAAACAAATATATCATCATGTCTGTACAGCATGCTGGCATTTTTGTTGAGTGGTTCAAAGAATAGTTATAGCCTAGTTCTTCATTGTGTTGATGTTCCCTGGGACTCTCTGAACCCCCTTGGGGTGCAGAATGCATTTAAAAGCTCTGTTAACTCTTTCAGCATAATTAATGCACTGAAGAAGTCAATTGCTCAATGAGTTGGAAAGCAGCAGGCAGCTTCCCTAAGGCCTGCATCTGTTATTGGGCAGAAAATAAGGCCACTTGTTGTGTTTACTAATTGGGTCAGTTACTAACTTTGTTTCTCTCTCTCTCTCTCTCTCTCTCTCTCTCTCTCTCTCTCTCTCATATTTCAGCAATACCAAAGTAATAAGTAATTATCCTAGTTGAATCATATAAGAAAACAGTTAAAGCAGATGCTGATGGCCCAAGCCTGTAAGCCTAACTCTTCAGAAGGTTCTCTGAGACATGAAGATCACAGTTCCAAGTCAGCCAGATCAGGAAAGTGTGCGAGACTCTTATTTCCAATTAACCACGCAAAAGCCAGAAGTAGAGCTGTAGCTCAAGGGGTAGAGAACCAGCCTTGAGCAAAAACCTAGGGGACAACACCCAGGTCCTGAGTTTAAACCACAGTGTAGACATGGGTGGGAGAGAGGGAGGAAGGAAAAGAGGAAGGAGGGAGGGAGGGAGGGAGAGAGGGAGAAAATCAAGCCACTAATGCAGTACTGACTGCAGCATGATCTCCTGACACAGGTAACCCTAAAGTCATCTTCCAAGAATCCTAAAATGAACTTTATTTTCCCTCTTCTTTCTTTCTTTTTTTTTTTCTTTCCCAGGACTATTTCTCTTCTTCCAGCAGGTCAGCTTATAAAAGCAATTTGGGCATCCCATTTGCTTTGATCTCTCCAGATGTTCCTGCCATTGCTTTGGATGATTTTCTACTTCAGGTACCATAGTCCGCATTTTCTGTCTTCTCTGAGGTTTATGTGGTTTTAATGATCTAGGTGAGTAAATCTCGACTAAGGCACTCCTCTTAACATCACATCGAACTATGCTGCTTTGGTGTTTTCTGAGTCCATTCTACTTCCATGCAAATAAGCATAGCAACTGAAGAGAGAAGTTTAATAGCTAGAAAAACAGGCTGACCTTATGTGTTTTTCAACCTCAGCTTGTCAAGGAGAAATATTCTCACACATCCTGTAGCAGAGGGGGGTCTTTTGGGGAGAAGTATGATGTATCATATTCATTTATCTTTTAAGAATCCAGATCTTTACACAGCTCAGAAATAACAATAAGAGAGAAAGCTTAATGCAAAAACTGCATGATTTTTCCCATCCTTGATAAAAAATAAATGTGTTATTTAAATAGTATTTTATTATGTTGCTGAGATTAATATTTTATTTGAAGAGACACCAAAAATACCCATCAATTCTTTTTCTTTGTACCCTCGTGTTAAGCTGGGAATTCTTTTTCTTTGTACTGTCATGTTAGGCTGGGAATTCTTTTTCTTTGTACCATCATGTTAGGCTGGGAAAATCATTCACATAATCAGTTTTGCTGGAGATTTCATAAAATCCATCCTGAGAGTAGAATTAGAAATATGGTTATTAACTGAGTCATCTTCTTTCCTAGCCATCCTGGCTCTGACTTGTTGACAGCCATCCCAATGTCTCCGGTTTAGCATCTACCAACTTTTTTTTTTTTTAGCATCTACCAACTTACGTAGTCATTTATTAGTTATGATCATTTCTGCTTCACAATGTCTCTCAAAGCCATCCTATTTCCATGCCCACTCTCCAGGCTGTGTCATATCAACTATAGACCCATTATCTTCTAGACAGTCTCCATCTTTAAACTAATTCTCCACCCTTCCCAGTTCCTGCCCATCCTTTGCTGAAACCAAAGATGTGGTTATAATAATACTTTCCCCTCTAAATCATCATTGAATGCCTGTTGACAGTCAAACTGCACATCTTGAATTTCTAGTGTCTTTGATATTTTGTCACAATCAATATTTCATCACAACTCCATACTTTTATGATGTAACCAATCTGACACTAACTGCAATGCTGTTGTTTTTTTCTGAATAAAAGCACTATAGCTCTACTTGCTGAAAGTCTCATTTGTCAAGATTGATCCAAGCCATTATTCCTTCCTGATCCTCCCCTAACCTTCTGAATTCTTAGGCAGTTTTGAGATCATGAAGTCATATTGACAGACCAACCTGAAAGGCTTTTATCTCCAATTAACCAATGAAACGCCAGAGGTGGAAATGTGGTTCAGACAATAGGCCATCAGCCATGAACAAAAACTAAAAGAAAGGGTCCAGAGCCTGAGTTCAAGCCCCATTACCAGAACAATAAAATAAAATAAAATAAAATTAAATTAAAAAAGATTTCTTCTTTGCCAATGACTTCCCTAGTCTTACAGCATACATATGTATTTGTATTTATTTATTTACTTTAATGCTAGATTTTTAAGTATATGAGTATGGTACCTGTATGTCAATATGGGTGACTAATTTGTGCAAACTAGATTTTATAGTTCAGCATAGAACAGAAAGCTTGCCACATAGTAATTTCCAAAAAAAAAGTGCATACTGAATTCCATCAACATATTTGCTATAAAATATGGTGTTCATTCGTCTAGTCACTAATGCATATCTACAGAAATTATGCACCCACATGTTCCTCTTAGCAATGTACATTTAAAGAAATTATTTCTTTTTCCACTTGTCAGTGTGTGGTTTGCTATCTTTGATTTCTTCCACTTCATCTCAACCAAGCCAACCAAGGGTAGGTTAGAGTTACGACTGCCTATCTCCTTGCCTCTCTTCCCTGACACGCCTGCCTTGTTCCAGCATACATGCTTCTCTCCCAAGTTATACTGCAAACTGAAATTGGTAAAAACAAATCACTACCCATTACATTTATTTTAAAAATTTACATTTTAGCCAGTAGGAAGGAGATTAAAATTTTATTCAGTAGTCCATGTTTTCTGGAGCTTTCCCATTGTACTCAGCCCCCTTTGAAAAATTTCTTTTGCTCCATTTCCTTTTCTTTAATGGTGCTGTGGATTAAATCTAGGGCCTTTTTTTTACTGATTTTTTTTCCTATCTCACTCTTGTCTTGTTCCTCCTTATCTTTATTTATTTATTTATTTATTTATTTTTAGTACTGGAGCTGGAACCCAGATTCTGGGCACTGACCCTGACCCTTTATATTCCAGGTTAGGACTCTACCACTTTAGCCACAGCTCCCCTTCTGGTTTTATGGTAGTTTTGGTTGGAGATAAGAGTTTCACAGACTTTCATGCCCATGTCATCTTTGAATTGAGACCCTCAGATTTCAGCCTGCTGAGTAGCTAGGATTATAGACAGGATCCACCAACACCTGACTTTGCTCTTCTTTCTTGAGTCCTGGTGAGCAAGCCATGTCACAGAAGGTTCATTACGAGAGTAAGGGCAGCAGGCAGGAGTCACGGTACTGTGCAGTGGGACAGCCTGGGGATCTGAGTTGCGTCCTTTCTCCATCTTTCTCAGTGACTATCAGTTTCTCAAACTGTACCAATCTCCCAATAAACATCTCCTACTTCCTCTTTCTCCTTTCTGCTCCACTCTTAGAGCTACTGCCATCACCACTGACACACACTGTTGAAGTAAGCTGTAGAAGCCCGACAGTCGTTTCACATTCTTCCTGTCCATTATTAATACTGGCATCAGAGAGAACAATCGATAGGGAACATCTCATGAAGCCCAGCCTTTATTTAAGTCCTTCAATAACTTCCAGTCACATAGGAAAACTTCAGCTACCTTAGATACGGAGACCTGCCTGGAGCTCCCGCACTGTCCTCTCGAACCATATGTATGTATGGTATGTATATATTTTTTCTTCTCTCATCCCACCCAATCCTCTTCCTCAGGTGACAGATCTTCCCTCTGACGTCACTGTCCATTTCAGGTTTCATTACTAGGACAAAGGCTTTTCTCATCAGCTCCCATCCATGGCACAGCTGGCACTCCCTCATTTGGGCAACATCCTACCATCTATAAACCTTATTTACTTCCTTCATAGCTACACAAACATTCGATATGCTTAGTGGCTAAGGGTATAGTCAATGGAGCTAGACTGCCTGGCTGTGAATCCTGTTACTTTCAAGCTGTGAAAACTTTTACAGTTTATGAAACCTATTTGTGTCTCACAATTCTCCACAGTAAGGAAGAGATAATAATTGTAACTATTTCATATTTTCCTTGTGAAAAAGAACTAAGTTGATTTAAAAAAATAAAATGTCAACAAAATGAAAAAAGATCTTTAAAAAAATGCCTGGCCCTGAGTAGGTACTTTATAAAGTTTAACTATATAATTATTTTTATTAGCCTTCACCTGACTTTCACATATAGTGAAGTACCGCATCCTAGGTTGTTTTTTTTTTTTTTAATCCAGTGTTTAGGACTCATTAGATATCCAATAACTGCTTCATTTGGGATTGAACCAATGGGCAAAGAATGTGACCAAAACTTTTATCCCTCCCATTTGACCATGTATCTGTTTCTCATTGTTTCCTCCAGATATAAAGGAAACCTAAAGGGTGAAAAAAAACAACTACTAATAGTGTTTTCGTTGAAAGTTTTAACATAATCATCTAACAGGCACTACAGATTTCCAGTGCAGGATTTCTCAGACTCCTGTGAACATCTGCAGTCATGCAGCAGGGAAAAATGGCAGAAGAATCAGTAAGCAGGACAGGAGAAATAATTTGTTGAGTGGAGGGACACAAGGAAAATGCAGATGCCCTTGTTCAAAAGTTACTATTGAAAAAGGTAAATTAAAAGCTAACTTGCTAGACTTACGAATTAACTAAAAGGAAGATGAAATATAGGCATCCCAATACAGCTCCCCATTTGCATTGATGCCCTTTGACTTGAGAAATTCTGACCTGCAGTTATTTGCAATCCCCTCTAAAAAGGACAAAATTCACCTGTAAGGATATTGTGACAAAAAAAAAAAATCGAATAAGCAATGATGTCTGATCATCATGTGCCAAAACGTAAAATGCTCCACAGGAAGAGAATAGCTGAAAGGCTACTGACCATCTCCTAGGCAACAGTGATTGATGTATTCCTGCTCTCAAGTGATGAAGTGATAGCAATGCCTCCAGAACCCTCCAAGGATGAAGACTGAGGTAATAGTCAAGCAGGCCAGGACTTGGACTTGGACTATTTTAATTACACATTCCTCCTTACCCCTATTCCCAGTGCTTTGCTTTTTAATTGAAGGCAAAAGTTTGTACCTTGAAGATGGCTGGAGATATAGCCAAGTTCTGTTTTACCATGACCGCCATGTAAGAAACCTCATTGCTCTTCCCATTGCCTTGTCTCTCTATTTGGAATAGAGAGGATACCTGATATATGGGAATCTCAGAGTTTGGACCAGAGGCCTAAAATCCTGATTTCATTATGAATTTCAAGATGATGAAAATAGATTTTGTAATCAAGAACAGAACCTTGCCAGGCTCAGAATTGGTTCAATTGCATGGGTAACTGGACTCTACTATTCCATTCCATACTATTGCCAGAACTCTACTATTCCATCCTCTAGCAGCTCTGCAGTATGCTCTGAGACATATCTGTAGTGCATCTCACTGAGGTTTCACCTGCCACATCAAGCAGTGAGGGAATCACTGAACATCTTACCATATATATCTACTTCCATTATCTGGAATTCAACTCATTAACTAGAAAGCCAGTTGACCTCTCCATTTATCTTGGAAACCTAAGCAGCACACTGTAATCCATGCCCCAAATCCATTTACTGGACACAAGCAGTATTCCAAAAGCACTGCCAAAGTACAATACAGACTCACTCTCTGGTATATGTCAGTTTAAAAAGTACTCAAGATAATATTGAGATCTGAGGATCACAGGTCAAAGCTAATCAAGGTAGAAAAGTCTGTGAATCTCTTATCTCCAATTAACCACCAAAGAAGCCAGAAGTGGAACTCTGGATCAAGTGGTCAACCTTGAGTGAAAAGGCAAAGTGAGTGAAAAGACAGCAAAATAACATGGAATGAATGTACACGTTAATGAATACATGTACATGTTAATGATGAAATGAACTACCAGATGGTGAAATGATAAAGTATGCTTCTGATCACAGGCCATTGGAGGAATTACATCATGCTGCCTGGAATTCCCTTAAGGAAATCCTGTAGACTTCTTCTTATATCACTTGAGCCCTGACTCTGCCACAAACTCAAATAAAATACCAATGAATAACACCAATAAGTCTTTCTACAAAGGCAGATGTAGACAAGGAGAAAAAAATTATTAGGAGAAAAGATATATTTGTCAAGGAATTCAGAATTGAGTAAGAAGATAAGGAAATTTAAATAGAAGGAGGTGGGAAGGAAAAATAAAATATCTGTCCTGGAAAAGGAATCTTGTTCTCATTGCTCCTGTTACACAAATATATTGGTGGTATCCTATATTAAAATATAAATCAGTATGGAGGTGATACGGCTGACACTACCATGAACAGGCTGAGAGCCAAGCACCTCCACTGTTGGCAAACACTCAGCCCCAGAGACCACTGCACCACAGGCCAGTTATATCTGCCAGCCATTGAGCACTGTAATTTCTTAGTTAAGGACTCTGATGTTTGCCTTGAAATTTTCTTCATTTCAGAAGCACTGTGCCCTATGCAGCTACTGACTGCATAGCAGAAAGGAACTGAATTTGCTATGTCTGGTGAAGAGAAGAACGATGGCATTACTGCCATTGGGTGGTAGAATTACTCAGATAAATGAAGATAGAGAAGATCTTCCCAACAAAGTGCATTGTTTCTTATAGCTGCTTATGTTTTCAACAAATATTGGTTGAATCCCTTGTGAGTGCCAGGAACACAGCAGTGAACAAGAGAAATGTTCCAGGGAAGACAGAGGATAAATACATAAGCACACAGTGTGCCAGATGATTTCATATGGTGATAAAAATATAGTAAAAGCCAAGTTCTGGTGGCTCACATCTGTAACCCTAGCTTTTCAGGAGGGAGAGATCTGAGGATTGATGTTCAAAGTCATCCTGGTCAGAGAAGTCTATGAGGTTCTTATCTCCAATTAACCACCAGAACACTGGAAGTGGAGTTGTGTTTCAGTGAAGTGGAGTGCTAGCCTTGAACAAAAGGTCTCAGGGTCAGCACCCAGGCCTTGAGTGCAAGCCCCACAACCAATAACAACAACAACAATGAAACAGTATTGGAAAATGTAACCAGGAGGATACAAAAGAATTACAGAAAGATTAGGATAGGGTTACCTTCGTAGAGAAGCAAAGGCTGCTTGGACAAGAAGGCACCTTGGCATGGCTCAGCCAGATGTGAAAAAAAAAGGAGACACTATATCAAATGTAAATAAATAGTCAAGTCAAAGCCACAAGGCAAGAGGGCTTGACAGCAAGTCAGAAGCTGAGAAAGGGGAACCATTTAGGAGCTTGCAAAGGTGGGCAGGAGACATCATGGAAGACCTTGTAAGCATGGTAATTGAGTTCTATAGTTAGACACAAAGCAACAAGGGATTCTGGCAAGAGTAATATCACAGATTTCAGATTTATGAGTTTTAAGCTTGTAGGAAAAGGGGAAATTGGAAGCCCTGTTGTAATGACATTATGATGATTGAAGCAAAAAAAGGTTGTAGGCTGTGGATGAGAGTAAAGGAAATGGAGTATCAGGAGAAATACAATGAAATGGTCCTACAGAACATACCAGATCTGAAGGCATGAAAATAGTCAAATGGCTGAGAATATGGCCTAGTGGTAGAGTATTTGCCTCACATACATGAAGCCCTGGATTTGATTCCTCAGCACTACATATATAGAAAAAGCCAGAGGTGGTGCTGTGGCTCAAGAGGTAGAGTGCAAGCCTTGAGCAAAAAGAAGCCAGGAACAGTGCTCATGCCCTGAGTTCAAGCAGCAGGACTGGCAAAAAAAAAAAAGAAAAGAAATATTAAAATGTTGGCCCTTGAGTATTCATTATAGAGTCAACTTTCTGTCTCAAAACATCTGACTAAGACACCTCTCTATATGTTCCTGTAATAGCCCTGGGTTTTCTTCCTCTACATTCTTACTGTATTATTATTGGCTCTTTCTGCGTCTGCTTTTCCTACCAGGTAGTGAGTTCTCATTAAGGTACTCTTTAAAGCCAGAACTGAAGAAGAGAGCACAGAGCACCGAACTGGAGAAGAGCAGCTGCTACTCCACATCTGGAAGCAATGGCCTATAATCAGTCACTCAGCAGCTGCTGCATCAGTAGCCAAATCAGTTCCAAGCTTTGCAGAGGTTTCCGCAGGTAGAGTAAGGGCTTTAAAAATCCCAGATGGATAGAAAGTTTTAAACCACAGCTTCTTGGCAGAGCAGCACAGGTGGGCTCAGACAACAGGGCTGATATAATTATAGTTTTGGTTATGCCTGATGGGTTTTATTCTGATCTGCATATTTTGTGTCCATACACATTTAAAGATTTAATTAAATGTTTTATTAGAGGGAGCACAGTGCCAAATATCAGCATCATTAGCCTTTTTTCCCCTACAGAAGCAGCTATTTCCCTCATTTGGTGCTGAGAATTTATTACACATCAAGCTTACCTTTACTTGGTAATATGAACATGGACATCAGTGCATATTTCCTGTTCCTGTGACTGAAGGGTGCCATTGGAAGGTAAGTTCTCTGGGGACCAAAACATGTTCTGCCTGAGCCTGTCTCTGGCAGGGGGTTGGTGGGCATGAGACACAGCATAAACACAAGGAATTCTGAGTCAGAAACAGTAGGATGCAAACCAGAAACATGGATATCAAAAGGAGCAAGACTTCACACATCTCTGTTTTGGATTGTACAATGTCTCCTATGACAGTTTGAAGCTCTAGTGAAAATCTTACAAATCTGCAGGCTATTCACACCCATGCTATTTACACCCAGGGACAAAGGTGTTCAAAAACTATAAACAGAAGGAAGAAATATCATCCCTCCCTTTTCATTCACAGCCAGAATCCAAAAGAGAAGTAAAAGCTATTCTCCTCAAAAATCCAAACTTATAAACATTTAGTTTTTATAGAAAGAGTTAATTCTCCCAAATGAAGGGCTTCCCAGCTATTTAGAGTAACACAATCGCACTGGGCACCAGTGGTAACACAATGAAATGCTAGCAAAATTGGGAGGCTAAGGAAAGGATAGTGGTTTGAGGCCAGTCCAGGCAGAAAAGTTTGCAAGATTCCTTCACAATACATAGCTGAGTACACTAGTGCAGGCCTGTCATCCTAAGCTAAATGGAGGTTAGGGAGGGTCTTGGTACCAGGCTAAGCTGGGCAAAAAGTACACAATACTCCATTTCCACAGAAGCTGAATGCTTTTGGTGTAACTACACCTGTGATCCTGGGGACTGTTGGAAAGCCTACAAGTTGGTGGACTGCTGACTAGATGAACATCCAGGCAGAAAGCCAGCTCAAATCTAAAACTAATCAGTGAAAAACAGAGTTGGAGGCATGGTTCAGCCATAGCATATCAACGTAGCAAGCACTGTCCTCCAGGACTAACAAACAAACAAAAAGGAAGATAAAGGAACCTTGTTCTGGCCAGGAAAGTCTCCATCTACATAAGGGGTTTGTGCTGAGCTGTGCTGGTAGGGTTGGGGAAAGCATAGGTAGTTGTGATAGTGAGGGTTCAGGGATTGGTCAACTAAGAGGCCAATTGTTTTCCTGGCTGCTTACATCAGAGCAGCTCAGACACTCTAGCTAGCTTGTCAATTACTGTATCACAGCACACATATGTTGTTTTTGAAGAAGTTTTAGAGCTGTACAGTGAGGATGCACCTGCTCAATGACAGGAGGATGGCCCAGTAGGGAGATGGCAAGTGGGGCAGATGGCAATGGTGGGTAGCAGGAGAGAAGGTTAGAACAACCTCTTAGAGGCATTCCTCCTTCCAGACACCCTGCCTCCAACCAGAGACATACCCATGTTCCAGAGAGCCCTAGGAGTCCAAATCAGAAAGCACATTTATGTTTTTATTTGTTTTTTCCTGGGACTCTCTTTGCCTGCCCCAGGAGCAGCTGTCTCTAGTGCTACTTAGAATTGCTACACCATTTGTCCCAGTGCCACTGATGTGACCATCCCTATCCCTCTACCTCCATCTTCTTCCTCTCCTTCCACTTAGAATAACTGAGGCAGAAGATTCTAGAAGAGGATTCCTACAGTTGAGAGTGTGAGAAGAGCACCGGACAGGAAAAGAAACAGTTTTCCAGTATACTTTTCAGACAAGGACACTCTGATTTCATTTTCTTCCTGACACAGCCTTCAGATAAGCCTTGCCTCAAAGAAAAGAAAGGAAGAAAAACCAACACCACTTCCACTTCCTCCTCCTTTTTCTTTCTTCCTGTCCTCAGGTGAGGAGCAGTTATGATCATTGTTGTTCAATCAGGTTGTCTACATTTGATCATTATAATTATGTTCTCAATGACTCCAGATCATTCTACTAAAATGTAAGATGTTTCTGTCATAGTTTTAAATATGAGTTTTTGACATGTTTTATGTGCTTTAATGGAAAATCTTGGCATTAATTAAATTTCTCTAAAGCTGTCACTAGCTAGATGCCAGGTGAATAGAATTGCAGTAAACAAGGAAAAAGATCTTAAATTAGAATTTATTTTTAAAAAGCTTTGTCCAATTGCCTAGTTGTGATAAATGAAACAGATTTGAAAAATATTACTAGACCTTTGCATTGGTAAGATTTTTTTTCCTTTGCTGGTCCTGAGGCTTTAACTCAGAACGTGGGTGCTCTCCCTGGGCTTTTTGTGTTCAAGGCTAGTCCTCTACCACTTGAGCCACAGCATCATTTCCAGCTTTTTCTGAGTAGTTTATTGGAGATGAGTCTCAAAGACTTTCCCGCCTGTGCTGGCTTTGAACCTCAATCCTCAGATCTCAGCCTCCTGAGGAGCTAGGCTTGAGCCACTGGTGCTCAGCTAAGATATAAATTTTAACTAAAACCAGGTGTGTATATAAGCAACTGTCTGCAAAAAATATTCAAAAATCAATATTTAAAAAAATGAATCATTTTCTCTATGAAAGGTCAAACACTGGATATTTAAAAGCATAGTACTCTCCCTTGATAGAAAAACAGTTTTAAACAATGTTATGACTTGAATATAAAGTGAGTCTACACGTTCATCTGTTGAAGCCTAGGTCTCCAGCTGATAGTGCTATTTTGGGAATAGTTTCACAAACTTTTAAGAGGCGTGACCTAGTTTCTGGAAGTAGGTCTCATTCCCTTACCACTTCCTGTCTCAAGCACCTCTTCCTGTCTCTCATGAGGTATAGAAAATCCTTCTCTACTTATTACTGCAACTATGCTGTTCAGCCCAGGTGCCTGGGAACAAGAAAACTTGCATTTAAACCACTGAAACCATGAACAAAATAAACAACTCCTGGCCTTGTCTCTGTCTTTGGTCATAAATCATGGCAAAAAAAAATAAGACAGTTACTAATACAATTAGTGAAGATAATGTTATGAGGTTGGATTCTAATATAATGTAACTAGCTAGCCTATTTAAAAAAATAAAAAGGATAATTTATACACAGACATGCCTACAGGGAGAATGAGAATGCCATATCAAGGCAGGGAGAAGAAATCCTCTCTAAGTCAAGGAGAAAGACTAAGAATAAATTTTCACCCCTGGCCTTCGGAAGGTACTAGTCCTGCTGATATTTTGATCTTAGACTTTTAAGACCTCAAACTTTGAGAGAAAAAGTTCTCTATTGAGGAAACCATGCAACTTTGTGGTAGTAGTGCTGGAAAGCAATATGGCAACAAATAAATATAAGGGCTTTACATATGCTATTAAGATGATGTCATACTGTATTAGAATGCCCCCTTCCCACAGGGAGACACACAGAGAAGGAAGAGGCAGAAAATTGGACCAATCCAAGTATAAATGAAGGAGAGCTGAGGCCTGCTGACAGTGCCCACAGTGAGGGGAGAGAGAGGTGCATCTCCAGAGACTCAGTTTATTGTACAAACTCGGCGTAACTAATGCAGGGAAAGGCACATATTGTATATCCATCCAAAGGGTTGTGGAGAAAATGCCTGGCACAAAGATAAGCATCATGTAATCTCAATGGTATGCTCAATCTGGATGAAATGATCTCAATGCAGTTAAGAGTGGAATGGTGGGTTCCAGAAGTTACAGTTAGAGTTGAGGGATGGGGATAGATATACCAATGGAGAGAAAGTTACAAGCCAATTGAAGACATTTGGTTCCCTTATTACAAAGTGTGTTTGTTATTAACATTTTGATACCTAATGAGATTTCTGAAGTTGGTCATGTCCTAAACAACCATGACATGTGCTACTATGGGGAAGGATAGGAAAGAGGTAAAGGGTATTCATAGAAGAAATATCAAAGCATAAAAAAATCATTAAAATCTACAAAGGTGACTGATATAGAAGTCAGCTAAAACAAAAACTGACTGTGTGAAAACAATACTTCAGAGAATATTATTACTAAGGGTAGAAGAAAGGATCACCATGGCTAAAGGCCATGGCTAAAGGATTTATTTTGTTGCTTGTGCCTTCTCTTTAGTATTTTCAACTTCAATCCCATTTCTTTATGAAAAATAGAAGTATTTAGTCTCTGGAAAAGTAGAGTTGGACAGTTATAACGACCTTTTAATCAATTGTTTCAGAAAACTCTGTTGTCCTGTCAGTAAACAAAGGAACAATTGATGTCCTTCTTGAAAATTTTACAACCCTGTCAGTCAGCTTCATTTCAGAGTTCCAACTTAAAGAGTTCAGCTTTCAGAAGACTTGTCTGCATCTGACCACATCTACTAACTCAAGCACAAAGTCACATCTCCAGTTCAGTAGTCTCCCTTCATCTCCAAATCCCAAAGGAGTCAGGTGTAATTATGTTCTAGTATGGTGATTTTTCTACTAAAATGCTTGCCATCAATTTCATTTTCTATTTGATCTGGAATCCCAAATAGAAATGATTTCTGTTGTTGCTATGAAACTGTCTTGGTTGTTTTGAGTTTGTTCATTTTTTTAAAACAAATATACTTAGTTGGCCAAGAGAAAATCATGAATCTCAGGATGAGATACTTAGCCTCTTTGGGTATCCATAAATTGAGAGCAAGAAATCAATTATTGTTGTGATAGTAAACAAGTTAATATGGCCAAATGCCAGAACATAGTAAGAGCCCACCAGTGTCAATTATGCCCAAATTTCCTTTGATAAAACAAACCAAACAAATCTGTAAAGAAATCAATAAGTAGCCAGGCACTCATGGCTCACACCTGTAACCCTAGCTACTCAGGAGGCACAGATCTGAGGAGCACAGTTCAAAGTCAGCCCAGGCAGGAAAGTCTGTGAGAGTCTTATCTCCAATGAATCACCAGAAAACTGGAAGGGGAGCTGTGGCACAAAGTGAAAAAGCCTTGAAGGCTCAGTGACAGCACCTAAGCCCTGAGTTCAAGTCCCACAACTGACAAAAAAGAAAAGAAAAAAATCAATGAGAATTGAGAATGAAACTCTACTCATTAATACTTCCATACATATACTCAACATTTTACATCAAGTTAAAATATTACTTAAGTAGCCACAATTTGAATGCAAAACTCCCACTTTCATACTAAATCTCATCTTTCTCACCTGCTCAAGAATATTGTTCCAGAATTCTACCATCTTTCTTCTTCCTCTTTTCATATTCTATACAAATATTCCTAAATTTCTCCTACTTCAACCTGAATAACAATGAAATTTGATCTTGCTTTCCCATTTTCATGTTCCATTTTAGAACAAACTCCTTAACATAATTATTATTGCTCAGTAACTCTAAATCTTCTCCTATTCTCTTAGACCAACTCCAGTGAAAGAGACCTTTGCTACCCTACAAAAGTCAATTTGTATAGTTGATTAGTTATGTATATTGATGCATTTTTTTCTCACTGAATGCCTAAGCCAACAATAACCAAACATCCTAGCACACTTTCTTTAATGGTGTGTGTCTAATGTGTCCCTCACAAGCAATATGCACAGGCTTGGTCCCCAGCCTAGGACACTTGGCAGGTGGTAGAACCTTTAAGAGGTGGACCATAGTGCAAAAGAAAGCATGGCCCAGAAAGAAGTACTGAGCCCCTGGCCCTTCTCCTTTGTCTTCTGCTTCCCAATCACCTGGAAGTTTCCTCTGTCACACAATTCTAGCAGAACTTTCTTCCTTACCATAGATCTGAAAGCAATCGGGCCAAGAAACTTTGGACTGAATTTTCTGAAATGAGGAGACAAAATAAACCTTTCATCTTTATAAGTTGGTCATGTTGAATGTTTGTGACAGGAACAGAAAGTGAACTAACAAACCTCCCTTCAGACATGAAACTCCACCTCAGTCTCTAAGACGCTTCTCTCTCTCCTTTCAGAACACTTGGCATTGAAATGTCCACATGGATGAATCCTTTGTCTCTCTTTTGCTTCTCTATTTTCATTGGCTCACTCAGTTTCTGACTTTCAAATCTTTTTCTTGCCCATCACAGTGACTCCCAAATTTTTCTCTCCAGCTACACCTGACTTTTGAAGTTGACTCAAGAAGTAGATGTAGGATACTGATTCAGTAACATCTAACCTTTGTTGCCTAAGACTCACCTCACATTTACCATGTCCCAAACCAAAGTTAGTATCATCCTACCATATTTTCCAAATTACTCTAGGTTCCTTGTTTTGCTTTTAATTGTTGGTCACACTATTCTTCCAGGTATTCAGATCAAACTTGGAGGATTCTTTCACAGCCTGTAACAAATTGGTCAAGAAAACTAATCTTGTAACTTTGTGAAGAATCTCCCACTTGCACAATTACTCAGATGGTTTGCACCTGGACTGTGCCCACATCTTGCTGGATTACAATATTTCTGGCTGCTTTCTCCAGTTCTCCCTGCTCTTCCACACTCTGTTCTTAATATATTAAAATATGTTCTTTAAAATGAAGTCCAATAATATTAAATACCATTACCTGTCTCTCACGTACCCTTTCCCACACAAGCTCTATCCCTAATTGTTGGTTAAGTGTGCAAGATAGACTCTCACCTTACTACATTCTCACTAGGTCTTTATTCAAACAAACATTATCATGGCCATCTAAGATGAGACATCCACACTATTGATCTTTCAGACCTGGTTTACTTTCCCCTTCATGCACAATAACAAGTTAGTTATTTCTTGTTTGATTGTTTACAGTCTGCCTTGACAGAGTTGGACATGAGCTACGAGGGTAAAGGTTTTCCTTCTGTTTTGTTCACTAATACATCCTTGGGACTTAAAGCATTAATTACTACAGAGTAAGCAATCAATAAATATTTGTTAAAAATAAATAAATTATATGTGCATGAGCTAGAAAGAAAAAAAACATTCTGGAAAACAATCCCTTTTAAAAACCTTGGACACATTAGCAGTGATTAAGAGTCATTGTTATACATACTTAATTTGGAAAATACTATCTCTCTGTTAAACAACCAAGCAAACAAAACCTACATTTGCCAAAATGTTCCTGAATGAATCAAGATAACCTCAAGTAAAGACTTTTAAATGAAATCATGTCAAATACTTTCATGTAAAATACTTTGGGAAGTTAGGAACAGCATGCTCAAGATATAAGGAAATTTACCATAGCCATCTCTAAAAATGGCTGTGCAATATAAACTGTACAACAAAAATGAAAAACTGGGTTGCCATAAGTCTCATAAATACAGACATGAAATTGATTTTTTATTCATCTTGGAAAAACTATGCAAATAATGGTGAAAGTGCTGAAGGAATACAAGGCTGTACAACTCTAAAGTATCAAGAGCCAATCAATTTGTTTGTGGATTTTTTGGGTCCCTTGCTCCTCCTCATATTTACTGCCTAATATTTGACCCTTACTGTTTGTTAGCAAGTCTCACGAGAGAGTAAGGTAGAGAAACAAAGAGAAATAAAGAAGTTAAAGCTGCTCCTTGAGAGAGCCCAGAAGGAATGTGCTGAGATCTTAGTCTGGGCAGTTAAAAACCACGTGTACTATTTAAAAAATTCACCAAAATGGGCACTAAGCCTGTTTCTAGAAATAAGTTGCTAATATTGGCTTGACCCAATTCAATCCGAGTATTTTTCAACTGTTAGAATAAGAAGAACTCAGTATAAAACTATGAAGAAGAAAAAGGAAGTTATGGAGGAACAAAAGAAGAGGAAAGGAGAGGAAGGAAGGGAGAAAGGGAAAACTGAGGGAAGTGAGAGAGAACTAAAAAAGAAAGAAGACTAAAGGAGGAGAAAGTGAGATGGCAAAGAGAAAGAAAGGAGAAAGACAAAGAAACCTCTGATTCTGCTATTTGGCAATCTACAGAACAAAGACCTATTATCTAAATAGAAAACAGAGCTAAAGCATAGCTGATTCTTTCCTGCTAACAGTAAACTCTGGGTCAAAACAACTAATTTCTCATATTTTATCATAAAATATATAATAATATACTCTCCTCATAAGGTCATTATGATAATTAAATGAATAACATATGAAAAATACCTAATATTTGAAAGCAAATGTCCTTCATATTCAAAGTCTAGTTTCTATTACATTATCAGTATCTTTCTTTGTTCAGTTGTGGCTACTCATCTCATTTCAAACATTCACTTTTCAATTTTGTGAGAATAAAACCCTAAAGAAATATCTAGAGGATAATTAACAAATGGTTAAAACTATCATGGGAAATGTAAAATGATAGATTAAAATGTGCCATTGGGACCAGTTTCAAAATGAGAGGCAACTTATCAATAAAAATGTGTTTCTCTTCTTAAAATGTACTGGAAAATACTGCAAATGCTCTATTTAAAAATCATAACAAGGTATCTCTTAGAAAAAGAATATTTTCTTCACTTTGTACAGACTACAATGCAGAAAATATGTTGTTCTTTGTGAGGTTACTAGAATGTTAATTCTACAGGGAAGAGCACTCTTGATCTCGTTCATTACCTACACCCTTGAATGCTGCATGGCTTATAATTGGCAATTAGGAAATAGTTCTGAATGAATATGGAGTGCACAGACTACAGAATACTTGGCACAGGAAAAAGGGTCCATCTGCCTTTAGAAGTAGCTGCCTACTCCTAAGAAAAGGTAAATACAGACAACCCACAAATCCACTAGCATGAGATAAAAGGTATATCCCAATTCCTATGGTTTCTGAGCTGTCATTTATAAACATTTGAATCCCACTGACTAATTCTAACTGCAAATGAAATATATTATAGTACGCATAAGAATAAATATTAAATGAGTAACATTTTCACTTTCTTGAACAAAGATAATAACCTTTTGAAATGACCAAATAGATCTTTCATGATAGAGCAAAGAAAAATTTAAGATTTTTTGGAAATTTTCCACTATGGTACTTAATTTGTAAGTTTTGTTTGTTTAAAGTACTATTTAGATATAGAAAAATTACATTTGATTTCTTTGCTATTCAAACTCTAGGACAATAGATAAATAACCCATAGGTGAGTCGAAATTAATAATAGGATATAAATTCCCAATCAAAATAATATTTCAATGAAGCTTAACTAGTAACACACAACAGCACAACAGTCCAACAATATCTAATGTACATGATCAAGTAAGTATCAATAGATATCTTCCCAGTATAATAATGAATTAATTAGTAGTTTGCCAAGATAAACAGCACAGCCTACATATCTTTTTGCCAGCTCTCTTACAAAGCAAACGGAACCAACATTCCAAAGGATACTAACATGTGAATTTCTAATATACCTTTTTTTCTCTGAACTTGTTGTAGAATAAAGGTCACTTTCTAATTTACTATCTAACTTTTGGTACCCTTATCTTTTTATTGATCACGTATAGTTTTATGTATTATATTCTGCTTATGTATTCTTCAAAAGTATTTTTATCTATGACTTTGTGAATCAATGGTTTTAAGATAGAAGGAGAAAGTCCACTTATCTAATTATTTATGCTTGATAAGCTGCATATTAATAACCATTGCAGTATTGTACATTAGTTGAAGGCATGTAAATTACTGTAGTTATTCTCATTTGGGGAAAACCAAGAAAATATTCTTTCTTGTTTTGTTTTCATTTAAAACACCTTGGTTGCCTTCATGTCCATCTTCTTAGTACAGTGGGCTTCGAAACAAATTTTGATATTAATTTTTTAATGAACAGTGAATTCCATTCTTCTAATATTGCCAAAGAAATTAAAGCAAAATAAAAGTCAAATGAACGCAAATCCTTTTGATCCACAGTTGAGAATTTTAAACAGATCAATTAGACAATTCCCTGCTTCACCAGAATGCTGTAATAAATTCTGACTTGGTCCAGCCAGGAGATTGAAAGTGCATAGAGAGCTAGAACATGCACTGGTAGAATACTAACATGACTTCTGTATGATGATTGGAAATTCCACAAAGTTATGAATAAGGTCGAAGTAACACTTAGATGATTTGCTGCTATAAGAAACTATTCTCCCTTCTCAGTGGTTTACTGGAGTAAAAATGGAGTGTGGACAAGCTTCATTCAGATACAAGCTTGCAGCTGTCAGTGTCTTCATTTGTTCAAGGTTGAAGGTTGATTTAATGGTCACTTCTGAGTCACATTCTTCCCTATGTTTTAAACTATTTAACATAGATATATAAAAAAAAGGTTTGACTGATTTTAAAACTGAAAATACTTAGTGTAAAATATGAAATGCTCATTCTCTTCTGGAAGGGTGGCTACAATGAAAGGGCTCCCAGAAAAGGAAAGTATTGTTATCTTATCATGGTAATTGCCCAATAACTATGACAAATTTATTCTGATGATAAGAAAGTTTATAAGGTTTTAAAAGGGAGCTAAGAATAAACAAATGAAGTTTGTGACTAAACTGATCAATTTGAAGAGTGCAGATGTATATCTCCTCAGAAAGATATCAGATATCAAAAGTAACCAGATGGTAAGGCAACATGTTTAGGTTCATTGCAGGCAGTGTAACAGCCCATCTTTTTCTGTCAGCCAACTCCAAGTAGAGATTCAATTCTTACAGATCCTATCAGCCCCAGAACACTAGAACACAAGGCACCACCAATGAGTTTGTACAAGGTCACGTATTCAGCTCCATCCATCCTTACCCATCTTCCTATTCCTTGACAAACTGGCTCAAAGGTCCACATTTCACCTAGCCATTCACAATGTAGCACCAGCAAATCATCCTTAAGAGGAATAAATTGTTCTTCCTCAGCAAGCTTTTGAACCCATTTTTTTTTCACTTTTATACATACCTCCTTTTCTACATATTTTCTTGCCGGGTTTTCTGGCACATTCCTTGGATATTCTTTTTACTGAAAAATGAATAGAAGACTAGAAAATAACATGGCGCTCCATCACAGACCGCCGGAACATGCAACCACCACTATCTAACTTATTACACTCCTGCATTGACTGAGTGCGAAAGATCCCCAAGTTGTTGAGCCTGTACATGCAATGAGGAAATGTTGATGCATCTTCTCAGAAGTCATTTGGTAGGAAATGGAAACTAGGAGCCCATTTCTACCTCAATATACGTGCTGTGGAGGAAAGAAAATGAGTAGATACAGGAAAGAAAGGAAAAAAATAAAAGAAGAGATACACCAACACACATAAATCAAAAAAGCAGCATGCACGCATGTAAAATATGTCTACATGCCGACAGGAAAAGCCATGCATACTACCGGTACACAAGAATTAATATTGTTAGAACTTAGGATAGACAAAAATAAATAGATCTTCCTGTTTTGTCTACAATAAACTCACCATCCTCAGTCGGGACATATATATTCAAGTAGAGGCAATCTTCACTCTGGTCTTGTACGTAAGATGAAACCACATCCAAGTTATTGGTAAACCATACAGGGAGCATGACTTCCGGCAATCTGCCATCGATGATATTCTGAGGACACACGGGAGCAAACTGAGTGGCATTCCTGATATCTGACCAGGGAGATGGCGGTTCTGGAGGTTGAAAACGATGTTCTCCTGTTGGCGGGGCTGCATATGGAACCCCAAGAAACTGAATAACAGGCCCCAAAATTTCATTATTGAGTTCTTTCTTAATTCCTCTTATCTTTCCAAAGTTGGTTGTCACCAGTGGATCTACATCATCCAGTTTTTGTGACAGCACATGTGCAGTCTGAAGCCAACAGCCCAGAAGACAAAGAGTCAAGGAAGCCCCCAATCCCCTGTGTACCAAGCATGCCATCATGGCTCTCCAAACATAATTTGGCCACATGCATCTGAGCAGTGCCATGATACCACATCAGTTGTCTGGTTGTCTAGTTACAGTGACGCCAATGTGTTTATATCCACTTGAGAAAGACTGTATACGGGTAGAATCCGCCTCCGACTTCTCAAAGGTACACTTGTCAAGAAAATCTCAGAATTTTCTTCTGGCAGCAAGTAGCTCTCATTGATTCCCCATGTATAGAAGCAGCATCTTCAATCATCACTATTTATCAGACCATATCCTATTGACCATTCTGTTTCCCATAGTTGCAGTGTGGTAAAAGTGGCCATTGACTGTAGATTTCCCTCTTATAAATCAAATCCAGTTAGCAGTGGGTCTATATCCTAGAGAAAATAATAATAAATCATTAGCATGAGCAAGGAAGAATAGACAGAGTGATAACTAGATGTTTTACAAGCTATAGAAATACATTAATAGTGGCTAGAGTGAGGTACGTTGAATACTGCCATGGGAAAAATTATGGTTTGATGTGAGATGACAGGTGAAATACTTGATCATTAGATTGTTGAGAAACTTGCCTGCTGACTACACACACTTAAGTGGAAGCAGGCCTTGTCAAAATACACTGTTTCACAGTAAAGTATTCTTACAATATTGAAGGTTAGGTGCGAAATTTCTTTTATTGATTGTTCAATCACTTCGAGTAACTACAGAATTAATCAAGTCACATACTCAGAATTAGAATCCAATAGCAGAAAGCCATGCTTAAAAAATATATTGGAGAGGGTGCCAATGACTCATTCCTGTAACACTAGCTACTTAAGAGGCTGAGATCCGAAGATCATAGTTCGAAGCCAGCCCAGGCCGAAAAGTCCATAAGGCTCTGGGCTCCAATTAACCAGCAAAAAGGTGGAAGTGAACATACGGCTCAAGTGTAGAGTGCCTGCTTTGAGTGGAAAAACCAAGTGAAAGTAGGTATGAGGCGCTAAGTTCAAACCTCACTACCAATATAAAAAAAGGTAGTATACTAATGGCACAATTATACTAATTTGATTATTATTTATATTGACAAACAAAAAGAACCAAAAACAGTGGGTTCCAATTCCATTTATATAGAAAAAGCAAATATCTAAACGAAAATGAAAGCAAAGAAAATGCAAGGTTTCCTTTAAATGTAAATAATTAAGGAGTATGTAATGCAATTGAGAAGTACTGATTATTACCATATATTTCTATTTTATTCATTACAAAGTCCTAAGAAGCAAAAAATGAGAGAAAGAAAGAGAAAAACAGTGAAAAAGAGACAGAAAAGAGGAGAAAGAGAAAGGCATCAAATACAAGTATAAAGAGGAAGAAAATGGCATTCTTTTTGGCAGGATGAACTTATTTAACCATTTAGCTATATATTTTAGTTTGCCATAATTTGCACTATGTAAATGAATTTCTGAGTCAGTGTTAATATGTTTTACATTACAAATTTTGTTCTCACTGCCTACTAGAAATTATAGGGAAAGAATGTATAAAAGAAAAGAGTGTGATCACTTAAAAGAACAACCATACTAATCATGGAATCTTGCTTATTAACACTAATCAAGCATCAAACATTATTTATCCAGTTCCATTTAAAATGCACCAGAATAAACTATATTATTCAGTGTGATATAATTCACAGGGCAATCTTACACCAACTGCCAAATAGCATGCGGCTCAGAAAATTGGTCTTTTCTTGTTCAAGCAACCCTTTAAAGTGCTTACTTTGAAAATAATAGTGTTGATTTGTATTAGAGATGGCTCTGTCCTGTCATATTATGAGAAGATTCCTGGAGAAGCACTAGTCTGGCGGTGAGACTGCATTGACTTTAGGTTATTGAAAAGGAGATTGTAAAAACTATTTAGGGCAGCAGGAGATTTGGTTCTGGCCTGGTGTTCCTTTAGCTCTGAGCAATCCATCCCAGAAGAAATAAGAAGATAAATGTCTTTCTTCAAGAGCACTTCAGTCCGTATTAATTCTCATGCTTGTGCTATGAAAGCCCATTAATGCACCAAAGAAGATTAGGCCCCTCCTCCTTATGTCCAGAACCTCACAATGGATGGAGCATCCTGCACCCCAAGCCCATTCCTAGGGAGTAGAGAATGGTAATTCTTTTGCTGATTCCTGGTGGCCCACAGCAGGCCCAGGTCTTTCCTGTTCAGCTTTTGAGGCTAAGAAAGTATTTTAGCATCTTAAACAGAGGTGCTCTGAGGAAGTGCAAATCTGTCCATCATGACTCCTCATTGAGCCAAATTTTTACTCATAATGGTTTACCAAAGTCCCTCACAAAATGGGAGTCTCATTTAAAATAGTAATAATAATAATTAATAATAACTACAATACCACATTCTTATATTAACTCACAGACCTTTAGCTATTTTGAGAGGCTCCAAGCTCTGATTGATTTTAACCCAAATTGAGGAAAATTATCATTGTCATGGCAAAATGAGTCATCCACTCTTAATGACTGTAGCTTATAAGGCTATCACATTATCCCACCTTACCTATATATACATATGGGTACAGTATTCACCACCACAAAGTCAGTTTGTCCAGATGTCATTCTTACAAGTGTCCGGCAATTTTAACATCAAAATGACCTAATATTTAAGCTTATAATTTAAAATGAAGACACTACAAAAGAGTCAGATTTGTCCAGAAGCCTCCCTCCCCCAATTTAATGATGCCTCCTAAATATTTATCATATGATCATGGTGAATGCACTTACATTTCATTGACAAAAATTCTCTACAGAGGTTTGAGAGTTGTGCCCTGTTTCCTTATGAGGAATTGAGTATGGAAGATGTCATCTCAGGCCCCTCAGACTATCAACAGCAGATTCAAAAGCCCCATGCCAGGTGACATGAACAGTCATGATCCTGTGCAAGTCATCTCCCTCATGGCCACTCTTACATTAACCACCAAAAGGCTTGATCCTAAGTATTTAAAATTGAATTAGACATTGTTTTATGCATTTTCCATCCTTCACAATATGGGATGTAGTAACTACTATGCCCATTTTACTAAAACAATTTTAAATGGTATACCTTGTTATTACAGGAAGTTCAGATTATACATAAATATACATAAGATACATATATTGACTATACTAAAATATATCTAATATAGAGTATATAGACTATATTAAGTATATATTTTATATAGTATAAACAGCATACTATAGAATATATATTATATATACTATGGTATACTATACTATATATACTATATACTATATGTATACTATATATACTATATATGCTATATACTATATATAGTATATATTATAGTATATATATACACTATATATATATAGTGTATATATATATATAGTGTATATATATACACTATATACTATATATATACTATATATGCTATACTATAGCATATATAGTATATATACAATAGTGTATATAGTATAAACTATAATATATATCATATGGTCATATATACTATAGTATATGTACCATACACACCATATATAATATATATGGTGTAAATTGTATGTACAATGTAGTATATGTTGTATATTGCACATATTCAGATATACAATATGTGTAGATTATACATATACTATGTTTATACTAAATACACTTATAATATACACATATACATACATGTATATACATTGTACATACAGTATATGTACTGTAAGCTGTATATGTAGTATAGACTCTATATTATATACTATCCATAGAATACATAGTATACTTGCATATACAATATAATACACACAATATACATATGTATACACAGTATACATACTATTCTATATATTGTATAGTATATATAATATTCAATATATAGCATCCTGTATGTTGTATGTATGGTATGTATACAATATATGTATATTATATATACACTATTTATATACTGTAAAGTATACAATATATATACAACTCATCACTAGACCATCAAAACTACTTATTGCTAGAAGATTAGTCTATTAGTCCATACAGGGCTAGCTTTTCACAGTGGAAATCTTAGTGGATACATTCTTCACTATCCTTCACCTTGAAGTAAAGTATTTTTGGTCCAATGGAAACAATAAAAGAAATAATCAGTAATGTATAAAGGGTTTGACATATGGCAACATATTATCTGAGTTTTGTTATATCACAAAAAAAGCTGAAACTTGGCTGGGCAACAGTGAGGAGCCCACCCCTTTAATCCTAGCTACTCAGGAGACTGAGATCTGAGGACAGAGGTTTGAGGCCATACCAGGCAGGAAAGTCTGTGAGATTCTTACTTCCAGTTAACCAGCAAAAGGCCATAAATAGAATTATGGCTCAGTGTGCCAGCCTTTATTAAAATAGTCAAGTAGGAACATAATTCTTTGAGTTCAAGACACAAAATTGGAAAAAAATAAGCTAAATAAATAAAATAGTTGATCTTTCAACTTGTTTGTTTTTTTATCAGATTAAATAAAGAAAAAATGTACAGGTGATCTTAGATAAGTACAGTAGGTAACCACCTTGATCCTACTTCCCATTCACCCCACAAGTATTTACAGGGACTACTCAATGCAAAAGCGAATGTATGACATTTTATAGAGATTTTTAAATACAAATACAATGTCTCTATCATTCCCAAATATCTTATGATACTATAAAGGAATACATCATATAAACATGGCTTCAATGAAGGCTGCAGTGTGTCATGTGTTGGACAAATACCTAGTATATGTGGGGCTACCGAAAGGGAACCATTGCTAACTTTACAAGAGACGTACAGCTTCTGGGAAATTCTACATATTCTCGATCATTCTTTATTTTTAATGTTCTTCTTTGTTTTATTGCAGAACCTAACTTGCCCCTACTGAATTTCCAAGGACTTTTGCACATGTGTATACTCAATATATTTATATCCTTCATAAAATATATATAAAAATATTTACATACTGCAAGCATGGTTATATCCCAGTTGAGCTGAACTGACTGCAAAGGTACTACCAGAGTCACCCAGAACTTCAACCCGCTTTAACCCTCGCTATTCAGCTTATTGAAGTTTCTGGTTATTCACAATAGATACATATCTATAATCCCTAAGTTAGGGAACACAGATTGTTTGCTTGTAGGGAAGGTGCACATGAACATGCATGAGAGAATGCATGCATGCACAGGAGATGTGTGAGATGGATAGATATGCAACCTTTACATATGCAAGTATCCATATACATGTGTATGCATTCATCTCACATGGATTTTAGATTACAATCCTGAGTGTTAAAAACCAGTCATCCTGCCTAATGGATGAGTAAAACTCCATTGTGTATATGTACCATATTTTCTCAATCCTTTCATCCAAAAATTGTATTAAGTGAAGTAAATCAGGCACAGAAAGACAAAGGACTCATGCTTCCTCTCACATGTGAAAGCAAGACCTAATTTATGAATGTACTAGGGAACACATATTAGGTTTTACTTAAGTGCACATAACTATAACAAATGACGTATGATATTTTCAGATGAGCACTGAAACAATGTAATTCTTTAGAAAAACTCACAGTCCAACAAAATGAATACAAGGAAATTGGTACTTGAATGGTGAGGGGAGGCAGTTCAAGAAAGAGGTATAAAAGAATGAAGAGAGGAAATGGGGAAGAACATAGTCATAATATTCAACGTATATCCTATTAAATTAATTGGGGGGATGGGATGGGAGGGATGAGAAAGAATGATGAAAGAGGTGATATTAATCAAGATGCATTCTACTTATAAGCTGGATTGCTGAAGGGCAACTTCTTTGTGTAATTGCTTGAAGACAATAAAAATGTGATTTAAAAACTTATCATACTTGATTCTATTTTCTTTGTTTTAAAGAAGAACAAAATGAAGTTTCAGAAGTGTTAAGTGCCAGAAGCCAACCCACTAGCAGATGCGGCATTTGGCACTGAAACATTCCAACCTGTCCCAGAGCCCCTGGTTCTGCACTGTGCTGTTTTTACTAGGTTCCTCCTTGGTTCCCAGAGCTGAGTCAAGAATATGGAAGGCTGCCAGGAACCGGTGGCTCACACCTGTAATCCTAACTACTCAGGAGGCTGAGATCTGAGGAGCAAAGTTCAAAGTCAGTGTGGGCAGAACTACACAGGAGGCTGAAATCAGAGGAGCAAAGTTCAAAGCCAGCCTGGGAAGTAAATCCATGAGATGGTTATCTCCAATTGACCACCATAAAACTGGAAGTGGAGCTGTGGCTCCACTTGAGCTAAATAGCTCAGGGACAGAGCTCAGGCCCTGGGTTCAAGCCTTCAACAACAATAAATAACAAATGCTGGAGGGGATGTGGCCAAAAGGGAACCCTACTACATTGTTGGTGGAGTATAAACTTGTTCAACCACTCTGGAAAGCAGTATGGGGGTTTGTCAGAAGGCTAAACTGAGAGCTCCCTACTACCCAGCAGCCCCACTTTGGGGTGTTTACCGAAAAGATTACAAGCAAGACCACACTAAAGCCACCAGCACAACAATGTTCATTGCAGCACAATTTGTCATTGCTAAAACATGTAACCAACCCAAATGTCCCTCAGTAGATGAGTGGATTGAGAAAATATGGTACATACACAATGGAACTCTATGCCTCTGTCAGAAAGAATGACACTGCCCCATTAGTAAGGAAATGAAAGGACTTGGTGGGGGAGGGGGGGGAAACCACATACTAAGTGAAGTGAGTCAGACCCAAAGAAACATGGACTCTATGGTTTCCCTCATAGGGTATAAATAGTACACATCTAGAATAGTCCTAACAGAAGTTCACAATAGCTCAATGGCTATGTACATATGAACACATAAGATGATGCTAAGCGAAATGAACTTCAAGTTATGGAAACATGTGGTATATCATTGTAGTTATTTTCAACATGCCATGTGAAACTGCACCATTTTTTTTCCTTTTTCTTCTTTCCTCACATTCCCTTCATGTGGTTTTACCCCTAATGTCACTGTATCTGCTTTTAGTATCCTGGATATTATATATATTTGTATTGGATGTAGAGTAGGGAAAGGGAATACCAAAATTGAGAGAAAATGGATTAAAAAAAAAAACAATGCAACAGCAATACCTTACAAAACCATATGGTATAAACCAACAGTACAACTCATGGCAGGGAGAGGTAAATGGGGAGGGGTGAAGTGGGGGGAAAATGAGGGAGGAAGTAACAAATTGGATAACAAATATATTCATTGCCTTACATATGAAGCTGTAAACCTTCTGTACTTCACTTTGACAATAAGGAAAAAAAAGTGAGAAAATAAAAGAATACAGAATGTGACTCCAGGCAACTCAGGATGCTTGCTGTTTTGCACATATCTAAGTAATGATTGAAAAAATACTGATGTTTCCTTTTAGTTGTACAGATGGATTTTATTGAATAGGAAAATTTGCAAATATAGACATCAAGACAACTGTGGATCAACTGCTTTAACTAAAAGGAACACTGGAGTTTGTGAGCTGTTTTAGAGTTTGGACAAAAGCACTCTGTCTACCAAAAGTGGTTAGCAATAATAATAGGGTTGGGGAGTGGTAATTAAAGAAACAATTTGATTTAATAATGTTTCAGTGGATATGGTAGTCCAATGCCCACAGCTGCCTAGAAAGCTGGATCATTGCTATGTGACCAGCTCACATAGAAGAGAATCACAGTACCAGTAAATTTCAACTTCCTGTATGCCAATGCTTTCTGTTCTCATGGTGGTTAAGACCTAGAGGCAAAGGATGTCCAGAGTGATCCAGCAGGAAAATAACAGAAAATACTCAATCTGAGCTTTTTGATTCGATGTGCCTATTTCTCTTCCAATTCCTGTGTTGTAGTCCTTGGCTGTGATAAAAATGTATGATGAGCAGCAACAGAGTCTCTCTGTCCACACTCAAACACATAAAGTAGCTAGATCCTTGAGTAAGGACTTAAAAACGGATTGACTTAATAAAGGAATGCAATCATGCAAAATGCATGGTTTAGAAAGAAGAGGCAGGTTTGCCTTCTACTAGTAGTGAATTAGAAGATTTCCAACTGGGAGAAACGAAATGAGCTTTAAAGACTGAAGATAATTTGAGTAAATGATGGACACAGTCCAGGAAGAGTGAGAAGAATGTGAGGTACACATGGCAAGGTCCGCATTTTCTGTGGACTGCTCACACATTCTCATGAGTGGCCCATGCCAGGGCACAAAGTCTGGGCCTTGCTTCACTCTGTAACCACTCTGAGCAGCCACCCACTGCCAAACACCCACAGAAATGGACAGAGAAGGAGATGATGGAGATTCCCTCCTTCTAGTGCAAGTGGTATTCCAAATGGCACAATCCTCTCCCTCAAAATCTTCTCCTTCTGCCCCCCAAACTGAAAGTATGGCAGAAATGAAAGAAAATGACTCACTTGTGGAGGCCACCAACTGGTTTGGCCAAAACACAGAGTTAAATGAGAACGAGTGCTGGTTGTGTCTGAAAGGCAGGCTGGAGCCAAATCAAAGCCCTTCATTAAGAGGCTAAAGTGTTTGGAATTTACTCATTGATGATGAGAGGCCATTAGCCATCCCTATCAAGGGAAGAGTATTATCAAATGTCTTCAAATGAAAATTAAACATGCATTATTTTGGAATAGGGTGTCCATGACCTCATCCCAAAGCCACTGGTTGAGGTAAGAGAAATAAACACTTGAATTGGTGTATTCCATCAGAGTCAAACAAAAAGTAAGAAATTAAGCTTCATTACCATGGACATGTGATTTAAACAACAGCCATCTTCATAGGATTATGTGGTTAAAGAGAAGGCCTTGGAGTTATGTGACAGATAGGTGATTCCATACTATCTACAGTGACAGTTCATCATTGGCAATAATCATATCCCCTATAGAGTGATGCATTGGGATTTGCATCGCTGGATAGAGTTTTACCTTCTTTTCAGCAAGCTGTAGGCTCTTGCTACAATGTGGACGACCGAATTAAATTTTCCTAAAATACAGACTAAGCCAGTCAGACAATGGCTGATACCGGTAATCCTGGCTACTCAGGAGGCTGATCCAAGGATGTGGGTTTGAAAGCAGTCTGAGCAGAACAGTCTGTTAGATTATTATCTCCATTAACTAGCAAAATTTGAAAGTGAAGGTATAATTCAAGTAATGGAGCACTAGCCAAAAGTGAAAAACCTAAGAAACAGCACTCAGGCCTTGAGTTCAAGGCCCACTGCTAATGTGTGCGCCCGCGTATGTGTGGGTGGATGGGTGGGTGCGCTTTGCGCACGTGCATGCGCACTCCCCTCCCCGCCCCTACAACAGACTAAAGGAAAAATATTAATGCCATCATAAATAAAGAAGGAAGGGCAGAAATAGAATATTCCCTACATACTTTTACTGTAATCTATTCTTTAGCCTCATTTCAAGATTAAAAACAAAACCAGGTTATAATAGCAAATTTAGAAAAACCTGAAAACTTATCAGGCAGATAAATGGAGAGGTGGATTTTAATGACACCGGGTTTAGTAAGATATTTTTAAAATACTGTCTTTTGCTATTGCTTTAATGTTAATGTGTGTGTTGTGTTGCAACATAGTGATATAAATAGTTATAGAGAAATATATATATACATATATTATAAATTGCATTATCACAAAAAAATAAGACAGTAGGCTTAGTGAATGGATTGTTGGGGCCGAAGAAAGCAGAAACAATTTTAGTTTAGTGTTCAGCATTAGCTGCATTCATCCATTCATTTAGGACAATGACAACGAAGACGGCTAGTGCTTGGATCCTCAATTACTTACCAAGCCTTGTCCAAAAGACTTTATGTGTCTTGTGGCATTCAGTCTTCACAATAGACATACAAGCTAAGCATCCTGATTTGAGATGAGGAAATAAGGTTTAGTTGGTTCTAACATCCCCAGGGCCACAAATCCAAGAAGAGACAGATTTAAGAAACAGATCCAGACTGCCTGTCTCCAAATACACACCCTGCACAGTTATGATACAGGACATTTTGCTTTGCACCCCATTGAGATCAATTCAATGAAGCCATATGCTCATTGGGGTTGAGGATCTGAGGACAGAGGAACACACAGGACATCAACAGGAGGGAAATAAAAAAGGATGCTGATCAGCATGCTGGGGTTAATTAATAGGCATAATTTGCAGCAGCTCCAAACAGTATGGGATTGGAACTTTTTCCCACAATATTCTATAGCCTGGGGCAGAACATAAGTGATAAATTCAGGATTAGAGATGAACATAATGAAGGCAAGAATGCTAGAATCACAAGAGGCAAAGATTATAAGAAATTCTAATATTGAAGAGATTAACTCAACTGAATGTAGAGGTAAGCAGTATACACTACAGTAAGAGTATGGATATAAAGCTAGAAAAATGGATGAATTAGGTTTACAAAAGAAGGTTTAAAGGAATGTGTGCCAATAAGGAATATCCAGGCTCAAGCCCTTGATTATAAAGAAGAATGCTACAGCCAACCTGGTGGCCACATGGATTTTCAGCTACAAAAAACCAGTGGTGATATGTGTATTTGGCCATGACCAGTATTGCATTAAGATAACTAGAAAACCCTGGCAACTCATACCAGTAATAATAACTAGTCAGGAGTCTGAGATCTGAGGATCACTGTTCAAAGTCAGCCCAGACAAGAAAGTATTGAGCAAAAAGCTGGAAGTGGAGATGTGGCTTAAGTAGTAGTAGAGCACTAACCATGAATGCAAAAGCTACAGGACAGTCCCTATATGGAGTTCTAGCCCAGTACTGACACAAACATAAACAAGCAAATAAACCCTGGAAAAATAACAAGCAATAAATGAGCACAAACAAAGACTAAACATGGACTTAACTGTATTATCACATTTAATTGTCGCTAAGTACCTCTAGGTAGAGATCATTATCATCTCCTTGAAACATATAATTAAATTCAGCTCAGAAACACAAAGCCACTGAAATATTCCTGAATAAAATAAGAGTAACCGTTTGTGGATGCAGCCAGCTCCAACTCACCAAAAGAGATAAGAAGAAGAATTAACTGCTCTGAAGATAAACCTCGCTTCAGCCTCACTATTGCCCAGAGCATCCTTTCAGGAGAAAAGGTGGACTAGGCTCCAGAGTTCCCTAAAGTTACAATCCGTTCTCCATTTCTCTTCTTATACCCTAAGTGCTTCTATTTGTTTCCCTTTCCCTTAGGCTACCCCTGTCCTAAATGTACTTCTTTCAGTGATGAAAGAAAACAATACAGTAAAAAGTAACAGGGGAAAGAGAAAACCAAAATTCCACAGGAACAGGAGAAACAATTTACCAACAACATATTTTGAAGAGGAAGAAAGAATGCAGCATTTGTATATAGCAGAGTTTAAATCTGTTAGCAAACTATCTTTGTGAATAAACAATGCAAGGAAACCTGCTCACATCTAGGGAAGAAAGTGTACACAAGGCATTACTCCATTCTGTTGTCCCTAAGCTTTTTCTGCTCAAAACTGAGGCTCTATCAATTTAGCCGTAGGTCTACTTCCATCTTAGTGATCATTAATTGGAGGTATGAGTCTTCTTTGAGTTTTCTGCGTGGGCTAGCTTTGTGTGCATGTCAGTCCTCAGATCTCAGCCTCCTGAGTAGCTAGGATTACAGGTATTGAGTAACCAGCACCCAGCTTGAACTGATGACTTTTAAATAATCATCCCACAATAAAAGATTACACTGTAGATCCTCAGAACATATTTTTCAAATGAATGATCGATTAATTCATAATTTTTCATCATGTAACACAGCTCTGGTTTTGTTTATCCCTCTGTGGAGATATTAGCCTAATTACACTTGCAACAAGATGGGGTAAAATGGTACAGCTGGAAACAAATGGAAGTAAAATCCATATCCCTTATTCTACAGGAGTTTCGACGGACAGTCATATAGACAGGGGACTAATTCACTGTTGTTTGGTAGCAAACAAAATGTAATTAAAAACATGCTACAATGGCTTTTCTGAGAATACAAAGAAAAGAGATGGTATGAAACGATTTCCTCCCATGTTACCCAACTGAGTGATTCTGCTAACCAGAAATTATTGGTGAAATATTAAAATTTCCTGTTTGCTGCTTATTTATTTGAGGGGATAAATGTTGAAGAAAGTCACAAGTACAGGTGGCTCATGCCTGCAATCCTAGCTTCTCAGGAGACTGAAGATAACAATCAAAAGCCAGTTGGGGCAGAAAATCTATGCAATTTGTACTTCCAATTAACCAGCCAATAAACTAGAAGTAGGACAGTGGCTCAAGTAGTAGAGTGCCAACCTTGAGCAAAATAGCTAAGGGAAAATACCCAGAACCAGCACTGGCACATAATGAATGAATGAATGAGTAATAAATAAATATATATGCATGCATACACAAACATATTAACTAAAGTATGATGTATGATGAGAATTCCAACTGTTCAACTCTTCTGAATAAGAATATTACAGTTTAACAAAATGAATACTAAGAAGCTGGAACTTGTGCTGTGAGGGGGTGGTGGTCAAGGGGAAGAGGGGAGATGAAGGAAGAGAAGGATGGGTGAATACAGTCATAGATTCAAGGTTTGCCAGAAAGGAAACTGGTCACATGCTTCAGGCAGAGGAGTTTATTAGGGGAAAAGCAAACTGCCAGCCCACACAAGATGGAGGCATGAGGAGACAGAGGGGAAAGGAGAAGGAAAAAAGAGCAAGAGAGAGTAAGAGTGAAAAGGAAAGAGAACAAAGCCTTTGTTGAACTGGCTTATAAGGGAAAAGGTGAGAGATATGTCCACGTGGATTGGATGTTACCTCAGAGAAGGAGGAGGTAACTGCCATCAGGTAGTTACCTAGGTAATGCAGGTACTGGGTGCAGACTTAAACAGGTGGGGAGCATCTCCATGGAGCCCTCCCAGGTGTGGACCTTACAATAATATTCAACATATATATCTGAAAGAGGACCTGGTAAATTTGAGAGGATGACTGAGATTGTGAGAAATGGGAGAAATGATGGAAAGCACGATTTGATCAACATAGAGCTATTCTGTGACCTAGAAATTCCACTCCTGAACATTTAAATCTAAATCTGCCAGCACAACCAAGTTCACTGCAGCACTATTTAACATAGCCAAGATATGGAATCTACCCAGATGTCCCTCAATGGACAAATGGACCAAGAAAATGTGGTATGAATACACCATGGAATTCCATGCCTCCATCAGAAATAATGATACTGTGCCATTTGTAAGGAAATGGAAAGACTTAAAAAAAATTATTAAGTGAAGTAATTCAGAGAAACATAGGCTTCATTGTTTCCTTCATTTGTAGTAGCTATAATGTGCCTATAAATTTACAAGTATAGTAAGCACAATGGGTGGTAAATATATGTTTATACATTCATATACATATATATATATATATACTAGTACATGATAAATTATGGAGAACTCTAGGCATTCACACACAGTAAAACCAAAGGAGGACATTCTCAGGCATGGAACACAAAGGCACAATGTCTATGTGCATGAAATGAACTCCAAGAAATGGATAGGAGGGTTTTTTTTCTTCATTGCTGTTTTCCTTTTCTTTTCTTTTTGTCTTGTTTGTTCATTTATCTATCTTTGGGAGGGTTGGGAGGCACAGAAATGGAGGGACAAGGGTGAACAAATGCATCAGTGGTACTCACTGGACACTATATTGAAAATGAACTATACAACTTGTGGCTGAGAAGGAGGGGGAAAAACTGTAAGAGAATGAGGGAAAGGGGTGACATTGTCCAAAAAGAAATACACTCTTTATCTGACTTAAGTAACTATAACCTCTCTGGACCTCACCTTTTATAATAACATTATTTTTTTTTTTTTCTCAAATTTTTATTTTCAAACTGACGTACAGAGAGGTTACAGTATCATACGTTGGGCGTTGGATACATTTCTTGTACTGCTTGTTGCCTTGTCCCTCATGCCCCCCTCCCTCCCCCCCTTCCCTCCCCCCCGCCCAGTTGTTCAGTTCACTTACACCAAACAGTTTTGCAAGTATTGCTTTTGTAGTTATTTCTCTTTTTTTACCCCGTGTCTCTCGAATTTGGTATTCCCTTTGAATTTCCTACTTCCAATACCAGTAAACACGGTTTCCAATATACTCAGATAAGATTACAGAGATAGTGTAGGTACAAACATAGGAAGGTGATACAAAACATCATCAATAATAGAAACTACACATACACATAGGACGTTGAAAGTAGTTATAACTGTGATATATCACTTGTTTCCATATCATGGAGTTCATTTCACTTAGCATCATCTTATGTGTTCCTAAGGGTATAGCTATTGGGCCTTGTGATGCTCTGCTATGGCTTGCCTAAACCTGTACTAATTATTCCCAATAAGGGAGGCCATAGAGTCCATGTTTCTTTGGGTCTGGCTCACTTCACTTAGTATAACTTTTTCCAAGTCCTTCCATTTCCTTACAAATGGAACAATGTCATTCTTTCTGATAGAGGCATAAAATTCCATTGTGTAAATGTACCACATTTTCCTGATCCATTCATCTATGGAGGGGCATCTGGGTTGGTTCCAGCTTCTCGCTAAAAAAATTACCTTCTTCCAAAACAAAACTGCAAAGAACCAACAGCCCCCTCATCAAGTGGGCTAAAGACTTACAAAGAAACTTCTCTGATGAGGAAATGAGAATGGCCAATAGACATATGAAAAAATGCTCTACATCACTGGCCATAAAGGAAATGCAAATCAAAACAACATTGAGATTCCATCTCACCCCAGCAAGAATGTCATATATCAAGAAAACTAATAATAACAATTGTTGGAGGGGATGTGGCCAAAAGGGAACCCTACTTCATTGTTGGTGGGAATGTAAACTGGTTCAGCCACTCTGGCAAGCAGTATGGAGATTCCTCAGAAGGCTCAATATAGAACTCCCCTATGACCCAGCAGCCCCACTGTTGGGTATCTATCCAAAAGACCACAAACAAAATCACAGTAATGCCACCAGCACAACAATGTTCATCGCAGCACATTATTTTTTTTTAAAGAAGATATAGTGTACTCACAAACTAGCATGTTAAAACAAAACACTTTTGTAAAACTGCTTGATGATAATAAAAATAAGACAGAAAGTTTCTTTTAAAAATGTCATGGGCAACTGACTAATGTATATGTAAAATACTACAGGACATGTTTTTAAAAACCAGTGGGTGACCCTGTGATCTGCCTGAAGAAAATGAATAATCACTCAAGAGCTCAGGAGAGACAGCCAGGTAAAGCTGATTACTTCCCTTGATATTAAATTGATGCTTTTGTCTTCAAAGGGCCACCTTTGGGTCACAAGTCATTGCTTCCAGAAGCAGCTTAATTATGCCTGCCAGTATCTTTATAGAGAAGCTAACACAACCTAAGCAGTACTACATACTCAATTCCTTCTTTAAGCTTTTTGTTTCTACTACATGGCCAGTGCCTGGGAAGAGTAGAGAAGTACCATTCCCGGTGCCCTGTTTAATTAAAGTTCCTCTTTTAAAAGTTCCCTGGTTGCCTGAGCATAGCTACAACACTGGCAGAGGCAATGTTAGTTTACTGAGCATGGCTGTGAGCCAGGAAGTGTCAATCTTGACCCCTTGGAGGATGGTTATAAACATAGGGTAGTTCAACCTTGTGCCCGTTCAGTGCCAGGCTTCTGCAGGATTTGGCAACTACTACGGTGACGGTTGTTTGAGCAGTAACTGTCTACAGAGAACACCACCAACTCCTTTCACATAAGCTATCAAATGGCAATAATGGTTTTCTGTCACTCCTGATCTGGCATAGAGTTCAATCATGCCACAAAGGGGAAATAACATTGCACTAACAATCTTCTTCACATAAATGGATCATTTGTTTCCCTTTGTATTACAGTGCCCATTGGACTAATAAAAATATCAGAATTCTAAACAGTGGGCCATTCATGTGAGACAACATAAATAAATCAAATACTAATAAGAATTTAATACACACATGGAGTATAAGTCGCTAAATTAATTCATCATTTAAATCACATTAAGTAATAAGTAGCTGGGATTATAAAATATGTACAACAGTGTAAAAAACCTTACATTTTAAAATATTGAAAGGATTTAAACTTTGGCCTTATGACTAAAATTTCAAATTTCAGTCTATGTTGAACCTTGCTGTCTCCTTGTCCACATTCTACATATATACATTACCAATTAGTAATTCCAAAGCTCCCTCAAGTATCACATATTTCTCCTGGAAGAAGAGAACTCTAATGAATCTTTCAATAAATTATAATATGAGAAACAATTCTGTCATACTAAGACGTTTCCATGTAACTTCTTCAAAGTCAACTAGTTACAAAGATTTCTAAATAGTTTCAATTATTGTTGGTGATTAAAATTCCATATTCTAAATATAATTCTACATTGGGAATACTGCCTATGCCTTAAAAATATCTGTCACTTCAAATAACTATTGATTGTATGCTTTTTAAATATTCCTTAAGTAGTTGTGCAACTCAACCATTTCAATTTATTTATGAGTATAATGCATCTTGATCAGGTAGTAAAAGTGAAAAGACTAAGTAATAATTTAAGTAAATTAATTGCATATTTAGCTGCCACCTATTCTTGGTGCTGAGAGAAAGACACACAGCTTTGAGCAGACAAAAGAGAAGTCCCTTCTCACCAAGGAGTTCTGTAGACTACAACGTAAAATGGTTTCCTCCTCAGCTCTAAATAATAGCATCTGCCCACCTCTATTTCATAATAACATATGCATGAGAACACTTGGCACACTTTAAGAACTAACAAAACTGGTGACACTTTACCCATAAGAAAAAAGACAGATAACATTGTCACTTGTGTGTAAAGTTTTGGACAGCTAAGTACTACAGATTTAAATTTAAAGTGACAGATGCACTGACTTGAAACCTAATGGTTGTTGAAGTAAGCCTTCATCCCTTTCAGAGCTATGGTTAGCTAGTGAACGGCTCAAGTATTATTCCAAGGTGCAAATACTGTGAAACTTGCTGGTCAATGCCAGAAGCAGGGGTTCCTATATTTCTAGGAAGTTCAGTGACTTATGGGGAAATCTGATACTAGTCATAATCACAAATGATATTTTAAGATAATAACTATTCCTTGATTTCATTTATGCCTCTGTTGGATTTCCAAGTATAGAGTATTCCATGGGGCAAAAGGAAAGTAAACACCATGACTATTTAACAAGAAAACAGCCATTTTTTTAATCCAGTTAACTATTTTTGTTCTCTTAAGACTGAAAATTCTTAGGTATGTCAAAAGAAAAAGAGAATCTCTACTCTTTATTTATGCCAAGCATCTATATAAACAATCAACCATTGCCTGTGTCCAGACAAGCAGCTGTTGAGGTCATCTGAGACCTTTATACCATTATCTGACTGCTTCCCTATTTATAGAAGGTATCTGATATTTAACATAGGATAAAATATAAGAAAATGATATCTAGGGAAACACTTGGCCTATATTCTATGTCCTCTATGACCTGGCCCCTCCCACCCATATATGCCATCATCAGCAAATAAAGAAATAAGTAAACAGGCAAGTGTAGCTTCTGTCTTATACAAACATTAAATAGAATTAAAAGCAGAGGTAACTAGAGATGCAATTCTCTTATGAAAGCACAACCTACAGCACCTCTAAAATGACATCCCACACTTCAGCAGTTCACTCTAGAAGTAAGGGTATTTTGCACTTGGAAAAGCAGGGACCAGAGCTGACTGTGTAGCTAGTCACAAGGGAATTACTATGCTATACAAAAGATATGACTGGTGCCAAGCACTGGTGGCTCATGCCTTGTAATCGGAGTTACAAAAGTGATGGAGATATAAGGATCGATGTTCAGTGAGTCCAGATAGAAACAAAAAGTCCATGAAACTCATCTCCAATTAACCAACAAAAAGCTGGAAGTGGAAGTATGGTTCAAGTAGTAGAGTTCCAGGCTTGAGCAAAAAAAAGCCAGATGAGAATAGCAGATCCCAGTACTCATGCGCGCACGCGCGCGCACACACACACACACACACACACACACACACACACAGAGTCACTAGATATGTAATTAAAATAGTAAAACTGCTATACAAAGCAAGAAGTGAGAACACTCTGGAAAAAAGTTCTTGTTCTGTTTCCTAGTCAAATTTAAGCTCACCCACTTAAAGCCAAGTCCTCCTGTGTCAATGGTATTAAATAGCTCTGATCACAGCCCAAGACTTTATTTCCTGCGATGTATCATTGCGTTTTTTTCATTTTTTACATCTGTGGCAGGAACTTAACTTGCATTTGTTCCCAAATGAATTTCATGCTCAACTTGTTTTTCTTAATTAAACTTCCTTTAGCAGTTCCTAATATGTGGATTATTAGAACTCATTAGTCCCATTCACTCTTGCCTGTCACTTTTGGCTACACATTCCTATATGGAAGTGCTTCATTGCTATATATAGGAAGAAAATTAAATAATAAATATGGGGACTTGAGCGTTTTATGAGTGTCAGGATGAGAGAATGCCTGCAAGGCCCATAAGGTTTCCCACAAAAGAGACATTACTGCAAAAGCTGACATGCTGACACATCTATGATCTATAAGCCTGCAGGTCTGGCAGTGGTAAAGAGGGTGTCATTGACTAGCACTTCTCTTACATACAACAGAAATACACACAGAAAAGATTATATTGACTGCTATAAAATGAATTCATATACAGTTTCCTCAAAGCTTATGTCTAATCATTTCAAAGGCCAGAGATGATATGCTAGTTTCATTATTGTGCTTTGTATTTATTTTTATCATCTTCCAGTAGTTGTACAAGTTGAACACTCAATTCCACATGTGACTTTAGGAGCAGAATGCACCTTAACCCACGCCACCCCTTCTAATCTTCTCCCTCATCTGAACCAATCCCACCCTGCTCCATGTTTTCCTCTGCCTTATATTTCAAACTGGCCTTCATTTTTTTGAACCAGATTATGCTACCAAATTGGTGCCTGGCTAAGTTTCTTTTTCTTTTCCTTTTCTTATTTTGGAGTGGAGGAAACTAGAAAGCGAAGATAATCCACATCCTTTTATAGCAACATATCAACATTTGGCAGCATCACCAAGCTGTAGTAACCAAGCAAAAGAAGCAGAATAAATTGGTTACCATCAATTAAGGAATTGTTCTTGGAAACTGCTGGGAATATGGTACCCCTCAACATTAACAAGTTAGCTACCTGGAGATGTTTAATAACCTAAGAAGTTAGAAAAGATAACTTAGATTCACTGTGACCATTCAGTAATTTAATTTGTATTCTTCTGGGCTTTGCAAATTTTGAAGATTAAAATTTCAATGAAAATTAACTGAAAGCAGAAATGTGAGTTTCTGTGGGGGGTTTTGTTGTATGATTTTGTGGTTTTACATTTCTCAACAAAGTGAAAGAGATGGAAGGTTTACATCTTGGAACTTTCTACATCAAATCTGAACAAATTGCCCCAAAAAAGACTTGCCCATTTTATTTGGGTTTCAATTAAGAACATGTAGCAAGAAGATAGTAAATATAAAATAACATTGAGTACAGTTAATGTATTTAATATAGTTAACCATCTTCAGGTCCTAACAGATACTGTAGCAAGATGTTAGCATTTCCTGAATACTGGAGAGATAGGGGCAACTCTTGCAAGGCTCCAGTGAACCCAATAGTGGAGAAAGCTCTGGGAACCCAATGCTATCACTTGTCACTTATTTAGTAACTGTGTTGGCAGTGTTTAGAATAAATTGATAACTGACTTATCTCCCTTCCTTCCTTCCAGTCTACCACATTTTTGTGTTAGTCTGATATTAAATCAAAATGGCCAGTCAAGGCCATCGTGTTTCTTTGAATAACCATGGCCGAAAGCACATATATGAATAAGATAGAGAAAAGTAAATTAATTTATAAATAAATTCTTGAGGTATTTTAATATCATTAGTTAAATCTTTTTTTTTCTTTTCAACAATGTTTAGTAAAGTTTTGTGTAGGGACTGCTGTATGTATTTTCCAAATAGGTGATATCAGAGACTAGATCAAAATGTGTTCTTATCCAATTTTGCTGCTCAAAGAGAAGGTAATGAAATATTCTTGTCAGAAAAAAATATTCTTGACAGAGATGCATTCAACTCAATCTTCTACTTTCACACTATGGCAGATTACCAACCAACTTTTAAAAGGACCTCTGTTTCGGTTGCAAATTGTCCATGGCTTTCAGCAGTTACAAGTCTATTAGCCTAAAAAGAGGAATCTCAAATATCACCCCCTTCTTATTTATTTGCTATTATTATTGAATGGTATTTGCTAGCTGTCTTTGTATTAACTTGGTCTTTGAGAAAATAGTGCTGAGTATTATTGGAGTATATAAGTAAGATTAGTGGCTAGGGTAAGCCAAGACACAGAACACTCATTCTTGGAGTTCTAAGAACCATGTGACTTATAGCTCTGGGGGGAGGAAGAAGGGAGGGGGAGCAGAGGGGAGCAAAAGCTAACTTCTCAGACATCTCCTTGAAACTAACAATTGAGCTTGTAGAAACTCTGCCTTGTGATTTCTCTAACCTTTAGAAAAGCTTACCCAAAGTCAGCAGGAAGAAGAAATACCTAACTTTTCCACTTCAGAATTCCTGGGAGACAAATGAAAGTCTTATATTTGGCTATTTCATCTTCCAAACACATTTCAGAATTAAGTTTGGGAAGAAAAAAGTCACACACACACACACACACACACACACACACACACACACACACACACACCCACCCCTCCAGGAGAAAAGTTTGGTAATACTTCTGTTTGCTAATCACAATGGTTGATGGATTTAGAGTCTCTAAAATAAGCGATCCTGGAAGATGAACATGCTTCCGCTGACGCTGAAGAGTTGTCTTTCTGGTGGGTTCACTCCTAACAGAGAGACTTCAATGCTCAAACCATAAACGTATCTGCCTGCATTTCATAATCTGCAAACATACACCTCTGAAAGAAAATACCCAGTGTGTTTCTTCAGACGATTCAAATCCACAAAACACAGCGTTTTATATTTTAACAATTATCTGTCTCCATTTTATTCCAGTATATTTGAATGTCTGACGCTCTCAATTTTAACGATCTGGCCTTAAATAGAAAAAGGCAACTAAAATAGTCATAACTGAAGTGTTCAAAGGTATTTCAGGGGAAGTCCATTCATCGATTTGATCTACATTTGCATCTTAAATAAATATAATTGCTCTGAAGGTATGTAGACTCCAAAAGAGGTAGCAGGAAGAAATAAAATGATTTTCCAGATTATTCCAAAGCAACTTTTACGTTCAATTAAAAATCACATATTTGAGCGATTCACTTTAATTCCAACTGCTAACACTGATTTCCTTCTGCAAGGAAAATCTGCTCTTAAGAACTACAAAAAAAAAAAAGAAGAAGAAGAAGAAGAAGAAGAAAATTGTAGATGGACAAAAAAATAAAGTGCTTGAATTCGGCTGACAAAAAAAAATAAAAAATAAAATAAAACTGGTCGGAAGGCGCGCGCTCAGCTGGGCTCCAGCAAAGGTGGCGGCGGAGGCAGCGAGGTTGGCGAGGCAGCGAGGGTGACCAGGGCGCGTGCAAAACGCAGCCGGCTGCCGGGCGCAGTCGCCAGGCGCCGGGCGCCAGCCTGGGCCTGGGCAGAAGGGCTGCGAGGATGTCTGGGGCTCCACCAACTCGAAGAAAGTTACCAGGGACTGTAGGGAGGAAAGTCGTGCCGGGGATTGACAAGGCACCCGCTCCTGCCGTCCCTCCCTCCAGAGCGATGACCCTGTAACCCTTTCCTGTCGGATCACCCGAAGGGGTGGGGGCGCTCGGAGGGGGCTGGAGGAAGGGGCGGGGAGGGAGGGAGAAGACGACCACTGAACGTGGCCAAACTCACGCTCTCCCTGGCACACCCCCCCCCCGCCACCCCCAGCAGTGGCCGAGACCTCCCAGCCAAGCCGGGCCGCGCAGAGCTGCCGCGTTTCCACTTCGGCTTCTCCCCCCCCCCCACACCCCCCCCCCCCCAGTCCTCTCTCTGCGCGCAGGCTTTCGGGGCTCCTCGCCTTCCAGTCCGGCTGCTGGATCCCCCAACTGAGAGATTTTTTTTCCGGGCAAACTTGGAAGCTTTGGAGGGGGGGGGGGGCCCGTTCGGCTGCTCCCCACCCCGACACATGGACGCCCCCAAATCAAGGTGTTGAAAAGCTGGGTCTCGGCACATCCCGAGCGGCGGACCGGCTCGTTTCCCAGGCGCCGGGCGTCCGCATCGCCTTCCCCCCCGGCGGCCCCCCCACACCCGCGTCGGGGAGCCCCCAAACTTACCCTCGGCGAGGCGCCTCCGCGGAGGGAGCCCCCTTCGCCCCCGGCCCCCTTCCAGGCTTTCAAGGAGACAGTTTTCTAGAAACACCTCCCGTCAGATGCCAGCCGGAATGGTCAAAGTATTTACCAGTTTCCCGAGCCTTTTTTTTTTTTTTCTTCTTTCCCAAATCTCAAGCCCAGGGCGATTCTTGTTTCCGGATTCAAGATGCTGCCTCTAGTATTTTTTTTTTCATTTATTTTTTTCTTTCAGCAGCCGCAACCCCAGCCCCAGACAACCCCCCTCCCTCCTCCTCCTCCTCCTTCTTCTTCTTCTTCTTTTTTCCCTTATTCACCCACGGACACTTTAGAAACGTGTGGATTGATCCTTTTGCTTTTCCAAACGCACCCACGATCCAGAATCCTGGAGACCCCACACCATCATCTCCATGTAAATCCGACCATCCGGCAAGAAATACAAATGATCAAACCACCTTACTTCTTCATTCAGCTGCAATCAGATAATCCTATAGATTGATCTCATCCAATAGATTTATCTCCACTGGAAATTGACCTCAAAAAAAAAAAAAAATGAATTCCCAGCGCCGAGGACCAGGAGAATGATTTCGTAGTCCTTGTTCCGGTGACCGGAAGAATTGTGGTTTCGTTCTTCAAAAAAAAAAAAATTCTTTCTGGATTCTGGGTGCACTGCTCACAAAAAATACCGAGGACCCTGGTTTTCCCTATTAAAGGTTTCTACTCCAAACCGGTGCAGAACGAAAAGCGGTGCAAAGATACCCCTAGCGGCCGCAGGCGACATTGCAGGGGCCTCGCTTTCCCCAGCCCCTCTCCTCACCTCCCCACCCTGCCAGATAAACTAGCCGCTGTAGCACTTAAACAGGAAATCGGAGCCAAGATTCAGCTGGACAAGATTTAACTACCTAAAGAAACCAGGCTAGCCTTTTTTCCCTTGGTGTTACAACGAATAAAGCACTAGATTCTCAACTCCTCAATATTCAAAACAAAACAAAATGTCCCTGATGACACAGTCAATAAAATGTCTATCTGGGGAGGGTTTAAGTGATCTCGAAGCACATGTATTTGTTTTGTGGGCAACTGTATTATATTGTTTTGAAATTGGAACTTTTTTCTGCCCTTAAAATAATGTGATTACAAATATACATTTTTAAATAAACGATGTGGTGTGTGTGTGTGTGTGTGTGTGTGTGTGTGTGTGTGTGTGTGTGTGTCTAAGCCCATGCATGTGCAGTGGTACATATCTTGAGCTCAGGGCCAGAGTACTATCCCTTAGCTTTTTTATTCAAGGCTGGTACTCTACCACTTGAACCACACCTCCACTTCCAGCTTCTGGGTGATTTAAGATAAGAGTTTCTGGAAATTTTTGCCCAGCCTGGCTTCAAACTTGGATCCTCAGATCTCTGCCTCCTGAGTAGCTAGGATTACAGACATTCACCACAGACTCCTGGTTGGATAAACTTCGGTCATCTGGATTTTCAGTGTTCGTTCAGTAAAGCAGATGATGGCTCCTGCAAATCTAAAGCTAAACAGTAATATCTAAGAATCTTGACATAATCCTCCAGGTTTCTTACCTAAATCACTAGCAATTCAGTGACCTCAAGGTTGATTTGTGACTTGTGTTCAAAGAAAGAGAATCAAAGCCACTAATTTCAAGACCCTGTTTTGTTAAGCAGTACTTCAGAAAGTTTCACCTTGACTATTAATATCACAGAAATCTTTTTATTTTATTCATTTTGGGGGCTTGAACTCAGAGCCTGGGCCCTGTCCCTTTGCTCTCCCCCACCCCCATAGCACCCAACATTGCACCCTACTACTTGAGCCATGCCTCTACTGCCAGCTTTTTCCTGGTAAACTGGAGGTAAGAGTCACATAGCCTTTCCTTCCGGACTGACTTTGAGCTGTGATCCTCAGATCTCAGCCTCCTGTGTAAGTAGGATTACTGGGAGAGCCACTGCTACCTGGCTCCCAGAAATCATTTCAATGTGAAGGTTCTAATTCTGTAGGACCAGGAACAGGCTGAGATTCTGCATGTCTAACACACCTTCTGGAAAGAGATTGACCATGTGGGATTTGGTGGGATTGTTGAGTTGGACCCTTTCATACTGATGGATACTGGGACAGCTGTAAAAACTGAAAAAGATCTTTGACTGAGTAATTAAGCCTTTAAAGTGTAGGAACTGTTAAAGAGTCAAGAGACCTTCCTTCTACCACTGGTTTTGTGATTAATTGGCTATGTGACTCTGAGCTGTAACTTTGGGGACTATAGCTAATTTATCTATTAAAATTCAAAGTAAATCAACAAAATATGCATGATTCTTTGGATGAAAGATTCAGGGTGGTAACTGAATCTATAATACTAACATAGAATTGCTACTAAAGATCCCACTACAGTTTTTTCATAGATTTTGAAAATGAAATCTAATGTGTATTTGCAACAACATAGGGTAAAAAAGAAAAAGTCAATACAAACCAAAGAACAGCATTTGTGGAGTTCCATAAAAACTATCAAGGCTTAATACAAATGATAGTAATTGAGGCAAAGGACCTCTGGCTCAGAGATAGAAATGAATCCAGAGGAACAGAATAGAAAGCCCAGAAATACATCCATGCATTTATAAAAACTTGATAAATAACAGGTGGCATTAGAACAGAGAAGAGAAATGAATTATTCAGACAATAGATTATGCATATGAAAAATGTTAATACTACATTTTTAACCTCACACTTAAGTATGTATTTAAGATAAGATAAGGGCCCAGAGAGGCAGGCAGAAAACTTTAGAACTTTTAGAGGAAATACCTTCATGATTTGGGGTGGATAGGATGAAAACTATGCACTAAATGAGACATAAAAAGCCAAATCCACAAAGATAAAACATTAAATTTGATATATTAATATAGAAATAGTGTACATAAAAAAGCAAGCCTTAGATCGTGAGAGGATATCTGCAATGCATATAACCAAAGAAAAGTAGTAGCCAAAGTACATAAATATGTTTTATAAATCTATTTAAAAGATATGATGTGAAGACAGTAAGTGGCCTAAGTGAAAGGGTTCCTTCCCTTCCCAACAAATACATAGTTCTGAGTTCAATCCCCAGTTCTCTCTCAGAGACATAGATAGAAACATAGGTAGACAGACAAACAGGAAGATAAATACAAAAATTAAAGAGATAAACAAATGTCCAATAAAAATTTGGAAGCAAGCCTATAAGCTGCCTACTTATTAAAGTAATTTAGGGGAAATTATATCATTTCCCATCCATGAAACTGACAGAAATCAATCTTGATTACCAACTGCTGAGGTGAATGTGAGGAAATATTATGACTAGACCAGGTAAGAAGACAAAGGCTTCAGAACAGCAGCAGTTGAAGACACTCATCAACCAGACTCTGGTCTTTAGATTCCTAGAAGTAACCATTGAATAAACTAGTTGAAAGACCATAGAAAAGGGAAGTAGTTTAGGATGACTCTGGATCAATAGGTGCGCAAAGAATTTATAGAACTGTAATTTCAGAAGTGGTAAAGAGATCAAAGCAATGGAAGTATTATTGCTTCTTAAATGTGCATAGATAAGTCTCCAAACTAAGATATGGGCATAATAAAAAACCCAGGGTATTGCAAAAAAGGTGTTTATGGGATACGTGTTTATGGGATACTACTATGCATAAAGTTTAAATAATGTAAAATAGTTCCATTTACCAATTTTGACCTCAAATGTGGATAGCCAAGGAACATCAACATCAAGATAACAATAGGAAGGACTGGATTCATGGAGTTGGGAAAACACCACTTGTAGCTTCATGTGAAGCAAATAGGTTGTTTCTTGAGCTCAATCTTTCCATATAAATTATGCTCCAAATATTTCATTAGAAGACTTAGGTTAGATAACTTCTACAAACCATTACAGTATTATAAAAAAAGAGTTAAACAAATTAAATATTTTAGAGAAAATAGTTTAACAATTTTTAGTAGATAAAAATACTATACTTTGGTGCATCGTACATGAAAATCCTAATAAGTAAAGGTAGATGTGAAATTAAAGCATGGAAGTTCAGAATTTTGTGGCATGTTTTCATGGATAGATTTTTTTTTTCTGATGCCACCACTTTATATTTCTAAGAAGTAGAAGTGGATCCATGCCTACTTATGTCTATAAGGCCTAGTAGACTTTCCAGCTAGCAAAAACAATTCAACACCTAAATGAGAAAAAAATGTGATTCTGAAATAGAAAAATAACCTAGCTCTTTCTTGTAATTTCCTTTGATCTCATAAACGGTAATAGGGCTCCTGCAATGATAAGACAATCAATTGATCATGTCTAATCTTACCAGCTAACAAGAAACCACCAAAGCCAGAGAATCCCTAAGCCAAACTACAGAATAATGAAAATTCTTCCAGAATATTTAAAGTACATATATGAATGCAAATAGGAAGGTATTATATATAGGAAATGCAAAAAAAATGAAAAATCTCATTTCAAACTCACTGGATATTTTCATATTCCATGAAAAATAGAAGCATCCAAATTTTAGGAAATAAATATTTTGAACCCAGTCTTCAAAGTACAAATGAGTAGTCAATACCATCCATTTCTGCTAGACTTGGCAAAAATGCCTGAAGTAATGGTCAAGCCAGCAATTTTCAACTATTCAGAAACAAACTTTCTGGGAATATCTAAAGCAGCTTAGTAATAAGAGAACAGTGGGATGGCAATTTAATGGCCTTTGTTGATAGAAGCAGCAAGAAAGAAGAAATAGCTATAATTTTCTCAAATTTAGAGGAGTTAACATATTCATCCAGCCTCAACATTGTGTTGTAAGTGTGTGTGTGTGTGTGTGTGTGTGTGTGTGTGTGTGTTACTGGAATTTGAATTCAGGACCTAGCACTCTTGCAAGGCTTTTTCACTCAAGACTGGCACTCTACCACTTGAGCCGCACCTTGATATCAAGGTTTGTGCTGGTTAATTGGAGATATAGTCTCATAGACTGTTCTACCTGGGCTGGCTTTAAACTATAATCTTCAGGTCTCATCCTCCTGAGTACAGGCCCAAGCTACCAGTACTCGACCAGCCTCTACTTATTGAATAGCTCTTACACATAAGGGACAACTGAAATCATATCATAGGAGCATTCATTTTGTAAAATCCAAGCACTCTCCATGCCTAGTCTGCTTGGTAATGGATTGTAAATGGTTAGTAGTTACAATTGTGAATTAATTCTGCTGCATCTATGCTGAACAGGAATTAGAGACTGACACAAAACGAAAGGCTTGCTTTTCAGTATGTTTGATCTCAAGGTTAATATGGTAAAATAGTCAATGGGAGAAACTAAATCATGGGAGAAGTAGGGCCAGGTGCCACTCCTATAATCTACTCAAGAGGCTGAAACTAGAGAATTACAGCAAAGCCACCCCACGCAGAAAAGTCCATGAGACTCTTATTTCTGACTAACCATCAAAAAGCCAGAGGTGGAGGTATGGCTCAAATGATAGCCACCAGTCTTGAGTACAAGCACTGAGGGGGAGCACAGGTTCTTGAGTTTAAGCCCCAGTACCCGCCCCAGCCTCACACACAGAGTTGGAGGACAGGGAGGAGCAGAATAAAAAAGCCTGAGAATAAAGATGAACATTTAACTCTCTGAGGGGGATTTACATCATAGAGGGGACAAGAATTTACTTAATCTCTGTCATCCTGCACAATATAATGATCAGCATAGGAAGGACTTAATAGATGAGACAATGAAACTCATTAGCATATAAGAGAAACAAAATTATTCTGTATATTCCCCATTCAATCAACTGTCTTACCATGAGTTGGCTACTCAATATAGAAAATGAAATCCATGAATGAAGTATGTAATAAGATTACTATGACTAATAGTGAGAAATGAAAGGCTGAGTTTAGGAAAACTAAATGACTTAGAGGATTCCAATTTGATTACACCACTAAAATTTCTGCGCTCATCCATACAATGTTTGGGTTAGACATCCATTTGTGTCTCTATACCACACAAAAATGATTAATCAATCCTGAACGGATCATATGAAGAAACAAATTGCACAACTCAATAATGAAGTAGACAAACAAAAATTCATTGCTTTTAATAATACAAAGGGCTTATTGCAAAATAGGTATTTTGTGGGATTTTTAGATAACTAAAAACATATATCATTATGACTAGGGGAAATGAATTCAGTTCTGGGAGCAATAAATATTTAGGATGTTGTAAAAGATTAGTGTTTAATGTAGTCAAAAGTGGAGGAAAGAAGGGAGGAAGGGGGAAGAAAGAAAAAAAGAGAAGATGAAAGGAATAAAAGAAAAGGAAAGAAGAAAGGAAAAAAAGAATGAAATCGCTAATCATAGTGCCTAGAGAGATAACAGATTATAGGCTCATACTATAATCTTAGTCACTATGGAAACTAAAATCCAGAGGAATGAGATTCTAAGTCTTCCCAGGCAGAAAATTCTACGAGACTTCCCCCAAATAGCTAACAAAAACCAGGGCCAAAAGGTGGCTAAAGTGGTAAAACAACTGCTAAGCAAGCCCCAGGTAGGAAAAAAAAGAAAAAGAAAAGGAGGAGGGGGGGAGGGGGAGGGGAGGGGGGAGGGGGAGGGGAGGGGGAGGGGAAGGAGGGGGTGGGAGGGGGAGTAGAATAAAAGGAAGAGGAGGAAAATGGAGGAGGGGGAAAGTGAAGGGGAGGAGGAGAATAAGAGGAGGAGGAGGAAAATGGAGGTGAAGGAGGAGGAGGAGAAGGGGAGGAGGAGAATAAGTGGAGGGAAATGGAAGAGGGGGAGGGGGAAGAGAAAGAGGAGGAAAATGGAAGAGGGGAGGGGGAGGAGAAGAAGAATAAGAGGAGGAGGAGGAGGAAGAAATGGAGGAGGGGGAAGGGGAGGAGGAGAATAAGAGGAGGAGGAAAATGGAAGAGGGGGAGGGTGAGGAGGAAGAAAAGGAAAATGGAAGAGGGGAGGAGGAGGTGAATAAAAGGAGGAAGAGGAAAATAGAGGAAGGGGAGGAGGAGGGAAATGGAGGAGGGGGAGGGGGAGGAGGAAGAGGAGGAAATGGAAGAGGGGAAGAGGAGGAGAATAAAAGGAGAAGGAGAAGGAGGAAAATGGAGGAAGGGGAGGAGGAAGAAAATGGAAGAGGGGGAGGGGGAGGAGGAAGAGGAGGAAATGGAAGAGGGAGGAGGAGGAGAATAAAAGGAGAAGGAGAAGGAGGAAAATGGAGGAAGGGGAGGAGGAGAATAAGAGGAGGAGGAAAATGGAAGAGGGGGGAGGAGGAGGAGGAAGACAATTGAAGAGGGGGAGGGGGAAGAGGCAGAGAAGAGGAGGGGGAGGGGAGGGGAGGGGGAGGGGGAGGGGGAGGGGGAGAGGGAGGAGGAGGAGGAGGAGGAGGAGGAGGAGGAGGAGGAGGAGGAGGAGGAGGAGGAGGAGGAGGAGGAGGAGGAGGAGGAGGAGGAGGAGGAGGAGGAGGAGGAAAAAAACTTTTAAAATACTGCAAAAACAGATTCCAAAGCAAGTCTGAAAAAAAATTTCCACTACCATCCTGAGAATTCTCCTGATATAAACTCATATTAAGCACTCAAGGTTTGAATCTAAATGAATGGCAAGTGGGAATTATAAAAGGCAGAAAAATAAAGAGTGTTGCACCATTGGGAGGCCTAACTACTGCAAAGGTGGTTGTTTATGAAGAGGTGCTTTCTACCCGGAAGAATCTGCTCGCACAATCCTGCTTAATTAGGATAGTGAATATTTCAGGTATGAATTGGGAGAACACACCTGCGTGGAGGCTAAATATACCAGATGCTCCTTTCTGTTCCATGGACTGGAGACTGGTTATGGAAACCACAGAAGAAGTGATCAACTCTAGATATAGTAGAATGAAGTCCCTGATGGATGGGCTGGTGTAGATGCTGAAATGTTTTGGGGTTTTTTGTTTTGTTTTTGGCCAGTCCTGGGGCTTGAACTCAGTGCCTGAGCACTGTCCCTGGCTTTGTTTTGCCTAGCACTCTACCACTTGAGCCACAGCACCACTTCTGGCTTTTTCTATATATTGGGGGCTGAGAAATCTAATCCAGGGCTTCATGTATACGGGACAAGCACTCTACCACTAGGCCATATTCCCTGCTGAAATGTTTTTAAAGGGACTTTTAAGGGAGTTCAAATCAGTCAATATTTTTCAGTGAAAACTTAAATCATTGTAGACATGCCAAAAACTTCCGTGCTCTTATGCTACTAATTAAGAATCTCTTTTGTTTCCTTTTAAAAAAGTTATTTTGTACATCTGTCATTTATATTTATATTTAACTGATAAAAAGATTCTTTATTTCACAATTTGCACATGGGCAACTGTATACATGTTTAGCTGGCTATAATGAAATCACTATCATTTTCTAGAATACCTTATTGATTTTTGAATGTAGATTTTATGCAGTGCATGTGAAAGAGAAAAAGTAGTGCTATACTGACTCTCAAATAACTTTGAAACACACTCTCTTGCTATTTTGCTGCTTTGACTGGCTGTCATACCATGATTAATTTTTAAATCATTGCAGCATGGGGTAGAAAGAGTTAAATTATCAAACATCATCATAAGTATTCCTTTAGTACAGAAAAAAACACTACCAGAAAAACAGATCAACCCACTCACTCCACATCATCCATTAGAGTTTGTTGTGGAAAATTAATATATGTAAGCTTACATTTCCAACATTAGAATAATTTACTGTAAAATTTGACCTAATTGGGAAAGCACATGAAAACTAATTTTCTGAGGCACAAGCAACAATGAGAAAAAAAAATTAGTTGTATAAATGCCAAGGCTACCTTTCACATACATCAGGTGTTCATTCTTCTTCTTCTGGTCATGATTTTATGCTAATTATACAATTAAATATAAGTATTATCCTTGGCTTTCATCATCCTTCAATGAGCACACATATGAGCATCTTCTACATGTCCACATATATTTATTTCTACAATTTTCTAAAATACAAAATAATAGAAACCCTAAGGTGAAATTTAAAAGAACAGGATCTTCTGTTTCTCCATTTCTCTCTCTCTGTCTCTCTCTTGCTCTAGCTCTCTTTCTCTTTCTCTTTTTGTACTTCTTTATCTCTCTGTCCCTGAAAAAAACTATTCTCCTTAGCTAATATCTGATTTTTTCCTTGTTTAAAAAATGTCACATGGGGCTGGGGATATAGCTTAGTGGCAAGAGTGCCTGCCTCGGATACACGAGGCCCTAGGTTCGATTCCCCAGCGCCACATATACAGAAAACGGCCAGAAGCGGCGCTGTGGCTCAAGTGGCAGAGTGCTAGCCTTGAGCGGGAAGAAGCCAGGGACAGTGCTCAGGCCCTGAGTCCAAGGCCCAGGACTGGCAAAAAAAAAAAAAAAAAAAAAAAAAATGTCACAAATATTTTACAAAAGACAATTGTCTAAAATCACCAGTGTTTGAGTTTAGAGTTTTCCTTTTGCTTGTATGTCAAGTTTATTTCTAATGACCTAGAATTGAACAATAACATTCTGTAATGAAATAGAATGATTAAAAACATACATCACTCAATGCAAAAGCTGTTCTGCCTTGTGACTATCCATCCTCAGCATTCTGCCGGCTTCCTGAAATTAACCAAACCTTCTCTGGAGTCTAAGCAAGCTAATAAATTGTGTTTCACAATTTAAGAGTAACTCTTATCTCAAAGTTGTACTAGGCCAAGGAGAAAGAAGGCGAGAATAAAGCAGTGTTTTAAAGAAATATTTGCTTAAGTAGATTAGGCAGAAACACTAACATGAAAATTCAAGACTAAACTTGTTAGGGGTTAAAAAGTTGGTAGGTACCCAAATAGATGGTCATGTGCCAACAGAAGGTTTATGTATGATATCACAAGATGGAAGTATGTTCCATACATTATAATCATTCACAATTTATATCTTCATCATTTGCAAGTCTGGGTATCAACACATTATGATATAGTAGTCATTCAACATACCAAAGCAAAACTAATCATCAAAACAACTAGACTATACCTGACTACAACCAGAACTTAACAATTATAATAAAAAACACAGTTAACCCTTCCTTAGTATAAAATGCTTATATATGAAGCATATTTCTTGTGAAAACTGTAATATTGTCCCTATAAAGTTGTACAGATCCTACTCTCTAAATTACTCTCTCTATTATCTATATAATGAAAAAATTGGCAATGTGATTATTTTGAGATAAGATTATTCTAGAATATTCAAATATGTCTAACATAATCAGTGATTTTATTAGACATAGGAAGAAAAATAAGAGCTAGAATAAGAGTTAAGATAACAAAATCATCAGAGGGGAGGAAAAAAATTGAAAATACTACACTGTAGGTTCCAGAAGGGAGGGAAAAAGACCTGAAGCTAAAGAAGAGATGCTACACAAATGTCCCTGAAAAGGGTACAACCATTGTCTGTCAGTCCATTTTAGAGTTTTGGTCCCTTGAACTGCAAAAAAAAAAAAAAAAAAAAAAAAATGTTTTTGGTATTCTCTTTCACTTCCCTAGTTCGAATACCAGTATATACAGTATCCAGTGTACTCAGATGAGATACAATGATAGTGGGGGTACAATCACAGGAAGGGGATACAAGAGGATCATCAACAATAGAAGCTACAGTTTCGGGTGGGAATGTGGCTTAGTAGTAGAGTGTTTGCCTAGCATGCATGAAGCCCTGAGTTCGATTCCTCAGTACCACATACACAGAAAAAGCCAGAAGTGGCGCTGTGGCTCAAGTGGTAAAGCACTAGCCTTGAGCTCAGAGAGGCTCAAGAACAGTGCCCAGGCCCTGAGTTCCAGCCCAAGAAGTGGCAAAAAAAAAAAAAAAGCCACAGTTTCACATGGCATGTTGAAAGTAATTACAACAGTGATATACCAAAATTGAGAGACAAAGGATAAAAAGACAAACAACTCCAAAAGTAATAGTTGCAAAACCATTTGGTGTAAACCAACTGAACAACTCATGGGGGTAGAAGGAAAGGGGGAGGGGGGAGGGAGGAATGAGGGAGGAGGTAACAAACAGTACAAGAAATGTACCCAAGGCCTAACGTAGGAAACTGTAACCTCTGTACATCACTTTGACAATAATAAACAAATAAATTAATTAATTAAAAAATAAAATAAAATATTCAGCTCCAAAAAATAAAAATAAAAAAATACATTAATGAACTATAGGAAATTGCCATGAATTTTTTGTAGGTAAAGGAAGATTAAATATAAGGAAGTTCATATACTTTTACTGAATAATGGTCATTATAAAATAACTCTATTCATTTTTTTTAATTTTCAGAATCAACATAAATGAAACACAGAGGATACAATTGAAGTTTCAGAGCAACTATAAATGATAAAAGCTTTGAAAATACATTAAGTTGTGGTATATTTATGAAGTAGAAGAATGACACAGTTCAGATGCACAGTTATTTATTTGTAATACTTATTATATTTAATGAAGAAAGAAACAGAAACATTACTATGAGATTAAAACAAGTATATAACTATACAAAAAAAAGTTGCTTTAAACCACTAACCTTGTGGTAACTTATTTCAGCAGCAATAAGAAACTAACATGTCTAATTTAAAATATTTAAAACATTGTGGAAATAACCAATGCTTCCCAGAGAAATGAGCAATTTGAGTACAGATGCAATTTCCATTGTTTTGAATGAATATTTTTTAAAATGGCAAAAAGGGCTGTCTCAAATAAAATTTAACACTATATTTGATTTGGTTCAACTTACCAAATGTTTATTTAAATTTGATCAATCTTAAGCACTATTATTGATAAATTTCAAAACTTTTTCATTCAATTTCTTCAAAATATAATCACATATACCGACATCCCATTTTGAGCCAATTCTTTTTCAAGAGCTAAATAGCCACAGATCACAGTGCAATTTAAATTACATTATTTAAGTTGAAAAAAGAACATTTCATTTGTCATTCAGACATCATACTAATAATCTCTCACAATCTAGATTAATAATAACAAAAGTATTTCAAGAAACCTGAACACGGGCTGGGGATATAGCCTAGTGGCAAGAGTGCCTGCCTCGGATACACGAGGCCCTAGGTTCGATTCCCCAGCACCACATATACAGAAAACGGCCAGAAGCGGCGCTGTGGCTCAAGTGGCAGAGTGCTAGCCTTGAGCAAAAGGAAGCCAGGGACAGTGCTCAGGCCCTGAGTCCAAGGCCCAGGACTGGCCAAAAAAAAAAAAAAAAAGAAACCTGAACACTAGTAACTTGTCCCTTGTTATAATAAAAGAAATAAAACCTAGCATAAGGGTGTTACTATTACCTAGTGACACTGAGTTGGCTGGTATTTGTGTTAAATGCTAAAGCTATAGAAAGAAATTTCTCTGGGATAGGAGTAAAATGATAGGAAATCCCAGCTAAGGGCAGCATTGCTTAGAGACCACCATAACATCTGAACAAATGGCCGAGAGAGAAGAAAAACTATTAAACCCTAGCTTCCAATCTGTCCACAGAAAAGAATGACGATTGACCTGGAAGGATTATGATAGTGAGGAAAGAATAATAGAGCCTGAAAGTGATTTAAATTATTTTTAAAATTTCAAGTCCAAATCTGCTAACCTAAATTGGGACACTATAATTACTTGAGAAGGAGTTCTTGGGACTAATATCTACTATCTTTCAGTGGGTATTGCTTTCAAATAGGATTCTACAAATAACAACAGCCAAGTTTAAGTCAAATAAAATTAAAATTAAGGTTCATTTACATTAAGTGAAATTCAAGTATTAGGACTCAGGTATTCACAAAGTGTTTGGGTAAATAAAAATATATTTTTCCTGTGCACCATTGGCTCGTGCATATAAATTCTAGCTACTCAAGAGACTGAGATCTGAGAATTGCAGTTCAACCCTAGCCTGGGCAGACAAATCTGTGAAATTCTTATGCCCAATTAACCAGAATACAGCTGCATGTAGAGGTGTGGCACAAGTGATGGAGTGCCAGCGTTGAATGAAAAAGCCAAGTGAGAGCTCCAGGACTTCATTGCAAGTCCCAGTACTAGCACCAGAAAAAAATAAAATACAATTTTATATTACGTTTACTGAAGAGGTAGATTAAAAATGCCATGTGTATAGTAATTCTTGACTTCATCCAAGGCCTTTTATAGAAACTGTTTATAATTTTCTTGGAGACAGCACTAGTATGCGTAAATGATCTACTGTTATGGGATCAGTAGCTCTTTTGAACACTGGGCTGATTTTAAGACTGAATGCGTAAATAAAGCAAATGTATCACACAGTGAGTGTGAATGAAAAGTTTCAATCTTAGGTTACACATGCTTAAAGATTATTTCAATTATCAATTATTCTGGGAAACTGATGTTTTTTAGTTCATTAACTTCCACGATAAGAATTTAAACGCAAGGCCCTGTGCTTGCTAGGCAGACTAGAGCTGTATACATTCTCTTTCAGGTTAGTGATTTTTCAGGTAGAGTCTCAAGTTTATGTGCTTATGTTTTACCATCCAATTTCTCTGTAAGACCTATTGCACCAGAGAAATAAATATTTTATGTGTAGTGAGCTAATCCATGCTATGAAAAATCTTTCCATATAATTAATCAACTGTATTTTGCTATCAAACAGTATTTCCCCTTGATAGTATATAACCAAATTACACAATTTTACAATACAAAATGTATTTAATAAAGACTTTGAAATGTTAAAAGCAGCAGAATTTTATTTTTCCATCAATTTCTCAACTTTATATTTAAAAAGTGCTACTTTATATAAAAGTATTACCTTGATTAATAGTAACATGTGTACTTCATATATTCTACTCTGAAATCAAATTGAGGTCCTTGAGCTATCTGTACTTTCTAATTTAGCTTACAAAAGGTAACTATGTTAATAGAACAGCATAGAGATTTTCATGCATTCACTTCAGTTTTCGGGGCTTAACACACACAAGTATTCAGCTCTCTTAACCAACCAAGTTAAAGCTGGTCAGGTGGTTTAAGAGGAACAGATGTTCCTCAATTTTAATTAATACAGATGAACAGGCAAACAAGTTCCTACAGGGCATTGAATGAACTCATTTCCTCTCCTTTTATATTAATGTCATCTCATGGCACCATTTCATAGAAAAATTTACTCTATATGTGACTGATGGAAGATAAATCTCTTTTTGAGCCTCTTTGTGCTCAAGAGTCACACTCTACCACTAGAGCCACAGGGCCACTTCCAGCTTATGAGTGGTTAATTGGAGTTGAGAGACTCGTAGGGACTTCTTGGCCCAGGTTGGCTTTGAAACACCATCCTCGGATCTCAGCTTCCTGAGTAGCTAGGATTACAAGCCACCAGCACCTGGTTAAAATCTCCTCTTTTAAGTTTTCATAATATTCAGGATGTTCATTCTTTAGTTTTTTTTATGGAATCATTCCTTTTTCTTACTCAATAAAAAATGTGAAGACTCATTCTGTACAAGTCAGGCTACCAAATGCAAGAGCAAAACAGTCCTGAGACCTGAGGCCCTTGTCTACATCCAGAAACAATCTGTCTGGGAAGGGAACTCATGCACAGGTGTGTGCTAATGAGATGACACTGAATTAGAGATAGTCATGGTCCATAAGCAAGGAAATGTATCTGTGGGATGGGGGGTGAGGATGGAATTGGGGTAAGTGGTTTAGAATGGCAAAGAATAGACAATGAGTAGGAGTTAATGAGATGTAATTAATGAAGCAGAGAGTGAGGATATTTTAGAAAGTGGATAATTTTTCCAATTTAAGGATTCCTGAGAACTTCATTAATGGGTATCCCTACAAGATGCAATTTTTCCAGCATTATTTAATTCCCAAATCATTTTGTCTTGATTTGTGTAAGGCTGGTCCAATTACACATGTTTGGGTGACCTACTAACCCATATAATTAACCAATTTGCCTAAATGCTGTTGAAGTTGAGGTTATTCAAGGTCAAGAACAATGACTAAACAATTAAAGCCTAGGCGATAAGCTAGGATCTGCAGCTTCAATCTCCATCTGAGAGCTATTTTCTATTGGAACCATGACACATAATATTTGTGACTCACTTAACCTATATACAAATATACTGATGGATATTTTGAAGTTCTCTTTAGACTTAATTTAAAATAATAAAGTATTCTTGTATAATGACTATGTAACATGAGACACTTTCAGTGCATTAACTATAAGCTTATCTCTCCTCCATTATACCTCAGCCCTTCCAGAACAGTCTTTACAGTATCATCTCGTTTTTACCCCCTCTTTTACCCTGTGAATAATGCCGCTTGCTTAGAGTTTGAAGAGCATGAATATAGTGAAGGTTTAAATTTTTATTCACAACTAATGGAAGAATTGGCTTAGTTCAATGAATTCTTAATGTGGCTAACACAACTTCAATTGGTATTATTTTCTTTCATTCAAATGGAATACTCAACACCGACATCTATGGCCTTAAAACAATTCTCATTGTGACATCTGCTTCATTGCAATGAAGATTGCAATGAATTCTGCACAATTTGAAGTTGTCAGGTCTGTCAGAACATTTCCTTCTATCAAAAGATCTTGCATCTTGATGATCTATACCTCTGTTTACCTTTACACCAGTATGCATAGAGCCATTTTTGGACAAATGCCTGTGGTTTTCTTTGCTTCTTTGTGTTTTTTTGTGTGTGTTTTTTTTGCCAGTCCTGGGGCTTGAACTTGGGGCCTGACGACTGTCCCTGGCTTCCTTTTGCTCAAGGCTAGCACTCTACCACTTGAGTCACAGCGCCACTTCTGTTTTTTTCTGTTTATGTGGTGCTGAGGAATCAAACCCAGGGCTTTGTGTGTGCTAGAAAAGCACTCTACCACTAAATCACATTCCCAGCCGCAATGCCTGTGTTTTAATGCCATCTTTGAATTCCTATCCAAAGTCCTTCATGATTATTTTATTTATCTATCTAATAATTTATTCATTATTCATATATTTATTTATTTTTCTTTCTGTGGCCTTTCCCATGGCCGTGTGCTTCCTAGCAAGTTCTCTGCTATTGAACTCCATCCTCACTGGTGCCATCTACCTTTCTGAAAGCTTACTAGCTTTTTTTCCTGGCTTTAGTGAAGTGGAACATGTGGGAGTTTCATAGCCTATATTCTGAGATTAAGCAGGGTTTAGAAAATAGCATTTGCATTATGATGTTCTAAATATGGATTCTTGCTTGGGATTGAAATATGATCCTCCCAATCTCTACCTGCTGAGTAGCTGTCATTACAGGCATGACATACTATCCCAGGCCTGAAATCATCATTCCCTTTACTCAGGTTAAAAACAGTTTTGGGGGTGGGGGCAATAGAGACATTAACAGACATCTCTGCCTATATTGGGTGAAATACGACGGGAGAGAAAAACGTTCTAGGCATATCAAAAAGTAAATAAAGTGACCTACCACAGGACTGTGCCTGGAAAGAAATCAGCATGGCTGGAGGGGGGAGAGGCTGAGAGAGAGGCAGACAGGCAGACAGACCGACAGACAGAGACACAGAGACAGAGGGAGAGAGAAAAGATGCTTGCAATCACTCTAGACATGAGGTAAGAGCCAGATCAGGCTGAGGTTGTTTGCTGTTGCAAGAGTTAGGCTATTACCTTGGGAAATCCTTTGCAGGATTTTGAACAGAATACTAGAAGACTATATGAGTAGATTCTGTTTTGTGAAATTTTGGTTTGACTGCTATGTAGACAATATGAAGACAGAAATGGGAAATGCAGCAGGAAACCCACTGCAGAAATCCAAACAACAGATGATGGTAGCTCTCATTAACGTGAAAATGTGGGACTCTTAGATATCCTGAAGATTAATCTAAAGAGATACTGGATGCTAAAAGGGTACAAGAAAGAGAAGGTTCAAGGATAACTCTAAGTTCCCTGACCTCAGTACAGAACAGTACCATGTTTTCAAACATTGATAAGGACTATCAGCTTCAGCGAAAAGATATAAGGAATCAAAACAATTACAGAATGCTAAAGGTCCCCACTAAGATATGGTTGTTGATTTCTAATCTTTAAAGCAATTAAATTAACATTGTTACTTCTTTTTTGGCAAATGTACTTAAATCTTTCTTTGCCTCTTCAGCAGATTTATTTCAACTGACCTTTTCTTAGCTTTGCTACGTGATATATTCGTTTGTCCAGAATTTCTCCTAATTTTTTTTTTAGATGGGACGGGACTTCTCTGAAAGGCATTATTGATTTTTATCCACAAGCAAGTGCATGCATGCTAGCAATACTGAGGACCAATCCATGAATGGGCTAACTGCTGGGAAGATAAGAGTAGCATGACCTATAATGTTTTCTATAAACAGCACAGTGCTACAGAAAATTAAGTTACTGTTATCTTTGGTGGTGAGAGAAACCCACATTCAGCATTTTTGACTGTCAAGACAAAAAGATACAAGTTGATTCTGGTTTTCTTGCCTGAGATTAATGACAGCTATACCTCATCACACTGACTAAAATGTAGTCAAACTGCCCAATCTTTCTTTCTTTCTTTCCTACTTTCTGCATGGTGTGTGTGTGTGTGTGTGTGTGTGTGTGTGTGTGTGTGTGTGTCTGTCTGTGTGCGCACACGCATGCGCATGCTAATACTGGGCTTGAACACAAGACCTTATGTTCTTGCTTGGCTTATTCACTCACATCTGGCACTCTACTACTTGAGCCACAGTTCCACTTTCAGCTTTTTTTTTGATAAATAGATATGAGAGTCTGCTTGAGCTTATTTCAAACTTCCATCTCAGATCTCAGCCTCTTGACTAGCTATGATTAGAGTTGTGAGCCACCAGTACTTAAGTATACTTCCCCATGGCTATTCTTTCCTTTTTGGTTCAAATTCTTATTGCTGTCTGAATTATCTACACATTTACTTATTTCCTAAACAAAGCCAAGTTTTCCTTGTTTCCCATGGTTCAACTTATATCCATTTGTTGCACTGTTAAAAAATAAAATAAAACTATCAATGTATTTTTCTGCATTATTTAAATAGTTTCTTAGCCTGTCAGACCTGTTTCTATACTAACAAGTGTTAATGTACAAGTTTTATATCTCATATTAGGTAAATGTCTTATAGACCGAGACAATGTCTTAAGTAATCTGTATATTCTTCACAGTTTCTAATATAATGCTGGATACAACATATGGGCACAATAGATTATTTCAAAAATCAATGAATGTTGATTAATATACTAACATATAGTATGTTACAGGTTATACATGTTATTAATTTATTTATTTACTCAGTGTCCCTTTTGTACCAAAAAGTCTATGCCTATTTTATTTTGTAAATCTTAGTCTCCAATTTTAATTTATGTTATATAACTGTCAAACAAATTTAATGTCTATCACACTGTGTTTTTTTTTTTCTTGTTCTAAATTGAAGGTATGAGTGCAATGGTGACTTTAGCTCTCAGGAATATTATTGGGAGATATATATTCCTAGTCATTGTGACCGCTATCCTCATTCCTATCCAAAGATAATAAAACAATTGGGTAAGGTTAGTGTGAGGATCTGGTGAACTATGAGACTTGGAAACAAAGATTAAGAAAAATGTTGATGGAAACTAGAAGGAGTCAACATCACATCCATATGAGCAAGGGGTACAGGCTGCCCCAGAGACAGAGACTTGGGAGTAGGACAGTGCTGGCTCAGGCAAGTTCTCTGGGAGTTTGCTACTAGAGCAGATCTATTGACTGCCTTCCCAGATTGCAGCTATTCCCAAGCTGAGAGTACCAAGGCTACCTGAAGGGCAAGTGATGACTCATTTCACAAGAGGTGAAATCTATGCCCAGAAGGAAATTCTTACTCATTCTACATGAGAAATAGTATACGACATTCTTTAATGGAAGACTAACAAAGAAACACAACAACATCAAAAACAAGAACAAACCCCTGAGAGATGGTAGTTGATAGATGGCTGTCTATTTTTAGCATCCCTTTTCAGCTAAATAGTGCATTTCAGTATATGAACATATGTTCTCCAACCATATTAGCAATGCAGGGGTGGGGACGGTGGGGTGACAGCATCTGAGAAGTTGAATGCAGAGGAGAGTATATATAGAATGAGAGCGGATCAAATGAAAAACATGATTACTGGATATTTTCCAACTTCATAAACACATGACCTTACAAATATAAGTAGGTCAAATCTCATGACCAACTTCTCCTGGTCCTTCGTAATGACAGATCTATATGCTTTGCTATCAATATCTTAAATTTTACATTTAAGTAAGACCATGATTTTTGTTTATGTTACATTAATATGAAACGTGTGTAGATTAGTAACAATACAATTGTCCAGTAAAGGGTAAAAGTTTTATTGCTATAAACTTTCATCTTTTGTGAATTGAGGAGCCTTTGTGTGTTTTATTTTCTCTACCTTACTTATGTAACTATAACCCCTCTGAAATTATCCTTATAATTAAATTTTTAAAAAGAAAGGTTAGCGACCAAATGCAGTCATTATATTCAATGTACATTTCGTAAAAAAGTAAAGTACATAACTTGAAGGTAGGGATAGGAAGGAGGAAAAGGAGGAGAACAATGGAAGGGGTGACATTTATTAAAAACTGTAATTCATAATCTGACTTATAGAATTGTAACCTCTTTTGTACAATTACAGAAGAAGGAGGAGGATGGAGAGAATAGTTAATTAGCTACAAAGAAAATCATACCTAAGAACAGAAGAGTCATGTGATGAAAAGTAATGATAAATAAAAATATTGAAAGCAAACAAAATAATAAAAAAACAATTTAGTTGGGAAAATAGTTATTAAAAATGACAGCTGACATTCTAAAAGAAATCATGGAATCCAGAAGATAGTTAAGTATATTTTTAAGTGTTGGGAATGAGAAGATGAATAACAAAAGCACTCTGAATCCTACAGTCCTTTGATAAGTCTAAGTAAGGGCATTTTAGATAAATAAATGTTGGAAGAATTTGATGCTAGAGAGCATGTTAACAGAGAGTGTGAAAGTTCATCAGGGGCTGATGACAGATGGAAGTTTGGAGCTGCAGTAATTAAATGGGACAATCATAAAAGACTATTTTTCTCTAAATGTCCTCTCTTCTTTTTGTCAGTAATAGGGTTTGGACGCAGGCCCTGGGCTCTGTCCCTGAGCTTCTTCACTCAAGGCTAGTTAGTACTACCACTTTGAACCACAGCACTACTTCTAGTTTTCTGGCAGTTAATTGAAGGCAAGAGTCTCACAGACTTTGCTGCCTGCACTGGCTTCAAACTGTGATCCTCAGAGTTCATCCTCCTGAGTAGCTAGGATTAGAGGCATAAGGCATTGGCACCTGCCTTCCTCTAAGTTTTTTAAAAATAGAACGATTTAATTTCATTAAGCCATATAGTTTAAAGATGACTTATGTAAATAAAATAATTTCTTTTAAAATTGCTATGGAGGGCTGGGGATATAGCCTAGTGGCAAGAGTGCCTGCCTCGGATACACGAAGCCCTAGGTTCGATTCCCCAGCACCACATATACAGAAAACGGCCAGAAGCGGCGCTGTGGCTCAAGTGGCAGAGTGCTAGCCTTGAGCGGGAAGAAGCCAGGGACAGTGCTCAGGCCCTGAGTCCAAGGCCCAGGACTGGCCAAAAAAAAAAAAAAATTGCTATGGAGATACATTATTTATGATATACTTGGTGATATTTAATCAAACTATTTCCCCTTATCTGAAACATTTATCTACAAAAATTATAAAAATGGACATGCATTAGATATCATACATGTATTTTCTTCTTGTGTTTTCTTTGTCATATAACAAAACTTGCTTCAAACCCAAGTCTTCAAGAAATAAAACTCTTAAATCCTCTGACCATAAGAGTAAACTAAGAGACTCCAAAAAACACTGCTTTTATCTGACCCTGGAAGTAGCATAGCTGTTTTGAAGGACTGTAAATAGTACTTTATTTTTAAAAAGATTTTACCCAGATTTTATGTAGTTAGCATACCTATCATCTTAGCACTCCAGAGGCAAAGGCTAATCTGAGTAACATTACTAAGACCATTTCTAAATAACAATTTAAAAATTAAAAGAAGTAGGATGATGGTGGTACTTGAGACTCAAGTAGTAGAGTCCTTGCCTATCACCTGCAAGTCTCTGGATTCAATCATCAGTACTACAAAAGAGGAGAACACCCAAACTTTTATGAACCATAGAAAATATAGACCAGAGTTTGGTGCACTATCCTACATATTAGCTCTTTTATTAAAAGTATTCTAATTCTCTCTTTTTCAATTTAAATGTATTTCAAGATTAATAATATCAGTATCCCCTCAGATAGTTAGGAGATATGTAAAGACTTTGGAAGCTATCCCAGAGCTATTGAATCAAGAACTGCATTTAAATGAGATCCTATAAACATGTACATGAGCATGAAAGTTAACTGACTCTTCTTGGGAGGGAAACGAACACCTGGAGAACCCCAAACATAGCCTCAAGGTCTTAGAAACATAGCCCAGAGTTTCCTTCTTAATGTATACCTTATGGATATGCCCTTTCCCAGCTCTGTTACATTCTGTAAGCCTGTGCCTGAAGTTCCTTTATCTGAATGAGTAGAATGGCAACACACAGACACTTAGAATCAGAAGAGAGAGTTTTGCTACTCCATTAAGCCAAGGCATATTGGTACAGAGGGAACAGAAGCCAAAGCAAACAATATGCAACAGGAATGACTTAAGGCAAGAATGGGAGGTTGCCAAGTAAAAATAAATAAATAAAAAATAAAATAGAACGATTTAAAGCAAAAGGATAACAAATTGTCACTGTGTTAATAATACAAATAAATGACCAAGATAGCTGAAAATATAAGAAGGAATTCTGATATTTCATGTTAAGTTTTAAAATAATCATCAGATACAGGGTAATGAATTGATCATTCTTATTGTGATTTTTATAGTCATTACCAAAAGAAATAAGTGGGTTCACCTAAAAAGTTAATGAGCTTCAGCTATGTCTATAATGCTAGCTACTCAGGAGCTGGAGATGCAGAGGATTGGAGATCAAGGATAACCCAAAGAGAAAAGTCCACTAGACTCTCAAAATAACAAGCCAAAAACCAGGGCTGAAGGCATGGCTCAAGTGCCAAGAGCATTAGATGAGCAAGCATGAGGCCTTGAATTCAAACTCTAGTTCTACAAAAAGAAAAAAAGAAAAGAATAGAAAAGAAAACAATTAATGGAATGTATACAAAGAAAGGCAAAAGTACATAAAGCCCTTTTAAAGAGTACAGAAGAAATAGGAATTTGATCAAGAATATCACACAAGGCAAACATAAATCAATAGAAGAAAATAGAGTTCAACACAGTCTAAAAATAAATGTATTAAATTTAAGTGGACTAAATATTCAAAGATCAGATTGTAAAATGAGATGAAAGGTGAATGAATTATATGTTATATACAGGAGATAAAGCATAAAGGACTAAGGTAAATAAAAATGATAGATACGTGGCATGAAAACCTAAATAACAGTGAACCAGTATGACTATGATGGTATCAGAAAAGTAGAACTCAAGACAAGGAGTTCTACAGGAAGCTGGGCACCAGTGACTCACACCTGTCATCCTAACTACTCAGGTGCCTGAGATCTGAGGATTGCAGTTTGAAACCAGCCTAGGCAGATATGTCTGTGAGACTCTGATCTCCATTTAATCATTTATAAAGGAGGGCTCCATTTGGATCTGTGGCTCAAGTGTAAAAGCACGAGATTTGAGCGGAAAGGCTCAGGGGCAGTGCCCAGGCCCTGACTTCAATCCCCAGGAAAGACAGACAGACACCCCCCCACACACACACACATTTTATAAGTGATAAAGTAATATCTCATCATAATTAAAAGATCAATTCACCAAGAAATTGAAAAAAATGGATATCAATAGTTATTGCTGGGTAAAGTAAATATACCCACAGCTTTTCATGACTTTTCCGTGACAGCACAAAAGAATGTCCAGCAAAAATTTGAAATAAACTTACTACACAAATCAATTGACTGTGTGTGTTATGTGTATTCAAACAAAACTGTTGGTGCAGAACATTGCCAAGAAGTATCATAAGCTGGACGTAAAACAAATTTTAACAACCTTAAGTCTTATACAATTTTTTTCTGAATAAAAGGAATTAAATTAGAAGCCAATACAAAAACATACACCCTTAAAAAGTTCCATATATTAGGAAATTAAAAACAACTCTCAACACAGTGTAAAGATGACATGTGGCAATTTAGAACGTATTTTACCTAATTGATAATATAAGTATGCAATGTCAGATTTTGTGGGTTGCAGCTAAAGCAGTGCTCCAAGAGAAACACCTTGTGATTGATAAGCATTACAGAAAACAAGAGTGGAGAAGCCCAAGAAGTTTGTGTATATATTTAACAAAGCAGAAAAAAAGTGGCTTTTAAGAAAAGATCAATGACATTGAAATCCACCTAGAATGACGGGTCAAGAGAAATTGGAGAACACAAATTACCAATATTATGAATGAAATTTTGAAAGAAATGCCATAAAAGAAAAATGGGAGGACATTATGACCTCACATGATACTATGGAGAAAGGAGAGAAACCAAAAGACACAACTTTCTGAAAGCTTCATATCATTTTTAAAGGTGAATAAATCATTAAAATCTTCCTAACACAAAAAAAATAAGTCTAGAAGTTTCCATTTTGATGTTTCTTACAAAAAGAATGTCAGTCACTCAAAAGCTGTTTGACATAATAAAAGAAAATACATTCCTAACTCAGATGATCTCTACACCATTCTAAACCTAATAATTCTCCTGAACATAGACACAACATTGCTTAATAAAATATTATGAAGTGGGTCCAGCTACACCTAGAAAAGATTTAAGTGGCAAAGCTTATCTGAATAAATTAAAGGAGGTTTAACATTAAAAGTAGTGCAGTATAAATAACTTGTTCCTATTAATAAATAGAGAAAAGTAATTTTACAGACTCATGTATACTTGTGATTGAAATATTATGTATTTCAGCAAATCCGTAAAAGTTGTTGATTGAATAAAGGCCTTATATCTAAGAATGTTGAGAAATCATCAATGTGTAGGTAAATCAAGCAATCAATAGGCAAACATTTGAACACATCACTAACATCAAAGGTTAATTTATACATGTAAAATATATTACATGTAATTACATGTAAATTATTACATGTAATTTATACATATAAAAAATGTGCTCAACCTCTTAAAGTAATGTGAGGTAAAACTACAATGAAATCTCATTTCTCCCCTTCTCACTGGGTGAAAATGGAAAGATCTAAAGTTAATAGATATTAACAAGAATATTAAGCAACTAGAACTCTCAAACATTGTTTGTTGGTATATAGAAATGCTTACTCATTATGAAAAGTGTTGGAGCTTTTTATAATAATACATCACTCTTCTAGGAAGTCAAAATTCTATTCTTTCATTCTTACAGAAAAGAAATAAAAATGTGTGGTAAGCTTACTCATGGGAAACAAAAACTGAAGATAAATTAAATATCCGTCAACATGAAAAATGATAAACCACTTGTGGAATAGTATGTATCTATTGTTGATAGCCCCACTATATTCTGGAGATCAGGAGTTAACCTTTAACTTTTGTTTAAGGAAACAAAACTACCCCTGAAATCAAGAAACTTCATAGTAGTTTACTTCTCTTCTTTGTTCTTCATCAATGACACTACTTGAAAGCATTATATTATTCTAATACTTAGTGTAGTTTCTGAAATTGGTTAAAATTATTTTTAAAAATAAATAAATACGTTTCTGTCATCACCATATTACCAGCAACTTAACTCATAGCTCTTACAAAGAAAATGTAAAGTCAATTTATGACAGTGAAACAGAACCCCTGGTCCTTCAAACACAAGAATAATTTACATTATTGCTAGAGGGGACAATAAAGGTCCCCCTCCTCTCCCCTCCCCAGGTAAGAATCAGCACTACCCTGTATATTGACCAGCGGAGAACTCCATGAATTAATTTCCAAGTCTTTACAATGTTGCTAAGAGTACCTCTGTTAGCTGGTTTTGTTAAACATGTAATTTGCCTCTTAAATCTGCCCAGGCTATGTAGCTGATTATTCTTATTAGTTGTTAAACCTAACCACCACTTAACTTTCATTCAAACAGTTCCCTTTTCACTTGTCACATTTATCCAATTATTCACGGGCATTTGTTAGTCCCTGACTGGACAAATTCTAGAACTTTAGAGTGGAAATCAACCTTGGAGGTCATTTCTCTGAAGTCTTTGAGTTCACTTGTCTACACTTCTGAGCTCTTTCTACAATGCCCCTGAAAAGTAATTGCTTGTGGGAGAGAGATAAGTGATATCCTTTGAAAAGGAATGCATCATATTTATTCTCAGTTCAATTATCTGGCATCCAAATCTCTCTTCCCATAAATTTGATTCATGTATCCCAATAATTCTCTCTGGTTCCCACATTGAGTAATTTCCATCCCTCTTCAGGTGGACAGCCCATCCTGTATTTAGAGCCTCCTCTTGACATTTCTTTAGATCTTGCTATCAACCTTGTAAATAAAGGAATGGTCTTTTGAGTTATACCCACAGATAATTAGTTCTGTTTTTTTTTTCTAGATTTATTTCTTAATGTTCTGGTTAGCCGTGGTGATTCCAGCTACTCAGGAATTTCAATTTGCAAGAATAAACATCCAAGTTGGAGTTGCACCAGGAATATATTTGTGATCTAACCCAATGCTGTTCAAACTTTAATATATATTGAATTAACTACGAAACTTAATAAAAAGCCACGTCTGACTCAGTAATTCTGAGACAAGGTCTGAAGGTGAGATTTCCTTTCACCCTCATGGATATATTTATTTTTAACATTCATTTATTACTGGTTCATGAATCATATTTTTTAGTTACAGGATCTAAGTAGAATTTCCAATACAGATTAAATAAGTTTCAAAAATATAGTATGTTGTTTCCCACTATTTTATATAAACATATAACTAAGGAGAAACAGTAATGTTAACACACAAGTATAAGTAAGGGATGGCACTTAATGTCATTTGTAGAGAAAATTAAAAACTATGATAGTTCTTTATGGGTAACAGTTTGGATCTTTGAATAATATGCTTTGTAGGGATGCTTTTTAGAGATGCATATAAGTTTTGAGCTATAAAAATATTAATTTCAAGTTATCCTATCAAGTTAGAGATTGTCAATTTCTGGAACCTTGTGCTTTAATTAAAGCATCCATAAGTTCTTCTGCCCTGCTACACATTAATTAACAGTGTGATTCCCAAGGCCAACATTTTCCCTCGTGGCTAGCTCTCTCTTGTGCTTCTAAAGGACTTGTCCACATATGCACAAAGGTGAAAATAAAATTCTTCTCCTGGGGGTTGGGTCCAGACCCACATATTGCAGCAGAATTTATAGCTTATGTTACATTGTACATGCTCCACAGTGAGCAATCTCAATATGTAAGATATGATTTTCCCTTCTTGTGGAAAGTATCATTCATTTCTTAACAGTGATCACGACCTGGCTGGCTGTCAGAGTTTGCTCAGAATTGCTATGGATATACAATATGTATTTCATTCAGTTCCCTATTATTCGTTGTTTAGTGCCTTTCAATAATAAGAGAGCTTTCAATAATAACAAAATCAGACTGACAACTACTATAGGCATTTACGAAGTGCCCAGTGCATGCAAAGACCTAGCATTGGGCATATTCTCAGAATTCTGAACAGATTATTCTAGTTGGGCTGTGATCTGGAGGAAGAAACAATTCAATTCATGTATTATGGCTTGGCTGGGTCCAGTTGGGGTTTGCAGCGAGATGACTTTGGCATTGGGATCACAAGGTACCTCCGACTGCCTTTAAGGAGAATTTTACACTAATTCACAAAAGGCTTTCTGTTGAAGGAATTATAATACCTTCACAATGAAAAGTTCTACAACAGTAAACCTAGAATATCCGTAAAATACATAAGAAATCTTTTCAACTAGAAGGTGTGCTCCAAGCATAACTAGACATGTTCTGAAAGTAGAGGTGTGGTTCAAGTGGTAGAGCATCAGCCTTGAGTGAAAAATCTGAGTAAGAGGACAAGGCCCTGTTCAAGCCTCAGTACTGGCACACACAAAAAAAATAAAAATAAATAAATGAATACAACCCTTGATATGATAAGAATTTATACCAAGCACAAGACTTTTTGTTGTTGTGGCTGTTGTTGTTATTGCTAGGGCTGGGGCTTGAACTCTAGATATGGGCTTTGTTCCTGAGCTCCCTTTGTTCAAGGCTACTGCTCTACCACTTGAGCTACATTTCCACTGGTATTTTTTTTCTGTGATTAATTGTAGATAAGAGTATCATGGACTTTCTTGCCTGGGCTGGTTTCAACCCATGATCCTCAAATCTCAGCTAGATTCCAGGCTCCTGGCAAAACAAAATACTTTTGAAAACACACAACAATTACAGCTTTTAAGTTACTTAAAGCTCACCTACTAATTGATAAAGACTATATAAGCAATCTAATCAATCCTTTAGATAGGCATTAGCCAAAAGTAAAAGATCCTGAGTTCAGTTTAAGTAATTATTGAGCTGGTTTAGTTTTGTGGTTCTCCAAATACAATGTTCTTAAATTTCAGTCTCTTCCATTTGCTTATTTTTGTTTGGAGAAACTTTTAAGTCTGAAAATCTTGCTGTCACTAATATTCTTATAATTTCTGTAGGAAATAAAAGCATCTCATCTCATCTTCAGACTTCCAGTCCTGCTCAAGTTATAAATGAATTTGAGATTATAATAGGAATGATTAAAAGGGCTTGAAAACCATTTTCAGATTAGGTACCAGTATAGGAAAGGAAGAAATCTGTGTGTTTGAGAAGAGGAAAGACCTGATGTCCTAAGTGGAAGCAGAAGAACAATTGCTTATATGGCAGGGCCACGAGGGCCTAAATTAGGGTGCATACTTTAAGGAATAAGAAGTTCTCCATAGCGAAGATGTTTTGGAATGCTTTGCTGGATCTGTGCTTAATGTCAAATTCACTTCACTAATTGATGGCAGAATGGCCTCAAATACACTGAAGGTTGCAAATTGGATTTATAAATCTTGAGAATATTCAAAATGAATTTATTTTCAGTAGTTTTAAGTAATATACTTAATAACATTTGCAAAGTTTCTGGAATGTGTGTGCTAGAGGGAATTGTGAGATAAATATTGATCAAAATTATTTTATCCTTTTAAAATTAATTTAGAAGGATTAGATAGATGCTTACCACTCGAGCCACAGTCCTTAGCCCATTTTGCTTTAGTCATTTTTAGTCCTGTATTTTGGCTTGGGGATGACCTTGGACCTATCTTAACCACCTAGCTAGGATTCCTGTATAGCTGAGACCATGCCACCAAGTCTGCCTTTTTGATTGAGATGAGATTTTGCTAAGTTTTTTGCCCAGGCTGGTCTCATTCTATAATCCTCCTGATTGATCTCTGGCTCCTGACTTTCTGGATTACAGGTGTGAGCCCCTGTAACATAATATCTAGGGAAGAAAGTCCTTCACCTGTAGGTCCTTTGTTTAGTTTCTCTTCTACTTTTTCTGAACTGGAATCTTTTGCAAAGACTGGTTAAGAAAAACAAAAAAGACAGGATCCTTCTCAGACAACACACATATATACTTAAACAAGATATCTGTCAAAATATGACATGTATTGCATTCAATATCCAATCAAGAACAGAAGATATTATGACTGGTTTTTAATCTAAATCTCCAAATATATTGACTTAAAACAAACTTTATGCACGTTAATTGCCCAAATATAATTGGCATTCACATTTCTTCGGGGGAAAAAGTCTGCAAGATTGGTAAAGAAAGTCTTACACTACCTCTGCAGCATAGGACCCGACAGGCAGCCTAGAGAAATTCAATTAAAACATTCGAAATCGTACCTCGATTAAATGAATAACAGGACTCATGACACCATTCTGGCTTTCGGAGTCTAAATCAAGTGACACACATCCTCGTAATCCCCTGATCTTCTTCTGTATTTTGAAAACCATCATTGTCAGTAACCTTTGGAATTCATCATTGAAGTGAAGATAAGGTTATGTCACCAATAACTTCCCACTGTGAAAGGTGAGCTTTTAGAGGACACTCAGTGACTCACTTCGATAATAGAGTGAGCAGTGTTAGGTGACTTGTAGACAGAAAATCCAAAACAACTACACAGGGTGGTTATCCTTCAAATCCTAAGTGTTAATGTTTCAGCTAGCTAAACTTAGTTCAGAAATTAAGAGCTGGGTGCTAGTGGCTCATACATATAATCTCAGCAATTTGGGAGGCTGAACTCTGAGGATTACAGTTCAAAGCGAGCCTTGGAAGAAATGTCCTTGGGACTCTTACCTCGAATTAACCACCAGAACACCGGAAGTGGAGGAGTGGCTCAAAGTGGTAGAATTGCTAGCCTTGAGCACCAAAAGCTCAGGTACAGTGCCCATGACTGAGTTCAAGCCCCAGAACTGAATTTTGAAAGAAAGAAGAAAGAAGGGAAGGAAGGAAGGAAGGAAGGAAGGAAGGAAGGAAGGAAGGAAGGAACGAAGGAAGGAAGGAAGGAAGGAAGGAAGGAAGGACAGACGGCATATTAGTACCTTCCATCTCATTGGTATAAGTACATAGAGAACCAGTTTCAACAATTTTTTTGTAAGAAGCATTGCTAGATGCAGCATTGCTTCTGTAAATAAGTTCATCTAATAAGAAAAAAATGACACATTGTTTTCATTCAAACAGAAGTTACATTAAAGAATTGTAAAAGATATCTTTATTGACACAGGGATAAGGACCAGTAGATAAGAAATCATTCTGTAAGGCAACAATGCAAGTATTTTAAAGCAGATAGACAAGGTGGGAAAGATATGTGATTGTTTGCTTGATCCAATTCTGAAATGTTTTCTCTTGGTTTTTGCAAAAGAATATTTATGACTCATAGGAGACTTTGATAACACTGTAGGAAGCAGTCTTCCATTTAGTTGGAGAACAGATAAAGTATGAGTGAAAAGAAAAATCTTAAAATTCATTTTTAAAAAGGGATCCTATCTGGATTCCCTGTGTCATCATGTGAAAAGAGAATGGTTATGCACTCCTGCAATCCACAAAGATGTCAAACATGTTTGTAGTCTTCCCTCACAAATATGATGTCTTTAGTGCTGCAGAAATAATACATAGTCACAATGTTCCAGGAGTCAAAGCAGATCGATGTTTTCAAACTACAGTGTGCGACCCATCCATGAGGCACAAAAATAAATGGGATGTATCCAGCTCCTTTTTATAGTAGAGTGCAGAATAGAGATTAGCATAGATTGGAGGGCATTGTGTAATAAATGAATCATTTGATAAAACCTTTCCATTTCTTTTCATACACACAAATATACACTAGAACTTAATACATGTATTTCTTTGTGTGGACTCTGTTAAAAATGTTTCAGTAGCATCAAATCTAGTTTTTATTATGAAACCGAAACTGCTGAGTGTGCTTTCTTTCAGAAAACTATCTTAAAACTCACTGAGCCCCTTTAAAACTTTAGGCAGAACCATAGCTCGAACAACCATTGAAGAACTGATGAGTACATTGAATGGAAAAGTCTGGTTTCAAAGTAGTTTCCAGTTTACCCTCATGTTATTCTGCTGTCTTGTTCATCTTTTATTATATTATGACACACACACAAAAGTTTAGCCAATAAAATAGAAAAGTATTGACATATTTATGCACTGTGGTATAAACATACGTGTGTGTGTGCAAGTCAATGTATAAAGCTGTAGCACAAATATATATCTATTACATCCATATATTATTTTATATTTGTATACTTATATTTACTGTATGCAATAAATGTATATAATTTGTATATATTCTATTTCTATAAATACATATTATGTATAGTTTGATTCAGTCAAATTTTCTCAAACCATCCTCAAAAAACTGACCTGCCATTAATTTAGATAGGCAAGATTCAGTTATGGTCTCCCAGTAGTAAACAATGAGATCCATATTAGTGACAAGTTGCTGCATATATTTAGAGAGGGGCAAAGGGTGTTTGTTGCGGGTGGTGGTTGGTTGGAAAAGAGAATTAGAAACAATTTCAATGAAATTTGTGAGCTAGTCGGCACTGGATAGAAGCAGTAACCAATGAAGTAAATAAATGGAAAATACCTGTAGTGGGGGAAAATGACTGAAAACCCTCCAGGGATCAGCTTTGGGGGAACAAATAATTAAAACATGTTTGGGTTTTGCTCTTCTCAGATGTTCCAAGGAGATATCTGGTGTCTTCATGAAGACTTCTGTTGTAGCCCTCTGTAACAGAAACCAAACTCCTTCCTGCTGGCCTGAAATTGTAATCAGGCCCCTTCATCTTACATAGATCCTAAGAGAGTCCTAAGGATTTCTGATTGCCAACAGCCTGGGAAGAATTCAAACTACTAATCCATTGTCTGTAAGTACCTTTATTCTCATACCAATGCCATAATATGCTCCAATTCTCTAAAAGCTGAGGAATAATACCTAGCAGGAAGGGAAGAACTTAGGTTAGTAGCAACCTGAGGACAAAGTAAGTACATAAAATCAACACTGAGGCATCCGTGTGGTTCATTGGAGATCTGGGACTGTCTAACTGGATACAATATTGGATAAATTGAGAAAATTAGGGCAATCATGGATCAAAAGTTATAACCCAGCATAACAGCCTCCCTTTGGGGAAACTCTGACTCTGCTGTGCGTTCATCTATCAAAGTGATAATGACCCCAAAACATTCTTCTAGAGACATGATGGAAACTATTTCCTTTCTAAAATAAAGGCACCTGTGGAACTAATTAGGATGAACTATCTTTCAAAATGTGGGCTCTAATCCTGGTGAGTGAATAAAAAAATGTATAAAGCTACAGTTCAGAGTAAGAGAGAACTCAGATGACATCCAAGGGCGACCTGCAGTGGGAAAACCAGGAGATATGGGCAAAATCAACCAACATAGTCATGACTGAAAATAGCACTTGTATTAAAAAATCTAATTAATGTAGGTCACTCTAGCCCTAAATTTAAATAACAGTTGAGACCAACTGGAGGAATCTCCTTAAGATATCTTTCTTATTCACAGATTCAGGGAAAAGTTTTGAAAGGAAAAATACCTCTAAGACAAAAGCAACAATAATTGCAAGGTTATTTTTTCCATTCTGTAACTCTTAATTGGGGACTTCCTGCTTTTTAACATATGCATGTATTACTTATTTTCCCTGCTTAGAAATAGTATTTACTTGCTCATTAGTTAAGAATGCAACAGCCAGGATTCTCTATAATCCTAGCCACTCAAGAGGCTGAGATCTGAGGATCACAGTTCAAAGCCAGCCTGTGGAAGAAAAATCTGTGAGATTCTTGCCTCAAAATTAATAGCAAAAAACTGGAAGTGGGGGCATGGCTTAAGTGGTAGCGTGCCAGCTTTGAGCAAAACAGCCAAGTGAGAACACAGGGACCTGAATTCAAGTCCCAATATTAGCACCAAAATTAAAGAAAAGAAGTGTAACATGATGAATTATTTGACTCACTTTTCTACATGGAAGCTATTTGTGGATACCACTCAAATTGTATGCTTCTGTCAATGATACAGGACATTTACAATTGTTTCCTTGTCAGTTGAACAATAATACATGGATTCAATAGCATAATTGAACAGCCAAGGTCTACGCTGCTAACATCAGAGAAAAGGACCAAAGAGGAAACTTCTAAGTATACTTGAAGGAGCTGAGAACCTTAGGGAGCTAGGAACACACTCTATGAACTTCTTTTATTTGTCATGCAAAGTATGTCTCCTATTTTATTTAAAATTCATCTAATAATTTAGCTTGTTCTATATTCTCCACTGACAGGGCTTCAAAGATAGTCAGTTCTCATATACTATCTTAGAGTTAAGTCTTCCAGAGCTCACACTGGGTTCTGTTTCTGCAGAACAGCTACCTCTTAGATTTCAGCTCAGATTTGACAATAGGTATTTGGTGGCATCCTCAGTGAATGCCTCATAGCTGAAGCTGATCAATAAGTTCTATCTTGAGTGTATATTGACCTATCTGTATGATTGAACATTCTAGATTCCCCCTTCTTATTGCAGAACTTCATGATGTTCTGTCCCCTCAGCATTGAGCTCCTTCATTTTCTTTTCTGGATCCTTTGCCTCTTTGATCCCTGAATGATTTCACAATCTTCTTTGTTTTCCATTTATGCACTTAAAGTGTCTAAATCTACATACCTAAGGCAAATATTTTAAATGTGTTTTCCTTAAATACTATCTATTTCTATTTAGATGTGCCATAGGGATTTCAAACTCAATGTATCTGAGACAGGACTCAGGAGATTTCTTCAAATTCGATCCTTTCCCAGGAAATTCAGGCAGACACATACCCTATACTTGCTTCTTGAGTCCTTTTCCTTAATTCAATTGGTCTACCCAGTCAATTGATAGAATATTCCACTGCTATGGCATCTTTTCTGTTTTTATGGTCACTTCCTTGTCTCTTACCCAAATTAGAGCATTCAACTCAAACTCCTGCCTCTCCAAAGAGTACCTTTATAAACCATTGTCCAAACAGCCACTAGAATTACCTTTTCTCTGTCTCTGTCTCTCTCTCTGTCTCTCTCTCATACACACACACACACATACATACACACACATACACATAACACACACAGACATAGAGTTCACACACAAAACTAATTGTAATACTTTCCTATATAAACTTAAATAAAGGCTCTATTAATTATGAAGATGACATATCTGTCCTGGTTTGCTATACAATCATAGTGTTCCACTTTATTCTACCCATACCACCAATTCAAAATAATACTCCTGTCACTCAGAATAGCATTATTGCTCAATTGTTCTAAGTTCCTATCCATATTTCAGAATTCTGCCTATAATTTTTCTCAGAAATGTGTATGTAACTTTGACTTCTTAATTGCATGAAAAGTTCTTTTGTCTTCTTGGTGCTGGGGATTGAACTTGGATCCTGTCTATGTTAGGCAGGACCCCTACCCCTAGCTATGTCATTCGTCCTTATGCATTCTGCATGCGCTTTACATTTCAGTCAAGATAATATCCCCTGACTTCCACTCCTCCAGTCAATTCTTGTTTTGCTTTCACCCATGTATGTTCCATAACTATGAATACTTGAGTATCCACTGCATCTTATTCTTTTACTTCTCTCTAAGCTTCATTGATTTTTCCTTACTGTTTCATTTCTCCATTGTATCGTCGTCACTAGTATATTTAGAAGTGTATCAATAGTTTTAATTGCATACATAAATGTGAGAATCTGTGAAGAGATAGGTAGGGTTGGGAAAGATGGGGGAGATAGATGGAAGGGTGATGCTAATCAAGACGCACCGTACTGGTAAAATGATATGTTGAATTGAAGCATCTTTGTACAAACATTTAAAGATAATTTTAAGATAATAGAAGAAATAAATGACAGACCCATCATAAATCCTATAGCTGTTTTACTTTTAGGAAATTGGGATACCTTTGGTTCCCGCTTTTGGGGGGAAAAAAACCCTAAACTTATAACATCTGACTTTATTCAATCTCTTTTAGTTTCACTTCAGACCATAAGACAGTATTCGGATATACTGGCTGTCTTGATAAACTTTCCATTCAGGAGAGAATGTCAAAATCATCAGATATCCTCAGGACAATCACTGAAGAACTGTCTTACCCTATAGACATGCCGTAAGTACACACAGGAGTATGGACTGCTTTGAGAAGGCACAATGGTTCTGGGAATGAGTCACTACCTTGTAAAAGCTTAACATTCTAGATTATACTGGGAAAGCCCCATATCCAAGTGACAGATTTCTTTAGTAGAATATCAGGTTTTGTACTATCTCTGTGGAACATAACAATGTTCCATGTTTAAAAAATCGCTATACTAATAGGCAACCCTAGAAAATGAGAAAAATAGCATTGTGAAATTAGCTGGAAACTAGAGAAGCAACATTTTTTTTCTGAAAAAAAAGAGTTCTGTTTCAGCAATAGAATTTTCTGACAATTTTGTGTGCACAAAAAAAATCTAATAATGCTATCCTGAGACAAACAGAAATAAGCAAGGAGACAGACTCAACTGAATTTGGTTAGACTGAGAGGCAACAGAGTTAGATTAAAAAATATATATGTGAATACTGAGTTTTCTTCACTAAATCCTACTTTACATTTATATAAATTACTTCTCAAATTTCAAATCTATCTATTATTAGTACAACAATAGTGAAAATGTATTTCATTGAGCCCTAGTAGGAATGTATGTCATCATCTATAAATACAATATCCTCTCTACTTTTATAAATGAAATAAATTTTAATTTCAATTTAAAACAAATTCTCCACCATTTTATTGCTCAACCAAATACCTTCACCAAATTCCTAATTTAGTTCAAGCTATAAATCATTCTTTATTTATTGCAGATTCCCTATAATTCCCTAGTCTTCAATTTAAAGTCCCAAGTTCCCTAATATTCTGTAAATCAGTCATGCAGTTACTTTTATGGAATTGCTTGTTGTTGAATATCATCAACCAAGCACTAGTACCTAGCTCCTATAACCCTAGCAACTCAAGAGACGAAGATCCAGAGGATTTCAGTTTAAGCTAGCCCTAGCAGAAAAGTCTGTGAGACTACACCTCCTTTCAGCCAGCAAAAATGTAGGTTGAAATGGGGCTCAACTGGTTGAGCACCAGAAGAACAAGTAAGCAAATGACCACATCTTCAATTTACTTCTTATGAAAGAAGTGGCAGAAAGAATCTGGTTCAGGGAGGGCAGGAAGAGGTGAGAAAATTGATTATATTAATGAGCTTTAGTTTAACATATAGATTTTTTAAGAGAATCATCAAATGTTTTTTAAACCCTATAGCAAAAGAACTGACAACAGAAAGAAAATGATTGGAATAAGTGGACAGAGGCTAAGAGAGAGGGGAATTATGCTAACAAAAACATTGCTTTTCAAAACAAATTTCAGTCATTCGTGCTATTCACCCAATATTCCCAGCTCTGTGCCCCCTCTGAGAACCTACACTCCTTGGGTCTGTGGATAATGTGGCTGGTGGCTCATGAGTGAAAGTGAGGCGGATTACCGGGTGGGCACACGGAGGACCAATACACAACCATCACCCTCTTGTTCTGTCCCAATGGTAAGTTGCTGCACCAGGCCTATCTGCAACCACAAAAGAGAAACAGCATCGGCAGAATCTCTTTGTCTTTGGCAGACAACATATCCCTCATCTAGGCTTGTTGCTTTAGCTCACTTACCAAGTGTGCTACTAACCTATTAATTTTCACTGAGGACCAAAACAAGAGAAGGCCCCATGGCAGGCCGGGCTGCTGTGCAACAGCTGTGCTGCTCCAGTCATGCAGTTCAGAAGATCAGGGTGCTCAGGTCCTCAGGGGCTCAAGCAGTGCTATGGAGGGCCCATACTGGCCCTGCAGATGCACTACAGGTTGAAATCAAAGCCCTGCCAGAGGCTGAGATTGAGGATCCCAATTCAAAGCCAGCCTGGGCAAGAAAGTCTCAATGATCCCTATCTCCAATTAACCACTAAAAAGCCAGAAGTGGAGCTCTGGCTCAAGTGGTAGAGTGACAGATATGAGCAAAAACCATAACGATAGTTGCTTAGGCCCTGAGTTCAAGCACCAGTACTCACAACACACATGTACACTCTCTCTTTCTCTCTGTCTCTCTCACACACACATTCTCTCTCTCACACACATACACAATTGTGACTTATTAACACTTAACCAAACATCACACAGTTACAGAGCAACCTGAGCTCCTCACTGATTCTGATGTCTGAGAACCCTGATTATGGCAGCCCAGTAAGGCCACTCGCTGTTCTTCAACATGGTTATATAGTATAGCATTCAATAACTAAACGTATAAAGGTTAGGAATTTTTTGCTATAGGAGTTATATTGTATAAAGTAATTGTTTTTCAAACATATAAATTTGGAGTCGAACTCACACATGAGAGTGTTCTAATGACATTTTATTTGTATTTGTCCCGAGACATAGATGAGAGATGATTGTTGGACCATCCCCCAAATATTGGTGAGTGCTCCCTCTCTGGAAATAAAAGAAATGAAAATGGAAGCTGTGGGGATGTGGTAATCATCCAACATCACAATTCAAAGAGAATTAAATCATTATCAGAGAATGTGAACCATCTCAAGAACTCATGATGATTCAGTTACAACGGAAACACGAAAGTCATGCCTTGTCAGTCCTGGGATCATAGTTATTGGTAAGACACTGGCTGGATCAACTGTCCCCTTCCCATCCCCACAGACATGAGTAGGGCCAGGCAGGACCCATACAAAGGGATCTACCAGCCACTCCATTTCTAAAGGCGCAAGGCAGGGCAGGGCCAGGAAAAAGGAACTCATATAACACCAATCAGTTTCTGAAGGCCAACATCTCACTCAAAAAAGCACCATGCAGAAGTAGCTCAGTTTATACACAACAGCTTAACTTTAGGTCACTCCCTAGTGCTGCTTAAGAATAAGACTTTGCTGCATGCATTGATTTTACCATATAACTCTGTAAATCCATTAATTCATCACCAATGTAAAAAGTCAAGTTGGTAACAGTCAAAACTTATCTGTGCCTGCCTGTGGCTGTCTTTAAATTGTATGCCTTATTTTAAAGTAAAACATTCCATAACCATTTGATCTTTTTTTTCCTACTCATTTTGACAACAGCAAAGGTTTACCATAGTATTGAATAAACAATGTTGAAATGCAATAGTGCAAATCCTTAGACAGCCAAATCAAAGCCCAGCAAAATAGAATACTAGGAAGTGGGTACTCAAAATGTATGGGGTAGAGCCAAAGGAAAAAGGGTAGATGACTGAAGAGAAGAAGATGGGGGAAAGTACAGGTAATCACCCAATGTATATTCTACAAAATTAAGACAAGTGAGGGAAGGCTGGGTGAAATGTTGAAAGGGGTAAAATTAATAAAAAATATGCTGTATTCATAAACTGCTTTGTTAAATGAAAACTTCTTTGTATAACTACTTAAAGATAAAATATAATAAGTTTAAAAAATAATAATATCAAAGAGATTTTGTCCACCACATCTAAAAGGAAGCAAGCCAACACCTCTGGTTATAGATGGCCTGGCCTGAACCATCTCCTCCACGTTTGTGTGGCTGATAAGCTGGGTGTTTAGGTTGCTTTAATCTTTATTTCATGTGTTACTGAGGCTCAAAGCAATTTCTTCCTGACATTTGGAATCAGATGTCTGAATGGAGTAGGGAAGAAGATATTTTGAGTAATAGAATGCACACTGGTTAATAACTGAGTTCTTTTTTTATCTATCATAAAGCAAGGCTTATCAAGGTAATGCATATTTAATCAAACACCACACCAACTAAAGTTCACATACACTAACTTATTTTCCTTGTACAAGTGGTGTTTTCTGTAAATAGGAACACTAAATTTCATAACAGATTGTATTTGTACCTTATTTTCATGTCAGAATGATAAGCATCAAGTTTGTTGTCTTTCTCTACTCTTTGCTTGAGGTCTTCTGAATTATGTAATTTTAAACTTAACGATATCTTTCTGATATCTGGTTCTTTTTACTCCAGTTCCTTTACACTGGTTTTCTCATCTGTTCATTTTAATTTTCTAGTTGTATTGGCTTAGCATTAATAGTTTAAGTAATAAAGAGAAGAAAAAACAAATACAATAGGGAAAAATGCCCCACAAAAAAGAAATTAGAAAATTTTGTTTAGAATATTTTTCTTTTATTATCTTTATCATAGTTGTTACTTAGAGAGCAAAAGTCACGAATAAAAAACTTAATTCAAAGGAACATAAAGAAAGCTCTATTGGCTGCAGGTGGCTGACACCTGTTTTCCTAGGTCCTCAGGAGGCTGAGATCTGAGGATCGCAGATCAAACCCAGCCCAGGCAGGAAAGCCCACGAGACGCTTTTTTTTTTTTTCCTCATACCTGAATGCTTTATTTTTTTGCTGGCATTTTATTTTTTACAGTGCACATTTTCCTGAATTATTTAAAAAAATTTTTACTGTTATTATAAAGGTGAGTTACAGAGGGGTTACAATGACATAAGTCAGGTAAAAAGTACATTTCTTTTTGGGAAATGTCACCCCTTCCCTTGCTGTGTCTGTGTATTTTATTTATTTTTATTTTTTAATTTTTATTATCAAACTGATGTACAGAGAGGTTACAGTTTCATACGTTAGGCATTGGATACATTTCTTGTACTGTATCTCCAATTAATCTCAGAAAAATTCAGAAGTAGCACTGTGCCTCAACTGGTAGAGTGGTTAGCCTTGAGCAAAAAGAGCTCAGCTACAATGCCCAGGCTGAGTTCAAGCCTCGGGAACAGCAAAAGGGAAAAAAAGAAAAAGAAAAAAGAAAACTCATACGGCAGGCATCTTGGCTCATGCTTGTAATTCTAGCTATATACAGGACACTGAGATTTGCAGACCTCAGTTCAAAGCCAGCCAGGCAAGAAAGGCTCATGAGGTGGTTTATCTCAAAACTTAACTTTTCCTTTACAAAGGAATCCATTCAAGAGAAATCATATGCTCTGGATGGTACCATAGGTTAAAACATGAAGCCACAGTGCAACTCTTCTGTAATAACTAGCTCACATTGATTGGTGGAATTATTATGTCAGAAGTCCATGAGACACAAAACTTACTTAAAATTATCCCCATTTCCCAGATCAGGGGACTGAATAAACATAATTTTTGATTAAGTCAGTTAACATGTGCTAGCATGGAGATGCTTCCAGTCTATCAAAGTCCATCTTTGCAAAACAATAGTCCTCTACTAAAAACATTTTTTGTTTCCTTGCATAATTATATTTGAAGATAACTTTATTGATGACAGCATGGGAAACCTAGTATTTGTACTGGTCATGGAATGACTTTTTACAGGATTTCACAACCATTTTGTGAGAGAATCATAAATGAACAGGGGCAAATATGATTGCAAGCCTTCACTTTCTAGAAGAAACTAGTGACCTCAACAGCAGTAGTCTCCCAGACAATCACCACATTTATAGACAAATAACTCAATACACCCTGTGCTCTCTTCATGATTATAGCTTATGCCATGAAGCTAATTGCCATGAAGTTTCTGCCAAATTGAAACCACAAACTGAAAAACACAAAATCTTTTAATTTGAGGGAAAACATGAAGAGAATAAAGGATATGATAACACTGCATTGTTTGCTGTCTGAAAGTTGGGAATGCATATTTATTTAACTATGCCAGTTTTGGGTGGCTTGTTCAAAAATCTTTCAACTCTATTCAGAAGTTTAAAATAATTCAAAGTAGATTTGAGGACACATCCAAACAGCTGTCATTATGTTATCAAACATAGTATTTTTACTGGGGGCTGGGGGTTGGGGGCTCATGCCTATAAAATGCTAGGTACTCAGAAGACTGAGATCTGAGGATCAAGGTTTAAAGCCATCTTGAGCAGAAAAGCCTAAGAGACTCTTATCTTTCATTAAGCAGCAAAAAGTTCCAAGTGAAGCTGTGGCTTAGTGGTAGTGCATGTGCCAGTCCTGGGTTCAAAAGCCCTGGGTTCAAGCCTCAGTACTAGCTCCAAAGTATAGAGAAAAGTGTTGTCTCAGCTGGAAGCCTGGGGTGAGGAGATAAAGGCTAGAATTTTCTGTCAACTAACATGGAGTAGTAGGAGGAATTAAACCTTTGAAACTGTGAACTCCTAAAATGTTCACAGTTCTGTAGTGAATGCAGTGTAACTTAAAACTATACTGTCGAATTAAAATAAAATATGAGCCACAAATGTAATCTTAAATTTTTGAATAGCAACACACAAAGAAGCAGATGAAATTAAATGCTTAGTTACATACTAGTACTCAGTAACTACATATGGCCAACAAGAACTATGCTAGAAATAACATATATTACTTATTATGGTGAATAGACAACACACAGGAAATGTGACGGAGTGGAAAAAAACACATACTGAGAGGCTAGAAAATAAGGGAAGTGAACAAATTCTTGTTTATTTTGAGGTGAAAATAGGTTTTCCTAACAGATACATTCTTTGACCAGTGACAAAATATGAAACAAAGGAAGTATAGAGCATTAAGTATCTAAATACACTTCTGATTATCTTTCTGTCCCCAGTCTCCAAAAATAGTAGCATTGAAAGCTGAGCTAGGCTTTCACTATCCACAGCAAGGCTCCAAGAAATCAAATGACACAAATTATTTTTTTTTAAGTTAAAAGGACAGCTCTCAAAGAAATAGCAGCAAATGTCTATTCCTCTATAGGATTCAGAATCTGAGAAAATATATAAAAAATGAAGGAAGGGTTTTAAGTGTATCTGAAGTAATTCTGAGTGAAAGAAAGACAAGAACAGAATAAATGCTTTGGGACTTTCACAAGGGCTGATTATTAGTGACATTTGGAAGTGCAGCTTTGGTGAATTAGAGGAAATTCAAAGGGAATCTAGTGAAGAGGAAATTGGAGCATCGAGTGTGAGGAAATAGTGATGGTAAGCGTCGAAATGCACTTCTAGAAAATAGAACTCCACTTTAGCTCAAAAGCTCAGGGAAACTTAACAAGAGAAAAACAGCCATTTGCGGGTCTGTGTAAAGTTAATAATGAAATTCAGGACTTTCAGGAGAGAAGAGTGGCATGAGAGGAAAAACAGCATAGGACTTAGACAAGGGTGAAACACCCTATCTGGAGGTTTAAAGGGAAAAAAAAAACAACCACATAATGTAAGGTTTTGGATTTGGCTGCTCATCAAAGGTGAAATCTTTGATCTGTTGAAAATTATATGCTTAAGTAATTGGTAACTTTAGCTGTGAATGAAATGAAGCATGCAATTGATAGCAAGCATAGACGTTTAGCTGGGATAAATAAAATGAAGATTTTATTGACTACTAACATAATTGTATCCAAAATATGTATACATTCTTGCATACTGATAAAATGCATCGTTTTTAAGAAAAATCAAAAACAAACCAAGGGCTGGGGATATAGCCTAGTGGCAAGAGAACTTGCCTCGTATACATGAGGCCCTGGGTTCGATTCCCCAGCACCACATATACAGAAAATGGCCAGAAGTGGCGCTGTGGCTCAGGTGGTAGAGTGCTAGCCTTGAGCAAAAAGAAGCCAGGGACAGTGCTCAGACCCTGAGTCCAAGGCCCAGGACTGGCAAAAAAAAAAAAAAAAAAAATCAAGCCTTATAAAGGAACTCGAAATTGCTTCTTAAAATGAAATAAAGTTTAAACAGAAATGAAGATTTTTATGAAAACTGAATCCCATGAATTCTTGATATACTTCTAAACAGAATAAGCAATATGTAAAATTCTGGGCAACTTTTGACACTTACTACAGTGCATGTTGCTGCATTTTATGCACAAGTTTCTAGTTATTCAACTGTCACAGTTCTTGAACATTAGAAATCCTAAAAGTATCTAACACTACATGCTTTTATCTACGGGAGAAAATGAGGGAGGAGGTGACACTGTTCAAAAAGAAATGTACTTATTACCTGACTTAGGTAACTGTAAACCCTCTGTATATCACATTTAGAATTAAAAAAAAAAACCAGTGGTAGAGTGCTAGCCTTGAACAATAAAACTCAAGAACAGTGCTCAGACCCTGAGTTCAAGTCCCAAAACCAATCAATAAACAAATAAATAAATATTTTTATCTTTAAATTGTTGTAGAAAGGAGTTGCCATTTAACAAAACAGCCTCTGATTATATTGAACCTTGGCCTTTCCTTTTTCATTCTTTCCCAAGTCCACCCCTTTCCTTAGTTTTCTTAACTTTGCAGACATGCACTGAGTTTTAAGACTGCATTACCTCCCACTGCCTCTCTTCACTCATAAGACCATTTGTCGACCTTCATATTTTCATATTGAAGCATGTGCCTTCATATTTATTTATAAATGAATTAAAATAAAACTGAATTGTGACTAGGATAAAAGTTTGAGTTTGTTTATATTATCTAAGTGTATTTAGTCTTTGAGAAATAATAAAAATCAGTAAGAAAAAAAGACTCAAGATAACTGCATCAACAAGTGCGCGCGTGCACGCGTGTGCACACACACTCAAACATATATTTCTGTTTCTCTGTGTGTGTCTTATTTACATATGATACTTACATACATAGACATATATGTATATATACATACCTACATAAAATACTACACTGTGTATATATATGTATAAATATGTGTGTCCGTGTGTGTATATATGTAGACATATATATATATATATATGGACTTTAATCTTGCCTCGGTTATTCACCAGCTTCATGATTTGGACAAATTACTTATTCCTCTGACCCTTCAATTGTCTCTAGAGAGTGCCATGAAGTGCAGAGATAAGCATATGTAGAATGTCTGCCACACTTTCAGCAGCTAATCATTAAATACTAAAACACACACTGTCCTAACCTGACTTCTGTCAGTATTGAAATGTATTTATTCTCAAAAGCTCTCTCCCTACACAAGGAAATTGGGTTAAATGCTTTTCCACAAGCCAGAGACCCGAAACACTCCTGCACAAACACCTTTACCATGCCTGCTTACATCTGGTCTCTGCAGTACTGTTTCCCTATTTCTGTTCTCAGGACAGAGAAAGATGATGTCAGCCAAGAATTCTCTACTGTATTAATAAAATCAGTCCTTTCTTTTCATTATTTATGTTTGATCATTCTACTTTTAAAGTAAGTCTGTAAAAAAATCATCTCATAATTTCCATGCATGAGTTGCCTAAATAATAATAATTATTATTATAATGATGATGATGATGATGGTGATGATGATGATGTAGTCATACGAAGAGCTTACATCTCCATGAGTCAGACTGTAAGTATGATGCATCTTGATTAATGTCTCCATTCCTTCATTCTTTCCCATTTCCCATCCATAAGCACAAGGTTCATAGTTCTTTTTTTAACATAGTATACATTGAACATAATGATCAAATTTGCTCACCCTTCCTGCTTCTATCTTTTGTTTACTACTATTACATAACAATTCCATCTGGATTTTCTACATGGAGGTGTATCTTCCATCAAGCTTTCCGTCTTTAGCACTTTATTTATCCTCTGATTTTCTTTTTCTCTGCTTACCAGGAGAGTTAAACCTCACCTCCAAACCAGAAGACAACTCCTCGCTTGTAATTCCTTCTCCAAATTCCCCAATGTCTTATGAGTACTCCTAGCTTTGACCATGGAGCTACATTTTGATTTGCTAAATATTTTATCCTGACTCAATCAGCCATCTGCTCACTGGATCCAGAAATGCCCTCCTTTCCAAGTTCGAAGCATCATCATCAGTCATAGGACACAGTGTTTACTGAGGGTTTAGGAACTGTTAGGAGCTAAGCAGGTGAATAGAACCTCTTCTTCAATAAAGTGACCAAGGTCATTAGTAATATGAAATCCCACATTCACTCATTCTCACCTTAACACAGTTCTTCAGGTCCACTTTCCATATCAGTACAAATATAAACACAATTCAACAGCATGATTTACCACTGGTAATTAAATAATTAATGAATTATAAATTACAAGGGGAAAAACAAGAAAATACAAAATCATTGTCACTATTCTCTCAGGCAATCTATCTGGTTAGCACGATTTTAATTTAAAAAAATTCAAAACAGTATTTCTAAACTATCCAGTATATCTTGAAGGTCATATCAAGTTAAAACTGAAAACTAGCTAATAAAAATAAAGAATAATGAGGAAAACTCTCTGTTAGACATCAGAATATATTATCAAACAGTAATTAAAAGACCATTACCTTGGTCAAGTAGTAGACAGAATTGAATAAAATACCTATTAGTAAATGACAGTACATGAATTTATCAAATATTCAGTAGAATCTGGCATTTCAAGTCAGTTAAGAAATAAGCACCATGGGGTGAATAATATTGGGATTATCGGGATGACTCTGAAAAATAAACCCAGGCAGAGGCTACATCTTATAGTAAAATAAGCTTTCACTGAGTTAAGGACTTATTATGTAAAACAAATAAATGGAATTTCTCAGAGTACAGAATTTTTAAAACATAATTTTTGAATTAAAATGTTTCCAAAGCATTAAAGTGAGAAGTAAAAAATCTGAGTCTATACGATTAAAATATTTCAAGCAAAGTCATAAGTAACACATAAATGGGGGAAATATTTGCAATTATACAGCATGTGAACACATACATTCATGCACACTACATACATTATGATCCATAGCTACTACATATGTGCCTGCCTACATAAAACTCTGACCACAGTTAGTGGGATTACATATAAGGTGTATATGCACATAAACATTTATAACTAAGTACAACTCAGGAAGAAATCATCACAAGACTCACAGCCCACTAAGAAACAATAACAACACCCTATGAACTATTTCTCAAAAGGAAATAAATTCACAACACATGTCTCTTCAACTTATAAAAATAAATAGCACTTTATATTATTAGAAAGGCAAATGAAAATGAATATGTTATGCTATTAATTTGGCAAAAAGTAAAGTTACTTGCTAATGGAGTGCATATAAAGGCAGAAAAAGATCTGGTGGCACCAGTGGCTCACATCTGTAATCAGCTGTTTGGGAGGCTGAGATCTGAGGATCACAGTCTGAAAGTCAGCCCAGCAGGAAAGTCCGTGAGAATCTTTTCTCCACAAAAAGCCAAAGGTAATACTTGTGTTTCAAGTATTAGAGTGCTAGCTTTGAGCACAAAAGCTTAGTGGCAAAACTCAGGACCAGAATTTAAGCCCTCGGACTGGCAAAGTAAAGTAAAATAATCTGCTAATGAGGGGGTCAGCTCAAGAGGCCTTTCAGGATTAAAATTTCTTTCTATTACCTAAGAATTATAATATTAAGTATAAACTTTCCACCGGTAAGAGAATTGCATTGTAGTGCAATTTTATCTTTGCAGAAGTCCACAGCATGCAGCAAATTAAATAAATGCAACTATATTGTCCTTTGCTTCTCAGAAGGCTAAGATTCAGAGGACACTGATTTGAAGCCCATCTAGGCAGAAAATTCTATGAGACTTCGCCTCCAAACTGACTAGCAAAAATGCAGTACCCAGAGGATTTGGCTGGGTGTCAGCCAAGCAAGCAAGTGGAACAATACCAAGATGTGAGTTCAAATCCCCAATACCAACAAATACATATACATATACATATACATACATACATACATACATAAAACTAGGTAACAGACAGTGCTGCATTATGAATGTATAGAATATAGATATTTATGAAAACAAAAATAAAGAACAATGAAATATTACAATGTTGACTGAATAAAATATAAATGAACACATGTAAATATATAGAAACTTAGAAATTCAAAAACAATATGAAGCTGATTAGCAGTGATTGTGCCCAGGACCTTGAAATAAAAACAGACACCCTGAAAACACTACAAGAAGGAGCAGGAAAAACACTTGGGCTCCTTGGCACAGGACGAAACTTCCTTAACAAAGACCCAGAAATGCTACAAAAAAGAAAAGTCTGGATAAACTGGACCACAATGAAATTTGCTTCTCACAACACAATATATTTTTGAGGTTTTATCATATTGTATTATATAAAGAAAATAACCAAAAAACTATTTTTAAACTTAAAACAAAAGTGTCAAGTATTTCCGAGTCTCTTCACACTTCTTTTTCATCAGACCATCTCCTCTTTTGCTTTTTCCATTTAAATGTTAGAAATCTTTATAGGAAAGAACTGCAAAATTGCTTCAAGCAAGGCAACCAACAATTTCCATCTTCCAATCATGTCTACTGTTTTCAGTTTGCTCACTTAATTTTTATTGTGCAATTAAGAAAAAAAATGTTTTTTTTTTTTCCAGTCCTGGGGTTTGAACTCCGGCTAGGGCTCTACCACTTTTTCTATATATGGGATGATGAGGAATCGAACCTAGGGCTTCAAGTATACAAGGCAAGCACTCTACCACTAGGCCATATTCCTAGCCCCTAAGAAAATATTTTAAGTAGCTATTCCATGAAAAACTTCGTGAGAGATTCCAGGACATGGCACCAAGAGGAACCAAGATTTTTTTTTTGTCTCACGGTTTTCAGAACTAATGAAGGAGATGAACACCCAGGCACTAATACAACAGTGTATTGGGTTTCTAAAGCAAAATGTACAAAACAATATAGAAGAGACACATATAGAAAGAAGCCTTTCCAATATGTTGTGTGTCCATGAGCTGATCTCAGTTCATATAATGATCTCCGGAGAAAGCAGGATACATGTTAGACAAGAACAATGAACAGGAAAGAAAGGGACACAGGAATGTCCAGCACAACAATATGAACATGAATTCAGGACCAGAATCCATTGCCTCTTTAAAAAAAACAAAAAACATGTATTTATTAAGGATACTTTTTTTTTTTTTTTTTTGGCCACTCCTGGGTCTTGGACTCAGGGCCTGAGCACTGTCCCTGGCTTCTTTTTGCTCAAGTCTAGCACTCTGCCACTTGAGCCACAGTGCCACTTCTGGCCATTTTCTGTATATGTGGTGCTGGGGAATTGAACCCAGGGCTTGCTTCATGTATAAGGAGGCAAGCACTCTTGCCACTAGGCCATATCCCCAGCCCCCATTGCCTCTTTTTCACAGATGTTTAATTCTGAGTTTTTCAGTAGGAAGAGTGGAGGGAGGAAGATCAATTAGAAAATACAGAAGTGATGGTGAGAAGAATTTGAGAAGATAGAAATCTTAAAGAGAGCCAAAGTTTGGAGGATCCTGAACACACAATATTCGGCAAAGGATTGGTTTTGGAGAGTAAGAATAGGGAGAGTTTTAGATTATTTCTAATTTCTTTGTTCAAGCAACATGGCATGTTTGAAATAGGAAATAGGAAAAAACAATGAGCATTGGAGATGGATCTTTGGTTCTGAGATTAGAGGTGTTCAGCCAGGATTTGGGGAAATCAAGCATCAAGCACCAGTTCTGCCAATGGAGAATGACCTAAACAGGAGATAAAGATGCAGGCATCTTAACTACAAAAGTTACATTCTAAACCACGGAAACAAAAGTGATCACTCCAGAGAAGTTCATAGAAAGAAAACGATTCAGTGAAATGTCATGATAGGGATCATGATTTATGAAATAAGAGAAGACAAAATGTCTGAAAAAGAGTAGAAAAAAACTAGAAAAGGAGAATATAGTTATGTTGGGCATTGTGTAGCCTGGCAGGAGTGGCTCATACATGAAATTCTGGCCACTCAGGAAGCTGAGATCTGAGCATTATGGTTTGAATGAAGCTAGGGAAAAAATGTCCATGGGACACTCAGTGCCAATTAAACAAAAATCCAGAATTTCAGATGTGCCTCAAGTGGTAGAGCATCAGGCTTGAGTGAAAAAACTAAGTCCTGAGTTCAAGCCCCAGTATCGGCACAAAAAGGGGCAGGGGTCATGGGTACATCTAAACACAATTGGGGAGTAAGGTTTTTCCATTCTACTGGGACCAGTCAATTTCATCAGCATGCAGTACCTACAGAATCAACACCGTATGTGGAAACGAAGTGACAATGATGAGAAGCAGAGAGCAGTTCCATAAGAGTGGACTAAATGACAAGTCATAGTGGCCATAAGCAAACTTCTATTAGAAGCGGCCTATTTTTGTAACTTCCTTTGCCCCAACTAAGGCATCCATAAATCTTAAGAATCTTGAGCTTTCCTCCTATTACTTCATCTAAGGACAAGAAGAAGCTCATAATGAGTTAAAAAGTTTAATGAACACCAATAATGGAGAAAACAATGTTTAAAAGGCAATGTATAGCATATAAATATCCTAAGTTCATTAATAGAAATCAGAAAGTGTTATTAGAGCACAAGAAAGTTATGAATATGGATATTATGTTAATAATTTACTGATTGACAAGTGGAAGACCCAATATTTAAAGATATATGAATAGAATGGAAATAAACTAGATTGGTAAGATATTTGCAATAAAATGAGTCTTTTAAGTACTTCACATAATTTTATATAAAGTTGTTGAAGTTATTGAATTTGAATGTCACATTACTAAGCAAATTTTGGGCCCAGATTTTAACTCAGTTCTTTCTGAGTTAAGAAACAAAAACATGAGGCTGGGAATGTGGCTTAGTGGTAGAGTGCTTGCCTAACATGCATGAAGCTCTGGGTTCGATTCCTTAGCACCACATACACAGAAAAAGCCAGAAGTGGTGCTGTGGGTCAAGAGGTAGAGTGCTAGCCTTGAACAAAAAGAAGCCAGGGACAGAGCTCAGGCCCTGAGTCCAAGCTCCAGGAATGGAAAAAAAAAAAAAAAAAAAAAACATGATTTTCTATTAATAATGGTTTACATCCAAAACTCACTTGATGTTGGGACAATGGAGTGACATCATTTATGAAAACTACATGTGAACAAAGTATAGTGAGCACTCACAAAGCTGGAAAGGTGAGTAACATGAACTTAGAGTTTCAGAATCTTCTGTTAGGCGATGGGCCACCAATAAAGGTCTTAAGGAAGATATAGATTCTTGACAACTGTGCCAAAGATAGAACAGACTGGACATGAAAACAACAGCTGGATAGTGTTTTCAGCAATTTGAGTAAAAGTTCAGGGAGGGACTTGTCCTTTTTCTGTTGCTAATAATATGGCACCAAAGAATGGATACTATTTGAAGAGAAGAGATTTATTTTGCCTCATAGCTCTGGTCCAAATTTGAGGTGTTACATCTGATACTGGCCATTTTACTGGCCAAGTTTGGGACAACACAGAGCACCCCATGGCAAGAGACAGGGAGTGCATAAATGCACATATCTAGGAAAATATCTTTAAGGGTAAGGTGAATTTTCAAAATTGGCAAGAAATGAGAAAAGACTAAAAAAATGAACAATGGTATCTATCTATAATATGATATGATATAATATAATATCTATATACACACATATATGTGAGAGAGAGAACACCAGAAGGAAAATAGAAGAAATGAGAAGGAAGGAATTAAAAAAGGAAGGAAAATGAAAAGATGAAGAGGAAGGGAAAGAGGGCAGGAAAGAGAAAGGAGAAGGGAGGACAATCTACAAATATCAGAACAGACTCAGAGAACAGGAAAACAGATCCCATAGACAGTACAATATTAGTTAAAGAATATTATGGAAACTTTTTGTACAATTTTATTAACCTAGGTTACATCACTTAATTCCTTCAAAGCGACAATTTTTCAAACTCATGAAAGAAAAAATAATCTAAATACATGCATATATTTTAAAATTTGGGGGCTGGGAATATTGTCTAGTGGTAGAGTACTTGCCTCACATATAGGAAGCCCTGGGTTCGATTCTGCAGCACCAGATATACAGAAAAAGTCAGTAATGGCACTGTAGCTCAACTAGTAGAGTGCTAGCTTTGAGCAAAAAGAAGCCAGGGACAGTGGTCAGGCCCTGAGTTCAAGACCCAGGACTGGCAAAAAAAAAAAAGAAAAGAATTTCAACTAATATTTAATAAACTTCAAAAGAGCACCAAGCCCATTTGGGTACAATAGTGAATTATACTAAACATTACAGGGGAAACATTACATATATATATTCCATTTTAGAAATAAATGCAGAAGAAATATTTTTTGTTTTTGTTTTATTGGTCATTGGGCTTAAATTCTGTACCTGGGCACGGTCTCTGAGCTCTTCAGCTCATGGCTAGTGGTCTACCACTAGAGCCACAGCACCACTTCCAGTTTTCTGGTGATTAATTCAAGATAAGAATCTGACAGACTTTCTTGCCCAGGCTGACTTTAAACCATGATCCTCAGATTTCAGCCTCTTCAGTAGCTAGGATTACAGGTGTGAACCACTGGTGCCCAGCCAGGGGATATTTCATTATTCATTATTTGGCGTCATCAGAACCTTAAAAAAAAAATCTAGGCAAGAAATTACAAAAATAGAGTAACATAGATGTAATATGTCTATACAAAATTATTATGTAACCAAATGCCATATGTATACACTACAAACACGTGAGATCAATTCAACATATCTGATATTAATCCACTGTTTGAAAAATAATGTACTCAACCAAATAATCAGCTAAAGAAAAATACCATGTGATCACATCAATACATGAAAAAACAACATTTGATAAAATCTAACATCTATCCCTGAAGACTCAGAATAGAAGAAAACTATCTCAATTGATAAAGATATATTAAAAAATAAAAATATCATCATAGCCTGAGATGAGAAAATCAAAGCTTCTGCATTAAGATCTCAAGCAAGGTGAGAAAGTCCTCTCACAACTCTTTTAAGCATTGTACTATAAATCCTAGCTGATATAGCAATATAAGAACAGGAAATGAAAAATATACATATTTGTAAGGAAAAAATAAATCTGTCTTTGTCCACAGATTTTTCAAATCAGTATATCTGAAACAATCAATAGCAATCACAAAAGCTTCAGAAAATATAAGCTATTATATCACATTTGCAAGATAGGTTAATACACAAAATGCAATCTCTTTTCTATATGTTTATATTATGTATATAACAATAAAAGAATGAAAATTATCATTAAAATAGATTTGTGTTTATATTAGTATCCATCTACAAAACAGGTATTTCAGAAAACCTAAATGTATGTGTGTGTTCTCTATAAGCAAAACTCTAAATTTCTGATAAATGACGTTAACGCAGAACTGAGAAAGTAGAGAAATAATTCATATCCATGGATAGAAAGATTGAGTAATGTCAAAATATCAGTTCTTTTCAACCTAATGTACAGATTCAATGTAATAATAATGTTATTTTATGAACACCAAAAAAGATGGAAAATGTCTTTATGGAAAGAATAAACATTCATAATTAAAATATTAACCAATTTTGAGTAATGATATTACCAGACATCAAGAGTTACTACAAGCCATATTAATAAAGATGGCATGATATTCTTAGAAAAACAGACAACAAGTAAATGGAACAACATAGAAATTCCATAAAAAGACACACAGAAATATGCATACCTAATCTTTGACAAAGGAATATAGATTGTACACAGAATAAACACTCTTTTCAGCAGATGGAAGCAAAACAATTCGACATTTACAAGCAGAATTTTTTTTTTTTTTTTTTTTTGCCAGTCCTGGGCCTTGGACTCAGGGCCTGAGTGCTGTCCTTGGCTTCTTTTTGCTCAAGGCTAGCACTCTGCCACTCGAGCCACAGTGCCACTTCTGGCCATTTTCTATATATGTGGTGCTGAGGAATCGAACCCAGGGCTTCGTGTATATGAGGCAAGCACTCTTGCCACTAGAAAGCAAAATTTTTTAATGAACCTAGAGAAGAAATTTAAAACTTTAAAACTCCTAGATAGACAATGCAAGAGAAAACCCACAGAGGAAATGGTTAAAACATTGAGTTAATTAAATTAAAATAATCTGGGGCCAGGCATAGTGGCTCATCCCCATAGTCTCAGCTATTTATTAGGTAAAGATCAGGAGGATCACCTTTCAAGGTCAACTAAGGGGGAAAAGTCTATCAACAGCTCATCTGAAAAAACAAACTACATGAGGATGCATGCATGTCACAGATCCATGGGAAGGAAATATAAGTACCATGATCACAGTCCAAGGCTGACCTGGACAAAACATATGAGAAGCTGCCTGAAAAATAATCTAAAAACAAAAGAGACTGGATGTATGTACAAGTAGCAGAGCACTTGCCTAGTATATACAAGGCCATGAGTTAAAATGCCAGTACTGCTCAAAACAAATAATTGTCTCTTCTGAAAAAGACAATGGCAAAAATAAAGAAGTCAACTGCAGGCATAAAGAAAATAATAAAAACAGAGCTATCAAAAATGTAAAATAACTCTTGAAAGTCAACAATAATCAAAGGATCAACCCAATTTAAAACAAGCCAAAGGCCTTAAATGACTTTGCCAAAGATGATATATAAAAAGAAATGTAAACATATGACAAAGTTGTATGTCATTTAGGAAACTGCATAGTAAGATACTACTATGGAACTATTAGAAGAACCAGGATCCAGAATACTGACATTACTAAAAAATGGTGAGGGCATGGAGCAACTGGAATGCTCACCTAACAGTAGTGGGAATGAAAAATGGTGCAGTCACTTAAGAAGACTGTTTTGCAGTTTCTTATAAAACTAAATCTACTCTTACTCTAAGACCCAGCAAAATTCCTTAGTATCTACCCAAAGGACCTGAAAATTTATGTCTACATAAAAATCTTCACATGGATATTTATAGCAGCTTTGTTCATAATTGCCAAAACTTTGGAGCAACCAAGATGTCCTTCAGTAGGTGAATGGATAAATAAACCCTGGTACATTCAGACAATGGAATATTTATTCAGCACTAAAAAGAAATGAGGTATCAAGTCATAAAAAGACATGGAGGAAACTTAAATGCATATTACAAAGTGAAAAGAAGCCAATTTGAAAAGGCTACACACTGTTTAATTCCAAATATATGACATTCTGGAAAGAGCTAAGTAGGGAAATGGTAGAAAGATCAGTAGATTGATTTGTGAAAGGAAAAACTCGGCACTTTCTCCAGGGGCTTCTCATCTCCTACCAGACTAGTGAACAAGATGAGTTTCTTTTTATAACAACAAGGCACAGAGATAATTTATCAACTGAAGAGCACAAACAATCCTTTATCCAGCAAAATGACAAAAGGTTATTTAGCTTCTGGCATCTACCATCATTCTTATAAGAACCAGGCCCAAGAGCCAATATGATAATTAATAAATTTCCAACATCTGGGCAATGAAACAATTTTTATGAATGTAAAACAAAGCCAACAGTAAGGTCAAATCTCCCCTTCTCATATTTATCTATCTGAACCATTCAAAGCAGCGCCAAATTCGCCCATGATTTGGCTATCAAACGGAGGCAGAGGGGAGCAGGGATAACAAGATAAGATATTACACAATGGGGGAAATCCGTATGATAGTCATTTAATCATATGGACAGTGATGATATCACCCACTGAAGCTAATTGAGACCAACTGTTGCCAAGAGTGAAGTGTTAAGCTAAATGACAGGTTATATCAATCATCTCAAGGAATAAAGGAGCCAAATCTACAGGAACAGTTGGAGGCTTGGTGTCTATCATTCTTTACCAGTAGTCTTTTCACTGTTTTAATAAAAAATGTAGAAAAGCCATTGGGTTAGGTGTTTATGGTTTGCCTGGGTTAATGTAGGTGGTTGATAGCAGTGATTTCATCTCTTAAAACTTTTATGTTCCTATGCTGTTTGTCTCCCTCTCCCCAAATTCATATGTTGAAAATCACCTTCAGTTTGATGGTATTTGGAGGCATGGTCTTTTCAAAGTTAGGCCATGAGGATGGAGCCCTTATGAATGTGATAAAATAAGGCTCCAGAAGGGGCATCCAATCATGAACAAGAAGATGGTCCCCACCATACACACAAGGCCTGCGAGTGTCTTGATTTTGAATTTCCCAGACTCCAAAATAGTGAGAAATCTGCACTGATTTATAAGCCATTTCATTTATGATAGTTTTTCAATTGTAGCCTAAACTGACTGTGATAGGTCCTTGTAATTCTTGAAAGCATAAAGAAACCGATTTTATGTTATGCACAAATACAACAGGTCATCTATTTGAAGTTTTCACTCCTTCCTAGATTTCCTAACACAAAATAGTATATGATTATACCTATGACTTGGTAAATTACACACATGTGCTTCTGGAATTTTTAAGAAGAAATAAATGTAGAGTGAGATATTTAAAATATTTTATAAGTCAGTATGAACTATACAAAGCATAAGTCTTACAAAGAATATTTTGCAATTTATGGAAGAATCAATAGATGCAAATTGAACACAACATATCGTGAAATAAAATGTGGTTGCATTTAATCAAATTAAAATGGATTTAAAATGATAAAAAATGTGCCAGAATGTACGAAGTCTCCCTTTGTTGTTTAATCACTGTGTCTGGCTGTGGTAAGTCTCCATCTCCTTATTTTGGTTGGCATCACCATTAATCTTTACATTTTATGGATTTTATGGTTATATTTTATGGATTCTTCAGAACTTACTAGTGTTGAGGACAAATTATAATAAACTCACATTTGTTGGAAAGAATCAAATTTGATAGTGAGTGTTATTGTCTAAAATGAAATGTGAATAACTCCAAGGGATGGACAGAAGATACCTAAGATTTGTAAATGAAAAGAAGAATTTTTCTTTTACTTGCTAATCTCATATTTTAATATTACTTCAACTTACTCTTAACTAGGCATAAAAATATATTAGCATGATATTAAAACACATGTGTATATGTCATAATTAAATGCTTATTATGTATATTTTAAAATGTTTGCTGAGGTGGATAGGCAAAACATCTTGAAGAGAAATTTTTCAGGACAATGATACTTTGGAATGGACTATATGGAAAATTAAGTGATGTTTTAAAAACCCATATACTACTTCAGTTATTTCTTCATTCTCATTGTTTCTAAACTCCCTAGTTTATGATGCTTATATAGATAAATAGATAGATAGATAGATAGATAGATAGATACGTTTGTTCAGAATGAATCGTCTGATATTAGCAGCATTAGATCATTCTTGATTCTAGACAAGTATCAATCTATCTGATTTGGTTTGATATTTGCCAAGTATTTTTTGTGATCAAGAATCCTGTCTCTTGCTAAGAACACAGACATAACACTACCACCAAAAGAGTATGCACATTCATACATTTTGTACAGGAATGATAAAACTAAACTTCTATGGCATTGAAGAGACAGGAGAGGAAGTTCATCTGTATTCTTGTTTTCTATCCTGAATTGTACCACACGACTTAGAATTTTATGTGCATCATCTTCTAGTACTAAAGAATATTTGTTGTGTATAGACCTAACAGCCAGAAACAGAAAATAGAGCACTTATGAAAGTCCAACAAGTTTTGGTAACAAACTTAATGGATATGTGAGAGCAACAGAATAACACCATGAAATAGATGAATTAAAGCCATTTTCTTCTACTTTCTTAACATATCACTGATGGGCTTATAAAACATTCTAAACTTTGCAGTAAATGTGGTAATATGAATAAATGTCATCACAGGCTATTTGTCCTCAAACAAACAAGCAAAATCTTTCAGATTCAGTTAATCAGTTTTGTCCAAAATAAAAAGCACAGAGGCAAGAATAGGCAATTATAGAGTGCCTAGCAGTTTCTATAAATATAGAAGTTATGCTTCTCTTGACTAGCTAGACTGCCTCAAATTCATACACAATCTCTGGGGCAGAGCTATATTTATTTGAAGTAAGTAGCTAATTTTAACTCAGAAATGTTAGTGATTTCTAGATGAATACTTCATAGAAAAGCAATTTCCCTGATCTTTTACTAGACTGCATATTTCTTCCCAAAGAGAATCCACTGTAAGTTGTGTGCTAGTGGCTCATGCCTGTAATCCTAGCTACTCAGGAGGCTGAGATCTGAGGATCAAGGCTCAAAGTCAGCTTTGGCAGAAAAGTCTGGAATACTCTTATCTCCAATAAACTACAAAAACACCAGAAGCAAAGATATGGTTTGAATGACAAAGTGGCAGCCTTGAACAAAAAAGCTAAGGGACAGCACCTGGGATGTGAGTTCAAGATCCAGTACAGGTACACAACACACAAACACACACACACACACACACACACACACACACACAACCCACTGTGACACAGATGTTCCCTTTGTGTTTTTACCTTCTGCATCTTCAAACTTAAGTTTAAATTTATCTATAATATTTGAATATAAAACATTTAGCCTAATAACTATTCAAAATATTCACAGATTATCAATGGAATTCACAACAACCCTCAATTGCACTCATTCCCCATGGGTCTGCTCAAGACATACATTCATAATCTGCTTTACAACTTCTTTAGCTCTAACTATGCACAGATGTTGTCAGGGTTCCCATTTCCTTTTGCTCTGTTGGGGTTCACGTCTCTCATTTCTCTGGAAAGGGTGGTGCATTTGGTAGCTAGACACACTACAAATGAGCCATGCCTTTTTAATCTGGTTATTTATATGATTAGGTCTTGCTTTCTGCCCAGAACTAATGGCTCTCTCCAAGGCTTCCTGCCATAACTAGGATGATGAAGGTGTATCACTACATTCAGATTCTTTCTAGTGAGATGGGGGTATCATAAACCTTTTTTTGGTTCACTTGTCTTATAACTGTAACCCTCCTGACCTCCACCTCCAGTCTGACTAGGAATACACATGCAAGCCAGCAGATAGATCCATTTTGTGTATGTCTTCCTGTTTCAGTATATTATGAGCTAGTATAGGCTCATATCTGTTTTTCTATGTGACTACATAAAACCTAAAAAGTTCCTCATAGATTTGACATAAATGTTGCTTTTTTCTTTATTTTAATCTTCAAAAACTTTTTAAAAGGAAGTTCTATTTAAGATGTGCATTTATGGGCACAATGGATCTGAACCAGTCACCATTTCCTGAATAAAATTGTGAACCATTAATGAGGAAGTACACAAATAGTACCCTGAAACCATACAAACAAACATAATGCTCACTCATCAAGAGGCACACAGGTCAGTGCTACAGAAAATGATGTCAAAATGATTTTGTAATCACAGAGCCAGAAAACCTGGAAGATGATTAACATCCACTTTGCATTTGAACCTGTGAATGAGGAATTTACCCTGTTCCATTGTTCCATGTGTAGATTCTTCCCAGCTCTGTTTGTTCCTGTAACTGAAAGCCCTGCTCTAAAAGTACATTCCATGGCCTCCCTCCTTGTACACCATGCCACATGAAAACCTTGAAATTAGATATTTCCCTGTCCATGAGCAAATCAATTCTCCTGTATTAATCTGATGACAAACATGTAAATACAAACAATTCACAAGAATAGAGATAGGTTATACAATTCTATGTTTTAAGTTGGAAACAGAAGCTACAGAAACATTGAATTTCACATGGAATGTAATTAGATGTCTTCAAATTCTAAGAATGTTGACACTGTTGTTATCTAGTGCTGTTGCTTAGTTATATTCCTGAACTCTTCCTGTTAGTCAAAAAAGAAGCAAAGAACGAAAAGAAATCTACAAATATAGGAAGGCTATTTATAATTTTAAAGTATTTTTGAGAGCAAAAAATTGACTGAAGGAAAAAGTAGCATATCCATAATGCCAGGGTAACAAGAACTATGTACGGCAAAGAGTAGATGAAAGTGGTTTTTAAAATTCTTCCTAGAACTTGGAAAAAGTTATACTAAGTGAAGTGAGCCAGACCCAAAGAAACATGGACTCTATGGTCTCCCTTTTAGGGAAGAATTAGCACAGGTTTAGATTAGTCACAGCAGAGGATCACAGGAGCCCAATAGCTATACCCTTAGGAACACATAAAATAATGCTAAGTGAAATGAAATACATGTTATGGAAACAATTGTTATATCACTGTTGTAACTACTTTCAACGTGCCATATGTAACTGTAGCCTCTATTATTGATGATCTTCTTGTATCACCTTCCTGTGGTTGTAACTACACTTTATCTGTATCTTATCTGAGTATATTGGAAGCCAGGTATACTGGTATTAGAACTAGGAAATTGTAAGCGAATACCAAAATCGAAAGACACAGGGTAAAAAAAGACAAACAACTACAAAAGCAATACTTGCAAAACTGTTTGGGGTAAATGAACTGAACAACTCCTGGGTGGGCGGGGGAGGGAGAGGGGGAGGGGGGAGGGGGGAGGGGGGAATGAGGGACAAGGTAACAAACAATACAAGAAATGTATCCAATGCCTAATGTATGAAACTGTAACCTCTCTGTAATTCAGTTTGATTATATATATATATTCTTCCTAGAGGGCTGGGAATATGGCCTAGTGGCAAGAGTGCTTGCCTCATAAAATTCTTCCTAGAACCAGGTGCTGGGGACTCCTGCTACTCAGGAGACTGAGATTTTCAGATCACAATTCAAAGCCAGCACAAACAGGAAACTTTGTCAGACTCTTACCTACAATTAATCAACAAAAAGCCAGAAGTGGTGCCAGGGCTCAAGTGGTATAGCACTATTGCTGAACAAAACAAAACAAAACAAAACAAAACAAAACAAAAACTCAGGTACAGCATGCAGACCCCGAGTTCAAGCCCAGGACTGGCACTAACAGCTCTAGGGAGCTTGAGCACTGGTGGCTCAAGTCTGTATTCTTAGCTACACAGGAAGCTGAGATCTTGAGGATTATAATTCAAAACTAGCCTGGGCAGGAAAGTCCTTGATAATCTTGTCTTCAATTAACCAACAAAAAGCTGAAGGTGAAGGTGTGGCTCAAGTGGTAGAGCAGAAAAAAACTGAAAGAAAGATCCCAGGCATGGAATAAAGCTGTAGATTGGCACACCCATGCAAAATTATTCTAAGGGAATGAAGAAAAAGGAATTGATCTGTTTAAAACAGTATGTGAATGTGTAAAACATTACCATTAAATACCTTTGAACAATAAACATACACCTTAAAAATGAACGACCAAGATGTAGTATACACATAAACTACTTCACTAAATGACAAAAAAATCTACATAATCTAAAATTAAGATAAGTAAAGGAAGATGTGGGCTTGGGGGAGCACATGAGAATGTTGAAAGGGGTGACATTCATCAAAATGCACCATATTAATAAACTGCTTTGGTAAATGTAAACTCCTTTGTACAACTACTTAAAGATAATAAAAATATTTATTTTAATGAATGACAGGATAAAAAACAAGATTTTTAAGGGGCATGGGTCCCAGTGGCAAACAGAGGGCGTGTAAAGGATAAGTGAGGGACGAGGACTGTAGTTTAAACACTTTATGTACTTATGTAAGAATGGAGCAATTGGGTATGTTGTTGTTTGGGGAAGCTGGTGGGGGTGGGATGCAGGACAATGATGGAGGGGTGTATTTGATCATGGTATTTGGCAAACATATCTAGACACGTGAAATTGAAATCCCCTCATGCAAATAACAGATGCAGAATATAAAATATATAAAATATAAAAATTCCTTTAAGGGAAAACATTTTCTTCAAAATTGGTAAATTTTAAAAATATTAAGCTTTGTTATATATAGACACAGTTACCTATATGTGATATATAGTTGTAGGCTTATAATATATAGTTATAAAGAAAGCATACAAATACGCCTCTACCTAGGGGTAGAGTGCCCATGATGGAGCTTGAAAAAGATACTCTACCACTTGAACCATGTCCCTAGAACTTTTGTTTGTATGTTTGACTTTGAGATAGTATCTTGCTAACTGCCCTAGTTGATCTGGAATTCATAATCCTCTTGCTGCACTTTCTAGGTAGGTAGGATAACAGATATGTACATATGTACCAATATTTTTGGCTACTCAGTAGTGTGTGTGTGTGTGTGTGTGTGTGTGTGTGTGTGTGTGTGCCATTACTAGAGCTTGAACTCAGGGCCTCATGATTTTGCTTGGCTTTTTCAAACAAGTTTGGTGATCTACAACTTGAGCCACACATGCACTTCCAATTTTTTGCTTGTTAATTTGACATAAGAGCCTCTTGTATTTTTGTCTGTCTGGGCTGGCTTCTAAAATGATCTTAGCCTCCTGAGGAGTTAGAATTACAGGAATGACAGACCCAAAGAAACATAGACTCTATGGTTTCCCTCATTGGGAATAATTAGTACATGTCTAGGATAATCCTACCAGATGATCACAATAGCTCAATAGCTATATACATATGAACACATAAGATGATGCTAAGCAAAATGAACTCCAAGTTGTGGAAACAAGTGCTTTATCATTGGTGTTATTTTCAATATACCATGTGAAATTATGCCATTTTTTTTGTCTTTCTTCCCCATGGTTTTCTCCCTGATGTCACGTGACTGATTTTGGTACCCTGGGTATTTTATATACATTTATTGGAACTAGGGAAGGGAACGGGAACATCAAAAAGGAGAGACAAAGGATAAAAGATGAATCAATGCAACAGCAATACTTACCAAAATATATGGTGTAAACCAACTGTACAACTCATGGGGGGAGGAATGGGAGGGAGGGAAAGTGGAAGAAAAATGAGGGAGGAGGCAACAAGTTGCATAAGAAATGTACTCACTGCCTTACATATGAAACTATAACACCTCTGATAATTATTTAATTTATTTATTTATTAAAAAAAAACAGAATTATAGGCATGAGCCACCAGAACCCAATATTCTTTGGTATAAACCTATGGAAAAGAAACTTGGAATCTATTTTGTCACCTTCCTGGTGGACTTAGAATGATGAATTTAGGAATAGAAGAATGTTAGAAGGACATCAAAAATCTCAAGAAAGTATTATATGACTAGTAAAAATAAACAGGTTAAACTTAGATGTTGGAAAGAGCTAATAGTTCAAAGGTAGAATGTGGGCTGGGATTGACCAATAAGGAATAAACTTGCCTCCCCCAGCTCGGCCTTTTGGCTATCATCTCTGGAGATAAAAGAATGGGAGTATTCCTGAGGGAGAAAACTGAGGATTGTGGCTCTCTCTTTTAATGAAGAGGATAAATGTTCATAATAGAGAGGGGAGAGGAAAATTCCCCACAGTATAGCATACAGGGGCAGTGGGTTACAGAAACATTAAGCTTAAGGAAAAGGAACTGTAGAGATAAAAACACACCCACAGTAGAAAGGTCACGTCTCTATGCCAGCCTATCACCTCCTCCACTCCTAGTCACATAATGAATAACATGGATAGCCTGTGACCCTGAGATTACCCAGGCCTTTATGTCTCTTGTGGTAGTTCTTGTCATCTAAAATAATACCAAGGAGTGAATAAAAAGAAACAAACCTGAACAAAATAAAATCACAGAGACATAATAGGATCCGAGAGAAAAATATAACATATTGTAATATTATTTGTTTATTGATCAAATCACAAGGTCAAATAGATGTAAAATAATTAGCAATCATACAATAAAAAATGTGTACCGAAATTAGAAAAAGGAAGAAATAGACAAGGTTACAAAGCTAAAGAGATACAGGTTATAAATACGTTTCTCTCAGTGATGTGTTGGCCAGTAAAAGTATACAAAAGAACAATAAAGTAGATCCTCCTTATAGGAAAACACACTAACCATTCAGTTAGCCTGAAAACAGAATTTTATAACACACTAATTCTATCACTACTATTTATTAGATACCTGATATATCTCTCTCAATGTATGTCTACTATTTCAATCCATTAATGAGGTAGCATGAAGTAGCATTCACAGTCTCTTTTTATAGTTGAGTAAACGGAGCTGGGGCTAAATAAATTGTCCATGGTCACAAACCTGTATGTTGACCAAAAGGACCAGAAATCAAACTCAGATGTGCTGTTCAAAGCCAATATCCACCTTGATAGCAGTATCTTTTCTTTTTCTTTTTCGTAACCTAACAAAATTCAGGACAGTGTTTCTGAATGACCAGAATGGAATAATATGGTCATAATTATACCATCTTAGAATGCAGATAGGAATACAAATGCAACACATTTTAGGAATGATGCACTTCATTTAAAAATGTCCTCAATAAAATATATGGAGCTAGATGAATGAAGCAACATGACTAGTTATCAGGGAAAAGCAAGTCAAAACCAAAATGAAATGTCATCTCACCTCAGTCTGAATGGCCATTATGAAAAATAGCCCAAAATAACAAATGCTGGTAAGAATCCAAGGAAAAATAGTCTTTTGCAAGCTATTGTTGGAACTCTAAATTAGTGCACTCATTATGAAGCTCAGTATGGGGTTCCTCACAGTACTATAAATAGGTCTAGCATATGATTCAGCTATCTTGTGTCTAGGAATATATACAACGTAAATGAAATCTGTGTATCAGGAGATTATCTGTCGTCACATATTTATTGCAGCACTATTTACAACCATCAATAAATGGGATCAACATAGGTGCCCACTAAAGGATAAGTTAAGAAAATGTGGTACATAGACATAATGGAATATTATTCAGCCATAAGGGAGAATGATATCCTGTTTTTTGTAGCAAAGTTGATGGAGCTAGTGGACATTTAACAAAATAACCCAGCAACAGAAAGACAAATACCACACGCTCTTTTTCATATGTAAAAACTAAAATTGTGGCTCTCAGAATAAAAGATAGAAAAACAGTGAGCACTAGGTTGGAAAGCAGATAAAGGCAGAGAGAGATTGATAATGAATATGAAAACTCAACTAGAAGCAATAAGTTTTAATATTCTACAGTACAGTGGTATCAATACAGTTTATGTGACTATCATATATCTTATCAAGAGCTAGAATGTCAGTGGGAGTGGAAACTTGTTCAACCACTCTGGAAAGCAATATGGGGATTTCCTAAACAACTAAACATAGAGCTACCCTATGACTCAGCAACAACACTTCTGGGCATTTACCCAAAGGATCATAAACAAGGCCATATTAAAGCTACTAGCACAACTATGTTCATTGCAGCATTATTTAACATATCTAAAATATGGAACCAACCCAGAAGCCCCTCAGTAGATGAATGGATCAAGAAAATGTAGTATATATACACAATGGGATTCTATGCTTCTATCAGAAAGAATGATATTGACCCATTCATAAGGGAATGGAAAGACTTGGAAAAAATGTGTTAAGTGAAGTGAGCCAGACCCAGAGAAACATAGATTCCATAATTTCCTTCATTGGTAATAATTAGTAAATGTCTAGGATATTCCTAGCGGAGGATCACAATAGCTTAATAGCTCTGTACATATGATCATATAAGATGATGATATGTGAAATGAACTCCAAGATATAGAAACAAGTGGTTTTTTATTGTTGTTATTTTTAATGTACTATGTGACATTTTTTCTTTTTATTTCCTATGGTTTATCCCTTGTTATTACTGTATTTGATTTTGATACTCTGGATATTATATATATATATATATATATATATATGTTCATCTGAATTTGGGAAGGGAAGGGGAACATCAAAATGGTGAGACAAAGGATAAAGGGCAAGCCAATGCATGACAACATGTTGGAAATTAACTGTACAACTCGGGGGGTGGGGGAGAGAAAGAAGGTAGGGGAAAAATGAGCAAGGGCATAACAAATATTACAAGAAATGTACTCACAACCTTATTATGTAACTATAACCCCTCTGTACATTACCTTGACAATAAAATTTAATAAAAAATAGTTTTAAGAAAGAAATAGAATGTCAAAGCTCTAGCTATGAACACATAAAGGAGCAAACTGAGTAAAGTATGATATACACAAGAGTGGATTCTCATGGTGTAACTCCTTTGAACAATTAGCAGTTTAAGAAAATGAATGCTGAAGTTTGTCTTGTCTAAGGGGTCAGGGCTACAGGGCAGAGGCTGTCCAATGGAGAAAGGAGTGGTGGGTCAAAACAGTCCTAATACTCCTAATACATATGTGAAAACAGAACTAGCACTTGTGAGGGGATGATGAAGTTGAGAGAGATCAGAGACAGAAGAATCGAAGGGATAAGACTGTCCAGGACTTATTTTACAATAAATTAACATGTTAAATTGAAACTAATTGTACAACTCTTTAGAGATAATGAAAATGATTTAAAATTTTTGGAAAAGCTCATATTGGGAAAACTTTTTCATGGACCACAATACAATGATATACTATATATTTTGTCAAGAGCTAGAAAAATCAACACACACCAGAGGTTCATGCTTATAATCTTGTGTATTAAGTATGCTGAGATATGAGGATCACAGTTCAAAGCCAGCCCATGTAAAAAAGATCATGAGATTCTTCCCTCCAATTAACCATCAGAAATCCAGAAGTGGAAATGTAGCTAAAGTGGTAGAGCACCAGCCTTGTAAAAGAACTAAGGACAGTATCCAGGCCCTGAGTTCAAATCCCACTACTGTACAAAAAAATAAAAAGGAATTAAAAAGTGAAAGACTATACCCATAAAGAAATGAAAGAGAGAAAGAAAAAGAGATTAATTACCCTTATTTAGTATGTACACATTGTACAAGGGTATTAAAATTTCACACTGTGCTCCCATAATTATGAGAAGTATTACACAGCAGTTAAAAGAATAAAATGTAAATTACAAAAGATCTTTATATATACATAAATAAAATCAATTCCTTAAGAAAATCAACACTGTTCAAAAAGAAATATACTCACCTTACTTATGTAACCACAACACCTCTGAACATCACCTTTATAATAAGATAAAACTTAAAAAGAAAATTAATAAATCTAATGGCAAATTGCTAATTTTCTTAAGATCACATTCCACAGTGGAAATACTGAAAGGAATCATAATGATTCCCAGTAGTGTTCATAAAATTCAAACATAACATCTTTTATTGGGGTTCACAATGACCATAAAAAGTGAAACCTTCCGTTCAAACAACAAGAAGTAGCCAGTTAAACAAAGGCAAACTTTAGTCACATATTTTTCATTTGAACTATGCAAGTTGTGTGATTCTTTACCAACTATGAGAAGGTTCCTGGGCCAGCAACTCTTCTCTCAGTGAGATATAATGATAGAGGACCTTCCTGAGTCTTCTTTCCATTCAGAATTACCACTTTGTTTGGCCCAGAATATAATGAGCTGCAGTTAATTCTGCCTCAACATCAGCAAACATATATTTATTTCCCAACATGGAAGTGAAAAAACAGATCTGAAAGAAATATTTCTCTGCAGCAAATTGTGAAATAGCAAATGTCTAAGGCTCAACTTCAAAATGCTGTCTTCAGCCTGGAGTGAGAATGATACAAAGCAGGAGAAGGCTAAAAACTGATGTTGCAAGCAGAGCATCTGTAGCTCAAGCCTGTAACCCTAGCTCTTCAGGAGCCTGAGATCTGAGGAACACGATTACAAAGCCAGACCAGGCCAAAAAGTCTATGAGACTCTTATTGCCAATTAACTACTAAGAAGCTGGATTTGGTGGTGCAATTCAAAGTGATAGAGCTCTAGTCTTGAGCACAAAAGCGCAAGGACAATGCCCAGGTCCTGAGTTGAAGCCCCAGGACCAGCATGCGTGCATACACACACATACACACACCAAAACAATGTTGCACATGAAAGTAAACATAAAATGTACAAAAGCATTTGAGAAACTAAGACTTGCAGTTTGATTATAGGATGTGAATGATTATTTCCCATTTTGAACCTTCTTTTAAAAATTAGAATCTTCTTCTTAAAGTGATTTTCTGAAAGAACACTAAATGCAATGAAGAAAACAGTGATAATTTTAAAAATATAGCACAATACAGGGTTCTTTAGTATTTTTGTGAAATGAAACCTTTGTCAACTTGCTAAAATAAATACCTTTTTCCAAGAATAATGCTTTCAAATATGTTAAAAACATTAACGAACTAGCTAGGCATCAGGGGCTTACACCTACAACCCTAGCTAATCAGGAGGCTGAGACCTGGAGGACAGAGGTGTGAAACCATCTCTGCATAAACGTTTGTTTAGAGCCTTCTCTTGCTTGTACCACCCTCCCACTATTTAAACAATGGCATTATCAATTTTATTATATTCACTGGTTTATGTATAAACATTTTCTTAGAGCCTACTATATTCCGAAAATCTTAGAAATGCTGAATATCCATTATAATTAGTTTCTTGCTCATTTAATCATTAAGTACATATCCATGGAACTTTTGTCATGGGAAGGAACTATTTGAGACTTTGCAGGAGTGTGTGATACAGTTTTAGTTGTTGGGGGTGGGTTGTTTGTTGTTTGGGTTTGTTTGGTTTTTTGTGTTTTTTTTTTTTTTACTAAAGGATAAATTACAATTGAGACAAACTTCAAGTAGTAACTTAAATTATTTTGTAACTGTGCAAAATCCAATTAAAGGAACAGGCTGCTGAAAACAATGTATAAGAGGACCCAGAATGAACAGGAAAGGAGCTTAAGAAAATGGTGTTTTCACAGAACTCTGAATACTCTAGAATAGTCGGTGGTAAAGGGAATTGAGACAAGGCACAATGAGGGTGGAGAACATTCAAGATAAAGAGAATCAGAATGTGTGAAAGTTCCAGAACTGAGAGGAGCTAGATTTAAAGATACTCAAGAACAGTGGGACCCAACACAGGAGCAGAGATAGCAGAGATTGAATTCCCACAGTGCTGTATTTAGTGCTTGGTCAGCATCTTAAGAAGGATCTGAAGCCAATGCTCATTTTAAGTGAGATTGTGGTATGATGGAACTATGTTCTTCAAAGTTCATTTTAGTTATTATATGATGACTAGAGACAATGCAAGGAGTTGAATGCACTAAACTAAGCAAGAGATAAAATGACTTGAACTCAACCATGACACTGGAAACTAAGAACAGGAAAAATAAAGATAAAATTATAAATTAAATGTGATGAGGAGATTACAAATATCAAAGTGAAATGCATAAGCCAAGTGCAAATGGCTAAACCTAGAATCCTATCTACATTGGAGGCAGAAACTGAACTGCCTCATAGGCCATGTGTAAAATTGTATCTCAACCAATGGTGGGCATAGTGGTGTTTATCTGTTATTCCAGCTACAGAGGGAATGTGTTCTCTATACAGGCTAGCGCAGGCATAATGTAAGACACTTCCTAGAAAATAATCAAAGAAAACTATAGATGCATGGCTCAATTGGCAAAGCACCTCTCTAGCAAGCCACAAAATCCTTAGTACAGTTCTTAGTAATGCATGAAAAGGAAAGAAGGAAGGAAGAAAGGAAGGAAGGAAAGAAGGAAGGAAGGAAGGAAGGAAGGAAGGAAGGAAGGAAGGAAGGAAGGAAGGAAGGAAGGAAGGAAGGCCGACAAAAACAAAAAATGTAGGCCAGGCATAAGGACTCATACCTAAAACCCTGCCTAGTTGGGAAGCAAAGATTGGATGGATCTCAGTTTGTAAGACCTTTTTCTCAGCCAATACAAATAGGAAAGGGTGGGATATATCTGTCATCCTAGCTACACACCAGAAGTATATATCAGAGTTTCAAAGGCCTGAGAATAAATGCAAAAAGGGATAGGAGTGTGGCTTAAATAGTAGAACACTGGCTCAGCAAGCTCAAGGCCTTGAGTTCAAACTCCATTGTTGTATCATAAATCCATCCATCAATTAATTTAAAATGTATATTAGTTGGACACGCAGGTTAATTCCTTGTCTCCTGACACACACAATGGTTTAAGTGTGATGGCAGCTACCAAGACACAGAACAGAGGAAGACGTCCAAATTGGATGGAGTGCAGTTGTGGGGAAAGGGCCATAGAGAGTGTTATTGTTCAATCATAGACCTGTTTAACTATAAGGAAACGAACATCTCTACCCATAGATGTAAAACAAGCTGTTGGATCTCTAGAGCTGCTGTTCATAATGGAGGTCTTGACTGAAAATACCTATTTGAGTGTTATTAGTCTTGAAGCTTCAGATCATTCTTAAGATGCTGACCAAGCACTAAGCATCCTGATTTAAGAAACCAAGACTACAGGAAATTCTAGGGAAAAACGAGGGGGGGGGGGAAGAAAATTCCAGGAACAAGAAGAAAAGGAAAGAAGAGATTGGTCAGTAGAGGCTGGTTGCTGCTTAGCAATCAACAATGAAGAAGACTAAAACAAAAGTATGTTTGGTGACATCAAACATTGAGAAAAACTATGTGGGTAAAGTGAATTGAGGGATGAATGAAAAAAAACAAATCAAAAACAAAACAGATCCTTTGACAGGGAATGGCCATTGACTAGTGTGGCTGGCAAAATTGTGGCTAAGAAAATTTAAGGATCTTTACACAATCATAATATCAGATTAGTTTTGTTCTTTCAGGACTGGATTTTGAATAATTGACTAAAATCAAACCTTGGACATAAATTTAATATAATAGAGATCAAAATAAAAATTATTTGTGAAAATGCTGAAGCATATAGCTGTGCAATGGAAAATCTCAGAAAGATATTTCATGCAGCTTTTTTTTTCTTTCTGAAGATCCTGGGACTTAAATTTGGTGCCTGGGCACTGTCCTATGCTCAAAACTAATGCTTGTGCTCAAGTTTAATGCTCTACCACTCAAATCACAGCACAATTTCCAGCGTTTTATGAATTGTTTACTGGAGATAAGAATCTCATGGACTGTCCTGCCTAGGCTGTGTTTTGAAGTGCAGTGCTCAGATCTAGCCTCCTAAGTAGCTCTGGTTACAGGCCTGAGCCACCTACCCAACTTCCATTCATTTCTTCACAAACTCCCCAAATGTTGCATGGAATGTACATATAGGTACCTCTACGGCTAATATTCAATAACCATAAACAATCGTTATAGTCTCCAGATGAAAACTGCTAAGTGAAGCAAGAAGGAGCAGTCCAAGGAAACATAATCAAAATCAAAAACTTCACAGCCCATTGGTAGTTGTTGGTTCATGGATAGTTGATGGATCTTCCAAGAACAGTCACTGTAACTAAATTGATTGCTTCTTATCATCAAGATTAATTGACAGTTTATGACACATATAGACCTTCTCATTGCCATATTTCTGATGTTGCTGCTTTCCTATTTTTCTGCCCATAATTTACAAGAGTTGTTTCTTCTCTCCAGTAAGCAAAAGAAACAAAGAGCTTTTCATGGAGGAAAAACAAGAGATGAATAAAAGATTCCCGGTCAGGGTGCCTGTGTAGACATGCATTCAGAAATCCTCATGAAAGGTATCACAAAGTGAAAATTACCCACAAGTATCAGATTTACAGGGTTGCATACTGTGCCACCTTTGGAAGTAGCATTAAGACTTTCAGGATAATTAGAAACTGGTAAACTAACAAATTAATAAGCTATCCTCAGGTGGCCTCAAAAAGATAATATGGTTCCTACAAAGTGACAAGAACACCCAGGGAGCACTGTAGGCATTAGGAATGTCTAGTTTTAGAACAGTTTAGTAGGCCAAATTTGTCAACAATCTGAAAATGCAAGTTAGAAAACAAAATTTTTTTAATTCAATAAGTAAGATGATTTTACAGAAACCATATTTCTAGAAATCTTTCTCATGGACAACTTCATTTATATAAATGATCAGAGGAGAAGAATAAACCTTTGCATATTATCTCATGCTGTTCAGTATTTGGCTTAAAGCCCAGAATAGGGTCATGCCTTTATAATTATGGAAAATACAACTGTACAACATTCAGGGAGCCTGGAAAGTACTGCTGAGCACTGAGAAAATGAGATTCTTGCATTGCTTTGCACACAGTAGGCACTCAACTAATATTTGCTAATAGATTTATCCTACTTGTTATCATATTGCTTCACCTTATGGTATTTTCTTAGACATTAAACAAAGATGCTAAGTACTCAAATTTTGTATAGAGACAAAGACCTATGTGAGGATCTCTGCTTAGACATTCAGTATTTTGTGTCAGTTTCCTCATTTGTAAAAGAAACAAGAATAAATATATTGCATGCTTATTATGGGGTATAAAAAGATACTCTACATAATTATATGCATGCACACATATAATTCATTCCAGTAAGCCATATAATATTAAACTTTATTTGGTATAACTACAAAAAATAATAATTCTAACACAAATAGGCACTACGGCATGGAACTGCATTTTACCATCTTCTACAAACATCACTTTTTTCTTTCTTTCTTTTCTTTTTTTTGTTCTGGTATTGCGGCTTCAACTCAGGGCCTGTGAGTTGTCCTAGAGCTTTTGTGCTCAAGGCTAGCACTCTACCACTTGAGTCACAGTTTTCTGGCATCTTGTTGGTTTATTGAAGATATGAGTCTCATGGACTTTCCAGCATGAGATGGCTTTGAACCTCCATCCTCAGAGCTCAGCCTCCTGAGTAGTTGGGGTGGTAAATATGAACCATTGGCACCTGGCAATCCTTTAAATATTTTAACATGAAACATTATTGTGAAGGAAGTTAAAAAGTACTAAGAAAAATATGTTTTAAAAAGAGAGAAAAATCAATTATAGTCAAGTGATATGTGTCATTTGATATTTTAAATTTTTCCAGCTGTCTTATAATCAATATTTATTTGCTGAACCAAATTATTAACTCCTGTCCTAAAGCTAATTTTGTAGAAAAGAGAAACCTAGCATAAAATTAGCAAAACCCACATAATACAAGCAAATGCGCACACATGCACACACTCAAAATAAATGTGTTTGGATGAAGAGAACATTAGCTAGAAAACCATATATTTTTCTTGTGATGGAAAGAAAAGTGGCAACATCTGAACAGTAGTTCATATTCCCTGGAATGATTTACTAAATACCTAGCTCAACACCGCACAATCTCAAATCAACTTAATTTGTGCCATCTAAGAGTTTACACATGAATAAAAGTACCGCATTTCAATAAAATTACACCAGACCTGAACATTTATTTATGTACATTAGAGATCTGGGGAGACAAATCTTCTTCCTAAGTCACTAGGAAAATTGCCAGGAACTAGAATTTAATGTTCGTAGCCAAAAATACCATAATCACTTCTCAACACTGAAAAATAGAATATCCACTCTTGATAATAGAGTTTGAGTGCTGTCAAAATGAAAGACTTACCACTTGAAATGTCTAAACTTGCAAAAATATTTGCAGGAAAAATGTATTACAGTATAAGTTAAGATATGGAGTTGGGTCTGGTAACCTAAAAATCTAGACCATGACAAGCATTATTAAATCAAGTCTGTGTGACAGAACATCATGTTAGAATTTTCCACGGCCTTGAAAAACATGACTATTCAAACACACTATCTCACCATTCAGGATCTTTCTGAATGAAGAGATACGAGAGACTTAGGAAAGCTTTACCATCAATGTTCTTTAAGTGATTGATCAACAGTTATTTAGTAATCCATGGAGAAATCAACTTTTTAAACAAAAGAGCGTGTCTGCATCTATTATTTGCATAATGAGTATTTATATGGGCATAGAAATAAAATTGCAATATGTATGGAATTCTGTTCTTAACTTTAATATATTTATCCCTGCTTTTAAAACTAGACTAAGTCCCTCAAACTAGAGAAAAACCTGTCTACTTCAAGGCTGACTGCCACACTGTTAGATCTCTTAATGTATGCATTATACCAAAATAACTAAAACACTTAAGTTACTTTCATAGCTTATTGCCTTACTCTTGCTGCTGGGAGAAATAATGATTGGTCAACACGAATTAAACCTTCCTGTTGAATAGGTGGAGGGATAGGAAAGCAGATTACAAACTTCCTCCATATGATTTCATGAAAGAGAAGAGTAGGGGGTCACAGAGAGAGAGAGAGACTGTATTCTAAAGAGAGGGAGAGTGCTGGAAATCACATGGCAAGGTTAACGGGACAACAGAAAATCATGGAGGAGCAGAAAGGCTATACTGAGAAAGGGGAAACCGACCAGCTCTTCAACCACAGCTCCACAGTGGGCAGAGAAAGCCAACGCGGCAACCACAAGCACGCAAACAGACTGGCTGTCTCAACCTCTGGCTAAGCCCACTGTTCTCACAAGATTTACAGCTGTTGGGGGGGGGCGGTGAGGGGTGACAGGGGCAACTCTGCACAGCAGGCCAGCGGGGGGAAAAAGACATCCGATCATTGTTCATATCCTCCAGGGCTTCAGCCAGGCACCAACCATCATGAGAAGGTGCCTATTGTCTGAGAATTAGCTGCTCTGGGAAGCTGGAGATAAGGAACAGTTACAATCCCAGGATGCCCGGAGAGCCGCTGCCAACGTCTATGAGAGGACCACCGGGGTGGTTATGGAAGATCTAATGCAGAGCGGCTTGGAGGTTTAAGTAGAGGAGAACTTGAGCGGTGTGGCCTTGCTCCCCGTAGCAAGGGCTGAGCACCTGCAATCAGTGTGAAACCGAGCTCCGAGCCTGAGCCTGGCCCATGGCTCACAGCCGCCACAGGGTGCTCCATGCTATATGTGTTTTGCCAGATAGATCTGGTCCAAGTTCTGGTCCAGGCCCAGCACATCACTCAATTTCACCAGGTTCCTCTGGCTCGGGAGTGGCTGAAAGCAGGTGACAGTCTCCAATCCTGGGGACCGGCCGGAAGAGCACTGGTTTCCCAGCGTCTTTCCCACTCCAGTGCTTTGTTTGCTTTTCCCAATCTCTGATGCATTGAGGAGGACACCTTGGGGTCCCCTGGGGACACATCTAGATGACATGTGGAATGAAGAGGAAGCTTCTTAGCTCCTAGGCTGTGAAACTCCACGGCCAGCAGCCATCCTCTCACACAGAAGTGCCGCTCTGAAGCTGGCAACCGATCCTGAGTGGCCCTGCCTCAGGCGATCTCGGGCGACACCTGTACCCACGAGTGCACTGGCGACTACGGGACACTCCAGCTGGTGTGGTGTGGTTGGGTTCGCTTTGGCTTTTCTGAGTGCTCCTGGGATCAGGCATGGGATACTGAGCATGTAGAGAGTCCTGTGGGAGAAATTGTCCTGACATTCAATAGTCCCCACAGAACGTGAGAACGCTTCATCTGAAAGAATACAGATGCCTACTTTCCTCTTTATATAAAATAGTACATACATAGAAACGGACTCCAAGATACAGAAACAAGATCGCCCCTCCCTTCGTTTAAATTCTGTTGATGGTTCTGCTTTCTTTTCTTTATGTATGGTTTGTTCACGAGTATATCTTTGGAAGGGTGGGGGAACCAGCACAGAACTTCGGGCGGGGGGGGGGGGGTAAAAGTGCAGCCCTGGAGCTCACTGGACACTCACGAGGGTGGACCACACAACTTGTGGATGGAGACGGGAAGGGGGGACTGGAGAGAGGATCAGGAAGACACTGTACGAAAAGAGATGTACTCCTTACCTGACTCGTGTAATCACAATGTGTCTGTACATCACGTATGTAGTAACAGTAAACTTTTTAAAAATCCAACAAACAACTCTGTCTTAAGTGCCCACATCCCAATGTAAAAAGGCAAGAGGAGAGAACTATAGGCAATTTATTTGATGAACAAAGATACAAAAGTCCCCAATAAAGTATTTGCATACAAAATTCAACAGCACATTAAAAAGATCATTGTATCATGACCAATTAGGCTTCATTCCAGGAATGTAAATATGATTTAAGATATGCAAGCGGAGAAACCAAATGTAGTGCATAAACTGAAACAAAGCTAAGAATCACATAATCGCTTCAATAGATGCAGAAAGCTTTTGACAAATATTCCTTCTTGGTAAAAACCCTAAATAATAAAATAGGAATAAAAGGTTCATTACCCCCCCAACAGCAAAGAGTGTATATGACATATCTATGTCCAATAGTACACTAAAGTGGGTAAACTTGAAACCATATACTCTAAAATCAGGAATGACACAAAGATAACCACTATCACCACTCATATTCAACATGGTACTTGAATTATTGGCCAAAGCAATAAAGTAAGACCAAGAAATAAAAGGAATTCAGAAAGAAAAGAAATGACAAAAAACCCTTCATATGACTCTATAAGTAAAATATTCTAAAGATTATAGGATCTTTGATCTGCTATGCACTTTGATCAAATTAAAATCAACATAAAACCAAAGGATCTCATTGAACAAGAAGAAAAGCAAATATTAAAAATAGCTTAGAGGGCTGGGCTATAGCTCAGTGGCAAAGCGTTTGCCTGGCAAGTGCAATGTCCTAAGTTCAATCCCCAGTACCAAAAATAAAATACAAAAACAAATAGCCTAGAAACTTGGACCTTTAATAGAGGTTTCAATTTATTCTGTTGTAAATATTTCCTTTTATGATTCAATTTTAATAGGGTATCAATTTGGAAATTGTCACAAGTTTGACAAATTAACTTCCAAGTAATTTTCAAATGTAGAGAATGACTTAGAGACAATTTTTGTAACCTACTCATAGGTTTGTAGCTGTTTAATAATTTAAGTTGTTTGACTATGCTGTTAAAATTATGTTATGAAAAAACTGTATGTCAACAGTTGTGTAATTTTAGGCCTGATATTTTCACATATAGAAATTCCTGAATTATTTTCAATTCATTTGCTATAAATCTGTATCTGTTCAGAAAAAGACAAAAATAAGATTTACTTAAGACAAATGATAATGAATATTAGAAAGCAAAAATCTTTGTCTAGTGAAAATGAAATGATTAGCTCTCTTACCAAAATTTCACAGAGTGTGGCACTGGTGGCTCATGCTTATAAACTTAGCTACTCAGGAGGTGGAGATGAGAGAATCATAATCTAAGCCAGTCTACACAGTACAGTCCATGAGACTCTTACCTCCAATTAACCACCAAAAAGTCAGACGTAAAGCTGTGGCTCAAGTGATATAGCACTAGCTTTGATAAAATGGCTCAGGAACAGCTCCCAAGCCCCAGGACCCACAAAGAAAAAAATTACACAGCTTGATTTTATCATATGGAGAAATATTTAGTGACCAAATCTGTATCTGCCCTTACTCTTTGTCTAGAGTATCTGCCAATACCTCCAGATAGTCTACGTTTGCTATGTAAAGGTCCAGGAACATAGCAAATCAAGACCTGATAAATGAGATTACACCAAAATTAAAAGATTATGCATGGCTAAGGACAAGCTCAGCAGAAAGTCCACAGAATGGGAGATTTTTTACTAGCAAAGGACATAGGTAACAAGCTAAATAGAAAGCCCACAGAATGAGAAATTTTTACCACCTATATATTAGATAAGGGCCTAATAAGCAAAATATACTTAGAGCTCAAAAAAAAAACAGAAAAAAACAACTAATGACTTAATGAAAGACTTCTTAAAAGAGATAAAAATGGCCAACAGAAACATGAAGAAATGTTTAACATCTCTGGCCATAAAGGAAATGCAAATCAGAACTTGTTCTTAAACCAGCAATTCTGGCAGCATTTAGGAGTGATTCAAGAATCAAGACCTACCCTAAACTATCAAAATCAGTCTTCTTTTTGATACCATTATCAGGTATTCTGACTGCTCTGAGTACCTTGAATATTACTATATGTAAACAACTGTCCAGGTGTTTATAATGGTCTCATTTCCTAGGTTAAGCTAACTATTGGGGAAACAGAGTAAACAACAAAAACTGTTTAAAATTTTTAGCAAAATCAACAAAGTGAAATAAAGGAATATAAAACTATTATAGAACAAAATTGGTACATTATATCTTATATGCTCAAAATCTCAGGAGTTGATGGATGTAAAATAATTTTGAGTTCCAAATCAACTTGGGCAAAAGAAATGGCTAACTCTTACCAAAGACAAAATAAAATCAAAATCATTGGGGAATAGTTCATGTGATAAAGATCTTGTGTGGAAATTTCAAGGCCCTGGGTTTAATACCCAATATGGACCAAAAAAAGGGGGGGGGAGGTGTGGGGGAGAGTATTTGCAATGCAAACCCTTCCTGGTCACCTCTTGTGATACTCAAGCTGAAGAAGATGTAGACTATAACAAGATAGAGCCTCTGTTTGGTCTGTACCTGAAAATGTTGTGTATATACCTGAGTTTGAACTCAGAGTGTTTGCTGGTCTCCATGGCAATGTCCCCAGAGGGTGGGGCTGATGAAGTGATCATGTCAGGGGCCTTCCACTTCCTGGGTCACGGTAGTCATGGCTGTGTAACAGTCTTTGGGTAAACAACAGACTGTATACATGAAAGCAATTCCATTAGATTGCTTCACCTAGGGACATGCTGATGCCAGAGCTCCTCTGGGGTCACATTCCAAAGCGGAGCAACTTCTGCTTCAATAAGCAAACCCAAAGAAAAGAAAGGCCATATCTCCCATATTTGGAAAAGTGATAGTTATTCCAAGCCTTTTCTTTAACTGCCTTCCTCCTGCCTCTCAATTCATTGCTTCTTGGCTCCTTCTTCAAATGACAGGACTGAAGGAAAGATATAAGCTGTAGATCCCATCCATCCTTCAACCTACATTAGCCATTCATTAAACTCAAGATGAGCCATGTGACCCCTCTTCTCTAGCTACCCAAACTGAAAACAACGAAAATGTATGAGAGGAAATAGATTTAAAAAAAAACTTTGATGCTTCTCTGTGATGGACACTTACTTGGTTATTGAAATTATAGCTGTAAACTTAATGCAACAATGTGGACAATGCTTTTAGTTCAATAATGATCAACAAAAAATAAAAGATACAAAATTAAGAAGCTTGTGGTCTGCAGAATAGTAGAGCTTTGTACAAAAGGCATAGATGACTTAGGAAAAGGTAAACTATCTTGACGACATTGTAGCTCTTGCCCCATTTTTCCCAAGATAAAAAAGCCTTCTTAAAATGGTGGTCACCTCTAACAGCTCAAAAATTTTCCAGAAATGTCTCCATTCTATAGGAATTTTATCCCCCCAACTGGGATGATAACAAAGCCCAGGAACCTAACTGTAAATCCCTGGAATAAACTGAAAAAAAAATAAAAGTCTCTCAACCATCAATGTGTACTTTTATTTGCCTTATCCCAGACTTCGCTAGGCCTTTCCTTTTATACTAACTAGGAGGAAGGGTGTGGCATTATACGTTTTCATAGGAAGGTGGAGAAGAACTCTGCAGCCTATAGTAGTTTTCAAAATTACCAGCTGCTGTCACATTTGAGTTTACGTTTCAAAAATCTATTTCTCTCAAGTTCTCACAACCGAACCAAAAGCTGCCAGATTAATCAAGGAGTAAAGCTCTTATTCCTGTGAATCATCAAGGGATTCTAAATCAATCTCATCCTTCTAGGAGACATTCAAGTCTTAAAGTATAACATTGTCCATAAAGAGTAACTGACCTTAGCACTACATCTAAAATAAAAGACAGATGGGTTTAGATAGAGTTTTGCTATATTTCTTACAGCTATCAACCTAGTAGGTCATTTTTGTGAATGGCAGATATAATCAACACATTAAATCTATAGAATCTGTACCTAATGTGTTTACAACTCCTTTAAAAATCTTATTAACTATCCATATAGGAAACATGTTTTGTAACATGTTTTTTTACTAATACTTCTTTGATTTCTTTTTCGTTAAAAATATCTTGATGTCCTCTGATCCTGATCATCTGTTGGATCAGCTTGTCAAATAACTTTGTCTGACAGCTAAATTTCCTTGCTGCCTTCTTAATTAGGTTAAGGAAATGGCTTCTTGGTTCCTTTTTTTCCAGGCAAGGAGTACAGTGCACTCTACATAAAGAAACTATAGAAGATAGGCCATCCATCCTCTGTGCTCCTTTTGGGATTAAAGTCATTGGGGGTGGAGAGGGTGAAAAGAGGCAGGATAGATTAGACACATGTAAATTATATTATTTTTAACTATTTTAAAAGGGGATACACTAAAATTAAAACTAGGATGCAACTGAAAAAGCAATTAAGATTCTCTCCCAATATACCTCTTGCTAAATACTAAATTAAAAATATTTAGAAACCTAAAATAAGCTACCTAAGTCCACCTTCTTGTTTGAAATGGTAAAAGTCTGAGAATTCTCTATGAATATGTATATAGAGCAACATGAGAAGCTTACCCAGGAGAAGGAAACCCTAAAATTCACCTATTTTCCAGATGTGTCAGGTAGGCCTAGAAACACCTGCATATTTTAGAATAATAAGCAGCATCCATCTTGGTACCCATAACCATCTTCTAATGGATGGACTTGCGAGATGATGTGATCACATGCATTATCCAGCTCAAAAAGAACAAAGACTATCAGCTTTGTATGGATAGCAGAAAACATTTTCTTTTTCTTTCATTTTCACCATGTATACTTGCTTTCAACAAAAGTATTGCCAAACAAAATAAATACTTTTTAAAAGATCTGAATTATCCTAGTACTAGTGGCCTATGCCTGTAATCCTAGCAATGCAGCAGACTAGAATTTAAGGGGTTAAAGTTCAAATTCAAACAGTGACAATGAATGTCAGAATAACTAGCAGAAAACCTAGCTGAAGGCATGATTTCAAGTGGTAGGTTGCCAGCCAACCAAGTACTAAGTTAAAAATAATAACAATAAAGATAAAATGTAAAATAAACCTGGGTACTGGTGGCTCACATCAACAATCCTAACTACTTAGGCATCAGAGGCTGGGACCTGAGGATTGTGGTTTGAAGCCAGCCTGGGCAGGAAAGTCCCTGAGACTCTTATCTCCAATTAGCAACTGAAAAGCCACAGTGGAGCAGTAGCTCAAGTGGTAGAACATCAAACTTAAGCAAAAAAGCGAGGCAAGAACACAAGGCCCTGACTGAGTTTCAGTACCACTACATATACACATATATACTATAAAAATATATTGTATTATATTTTTACATTACATATTATATACATGTACATTACATTATATAGAGAGTTATATGGAGACAGTTACATATAGAGTTATATATTTATATTTAATGAGTTCTAATTATATGAGATAAAAATGAACAAAATCTGACCAAAAACAGACATAACCCCAACCATCTAAATTAAACACTTTGATACACTTATTCTCATTAATATGCAGCAAATCTGGATGCAAATTGAGTATTCTCATGGATGATCTGAAAGCTATTAACCTCCTAGGCTTACATGACATTTATATTTGTAGACTTTAGTGTACACTCCTTGAAAACAACATATTCTTGTCCAAATAACATTATGGAGTCACCAAGATTATGGGCTTGACCATGAAAAACAAAACTGCAATTGTTTTTAAAGCAATGATATCAAACATGGTCTCTGTGATGGGAAAAATCAAACTAGACATTTGTAGCCATAGGATATTGTTAGAAACAAATATTTAGAAGTTAAAGCGCTTATAAGAATTTACATCTCAAAGAAAAAGTTATGTACTAAAAACACTGACACTCAATGGTAATACAGATATAACAAGCAAAATCTTGTACAAAACAGATAAAACAGTGCCAGGAAGTAGATCTAAAATTTCATTGTGTGTATTACAAAATTTCTACATGATCTAGAACACAGTATCTAAGCGTCTGTCTCATAAAATAGGGGGAAGGACTAGAACAATATTAAATAAGGAAAAAGGAAATAATAAGTATAAAATTAAAATAATGAAATAAAAATGGAGTTCTAGCTACTCAGGAGGCTGAGATATGAGGGTCATGATTTGATGTCAGTCTGGGCTAGGTCAGGAAGTCTCTGAGACTCTTATCTACAATTCAGAAACAGTGAGAAAGTAGAGGTATAGATCAAATGGTAAATCACCGGCCTTGAGCAGAAAAGATAAAGAACAGTGCTCAAGGCCTGAGTTCAAGCCCCAGTTACTAGTGTGTATGTGCATGCACACGCACACACACACACACACACACACACAAAGACAATACAGAAAATTAATGTAAATAAAATCAATCTGCTTCCTTCGAAATATCAGTGAAATTAATAGCCACTCAGCATTATGATCTAGAACTATGAGCTGAACTCAAAAATTAAAAATATTGGGACAATGAGATGAAATATAACTACAGGTGCCAGATACTCCTTGGTGACTCCTCCTTGTAATCCTTGCTACTCAAGAGGCTGAGATGTGAAGATCCACATTCAAAACCAGCACAAGCAGGAAAGTCCAGGAGACACTTATCTCCAATTAAGTACTAAAAAGCCAGAAATGGCATTGTGGCTCAAAGTGGTAGAGCACTAGTCTTGAGTACAAAAGATCAGCGACAGTGCCCAGGCCCTCAATTCAAGCCCCAGGATCAGCAAATAAAACAAAAATAAAAACAACTTTATGACAGTTCATTTGACAGCTAAAATACAAAAGACAAATTTCATGCACGAGCAGATGAGTTGAAACTGAAGTAACTGAAAACATTTCTGCAAAACGGCAGTCCCAGATGTCATTCTTAAAGTTTACTAGATGCTAAGAGAAGAAATCGTATTTACTTCTGCAGGAACAGAAGAAACAAGGCATTCCATTCCTACAGAAATACTTCCATGTAATAGAAGAGAAAAGAAAGATACCAATTATAGTACCAGTTTTATCATGTTATCAAACCAAAATAAAACACTGACTGACTAGAAATCTGTGTACCGATATTCATCATTAGCATAGATCCCAAAAGTTCACAGAAAATGTTTAATAACTGAAATCAGAAGTATAAAAAACAATTATACTTCTTGACCAAGCAGTGCTCATGTAAAATCATAAGATTAGCTTAATAAATCAAATTCAGTGGGTATGTAATTCATCACATTAACTATGTTAGATAAGAAAAGAAGCCAATATGGCTTTCTCAATAGATGATTTCCCAAATCCATTCCACAAAATGAAATATACCTTTAGGATTTAAAAAATGCAAGACTCAGAGAATTACAAGTACAATGGAATTTCAAAAAACAGATAAAGTACATCTTCCTTTTTAAAATTAACTCTAAGTAGTTGTACAAAGGAGTTGCCATTCAACAAAGCAGCTTAAGAATATAATATATATTGATCAGTGTCACCCTTTTCAACTCTTACTTAATCTTGTAGGCTATACATTGGATTCTTGTCTGCATTTCCAGCCCTTCTCCTCTTCATTTGTCTACCCCTTCTCCTTGACCCCACCCGCCCCTTTCCAGTACCAGCTTTCTGGTGTTTTATTTTGCTGGACTTTGATTTTGCCTTTCTAAGGTATGTCACTATTTGAGATCTCCCTCGAATCTCTGATTTAAATGAATCAAGAGAGATTTTATGTAGCCAGATATTTGTGAAGTCTTGGATTTCTGAGGCAAAAATGACAAAATGAAAGGAGGTTGACAATAAATCTAGCACGGTCAAGCAGTTTCCCAAGTGCAGGAGACATCTTCTTAAAGACAAAGAGAATAAACTCATATTTGAATAAGTCTGTCTTTAAAAATAAAACAAGTGATGTACAGCCTACCTACATGCCCAGCTACTTGGGAGGCTGGGCACAAATTCAAAGCAACATAACCAGATCCCTCTCATAAACCAACAAGCAAAAATCAACAGTGGCTAACTACTTAATTTTTTAAGAAGAAAAGAAAGACTGAATATTTTGCCCTAAAGTTAGAACAAAGCAATAATGTCTTTTACTTTTTTTTGTAAATTTGTGCATAAAGACCTAGTAGGTAATGCCATAAGGTACGAATAGTACTATAACCACACAAAGTCAATGGAAAGGGAGAGATGTAGCAGCTTTATATATGGGCAACATGATCATTTTTATGGAAAACAAGGAAGAATTCATTTAAAGGCTAGACTGAAAATCATTAAACTAAAAAAGAGATTTTTAGTAGCAGAGTACATAGTCAATATGAAATATAAACTATATTTACACAGACTTATTTAGTCATTTGCTACTTGGCAAACATACAAAAATGATCAAATAAGAAAAGATTTAACTCTTCAACAAATTGTGTTAGAATGACTGGGTCTACACATGAAAAGAGAATGTTTGTTCTTATTTTATACTATACATTAAAATTATTCCAACCTGCCAGGTGCCATTGGTACATACCTCTAATCCTAGCTCCTCAGAAGAGCTACGAGATAGCTACTCCTCACTATCTCAGGAGGCTGAGATCTGAGGATTGCAGTTCAAAGCCAACCCAGACAGGAAAGTCCATGAGACTTTTATCTCCAATTAAGCACCAAAAAGCCAGAAATAGAGTTGTGGCTTAAGTGATAGAGCACTAGCCTTAAGCACAATAGCTGAAGTATAGGCCCTGAGTTCAAGCCTGAGGACTGGCATAAAATATACAAGTAAAAACATAATTCCAACCATGGATTTAAACATAAAATCTAAACTGAAAAAAATTTAGAGAAAAATAGAATGTCTGCTTTACTTAAAATAATCAAATTTTGTTAGGCCAGTACCAAAAAGCAAATTTAAAGAAAAAAAAAATTAGACCTCACCAAATCAAAAGGGTTTAGTCATTAAAAAACACCAGTAAGGAACTGTTTAAGAAAGCAGTAATCCAGAGATTAATTACAAACACATATCTACCCTATGATTAGTAACCAGCGTGCATTAGATGTAACTTACAACACAAGGATAAAAAGACAACTCTTAAAACAAATGGGCAAGCCTGGCACCAGTTCTCATGACTATAATGTAACTACTGAACAGACCGGGATCTGCAGTTCCGGATTCAGTGTTAGCTGAGGCAGACAAATCCACCAGACCAACTAACCAGAAAAAAGCCAGACGTGAAAGAAAAAGCCTGGGATGGAAAAAGCTTAATGAGAATGAAAGACACAATTCAAGCCTTATGATGGACACCAAAATAAGCAAACAAACAATGTAAAAACCCACCAAGTAGACAATCAACACAGGGGAAAAAATTCTCGAGACAGACTGGAAGGAAACCACAATAATATGTCACTATATGCTGACCAGAATGGATAAAGCTAAAAACAATCATAAAAACATATGCATACATAACTAGAAACACTAACTTTGAGCAAATATAGAAAGTCAAAAATCTTAACAGATGAACACATTGAAGGAAAAAAGGCAAAAATCCCAAAAGACAAATCTGGATTGCACAACATTTTATAGAACCATCAACAGTTTTTTTGGCATGGTAAAATGATACCATTATTGAATCTAAGAGCAGCACATGAAATTACTTTGTAGTAGTTTGCTTTCAACTTTTATATACATATGTACATTTCAAATAAATCCTTTGTTAGGTGTATGCTAAACAGTTTTCTGCTTATATTTATTTCAAAGAATTGTGGGTATCTGAATTCCCGTGTCTCAGTTTTCATATCCAAGTTGTATCAGACATTTGGTTTCTCCCTGTGCCTCAGTTTCCTCATCCAACATGTATGAGCAATAAGAGTATCATTTAGAAACATGGGAAGGGGGTTTCGAGTATAATAAGAAATGTACTCACTACCTTATGTATAGAACTGTAACCCTTCTCTATATCACCTTGACAATAATTATTTTTTTTAACTTGGAGATTTCTTGGAAAAAAAAGAGTATCATTTTCATACAGTTGTCCACATGCAAGGAAAATTATGCATATAAAGCACTTGGAATTTCACAGGGTAAACATTTATAAACCTTACTTTTAGATTATTATATACATAGGTTTAATTCATACACATCACCCACTCCACATATATTTGCAAGAGACAACAACGTACACTGAGGTTGTTGGGTAGCTAATCTCCAATTTTATTACAGCTCGCGCTGCACAAATTGCAATTCGCAATGCAGTTTCTGTCTGTTAGATACTGAAATGGTGCTATTTGTCATTCTTTGCACCAGGGAACATGTAAAAATGAATTCTTTCTCCACTTAGGCAAAAAGTGTAACAACTATCTAGAATGCAGAGATTGTGGTTCATACATCATAAACAGAATTCTCAGACAAGTGATGGAACAGCTGTGACACCTGGGGCAGAGTATTTAATGTTGCTGAACTTCAATTTCTTCATTCATAAAATGAGGTTGATAATACCCCCATAGGCATATATTTAGGGATAAATGAAATTTACTACATGCAAAATTCCAACACAACATATGGCATATAATATAAACTTCATAAGTAAAGCTCTAAATTTTTTACCATCCCAGAAATATTTACTAATATATAATAAGATATTTAAATTACCACTGACAATGACCCCACAGCTTGGGGTAGGCTCAAAGTCCCAGAGAATTACTTTTTTACCAGGAAGATCTCTGGAGTGATACTCATATTTGTCATCTTTGTATGTTGGTATATATTCAAATTTTTAAGTATAAGAGTCATATCATTCATTGCTGTTATGTCCTTTAACAATTGGGTGTACATAGTTCAAACAAATGTTATAGGTTCCTTCTTTGACATTAGTCTACTGATTTAGTCTATTTTTCTTTTCCCCCAAAATCTATTTCATTCACAAGGAATTGTGTGTGTGTGTCTGTGTGTCTGTGTGTCTGTGTCTGCGTGCTAATATTAGGCTTGAAATTAGAGCCTGATGCTCTCAGTTTTATTTTTAATGCTGATGCTCTACTACTTCTGTCCTTTTTTCTGGTAATGGCGATAAAGAGTCTCACAGACTTTTCTGCTCATGCTGTCTTCAAACCACAATCCTCAGATCTTAGCCTCCTGAGGAGCTAGAATTACAAGTGTGAGCTTCACCACACCCAGCACAAGGAATATATTGTCATAAACCTTCCATTGCCAATTGTATTTCTTCTTAAATAATTAAGGCTAAGTTATTATAAATTCTAATCTCTTTCTAATTTAATTAATTTTTATATAACCATGAAGCACACATATGCATGCTAATTTCAAATTTTTCAAATTTATACACAAAATTTATACACAAAATACTAAGGCAGTAGATGCTATCATTTAGGGCTTTCATCTCTTTCTGCTTTAAAATATTGCTTGATTGATTCTTAAGAAGTATATGTCTATTCAGCAATAGTGTGCTTGTAACAATTGCTAAGCTTAGTTCCCCAATCATATGTGAATTAAGCATCATATCTAAGCAGGTTGACATTAAATGCTTAGGCTCATTAGATGATTATACATGACAGCCCTACCTTGTATGGAGCTATTGTTGGCAGATTCAGGCAGACACATTCCTAATAATTATAAAAGCTAACACTCATTGACTCCTACCATATGACAAGCATTCCACTACATGATTTTTTTGTACATTTTCTTCCAAAAGATTTTATCAACTTCATGAGGTTAATATGATTATCCTAGTCATGTTATGTGGACTGGGAAAATTATATAATGATGACAGAACAAAGCCAGAGGTGTAACCTAACCTCCATCAGCCTTGCTCCAGATGTGGCCCCCGGGCCCATTATCCTGCCTCCTTCTCATTAAAGTAGGACCCGCAGAGATCAAATGACCATTGGCAAGAACTAAACCAATGAGAACTAGAGTTAGATCACCAGTAAATAAGAGATGGACAGGGTTGAATAGCTGGTCTTATGTGGTATATTAATGGCACAGACAAGGAATTGGCAACAATTTTCTATGGTTCTTAAACCTGCTTCTAACATCAGAAAGCAGACGTAAGAAGTCACGTGAAAAAGAGGATATGAAAAGCAGACGCCTAAGAGCCATCAGAGAGGCATGTGTATGAAAGTCTGAATGGGTGAGGGGATAATAGAACCTCTAGAGACATTATGAGCAGAAATAAAACCGATCAGGATAATTATTCTTTATACTGAGAAAGAAAAGGTCAGAAAGGAAATTAAATCTTTCCGTTTAAAGCTCATATTAAGGGGAATTGAAAAGATATTACTGAAATACAATTAAATTGAAAATATTTACCAAGTATATAATATTGAGAAATAAATAGAGTTAGCAAATATGTTGATAGATCAGAGTTTCAGAGGCGAGTAATGGGGAAACAGTAAGGGGGAATTTTTTTAAAAAAAGCAATGATTAAGCATCAATATACTAAGCATATTAATTTTCAGATTAAAAACAAGAGCTGAGAGAAATAATTTTTAAAAATCCTTAGCTATATGACAATGAAAATGTAGTATATCCAAGAGAATAAGAAACTCAAAAGAAAAACTAAAATAAAAAGAATACTCTTAAATAATAATTAGATGACGCCAGATTGCTCCACAGAAATAGGGACCAATAATGAAATAAAATGAAGAAACAAGTTTTTCTGTGAGATAGAACAATTACCTTAAACAATTACCTTCTCTCTTCATAGAGAGTTAAAAGGGAAGTAAGAATATATTTAGGCAAACATAAACAAAAGTGCTCGCTCATAGGCTCTCAGTGAAATAATAAAACAAAAGAAACTTTGGGAAAAGGGAATTTAATTTAATAGAACCCTTTTGAAACAAAGAATTAGTTGCTAGCAAGGAAAATGTGGGCACACCTAAAGAATTGAGTTAAAGGTAAAATCATAAGGCAAATCAAAACTAGAGTACATAAAATATTGAGGTGGGAAGTAACTAGAGGAAAATAGTATCCTTTGATACATATATTGTTAGAAAAGATGTTCTTTCATGAGCCACTGTTTGGGTAAGTACGAAAATTTTAAAAATTAAAAGTAATACTAAAAAAAATAGAAACAATGCACCATATAACAAAAAGCAAAATGGAAAATTTCATCTAGTAGAAGACAGAAAAGAATGAAAAATGAGCCAGGTATTGGTAGCTCAAGCCTGTAATCCTAGCTATGCAGGAGGTTGAGATCTGAGTATCCTGGTTCAAAGCTATCCCAGGCAGGCAAGTCTGTGAGACTCTTATCTCTAATCAACCACCAAAAAACAGGAAGTGGAGCTGTGGCTCAAGTGCTAGAGCTCTAGCCTTGAACAAATACATCCCAGACTCAGCACCTATCCCCTGAGTTGAAGCCCAAGATGAGTGCACACATGTACACACACACACACACACACACACACACACACACACACACGATAACTAAGTATTGAATGAAAGGAAAAAAGAAACTGGGCATATATTTCAAAATAAAAACTGATGTAGTTACAGTGATGTGGAATGTCTTTCTGGGCAGAAGAGCTGGAGCTGGAGCTAAGAGGTGGAGTGCTAGCCTAGCATATGTGATGCCCTGGGCTTCTCTGTCAGCACTGAAGGAAACAATATACAAATATTAGAAGGAAAATGGGTAAATGTTTAGTGATTACAGACTACAATTCACTAGGTAGAGTAAATCACTAATTTATATATGTCCCTAAATACATTATTGTAAAGCAACTTGAGCGAATTATAAGGCACTGTGGACAAAAGCATGTTCTGAATTTGACAAATTCAGCATAGATTTCTCAAGATTTGATTAATGAAGCATAAAAGCAGAATTAGGTATAGATGATTTGGGGGAAAAAAACAGCATCTAGGAGACAAGGACAATTTTTTTGCCAGAGAAATTAAGGAGTGAAAATTATTTCAAACACACATCAAATCTTTTCAAGAATTAATAATAACAACAGATGTCTTAGCATACAAAAGAAATAATATAACATAAAACCATATCTCACCCAAAATAAAATAACAGAAAATCAACTCGCAAACCCCCAATCATGATTTGAAATTTTATATGCATACCTTTCGATCATTCATGAATCACAGAAGAACTAATAAAATAAGTTAATAAGCATAAAGATCTGAACTGCTAATGTGAATACTCTATGTAATTTGTGGGATACATGTTCAGCAATACCTAAAGGAAAGTTCATAATCTTAAGTGTATATATCAGAAAACAAGGTTAAAAAGGAATGCCCTCAATTTCTAACCTATGATTTTAGGATTTGGGGGGATTTTGGTAAAACAATATTAATTTAAAATTGTTAAAAGTAAGAAATTTTATTTACTTAGGCTGAAATGGATGAAATACGTATACAAGTTACAAAAGACTAGATATGCCAGGCAAAAGCTGGCTATTTGAACAGAAATGCAGGAAAATACAAACTCTGGAATTCTGTTTCCATCTTAGGGATGAGCAGAGTGTGGGAAGATCAGATAGTGCAGAACTGTTAGGAAGATTTTCTTCTGTCTCACCCTTGCCTTGAGCTAAACAGTGCCTGACAATGAGTTACAGTGACTGGGAACTCTAAGTCAGGAATATGCCGAACTCAAGAGGGTGGTGCTGAGTCCAGTGCTAGTTCAGTAGCCAAAAATCAGAGAACTAATGATTGTTATGAGATCTTTCCTCCACAGCTTTTGTCCCATCTAACATTCTAAGCATTTTTCATGCCATGAACCCTGTTCTGTAAGGAAAATTTAAATTCTATACAATTCTAGGCAAAACCTTAACATTTTAAAAATGTGATTTGGAAAACAGTCCTTGGAATTCAAAGGTAAGGAAAAGTTAAATAAAAAAAAAAAAGGGGGGTGGGGCTGGGGATATAGCCTAGTGGCAAGAGTGCCTGCCTCGGATACACGAGGCCCTAGGTTCGATTCCCCAGCACCACATATACAGAAAACGGCCAGAAGCGGCGCTGTGGCTCAAGTGACGGAGTGCTAGCCTTGAGCGGGAAGAAGCCAGGGACAGTGCTCAGGCCCTAAGTCCAAGGCCCAGGACTGGCCAAAAAAAAAGCACAATTTTCAAAGACAAAAATATAAAATGAGGGCTGGGGATATAGCATAGTGGCAAGAGTGCTTGCCTCGTATACATGAGGCCCTGGGTTCGATTCCCCAGCAACACATATACAGAAAATGGCCAGAAGTGGCGCTGTGGCTCAAGTGGCAGAGTGCTAGCCTTGAGCAAGAAGAAGCCAGGGACAGTGCTCAGGC